>NC_088991.1:5509384-6121538 GCF_963932015.1 Anas acuta
ATATTCAGGCGGTTCCAGAACAACCCAGGCTCTTCGCAGGGACCAAAACACGCGTCACCACATCTGCACATCAAAGCCCTTGCAGCCACAGCATCTGCAGGGACGGGAGAGGGAACGAGCAAAACAGAGGTGACAGTGGGGATTGGTTTTTACTCACGGGGAGCTCCCCGATGATTTTTTTATTATTATTATTCTTTGTCAGAGTGTATTTTAAGCTCTGGAAGGCTGCAGTTCCGCTGAGCTTTCAGAATTCCTGCTCAGCACAAACCAGGCTTCACCAGCCCTCCTCCCTCCCTTTGCAACCCTGCCTAGGATCCAAACAAAGTGTCAGCTAGAGACGGATGTCAGACGGAGAGCTGCTGGCACAGAGGGGTTGTTTTTGCAGTTTTGCTTTTCTACATAAGTTTGCATTATCCACGGTGACTTGAATATTCAGATAGCTCAGATACCAGGAGCCAATGTGTCCAGTACGTGCTAAAAGAAGGCTGTCAGAAAAGAGAAGCCAGCTCCTTTCAAATGCCCTGAGATGCTCCAATTGTTTTTGCTTTTCCTGGGCAGCCACCTCCCTTTTTGTTCTCTTCTGATGCAGTTGCAAAGAATATTAGTTCAGGTGCTGATCTCACATCCAGACCCTCTCAGTCCGAACAGAGCCTTGCGGTCACCTGAGCACTGCATCCACCGCCCCCAGAAAAGGTGCTGGAGTTGTCTCTGTCCTGAGCCTGCTGAAAACCTCCCCAAAGCTCAACACTGCCAGAGCAGTGCAGCTGCTGGGTTAATTTTGGCCAGATCTTTAAGGTCATCTCCATAATGACCATGCCTGAGCAGACAGGTCTCTTACAGGACCCAACCCCATGGTACCCTACTTCTGCAGAAAACCTTCAGCCGCCCATCTCAGGGGATCTGTTGGCACAGGGACCTCCGCAGCAGCAGTACAGAAGGTAAGGTGCAGCGGGGTGATGGGATCACCCCCGCCCTGCCCAAGCAGCCAGCAGCAAGTCCCCAGCCTCCTACCCCCGTGCCAAAACCTTCAGCCCGTGTCACAAGAGCAGGCTCTCTCATCAGGTGCCTTACAAGAGTAACCAACACAGTGCAAATGGTAAATGTCAGCGAGTGCAGTCCGAACCGTGGTTCAGCCTTCCCTTTGGGAGATGGATATTTATTTTGTAATGAACACAGGACTGGGGGTATTCGTGTGGATACAGGAACAGACCAGGGAAGGAGTGTGCACATACCTGCATCATTACCTCTCTCTAGTTTCTGATATTGTGTAGGTTCTTCCTATCTGTTACAGAGCTACAACAAAAAATAACCCATTAGCCGAACCCAGAAATAAACCCCAACAGCTTCAAGCTATAAATAACCAAGTCAGATACGCTGGATTCTCCTGTTTTCACCGTGCAAGGGCAAGACAACAGGAAAGGCAAGGAGAAAGGGTTTACTTAGAGCCATCTTCAATTTTTGCTTCCAGCACATTACTGTACGAAGCAATAATGCTTATGTACCAATGCTGTGCAGACTGTCAGAGCACGAGACACGTGTGAGCTGCAGAAGCATGAAACACACTGCCTGCGTCTGGTCAGGTTTCCCTGAGCAGCCTATTGCCACGGGACACGGCAAGGTGTGAACTCGAGGCAGCAGGAAAGCCACAGCACACGTGGAGCAGTGTGACAGGCAGCTTGAGCCCGGCAGCTCCACTCCTGCATCGAGAAGGCCTCGGTTCCCCCAGGCGCCTTTTGCAGGACTTGAGGTTTGTGGAAGTGCAAAGTGCTGTGACGGGGACAGCAGCAGAGAGAGGAGGAACAAGAGGACATCTGAAAAGAAAATCCATGCACTGCAACGCCAACATGACCACCCATCACCAAAAACCCCAGAATTAAGTGCCCGACTAAGTTTGCTAGGGAGATTTGGACAAATATAAAAGGAAGATTATTTCCTCCCCGCCTGAGCTCTGCCTGTCATTTCTAACCCCACGAGCCAGTCACTGCAGCCACTACAGAGCAGCACAGCTCCATCCCCTGGGGAAGAGCTCAGGGAAGTCCCTCAGTGATGTTTAGGCATCTCCCCTCACAGGGGAACGCTTCCCAGCAGTCTGGGGAGCTGGAATTTGGACAACCCCAGCACCACTGAGGCACCTCGATGATCAAAGCTTCAGGATGCTGGGAATGCCCCAGAGGTCAGAGATGCTCAGCACCTTGCTTTGGCCAAGAGGGCTACTGGCTTTCTGTCCTGGCATCTTCGCAGTAGCTCTCAGTGCTAAAGCAGCCGGTAGAAGACCTTAAAAAAGCTCTGTACCTTTCTTGCAATTCACTCCCTATCCGTTAGCCTTAATAAGACCTTGCAAACCTCATTTTTTCAGCTGATGATTCTCATCACATTCAGGCACAACTATTTTTGTTTAGGGATGTAGCACAGGAATAGTTTAAGTTATGCTTAAGAAAACCCCTTGGCATTTTAACAGGCATTGGCAAGAACCAATTTCAGAGCAGTGCCTTATAATGGATGTCTCCATGGATACCTCTTTGTCAGCACCTCATTAGATAAGAGCTGAGATGTGTGTGAGTACCTTCCCCTTCTGCATTTCAGAAGGTACCTGAAAAACACTAATTATGCAAATCTCCATCCTCTAAGTGATGGATACCGGTGAGTTCAGGTGACAAAACAGATAAGCTGAGCCATGCTAGGAAAGGAAGATGAGATTTCATTTAGACACTTCTTACAGCTGCTGACACTTTGGCAATTACCAGAGACCAGGGAACCCCCTTAGGCCACAATGGTTTTTTTTCATCTCCTCCTTTTCTTTTTAACATAAAAAAGCAAGCAGATGGAAAGGAAGAGAACAATGGAGAAGCAAAACTCAGAGAGCAGCACCTGGAGCTCCTGCAGCATTTGGAAGAAGGCAGAGGAGTCTGCGTGGCAGAACATCACCAGGACTAGCAAGGACCTGGTAGCCAGAGAGACGCAGCCCAGAGGAGCTGAGACCAGCACTCCTAGATACTCCACGGACCAGTGACCAATTAGTCTGTGTAAGGACCAATACACCCACTAAAATAAACATCCAGCTCTGGTAGAGATGCAGGAACGACAAAGCTAGCTTGACTTTCAGAACAGCATCAATAGCACTAAAATAGACAAAGATGGGATTGCGGGACCCGTGTTACCTGTAAGCTAGACACAGCTAACAAAAATCTCAGAAACGAGGTGAATTCTGTGAGATTGGTCCCACTGGGACCTTCAATTTGTTCTTCCACTGCTGAGCACAGCAGAGGTTATATGTGCTGCAATCTCCTGCTCCGGGAGCAGCTGGGAGCCCACTCAGCTCCTGGCATGGCTCAGAGCCACCACAGGGAAAGGATTTTCTCTCTCCCTGAGCAGTCGCTGTAAGTCAGTGTAATTCACAGGAGAAATCCTTTGGACTGCTCTCAGTTATGCTGATGTGCAACAGCCCCATGGAGCTACCTACCAGCTGGGGATCACCGGCACGCTGCTTCTTGGCTGCGCTGCATTCCTCGCCTCGCAGGCAGGGGCAGAGAAACAGGGAAGATGTTGCCTGCAATACAGCCTGAGGGTCACACAGAGATGCAGTTTACAGGGAAGGGTTGCTGAGTTAAAAATGGTGACCCTCGCAGCATCACCTTGCTGGCAACTTGCACGCAGGCCCACGGCTGTCTCACTCCCTTCTCTGAAGTTCTTACAAAGTCCAGCTTGCATGGCTCACCTTCAAAATTAAAGGCCGGATCCTTTCACCCTACACCATCCTTTCACCCTAAGACACACCGATGCTGGGCACAGGAATCACTTCTTTCTCTTTCTGCCACAGGATTTTCGAACAAGCAGTAACTGTGCTGTGACTGAGCGAGCCAAATATTCCTGTTTCATCTGCCATACAAGCACCAGTGGATTTGATTACGCCAGAACTGGCTCTCTTGTGGCCCATCTTTATTGTTAGACCCTTACCTGAGGCTGTGTGAGCAGAAATATTTGGAGATTTTTCCAATGACAATTGCTTGTTCTTATTTAGTGCCTCTCACCCCCAAGAATCCCACAGCATTGTATAGGAGAGGAAGCACTTAACCCTAAACCATCTACCTCAGCAGTGCCATGGGGCAGCTCTTTTACAGACACAGTGATGTGTGCATGCATAAAAGGAAGAAATCACCTGTGACAAGACATAAAAAAAAAAAAAAAAGTAAAAAATAATACTAAAAAAACTTCACGCAGCGAGTTTCTCAGCACTGAGACCTGCAGCACAGTCCCACCAAATCCATCAGTCCTTTGGGGCCCTGCCACGTGGATAGGGCACATCTTGAGCAGTTTTTTCTCCCATCTGCTTTCTCCAGGAATCCCTCTCATGGAACAAAGCTTTGTCACACGTAAGGAAGAAGATACATCCCTTCCTGACAAAACATCTCCCCTACATAAGGAAAATAGACTGAAAATGTCCCTGCTCCTCCCTGCACTCCACACTCCCAAGAGTGGCAAGCGAGGGCTTCCAGCTACCAACCAAGCACTGTTAAACTCTGATTTCCTGAAGACTTACCTGGAGAAATTGCTGTGCTCACAGTAGATGTAGCAGCAACTTTAATCTTAAACATCTTCTGCAAAGGTGTGACAAAAGCGAGTGGCTAAGGTTAACGCCAGCTAGATTCTTGATATTGAATACAACATCAGAAAGTTCAGCAACTGAAGAAAAAGGATTGTAACCTAGGCCAGCTGTAGCCCAGTTTTACCACTGTGCTCTCCAGCACCCACAGGAAGTTTTATGGCTTTCCTCAGCTACATTGACCCCTTTAGCCACACAAGAACTCGAGTCTGGAGTTGCTGCAGAGATGGATGGAGAGCGCTCAGATAGCAGATGTGCAGCTACCCTGCATGAGTACCTCTGGGATGTGATAGCCTTTTTGTCAGAGGACAACTTCTTTTTAATTCCCCATGAATTTCCTCAATAACTACAGCTTTCAGAATTCATTTGAAGACAAAGACTTAATTGAATATTAATGCTATCGAAAAATAATGGGAGTTGAGAGTATGTCCTTGATCGTGTCTAGACAGAACCAGATATAATGGATTTCCAGTACCTAGGTAGTAGGTATAAATAGATTAACATTACTCACAGAGACCTGGAACATCTCCGTATGTTACCCAGCGAGGAGTGATCCTACAGCACAAAGCTTTCTAGCAGCTCTGTTATCTAACCAAGAGTGCACCATTCAGCTCCTGACTTGCTCCCTACAAGGTATCTGGAGAAAAATGGTCACAGGGCGCTGAAGAACCGCTCAATCCACTCACCTGTCTCTTCTGCTCTGGTGAAGGGAACAACTGATGGCATCAGAACCAACAACAGAACCGAAGCTTCTTAAAATTTAAAGATCAGGATACTGCATCCGCAGACTGCAGGCACACGGACCCGGCTGTCGAGGAGCAGAAACACACGGGAATCCAGGCACCTATGTTCCAGACAAGCTCTCCTGCCACGGCTTAAGCCCACCAGTTTGTTTCCCCGAGGGCAGCACAGAAATGCTCACTGGGACCCAGAGCTGCGTTGGCAGAAGCAGCACAGTACTGGCATAAGCAGCATCCACGCTCTGCCAGGAGTTCATCAACACAAAGGCCTTTGTCAAGAAAGGGGAAGTAAAAAAAAGGAAAAAAGAGCAGGAGTGGGTTCATCTGTAAGTTACGGCTGTTTTAGGTGTAAGCCTGGGGGAATTAACTTTGACACTCCCTTTCAGCTTTTTTTGTTATTTCTCTTTTGCACAAACTTGCATCTCTCCGCTGTCAGACTTTGATGGTTTTATGTAACTGTTTAAAAATTGAACAAGCTTCTTAACTTAGGTTTAGCAGAACACACTTTTTTTTTTTTTGCCTTTCTCTTTCTCGAATGCGCATTAAGAATAAAGATTGCCAGAAAAAAAAAAAAAGAAGAAAAAAAAAAACAAGACCTTTCCCATCCACTGACATCAGCCACTGTAGTACACAAAGCCGCGTCCTTGAGGACTCTATTTTTTGTACATTCTGTTCCAGCACAAGCCGACGCATCTGCAGCCCCCGTGGGCTTTACAGCTGGTAGCTGGAAAGAAAGATTCATCCCAGGGAAAATACACAGGTTAACCACAGCAACAGCAGCCACAGGGCAGCTCTTCAACGGAGGGCAGGAACAATGAAAGAAACCCCCAGACCTCAGCAGTACGGCAGGGCAGCCAGAGCTCCCAAGGGGCAGGAAGGGGCTAGCCCCACATTATGGCCTGAGAAAGAAGTCAGGGACCTGCTGCTGTCAGGAGAATTTGGTTTTACTTTTATTTAAATATAAGTTTCTGCGCAACTGGATGAAAATGCTTGAGAAGAGACTCCCTCAAGGCTCAAGAACCAGAGGCAAATAGCCTCCACCCTTTTCTGTGTTTGTATTTCTTAATTACATTCGTTTCTAAGCCAGAATCATATTTGTTGATGCTCCGGGTTGGCAGTGCTGTTGGTGAAGACGTTGGGGAAACCCAGTAAAAAATAACAGCAACATTTGTAATTAGAGCCCTGCTCTCCTGCCACTTTGTCTGTTGGGAAGTGTCTGCCTGTGTTTGTACTGGGAGCTCTTCATGGCACACGCTGCTTCTTACTGTTTGCACGAGCTCACACCAAGAGGCTTGGTCTCGACCGGGGGCCACGAGCTACCAACACCAAAGGGGCAGCACATCTCTCACCAGCATCAAAATAAGGCAAACCTTTTGATAACCAAAGTCTTACACCTGAGAACCGAGACACGAGCCTCGAAGGGAAGGGGATGCTGAAGCATGGCAAAGCTTGGAGACTTCCAGCATCGCACAGAGAGTCAGGCAGATGATATTCAAACACAGCACCATTTATCGTGATAACCTGCTATTTATCTCCCAGCTGCATGGTTTGTCCAGGCACAGAACAGGAAGAACAGACCCCAAGTTTACGCTGCAGGTGGGACTCGGGGTCTAAAAGCTGGACATGGGAGCTGCCAGACCATGGTCCAGAAAACACAGCAGCAACCCAAGGGCATGCTGCGTGTTTTTGGAGCCCTGACAAAGAGACTGCAGCTTCATTGTGTTTTTTTTTTTTTTTTTTTTATGGGGCCTGCTTATGCCTCTGCACGGCATGCCCCGAGTTTGGCATGATGTGACAAGGCATGCAGATCTAACCTGCAAAAGCACCAGCGAAAGGAGCTCCCAATGCAGATTTGCAGAACGGTGTCGTGTGTTGCAGCCACATCAGGCAAAAACCAAGGAAAAGAATATCTGGGAGAAGATCCTGGCCCTGCCTCAGGGGCTGCAGGGGCACTGCTGCCAGCACAGGAGCTGCGGGTGCGGAGAGAGCGTGCTCCCATGCCGCCAGCAGCTGCAACACGGAGCGCGATGCCTGCTTTCCTGAGCTTCAAATCCTGCTATGCCTGCCCCAAACGCAGGCCGAGCTGCTCGCAGCCACCCTGTTTCCTTACCCATTTCACACAAAGCCACGGGGGATCGTCGCCTGCCCTTGCAACTCCCGCAGAGGCGGCCGCACCATGCTCCGAGCCCGGCCGATCTGCAGCACGTTACACAAGCCACGAGGGAGGCAGCTCCTTCGGGTTAACCCCAAATCCACGGCAGGCCCACGGCTGCCTATGACAGCACCGCTCGGCTCGACCGCTCGGTGTCAAGCAAGAGTTATCCGCCGCCAAACTTCTGACCTACTTCTGCGTTGTGTTTCTCCCCCTCCCTGCTCCTGCCCTCAGTCCCCAATTAAATCTGCGTGAGATTTCCTCAATTATCCTCTTCCTGCTAATAGATGTGGAAAGAGGATGCCGTAACAATGTATTCCCCTGGCAGTGGTTCAAAATAAATCTCAGAATTAATGCTGAAGAGTGCAGGATGTATGAACACTTTAATTAACCACCAACATATAGAAAAGAGCAGTTACGTTCAAGACAGCTGATATGTTGCTGTCATCACAACACAAAATATAAAGTACTGAGTATCCTGGTACTCTTATTTAACTGACAGGCCAATAAATCAGCACTAACTTCCCCCTTCTGCGTAGCTGAGCCGATTTTTACCTGGGGTCAGCTATTTTAGGACACCACAATATTCAACTGGCGCAGCCTAAACAGCGCCGTGCTTGAAAAACACTCCGGGATGGAGGAGGCAAACAGTCCTAACAGCTGAAAGGTTCGTGTCACCAAAGCCTTAGCTTCTCAGACACACGCACGTGACAGAACTGGAGGGTGGGAGTGGAGGGACCAAAGAGTAAAATCTCCATTTGGGGATGCTTGCAGGAAAAAAAAATAATCATACGTACCTCTGGAAAGAAGCGGGGCAGAAAGAGAGAGCTCCTAAGTGAACACGGTGAGGAAGACAGTCTGATAAGTGCTTGCAGTTCGGGATGACTACAGAAATAATTTGAGCAAGATTTTTAATTGAGACAAAAAAAGCCTGTGAGGAATAGGTAATAAACAGGGCCTGGGAATCGCTTTGCCCATTACAGGAGTCGGCAAGCCTCTGCTCAGCTTTATAGGCCCCTCTCGGCTCATCCCAGAAAAGCATGGCACGATAAGAAATTGCAAGTCTTCATTAAAAAAAGAGGCTTTGATCCAATGGAAACCACATCTACACACCTACAAGCAGGATTTTCCATCCTGGAGTTCCTATTTTATCTCCTTTATTTACTCAAAACTGGATCTTGGGCCAGAAGCACTCTGTGTTCTCCTAACGGCTAGATACTGCAATTAAACACATCACTGCGAAGGGAGATCTCAGCGTAGCAATACTACAGGAGAAAGGAAAAAAAAATATAAAGTTTATTTTAAGCCTGGTGGAAAGCAACATGCAGCAAATTAAAGGATGCTGGGCCATAACCCTGCTGCAAACGCTCAGCAAAACTGAAAGGCAGCTTGCTCACAAGCACGCATCAAATACCTGGGAGAGCATTCTCCAAATTATTTAGGGTGTTGCAGTGCTGGGTGAGGCTGAAATGAAAACAGAGGAAGACTTAAGCCAAGTCGATGTGAAATTTTCACAAAATCCTCCAGCAGCAAGGAGCTGCCAGGCTGACCAACAACCACACAGGAGCGGAGGAGCAAACGGGCACGCATTGAGCTGGCCATGGACTGGGTAGAAGGAGAAAAGGAAAGAAAAAAAAAAGGCAAAAGGTGCAATTTTGAACTATTCTCCAGTTTTTCTTCATGTCCTACGTGGCTGTTAAAAATGATTAACACCCCTGGGAACAGACTGTCATCTCTAAAAACCCTAGTTCCCTTTTTGTGCAGGAAAGGCAGTAACTGATCCCACTGAAATTGCAAGCAGTAATACCCTGCTCCTCTGGAAAACACACTTTCTCTGAACACCTCCTGAGAGACTCTAAACAAAAGGCTGCAGCTTCCCCTCCTGCCTCCCTCCCATCGTTGTTTGCTGTCCGTACACCCAAGGCCTTCGTTTCCACCTTAGTGCACATGCACCAAAGCTATTTCTGGCCGAGAGTGACGTGGCTCTGTTTGCATAACTGGGTTCCCACCTCCTGATCTCCTGCTCTAATAGTTTGCAAAATTAGCGCTGGAAAAGGCCCGATTCCCAAAAAGAGCTTGTAAAGTTTCGTTTGCCTTTATCCTAAGCCCACCCCCCACCCAAAAATAAAATAAAATAAAGGGGCAGGAAAGATTATTTCTGCAGACGGGTTTGTGAAATGCTTCAGAAAGACATGGACCAAATTCTGTAATGGTGACCGTCTGGGATGAGGGGATTCATTCTGCTCTGTTTTGGCTGAAAGAGTACCAAAATAACAGCAAAAACTCACAAAAGCAGATAACCATTTTACACAATGGAGTTTTAAAACAATACAGCCTGACCTCCCGTGGATCTGGCTTGTAACAAACTCGCTTCAACCCAAAATGTCATCCAGAGGAAAGGCAAACGGATTGTCACTGAGGGTGAAACCAGCAGCAGAGCTGAAAATAGCATCTCAGATGAAGCAAATACGTCAGCTGGACGGTTCTCAGCTGTCAAAACTGAGCTGTAATCACAGACCTCTCCTGAGGAATATTTGATATTTGGCTAGTGTTAAAAATGAAAGTAAGATATCTTACAAGAGAAAAACGTGGCCCTAATAAAGAACGCAGGGAAATGAGCCAGGTGTGCCAACAGATCCAGCCACTGGTTCTTCAGCAGCAGACAAAATCCATCTCTGTAACAACTTCATCCCTGCAGGACGCCGTACAGGTGGGACTGAACATCTTCCTAACCTACCTGGGCTAATCGAACGAGCAACACGCAGCTCGAGCCCCTCCAGCACCCCGCCGCAGCAAGGGGAGGACGCGGAGAGCAGAGGGGGAAGAGCTCTCCCTCCCCATCCCGAGGAGGGGATTTCTCACCGCAAATCACCGAGCTGCCAGGGCCGGGAGGAGCCGGGGAGCCTCCTTCTTACCCTGCTCCGAAACCCCGCGTCCTGGGAGCCTCGCTGATAGCGGCCGGCCAACTGTGCTGTGCTGGATTTCCGCGGGGAATCGCTCAGCAAGCACCACGCAGTGCGATTACGGGGAAAACACCTGGCAGCACACTGTTCTGACAGAGACAAAAAACACCCTACACATTTGCAAAAGACTGCATTCGCTTCTTAACCATTTCACGGAGGTGCTGTGGAGCCAAAAGCCTCAGAGTGCAGAGCCCGGCTCTGTCCTGCTGCAGCAGAAGCCTCGCGAAGTTGCTCGAGCCCACATGTCTGCACATCTGGAGCCAAGACCACCAAGACAAAGGCAATCCCAGCACTCAGCTTCTTGTCAGCATTGCCCTGGGACTCCAAGAACACAGGCAGCATCACCAAGAGACCTGAGTGCTCCACTGCTGTAGCGAAGTCCTGGAAAAGCTTTCATTTACCTTTTTCTCGCCATTTCCCTTCTTTCTAGGGCCAGTTGAGGCCACCGCGTGACTGCAGCCCACTTAGGTGCCAAAAGACAGCGAAAAATTTGGAAGCATGTCAAGAGACTGAGAACCGAGGAGTTCCCCTCACACAAAGAACAGGGGTGAAGGCATTTCTGCTTTCAGATGCGTACATTTTGGCGTGAGAAGAAGAGGAAAGGGCAATCAGTCAGTACTGACTCATCTCTCCTGGAGCAACCTGCTTCTCAGGCATCCCACTCCAGCTGTGCAGGATTTCAGGTCTTCTCTGGCTTGCAGCAATTCCTGGTGGTGTTGTGATGGCAAAGTGCACAATCCTGGTAGCAGCCACAGTGCGACCAGCTACGCTTCCAGCCTTTCTCCAGCCGTGTAGGAGCGCAACCACTGACCCCAGCAAACCAGGTGGAGCCAGCACAAAATGTCTGTTCTTGTTCAGATAAGACTGATCTCTCAACATTTTTGGACAACAGGATAATATATTTCCCTACATATTAGAAATTGGAAGTTATTTATTAGGGGAATTAGTCTCTATATTCTGTACGGTCCATTAAGAGGTGAAGCTTCCCCTGAATCATCGAGGAGCTCGTTGCAAACCACGTGGTTTCAGTGCTATAATATCCAAGTTCCCTGTGCAGCTTCTCATCCTGTTAATTTTATACCCTGAGTTGGTTCAAGTCGGGTCTAAAACCACTAGGACAAAGCCAGGGATAGAACCAGACCTTTAACTCCTACCACTGGTACTGGGTGGAGGCAACATATCACCAAAATCTGCTTCAGCTTCGTGACTTAAAAACGCAGAGCGAAATCCAGCCAGAGCACCTGCACCCTCCTCACAAAGCCCCCGACCCTCACGTGTCAGTCAAAGCATCACAAGGCTGTGTCCAGGCGTGCTGTGTCGGGGTTTTTATGGAAGCATTTCACTGGATGTACTCCCCTACCCAGTGACCAGGGGCCTCAGCAGCACTTTGCGTGGGTGATGGCGCATCGCAGAATCACATCTCTGTAGCTACAGGAGAGACTCTGAAGCTATGACTGTGCTTTTGCCTTTCACCCTCCCAAATTTAGCTCCTTTTCAGCTACGTGCTGGTGACACTGCAGTGGCCTTGAGTCACAAATGCAGCCAGAGCTTAGGAAGCACCACAGAAGCATTTGTTCCAATATTTACTCAGAGATTTTTCATGCTACACCTACCACGGACTTTGGTTTATTGAGAACATAGCGCACTGGGGAAGGGCAAACCACACTGAGCTGCCAAGCGAAATGTCATTAAGGTTTTAGCAATGCAACACTAATTGAGTTTACTTTAAAGCTTCTTTTGTATAAACCATATCCCAGAGTGAAAGACGGTGACAGAGCTGAGTAATGAGTTGAAGCAGAGCAATCAAGGTGGAACTACCGAGCAATGGAGAAAAGGATCAATTCCAGGCTGATATTTAAGATGAGGGTAGAGAGCTTAATTTGAACTATAGAAGAGGTGATTATGTACAGTCACTGTTCTACACACATTTAAAACCACGTAGGATGCAGCACCTACCACCTGCAGTGGCACAGAAAACTCCCCAAGGTTCATTTGCACTCTAAAGACTATCACAAACTGGAAGATGAGATTCTTCTTAACAGGCTTACGTGTAACCTCTAAGCAGCTGAGAGACCTCTTCTAAGCCTGGAACTTCAAGTCTCTCTCTTGTGCTACCTAGAACCGAAACCCACGACCCAAAGCTCAGTGTTCCTGCTTTTCAAGCTTCTCCTTCCTGTAAGGATTCATCACCCAAGCCCTGTCTGTCCCCAGGTGTGGTGGGGTAACACCGAAGGAACCAAGGCTCATGTTCCCCCAGCGCTGCTCTGTACAGAAACACAGCTCTGAATAAGCACATTTCTGCTAAGCAAGACAAAATAACCAGAGCATGGTAAGTTTATAAGAACTGCTCACTTCTGGGAGCAGGAACCTTAAAGTGTGTTTTGCACTAATATTCCATCACTGCCACCAGAAAGCAAGTCCAAAGCACGGAGCATCCACACAAAGTGGGTGCAAATGGGTTTAGGGATGACCTCGAGTTCACCGGAGACTATCCACATCCCTTCAATGCTCCCTGGGCTCTGAGCAGTTCAAACACTAAATCGGATTAGATGCAGCAGACCTCAGGTGCTTAAAAGGCTGCCCACTGCTGCAAATCCCACTAATGCAGAGCTCCTTGCTGGGCGTGCTTCACGCAGACACACGGGAAGCATTCGCCAGCATTAGCGAGTCACAAGGCTCCGGGACAGGGGCACCGGGACCTGCCGGCTTGGTCCAGAGGAAAGTAACGTAAAAACCAAAGATTTCAGAGCACCGTTAAGTACAGCAGTAGAATAGGTTTATCACAATATAAAACAAACCCCAGAAAACACACAGATCAGGCACACCCTGGCAGCAGAAGTACTGAATGTTTAAAATGAAGGAAGGGAAATTAAAAGAGGCTGCATTTTCCTGGCAGCCCTCCTTATGTGCATATAAACCTCTCATCATCAACGCGCTGATATTTCAACTAATTAGCACCCGGAAAGCCACGGGACTGTGCTTTTCCATCAGCCTATTCATGTGGACAGAAGGGCTGAGAAATGACTACGATTACATCCAGCTCACGTAGCAGAATGCAGCAGTCTGTGATCCCTTCCACAACCCCTTCCTCCCCAAAGTAGCGAGCCAAGAGAAACATGGTGCAGGACACATTTCAAAGAGAGAAAAAAATAATAATAATAACCCCACCGAGCAAATTGCTCACTCAGCATTATGCCAGGAGATAAAAATAGAAAGCAGAAGAGCTGGTGCAGAATACCAAGCAGCATTCCCTGCTCATTGCAGCACAGGGTGAGCACGAGAACCCAAACCAACCTTCCCTTCGCTCCGATCTCTTGCAGGCTGCACATTGCTTGGACTTCCCATTCCTCACAAACGTGCCTGCGGGGAATTAGCTTTGGACAGCTAAGGACCGGCGCACGTGGCTCACACATCCACCATCACTGCAAAGGCAGCCTCTAAAAACAGCTGATGATTTGGGGAGAGCACTAAGGACAGGACAGGCACAACCTCTCGTTAGCACAGGGGATGTCGAAGAAGCTGGCTCTGATGCAAAGTTTCCATTCGAAGAAATCGCACCCTGGCTTCCTCCAGGACATAAATTTGGGCTTCAGTCCCTTGTACAAGAGCTCACAAGACACAAAGGGGAAAAGCAGCAGAGAACATGAATGTTTGCCATCAGCTTTGCTAATCACTAAGGTGTGATAGATGCCAAGGGCCCAGTCAGAGCTAGGAGAGCCTTTGGGGAGTACTTTTTGGCATTTCTGTTTCCTGCTGCAGCAAAATCTGACGATTTCTTGGGCACCTCGAGGTCCCACGCAAGTTGGTCTTGATTGTGTCAAAGTGCTCCCAGCAAAGCAAAGGCTCCGAGCAACCAGAGCACCAAACCAAAATGCTTTGCATATAAAGCAAAAAAAGCGTACTTAACAAATACCAAAAGCTTTTAAAAGACTCAGTTTGACCTCATTTATTTTTTTCCCTGCTGCTTGAAATTAGAAGAGAAATGAAAATATATTTATACTTTTTTTTTTTTTAAAAAACCAAAACCTGGGCTTTACACAGAGCAAGGAATAAGCAGCCTCCTGGGGTTCACAAGGCAGCTGCTCAACAACAACTTTGCATTTTGCATGACATGTAGTGATACCAATGCTCTTTTTGCACACCCACCCACACCTCTCCAAGGACCAAGATGGAACTGATGCCCCTAAGACAAGCCTAATGCTTTGGCAGTCCCCTCTTGCTGTCTCCACCTCACACTTTCCCAACCAAAATGGAAATCGAGCAGTTTCTCCAGAAGCCTGGCCTCTGGTTTGGAAGTATAAATCTTTCTGTACTAGCTCTGCCACCTGACTGGTCTTCAGCTGTCAATGAATGCACCCAGTAAGAGATACCCAAGCTCACAAATCTTATCTCAAGTTCATAAATCTTGGCAAAGAAGAAATTTCTTTCTGGCAAAGTGCTGATTTACAGACCCATGCACCTTCCCTCAACGTGGGGCAGAGGCAAAGGATGAATTTTCCAGCACTGCTATTGTAACCACATTTATACATCCTACTCCAGCAGTGCTTAACACGGTAACTCTGATTAATAAACCCCAGCACAGGTCGCACACCTGCCTGTCTACTGTAATTCAGGCTGAGCAGCAAGCTGCCTAATGGCAGCACCAAACAAGTCCCCGAACTCATCCCAATCAGCACCCAAAACCAATTCTCTGTCCCAGCAATGGGGTCTTCAGCACACCTGTGTCTGAGCCAAACATCACACGCAGGTCTGTGTGCTCATGAGAAGCTCCTTTCCCTTTCCAGCTCCACATCCTCCCTAGGCATCACCACCAGAGAGGTCAAGTTTCATAGCTACCCCTTCCCAAACTTCAGCAGTGTTTTTGGAGTGTTGTGAGTTTTAATTCTCAGCTGCATTTGAAAGAATGCTCTAATGTCAGGCTCAATTCTCTGTCAGAAATATGTCTGGTGGTAGCAATATTGTGACAAAGCAGAATAGCACATTGGTTTCTGAGCAGGTCCTGAAGGATGACTACAAAGGCTGCAAAACATATGGCTCCTCTTAACAGATTAAGAAAGTGTTAGATGCTTTTAAGGTAGACCAAACATACTCATGCACTACTCAGCACTGGGTCCTGAACACGGAAATGTTTGTCACACACCTGATGATATTCCAAGATAGGGCTTGCAGGGCAATTTATTGCTGTAACAGCAACTCCACAGGAATATTATTGTTGCCCTTCTTTATTCTGCCCCAGAGGACAAACAGCCCTACTAGATTTGGATCATTTTACCTTCCAGGAGCTTAGATGTTCAACAACCCTATAACCAGAAAAACATTTTCAAGTTGAAAGAAGCAGTTGTGTTTCAGAAACAGGGTAGGACCCAAAAAGAAGTGAGAGAAAAGGAAGGAATGAACTCCTTGTCTGTTGCCCTCTACCTTGTGTCTCAGCCCACTAAAATCAGGAGAGGTGATGGAAGGTGGCATTCCAGAAAGCCACAAAGGACTGAAATACCAGAGGTATTCCAATCCCTGGAAGCCATGAAACACCCAACACAAGCAGGCCAGAAAATTCGGTCTCACTGCCTAGAGGAACAACAAAAGCGAAACCTTTTCGGCCCTATTCCCTAGAGAACTTCCCGTGCATCACACTAGATGCCAGCCAGCAATTCTGTTGGTTTGCACTATCCAGAGTTTTATATGTTCGGAACCAGTGAAGTCAGACACAAGTGATACCAATCCCAATGGCACCAGGTGATATCAATTCCCATGGAATAACCAAGGCCTCCAGACGTCAAACATTCAGCATGGCACCAATAAAAAACCCCACACAGAAACAAGGAAGGACGTAAAACTTTTGTTTTAAACGTTTGTTTGATAACTTTTAGCTATTTTTTCCTGAATTTTTTCAGCTTCCAGAGAAAGACATGGACATCCCCAGGCCCACAACAGCTTTTACTTCCTCAGCCAGCAGCAACATGAACAAAAAAAAAAAAAAAAAGAACAAACTGGATTGTGCCTGTATTTGCAAAACACTTTGAAAAGAATCAGTCAAGTCAATCTGTCACAGAGACGGTGCTGGGAGCAGTAACAAATCCAAAGGACATGTGGCAAAAAAGGGGGGAAAATATATCATCAAGACCACAGAGCAAACCTGTAAGCAGTTTTGAAACATTACAGTTCCCTCTACCTGCAAGGAACATTCAGCCAAAGAAATGGGAGGCCCAATGCCTCCATCAGACTATCAAGCCTCTGATATATATTGGAGGGAAGCTAGGCTGGTGGGAAAGGTTAATGCACTTATTCTTGTATTGCTATGATAAATATTCTATAAATATTATATATGCATATAATAAATATTAATATTGCTATAATACAACTCTAATAGAAAGAAAAAAAAAGCTCAGCAGTGGCTAAAGGAGCTGCAGATTCAGGAAGCTGTAAGTAAAGCAGGTTGTTAGTTTCCAAGGTTAAAGATGCAGTGGGTATATAACATCCCTGAAGCAGGCAGAGGCACAGTTCAACGAACACCTTACCGAATACTTCAGCTTCACAGTTCCATGCCTGAATAAGGTCCATCGACGTCTACTGTTACTGTTCTTGTACACCTCCACAGTCTTTGAAGGCAGATCATTCTCAGCAATTCTCCGTTTCAAATCTACAGGGGGAAAAAAAAATGACAAAAGATAAATGGTGTGCTTTAGCTCAGGCTGGGGGCGGAGGCTGTTCTTTTAAATGAAAGAAACAAAATTGTTTGCAAGAGACTCATTCAACCTCTTCTTTAGAAAAAGAGAGCAGAGAGTATATTTAGGTGCTTTATTCAGTGCTCTTGGGATACAAGAAAAATAGTGCAGCTTGGATACTACAAAAATGCAGGCACAAACTAAGAGCTGAGAGCCAAATTAAGAGGTGGTGTAAGCAGGTGGGGTCAGACAGGCTGGGTGTGAAGCCAGAATGCTCTCCCGGCAGCACAAGAGCCTCATCTTCATGCACTGATATTAGAAATGAAATCGTTCTTTGGGTCATAACTGCTAACAGTACCTCTGCAGAAATCCCAGCTTTACAACCCTCGTGGTCCACATGATGCAATATCTTGAAAAAGATACAGCTTCTTGAATCCATGCAGAAAACAACAATACAACAGTCCATAAAAGCTGTTTTTCAAAGCAATGTCTGCTTCTCATCCTAAATATTTCAGGCCAATCCTTTACAGATGCAATCCTGATCTAGCCTTAAGCAATTTATACCATTTACACCAAATCCCAGCTTGGCCTTACAGATGGTACACACCCAAGCACAAAACAGCTTGTACAGAAGAGGCAAACGCTGGAGGGGGGCTGCCAATTCACCTTTCAAAAGTCAGCTCTACTTTTCTAATCATCCCAGATTTTCAGCTCCCCATCCTATCCTTCTCTTTTTGGGGGTAAAGCTGTCATTCTGTGCAAGATTGGGTTTTCCCTCCCACATCTGGCAAGGTTAGACCTCAAACCCTTCCCTCCCCAAAGCTGGGGTGACAGAGGCTGGGAGGAAGGAGCTGGAGCCCCCACGGCAGCTGCCAGCACCAGCTTCTGCGAGCAGGCACACGGGGTCGGGGCAGTGCAGGGGATAGATGTACGTGCATATATGCTGCCACGGGTGTTCCCATCCCCTGGATGCACCTCTCACCTCAGCACGAGTTCCAGACTGTGTCAGTCCCGAGGGCTTTGAAACCAGACAGCAAAGGGTAAAAAAGGTGCCAGGCTTTGGGGAAGTGGTGCTGCACAGCCCAGGACCTCTGCTCCTGCAATTTGGGTCACCTTTACCTCACATGGCCAAAGCATATGCTCCCTGAATGCTTATTGCAAGCTCCCTGCTCCCAAATCACATCGGTGGGGACTCCGATCAGCCCAGGACAGCAGCACAGAGCAGAGCAGAGCTGGGACCCTGCCTCAGCCCTGACACGGCTGGGTGGGCAGCAATCCTGATTTTTTTCCAGCGTTGCTGGGAGAGAGATGGCGCGGAGACCTATTTCCTAAATGCGATGCTGACGTAGGCACCCTGCTGTTATTTTTAGCAGCATGCATTTCACTTTCTAGACTCGCAGGAAATCAAGCTGCAGTGCAAGTGCCGGTTACAGCAAGAGGCTGCGGGCAGGCTCCAGAAGAAAGGCGCCGACGTAGTAGCACTCGGGAGCAATGTGCAAGCACCGTAACAATCACATTTGGAGAGATCCTTGTGCTGCTCCCTGCGCGCTGAAGATGCCTGCGCCCCTACAGAAGAGCCATCAATTAAAGAGGCGCCGCTTTGCCTTTTCCCTTCCAGCTCTCCTTCACCCTGGTGTGCTGCCGCCATCCATTAACTGCTCGGATCCCCTGGGTGCTCCCAAGCCATGCCAGCACAGTCTGGCAGCGCTCCCGTACTTGCCCATTGCTAAAGCACAGGATTCTTAGTGTTAGCAGTATCCCTTCAAGAAATAATTTTCTTACTGTAATTATCAGGCTTTTTAACTAGAGGTTCACAAAATCTTGTCACCCATTCAGCTATCTGCCTGTTTACCTGCCAAAACAAGACGCTTCCAGCAAATACACTGTCATGTAGTGTTGTTTTGAGCAGGACAAATTATAATTACATTAATCAAGTGCTGCAGAGGAGAGCTCATCTCAGTCTTTGGCTCACGAGATTCTCTACCTGATCAGGAAGAGTACCCAGAAGGAAAAAAAACTAATTTCTTGCTGTTCCAAACATCACACCTGAGTTGCAACCTCAGCATCCAGTCACCACCTCCAAATGGCGAGCACTCACAACCGAACCTGGTAACAGGACAGAAAGCTAAGAGGAAACTACCAAATTAAAACTTGCACAGAAGTTTGTGAACAGCTTTTACACTTTATGCACCTAACTGCTCATCTTCTCATAACCAGGTTATAGGCAGTGTGTTCAAAGACATTAAAAATACAAGGAAAAAGAAAAGAAACTTTACAGCACATGGCTATCAGAGCCTTCTCACCAGGCTTTACGGTTGTAACAGGAGTGGATACAAGCCACATTTGTGAGTTTTTTCAACCCACTGTAGCCTTGGCTGACTCTGCAGGATGCATGGGATAAACAGACAAAGTCAGGAGAAAAAGCACTGCAAAGCTACTCACAGCGTGGTTTGCCACACATCCTCTCTGCCTCCTCCATCTCCCTGATGATGTTCAGGATTAGGGAACTGGAGGAAGATCTCTCCATAGTGACATTGTTGGAAGGCATTTGCACGGACAGTTGAGAAGTAGAAGACACCATCTGGCAAGAAAAGGGTCAGAGAAGAATTTTACCAATGTGTTAAACTCAGAATTAAGCACACATTTAATAATACATATTTTTTTTCAAGACAGTGACACACAACCTTAGACTTTCCTCACTGCGGTCTGTACCCTTGTCATGTTTTTTTTACTGAAAGATTAAGTCCTGCTGGCTGCCGTGCTGGGCTGCCCGAATTCTCCCTACCTTAAACACAGCTCACGGTGCTCAAATCCCAATAATTTCCAGTGGCACTGAGTCCCCAAGGCACTTCTGAGAGTAACACATGATGAAGACATCGGCATCAGAGGGTGACCAGGGCCAGACAGCCTCCAGATCATCAGGTGCATTTGTGGTGTCAAAGCAGGTAGGCAGCTTGCAGATCAGCCCCAGTGAGACAGCTCCAAGGTTGAGCTAGGAAGTCAGGCCCCAGGTGGGCATCGAGCCCAGCACAGTCTGTGGACGGCTACGACACAACTGTGGCTGAGCTAGAGACCAGCACACGTGCTACAGGGCTCAATGAAGGACTAAGCACCCAGGGCTGGACTTAAATGGGCTCCTGAGGCCATGGGTGTGTGGGGTGGAGGCCCCAGGTGAGGCTGCTCAGGGTCATTCAGGCCTGTTAGTGCATCCATAGGAGGGTGGGGACTCGACAGCTGGAGAGCTGCTTCAATTGGCATTCCTGAACTGAGCTATGAGAGGCACCCTTTGACGGCCTAGAGCAGCAAGAGACTCTTCCCATCAGGGTTTTTTTGCCAGATGACAGCTAACCGTGCCCCATCACCTACCATTGACCTCCACGTATGGCCATGCTCAGCAATAAGAAGTGGAAAACGGGACGAGAGAGAGAGCTTTGCAGAAACGCCTCCACCACTTAAAGCACATATGAGTAGAGCAATGAATTTGCAATGTGAGCTTTAGGAGAACAATCTGCTCATCTGCATGCCTGTCCAGCAGAACAGTAATGGGATCTGCCTGTCCTACTACAGAAACAAAAGTTAAAATTTTTCAAATAAAGTTACCCATCCTGATACCCATCAAGAACAATTCCTGCAAAACTCAGGAGTCCTGCTGACAATAAGATCTATTGTGAATTACATCTGTAAGAGCGAATTAAATTAGTAACAGGATGTCACTTTCTTAATTCCCCCAAATCTTAACAAAATTCTCCCTTCCAGGCAAAGGTCATCTAAGGTCTTCTCCCGGCTCCATAAGCAGAAGCCTGCAGATGGCCTACAAAGAGGACAGGAGGTGAGTAACCAGAGCTGCTATCGCTGTGCTGTTGGAGTCATCGGCAGGGCAGAGGGAGCCTTCTGGAGGGAGAAAGGACTCTTCGTATATGTAGATTTTAATTACTTTGGTGGAATATGTAACTGCAAAAGAGCAGCTCAGACCTGCAGGCTGTCCTCCTTCAAAAGCTGAGCCTGGCATCGCTCAGCTGCTAACAAAGGCCAAATACAAATGCACTGACCTTCATGCAACCCAGTATCTGTAAAATCGAGCCTCCTTACAAGCACAGCTAATTTTCAGATACTTCCTACCCACCCTGCATCTTCTCGTGGTGGCTTCCCTCGTGGCTGAGGAGATGCAGCTGACGGCCTGAAGCTGGCCTGGCCTTGCTCCCTACCAAATCCACCACGCACCATAAGCTTTGGGCCGTGCTTCAGCCACACCAAGGCAGCCAGCCCTTTGCGTTCCTCTCAGGGACGTTTCCCGTTCTCTGCACCATGTCCAGTGCTCCAGGACGCTTCTCTTGACTGGGTAACAGGGGGAGGAGGAGAAAGCCAAAGCAAACCTCCCACACGGGGAAGTTCTGCACCCAGTCACTTTGGCACAGAGGCCAGCAATGTCCACGAGTCCCTGTTCATATCAGCACTGTGATGGTACCAAGGGTGGCAGGAGATAGCCTGCAAGGCTGGGAGCTAGGGGAAGGTAAGACCCGAGAAGTATTTTAAGAAAACGTGGAAATTGCAGTTATTCACGTGTTCAGCGTCTGGTTCTATATACATGAAAATCCCATCGGCTTTGCAGACTCGACCTGCCTTTCCCTGACACTGCTAAAAATGTTTCCAAAAATAAAAAACAAACCACCACAACACCCTACCCCACCATAGATAGGACTAAATAGAGGCTGTAATTCAAGATTTTGCTAGCACCTCGTGGCTATTACAAACAGGAAAATCTGAACAGCTCAGAGTTTTTGTCTCTTCTAAAAATAAGATGACTGTCAGACATAACCGTATTAAAGGCCATAAATACACAGAATCTGCATTCTGCAACTAAATCATGCCTTGCTACAGATTTGGGTACAGTGCTCCTTTGGCAGCAGGAGGATTTAGAAAGTAAAGCACTATTTCTTAATTTGTGTTTCTTTCATAAGCACAGCTAGCAGCAGTAGGCTGAGACAGCAGCTTACTGGCGATAACCAGGAGACAAGGAGAGCTCTGAAGACACCCCTCAGAAATACACATTTTCCTGGTTAGTGTCACTCGACAGAGCAGTGAGGGAGAAGAAAAGTCACCTCATCAGGCACACTTCTGCAGCAGCTCCCAAAATGTTCTGTGGCAGAGAGACAGATACAGACCATCTCCAGATACAGGTCACGACGGGAACTTGCTGCACAGAGCTTGCAGTGTCCCATCAAGCACAGAAAAAGCAAGTTGCTCCATCTTCCTCTTGCAAAAAGACATTTGTGGCAACTGCTTGAAAGCAAACCAAAGCTGTGGGAGGATCCAAGACCTCCGGGTTTGCCCCCAGTGCCTCAGCGATCAGTAAGGCAAAACTGCCAACACATCTTCTAGCGTGTGCACAACCAGGAACCCTCTGCCTCCAGTTAGACCCACCACACAGGTCGAGTTTCACATTTCCTCATGTATGGCAATGCTTCTTGCCCAGAAATCACAAAACCCCCTTAAAGCCCTGCTCACAGGCCACCGGTACGGGCTGCTTGGCATCAGCACGCTCCACAGCGGGGAGCACCTTGGCAGCATCCCGATGGGTTAGCTCGTTTGCACTCTTCCAGCAACCATTAATTCCCCCAGAAAATGGCACCTCAGAACCAAACAGGGACATTTCTCCACGGGGACACAACAGCCAGCAGTCAGATGCAGACTGTACACCTCCTGCGGGTAAAAATCAAAATCCTAGGGATAAAGATAAGGCGTTTTCTTCCTTAAAAAGAGAAAACCGTATTTCACAAATAGACAGCAGAGGGCAGAGTAAGACTGTAGAGAAAAGCCTCCTGCACCTTCACTGCAAAAGGGGAAACGCGAGGGAGCTGCTCTGCAGTGCTCGGTGCCCGTGTGCGCCCCCGAGTTGGCCAAGGGGAACCTCTCTACTGGCAATGAGCCAAAACCACGTTTCAGAGAAACCTGAGTTTCTACAAATCCTAAATGGATGTCTTACAAAAAAGCCAGGTGCCTATTTTACAACTGCTCCTCATGCCATTCGCAAAGCGGGTATCAAATCCCCCACAAACCCTGCCCAAGGACAGGCTTCTTGAAGGGACTCAAGGCCTCTCGCTGAGGCGATCGGCTCCGGGGCAGACACATTCTGCAGCAGAGCAGGAGATCGAGGCGGGCAGGGCTTTTTTTCCAGCATCAAGGCCACCCAAGGCAGCCGAGAGAGTCGCCAGGGCCTGCTTGTGAAGAGCCCGGCCATGGTATCCACCAGGCAGAAGGCCATGGCCTCTGCATCTCCCGCAGCCTCTCCAGCCACAGTCACCGACGTGGCTACCCAGCTGGAAGGCTCAGGGAAACACACGGCCATCCAGATCTTGGGCTGCAGGGTGTGCCCGAGTCTCCTGTCGGTGTTGGGAGGTGTGCTGTGGGTGCTTGAAGACTTTCTTGGCCTGGTGGTGGAGCTTCGGGAGGAGGTGAATAGGCTGAGGAGCATCAGGGAGTCAGAGAGAGAAATCGACTGGTGGAGGCATACGCTGCCCGCCCTGAGACAGACTCACGAGCCTGACACAGCACGAGTGTCTCCTGCTACACAGAAGACAAAAGTTCCCCCATCCCGCCAGGCAATAGGAGGGGACCTAGCCAAAGGGGAGAACGAAGGCAGGTTTCTGCTAGGGGTGGTAGGAGAGCCCTCTCCCTGCCCACCTCACCTTCCCATCTACCCTCATATAACAGGCATGAGGCTCTAGAAAGTGACAGTCAAAACAACGATGCAGACAAAAGCCGTCCCAGTTGGAAAGGGTGCCTAAGGCAAGGCAACCGACCCCCCGCATTGCTACATCGTCTGTCAAGAAAGAAAGAAGGGTTATTGTCATGGGGAACTCCCTCCTGAAAAGGGACAGATACCGTCCAGACCCAACCCACAGGGAAGTCACTGCCTCCTAAAAGCACAGGATCAGGCAATTTCAACATTTCCCAAGTCAAGCAGGCAGGGCAGAAGGCTGGCCTGGCTGACCAGGGATCTTCTGCTGGAGCTTAGGCAGAAAAAGAAAGTATATGGCTGCTGGAAGCAGGGTCAGGCAACGTGGAAGGAATACATGGACACTGTTCACGTTTGTAGGGAGAAAATTCATGCGGCCAAAGCCCAATTAGAGTTGAAGCTGGCCAGGTCTGTGGGAGACAATAAAAAGGTGTTTTTTTTTTAATATGTGAACAGAAAAAGGAGGACCAAAGAAAACAAAGGTCTGCTACTTGATGGGGAAGGTCACCTCACAGACAAGGACATAGGCAAAGCAGACTTTTAATGCCTTCTTCACCTCCATCTTCAATGTTGATGATGGGCTTCGGGACCCCGGGTACCCTGATCTGGAGGACCATGACGGTGGGAATGACAAACTCCCAACCAACCCTGAACGTGTGCAGGATTTGCTGCTCTGCCTAGATCCATACAAGCCCATGGGTCCGGATGGGATCCATCCCAGGGTGCTCAGAGCTGGCTGACGTTATCACGGGACCTCTCTCCATTATTTTTCAATAATCTTGGGAATCTGGAGAGGTCCCAGTAGACTGGAAGCGGGCAAATGTTGTACCAAGAAAGAAGACCCTAGCAATTACAGGCCTATCAGTCTCAAATCAGTGCCTGGTAAAATTACGGAGAAGATGATCCTTGAAGTTAATGGGGACAATGCAGTCATTGGTCCCAGCCAACATGGGTAAGGGTAATGAGGGGTAGGTCCTGTTTGACTAACTTTACCTTTATAAGATCACCCATCTAGTCAACCAAGGGAAACCAGCAGATGGGATCTTTTTGCTGTGATCTCCTGCTGACTTCAGGAGGCCTTTTCATGTATGACTCCCCTATCCATGGGACTTAAGAGGCTTCCTAGCATCGCCAAGCTGAACAATGCAGATCTGTAATACCCAGAACCTAGTCCAAAATGTGATGTCCACTTCAACAATATAACAATTCGGCTTTAAAAGACTCGTTTTTAACAAATGGGAATACACCGCCGTAATTAGAGCCACCACCATTACCGAACTTTCACTTTGGGCTGGGTATTTACCACTGCTGTCATTTTGTGTAGAAGCAGATGCAAGGCAGCTCTGACCAGACCCTAAGTCAGCACGTAGTCACATTAGGAAAGCATTTCACTCAAATCATACACCCAGCTCCTAAGCAAGCCTTTCTGCCACAGGCTCAGCACCAATTTATTGAGGCCACACAGCTTCTGACAAGCTTGGAGAAGGGAGAGCTCATTTAGATCTTCCAGGGAAATGATGAGCTCTACAAGATATGGTCCAAATTTCTTTTCTGTTCTTACACTACATGCTAGGACTTTGCGTGATATTCTAGATGTGGCAGTGTAACACGCATCACCTAATAAAAATCAGCCGCCACCACCAATACTACTCCTTTAGGTAAGAAAACACAAGGACCATAGTGCAATTGAGGAATGCCACTTGTTCACTCCAGACTTAAAAGCTCTAAATTTGCCAAAAGCAAGCACTCTTGTTGCAAATTTCTACTTCATATGAACGAAATGCAGAGAGAAAGAAAATTTAAAGTTAGTGCCTAGAAATATATAAACATCTGTTACAGCCCACTTCTAAAGGCACTGATATGAAATGGCCAAAGAGTCATAAGTGGAGCAGCTCTGGAGATTAACACTAACATCCCAGGCAAATACCAGGCTGATGCCTCCTTTAAGTCTGATATAAATGCTGTGTATGTACTGTCATCATTTGTATGATGGCCTAATTAACTGAAAATTCCAAGATATAAAACTGGTTTCAGGTGCAAACCATCTTTGTAAGTAGTATAGTAACAATATGTTCTTATGGAAAACGTTATTAAAAGTTTACTAATACCTCTCCTTCCTTGCACAGTCCGGAGGTCATATACAGTGAAGGGCAGTAGTCATCGCAGTGAAAGTATTCTTTGTCATGAAGCATTACGGCGTTTTGTTCTACAGCTGAACTTTCTCTGTGCTTCTTCACGCTGAGATCAGCAGGCATGACAACCAGTTGTTCATCCACAGCACATTTGGAATGAGCCTCTACAGAAAAATCATCATTAGCAGCTGGAGAAAGGCACAGCTCCTCAGGATCCAGATTATTCACAGGAAGATCTTCAGAACATGGCCCGTCTATGCCCACATCCTGTACTTTCTCCGGAGTACTGACCAGGTCTTGAATCTTCACATCATCTGTAGACATGTCCTGCAAAGGCAAGTCAGGATTTCTCGAGTCCTGCATATCCACTTCTGTCTTCAAAAGCTCCTCTGCAGCAGCTGCAGATGAAGCCACCTCTTCAGAAACTACCGAAGCACAAGACACATCGTCAGCTTCAAGTTCAGGCAGAATCACCTGTGGCAGGTGGATCAGCGCCTTGGTGTTCACTACAGAAAAGTCACCACTAACAGCTGGAGAAAGGCCCAGCTCCTCAGGATCCAGATTTTTCACAGCAAGATCTTCATACTGTGGCTCATTGTCCATTTGTAATTTAGAGTGCCTCTCCAAGAGTTCATGCTCCACAGGACGGAGCAACTCCTCAAGTCCTTTCATCAAATCTGCCTGTGGAGTTTCAATTACATCCTCAGAGGTTTCTTTAGCATTTAGCACAGTGACAGAGTCACCTGAGAGCTCTGGCAGCTGGGAGACAGGCGGTTCTGGCCCAAAGGAAGAACCCAGTGTTTTGTTAAAGCAATCATGCTCGCTGTCCAGGACAGAGGAGCCAAGGTCTTGAGACATTTCTGTGGCTGTGCAATGCTGCACGAACTTCTTACATGCTGAGCTCTCATAGTCCTGGTTATTGAATGTGCCTAAATCTGGGGACTGCAGATAGTCCTGGTTATTGAATGTGCCTAAATCTGGGGACTGCAGATGCACTCCCACCCTAGTGGAAGCTCTTGCACTCTCATTCTCCATATCCAAGTCCTCTCTCTGGGAGGTGGCATCCTGTCTCCTGCTTTGGAAACTCCTCCAAGACCTTTCTTCATCAGGTGAAAACAATTTTGAGGAGCCTCGCAGCTTCCGAGTTGCCTTGGCCACACTGGTGAATAACTTCTTAACTCCCAGAAAGCAAGGGGCTCTGGATACAGTGAATGATTTCTTCTGCTGGCTAAAAGTCTCTTCATATTTCATATCAAAGTACAAAGAAGAAGTGGAATGGTAAGTTTTATTTCCTAAGTTCTGGAAATTGGTTTCAACTCTTTCATCTGGAAGCCTTAAATCACCTTTGCCAGTTAATGAATTTTCTTTCGTATATCTGAAGAGCTGAAAGCTTCTTCTTCTGCTGCTCTCCCGTGGGGGCACAGTACCCCTCTTTTCATTTTCCCCTTCTGTATCTGAATGACTCTTAATAAAGTTTTCAAAATTCAAAGACTTGCTCTTTCTAGCTCGTATTTTATGGTAGTTAGTACAATCCTCTTCACCGGGGACAATAATATCCCTGAGACATTTAGTTTCATTGGCATCAACGTCTTTCAACTCAATGGCTGTTGAACCTGAGTAGCGAGAGAGCCTCTGATTTTTACCCATTTTCTTAATCCCCTTGATGAATGTTCTTTGCAAGTTGGCTGAATTGTCCTGCTTCTTGGTGGCAGAAGCAGCCTTTTCTCCGAATCCTCTGAAATCTATATTATTAGGCATCGTGGAGCTTGCTGGCTTTCTCACCCCATCCCCGAAGGGTGAGTTTTTTTCTTTTGAGGCCTTACAGGTATCCTCTAGTATGACCATGGACTGGGGTCTTGTTTTATTAATAGAGGGTCCTTTCTTTTGCCTAACAGAATTCCAGATCTTCTTGACTTTGGTCTTCTCATCTGTGGGTTCTTCTTCCTGTTCATTGGGGACTTCATAACTATAGATGCCGTGCTCATTATGATCGTGTTTCACTATTTTGATACTCTCTCCACCCACTTCAGCCTTGGAAATCCTGTTTGCATATCTACTTGAATCCGGATCAGTATCCAGGTAGCTGTCTATATATTCCATTGCTCTGGCTCATAAGTTGCGGTCGGGGTCACACATGAATTGTCTTTAGACTGTTTTCTTCACAAGACTTAAAAAAAAAAAAAGAACAAAGGAATAAAATTAGGATCAGAAAGTTTTGTTGTTTTTGTTTTTGTTTTGTTTTTTTTCAAAACACGTATTTGTTAATGCAGCACAAGTCCAATCTTATCCCAGCAACAGTGGAAGCTTTGCCACTGATTTCAATGAGATTGAATTTTGCTCCCAAACCGGATAAAGTATAGAGCAACTCAAAGCTGATTTAAGTGCCTGAAGATTTAGTGATCACAATAAACTTCCTGCATTAATAAAGTTACCACAAAGTGCACACAGAACACCGTAAAGCACATGTAGGCCTTGCAAATCGCCACTACTCTCAACACATCGGAGTACATGACAGAGAGAGAAAGAGGAAATGACAGTGAAGTGTCCCTGTGCGTGCCACTGGCCTGTCCCCCCGCCCCATCTGCCAGGAACCGACAATGCTCTCCCACTGAGTTCACTCTCTTAAGGCAGGCACATTCAAAGCAAAGCCAGGATGAGCCTCTTCCTGGAAATCATGTAATTCTGAAATAAATTCAAAAGCAAAAAACCTCATGGAATATTCAAGCCAGGCTTTCCTACTACAGCTATGACACCAGCATGGGAATCCTCGGTGGAACTGGGCTGCTAAATGAAAGCTGCTTGGCCACCGCTCAACACTACACAAAAACACGTTCCCATCAAGTGAGCTTCAGCCTAAGTGAACAGGATGAAACCCACAAGTACCCCATATACAACAGCAATGGTAACCACTCCAAGCTCTCTGAGGGAATTTGGACTCCTACGCATGCAGATGATAAGCCTTCCTTTCCCGTGGTGTACACCTGCCCTGTCTCACTGCTACAGCTTCATGATGTGGCCCTGGGCTTGCTGCCTACCTGTGCAGCACACAGAGCTGTGTGCCAGGTACCCACCAGGGTTGAATTCCCCCAGTTCCTAGTCCCACTCTCAGGACAACAAAGGGAAGCAAGAGTAGGGCCAAGAAAGGGAACAGCCCCCAGAGACACACACCTGACAACACAAAAACTCTGCATTTTCCTCCAGTTTTAATTAGTGAATTAGTTGATTTTAACTAGTTACTGACGCCATTAAAATTAACTAATTCCTAGCATCAGCTGATGTTCCTACCTCTAGTTATTTTAACTCAGTGACATCCAATACCTCTGCACAGAATGCTTTATTAGCCTTCACAGGACCCTTAGAGGAGAGGGGAGGGACTGTTGTCTCACAAGATATCCCAATTAAAACTGGGAATGAGCTTGTGAAACTACTTGAAGGGGTCCAGAAGCCCAAGGAAGTAGCAGTGATACGTTATAAAGCGCATCAGAGCAGCAATTCAGACACTGCAGGAGGAAAATGGAAAAGCAGATGAGGCAGCCATACAAGCAGCTGTAGGTGGAACTATAAATCTATGACCTACCAGGAAGGAATCGATAAGTACCTCAGAAAATACAACAAGGAAATCAAACTGGCTGAATTTATAAACTGTGTTAAAGATTCGATTGGGTGGTGTGTAACTGCTCAGGGAAACGGGGACACCAAAGCAGTCAGGTTCTGCTGGAAGAAGTAATCTCAGGGTTACACACCCCGTGGAGGCCACAGTCGAGGGGCAAGGTAGAAAAAATGAATCAAACATTGGAAGGACAAATAAGGAAACTGTGCCAGGAGACACTGTTAAGTGGATGCAGGTTTTACCAACAGTGTTACTCAGGCTTTGGGTAACTCCCAGGGCACCGGAAAAAGCAATCCCATTTGAAATACTGCACGGGAAGCCTTCTGCTGGGAATTTGGCTGGGAAGCCTGATCAGATGCATGTAACTGTGAACCAAGCACTTACAGAGTTTCTTTCCTTCTTAGCAAAAACTTTGAGTCTTATCCACAGATACATCCTAGTAACAGCACCAATCCCATTACCTGCACCGGTTCACTCCTCTTCTCCTGGAGATTAACTTTAACTGAACCTGGAGGGAAGACCCCTAACTGAGAAGCATACCCCTAACTGAGGACCATATCTGGTGCTGTTAAGGTCAAATATTGCTGTGAAGCTTAGGGGGATCGACCTGTGGATTCGTTACAGCCAAGTGAAAGCTGCTCCTCCACAGCTGTGCAAAACTGGAATAACAGAGCCTTTGAAATTGAAAACCAACAGAGTTAATGGACTATAAACGTCTAGTCTGAGATGGTATAAAATGAAGTGTATCTCTTACTGTGATCTGCGTTATATAGAGAGAGATAGGGATTTTCTGTGTAAAGGTGCAAGCTTCTTTAAGTTAGAAAATGAGGGGGTAAAAAGCATTAAATGCATTAAAACATTTTATTGGTTGAGTGTAGTCAGAAAGCCAGGGGGCGAAAGAAAACAAGAAGTGGTTTGGAATCCCTGAAGCCAGAACACCCCTTTGGAAAGGACAGCTTCCCTAATGGGCTTTCTGAACTCTTGCAGTGGTTGTCTTCTTGGCTTCTAGATCTGAAATTAGGGATGAAGAAAATTTTAGTCCTAACAATAAGGGTGGTAACGTTCTTTGTTTGCATGTACCTACTAACAGAGTGCACCTGTAGGTAGGTGCTGCACTAGGTTGATGGATAGGTGAGACTAACCTAACTACATAAGTCTCAAAGGGGGCAATTGCGATGCCAGCAACTAGTTAGTTTTGTTTCATTAACTTTGTTTCATGAGAAAAGATGTTAAATAGGTATTTCAAGGCAAGGGCAAAGATGACCCAGGTCTTAAAGATACTGAAAGGATGAATAACCAAGAAACTACTTAATCAAGAAGACCATTTTGTAAGGAAGAAATCCAGCACACATGCTTTTGAGTTTGTTACTAATCAACCTGTTGGAAACACCTGGCTGGAAAACATTAAGATTGTTATAATATGAACCGTCCATGAACTATCCTCAGTACAACACTAAAAATCACACCCCTGGTCTGAGGAGCCACAGCACAATTTTGTCATGTCAGCGGTATGCTAACTACGTAACCAGCTGGATATTGGAGGATTGTTGTGATAAGAGATTGTATTAAGCGTGGCTTGGAAAGTGCCTGCTTCGTGGGAAATCACCTGGTACCCAGACGTGTGCAGTGCTGAAGTAAAACAGCATCTCAGCCACAAACCCCACGTTCGAGGAGTTTCAAGTTGTGTGGCCAAACATATACGGCAGCAAAAGACCAGAATGACACAAGGTCCCTATTTTTTCTCTTTCCAGTTTTATACTTTACTGGTTTTGGCTGGGTGGATCTTGCACGAGGGGAGAAGATTCAAAAGAAACAGGCTTCTCTACGAAGCCTTTGGAGGGATGCTAGCAAAGAGCAGAGAGGCCATTTCCCACGAGAGGCATTAGCAGGAGACAGACTGAGTGGCCCCTCCCCAGAGAAGCAACACAACCTAGAAAGGCAGGGCACAAGGGTGACTTTAAAATTAAAACTAGGTGGGTTTTTTTTTATTATTATTATTTTTGAAAAAGCACACAGGCTTGGCAGCATTACGGCCCTTAATGACAAATAAAATCTGAGTATGAAGAACGGATGCAGAAGTACCCGACTAGCTCTTACACATCTTTCTGGGGCACAGGGAAAGGAGGTTTAGAAGACAACATTTTGGGTTTATTTTTGAGGGTGTGTGTCAGCTGGAAAACCCAAATGGTTCGTCAGCCCCCTGGCCTTTTTTTTACTTTTCTGCAAGAGCAGGGGCAGATGTCAGGCTGTACAGCAAGGTAGCAGCTAAGCTGCAGCTCTCTGCGCATGAGACTTCAGCCACAGCAATCAACCAGATGCTGGAAGCTGCTCCAGCCTACAGGAGCCGGGGGGGGTTAAAAACCCAGCCCTGTGCAGCAGGCCCTGTTGTTCTTCTCACCACAAACCCAGCACACCTTCATTGCCAACCTCACCTTCATCTCCAGCTAACCGAGGCTGACGGATGCGTTAGACGTGCATAAAATCCCGTGCAAACGGTACCAGGTGTTACTCTAACATCTGCAGCCATGACACCCTTCCAAATTCTTTGATTTTATTTTTTTTTTTTGCATTACCCAAATCTTTAAGAGAGAACTCGGTGCTTTGTGCCTCGGTCCCGATCGCACAACATTTCCTTGGCAACAAGGGCTTTTCTTGCATGATACAGGTGGGAGGAACAGCAATTTTCTTCCATTTCAGCGTAATTTAGCAGAGGAATACAAGAGCAGAAATAACACCACACGCCCAGCGAGGCTGACACTTCGCAGGGATTTACAGGACTCTGAATTGGGCCTGGGCAATCAGGGCTGTCACAAGCCTTCATGCAGGAACCAACGATTTTTGTGGGCAACCATCTGACGTGCTCGTCCTTCATGAACGCGAACACCAGATCATAACAGTTACTTGTCAACCAGCAGAAGGGGGGCTGTTTGTTTTTGGTTTTACTGTTCAGTGCTGTAAAGCTGTCCCCCATCTAGAAAAAAAAAAAGAAAAAAGACACCAAAAAGCGGTGTTTCGAGCTAAATGTGCTTCGAAACCCACTGGCCACCCATCCCGCGGTGCAGCCGGGTTGGGGATGGCGCAGCAGAGGCGCCAGCGGCGCTCCGGCAAGGCGGCAGCCGGAGCTGGAATGCACCAAGGGCCCCTGAGGACACGAGTTTCCACTCGGCTCTTCCTCTGCGGGATATAAAATCACAAACAAGAAGGAGCCTTTGGCCATTGTTTGCCGGGGAAGGGGGGTGACAGGGAGAGGGCACGCGGCGCAGCCTGCCAGAAGGCACGGCTGAGCTAAGGAAGTCCTGCCTGGGCTTCGGTGTATCCGCTCCTCTCCAGGAGGGGCAGGGGGAGGCAGGAAGGAGAGAAAATAGAGAACAAACGATCATACAGCCCTTGAGAAAAACCTGTCTGCTCTCGGAGATCGTATGAAGCCCCAGCATGCAGCGCCTCTCGCTATACAAAAGAGAAAGAGGAAAGAAAATCCCACTGGTTCTTCCGCTACCGTGTTCTAACACTGAAAAAAAAAAAAAATGGGAGGAAACAGATGTTAAGCTCTCCAGCATCAGGAAATTATCTTTTTCATGAGGGTACACTCACTGCGGCGTATTTAGGTGAAAGAAGCAGCAAGAGAATCGCGACTTCTGTCCCTGTCTACGTCTCCACGGACGTTTCAGCCTCCCGGTGCTGCTCCGAAGGACCAGCCCCAAGGCAGCTCGCACATTTTCGTGGCGTGCACCCGGCGGCAGGAGCCCCTGCCCAGCCTGCAGGTACAGCAGCACGCAGCTGCCCACACCGCAGGTTGCTCAGCCCCTGCAGGAGTTCAGCATCTGCCGGTTACGGGACAAGACGGACGCTTTGCTGCTGCCGTTTGGACAGGCACAGTGGTATTGGAGCTTTTTTTTTTTTTTAAATAGAGGTGGAAGGAGTGAGGAGGAGAAACTTAGGTGAAACATCTGCTAAAGGGATCGCCGGGCCATTAGCAAGCGCAATTATGGCTTTCCAGCGCCCGTAGGAAGCGACCACAGCATTTAAGCATCATTTCACACACTCTGCAAAACGCATTACACAAGAAGTTTAAAAAAAAAAAAAAAAAACAACTTTAGGAGCAGGAGGTGGACAGGAGATCAGTTTGGCTTTGTCTCCAGCCAGGAGGGAACGGATCCTGGTGAAACACCAAGCGGTGCTCAGTGGCACGGGGGGAGCTGCAGCCACGGTCTCACCACGGTCCGTACGGAACTCAAAACTTTGGCTTGAGTAAATCAGTTCACTCAGGTATAACTTAATCGTCACTTCCTTCCCGTTTCAGGAAGCTTCAGACTTTGTGCGATGGCTGAACACAATGAAATCAGAGCAGGAGGCTGATTCGCCTGCAGCTGAGGGACAGGCAGGGTCGCTCAGCTGCATCTGTCGGATACATTGGGCTCGTGCTGCCAGGGGAGGGACCAGCTCCCTGCTAACACCAGCCCCAAACTCGGGGCTCTGTGGGCCTGAGAAAACAACGTGGTGGTGCAGAGAGGTGCCAAGCAGCTCAGGGGGTACCAACACCCGGCCCTGAGCCCTAAAACCTGCTGCCAAGCCAGCAGCAGCTCTGCATTTGCAGTGCTTGCACAGAGGAGAGGAGAGGAGAGCTGCCTGCTGACTCCTCACACAAAGCCAAGCAGAAGAAACTTGAGAAGAAAACTTGGGTGGATGAAAATCCATGCTCATTTGGATCAAAAGGTGGAGAAGGTATAAGTATATAAATATATATAGTTGCAGCATTAGTCCTTGCACACCTGTTCACATTTTCATAAACCCTTTTTTCCACAATTCTGAATCGTTTTGCTCTCCAGCAAATAAAAGTAAGGTGAATATCAACTAGATCTGAAAGGATATTTTGCTGTTTACACCTCGGATGCACAGGTACCAGAACAAAATAAGGCAGTCAGAAAACACGCCAATCCTCCAGAACAAGGCTATGTTTTGATGCATAACAGCTGCTTCCCCGGATCTTCTCAGGTATTTGGCACCGTCTGTGGCCATCATAACAAAGAAATAATTGTCATCACATCACTTAGGCTGTTCAGCAGTCACTTAAAAGTAGTTAAGTACATATAAGAACATTTAATTACAATCCCAGTAGCAGCTATAGATATTCTGGTACCACAGTGATGAAATAATACAGTGCACACAGACTATGGGGTCTACACCCACACACACCCCATTATCAGTTCAGTCCCAAATTGGAGCTGACCCACAAGGCCCATCACTCCTGGCTCCCCCCAGGACTCCCTGGGAATTGAACCACACATCTGAGAGCGTCCAAACGCATCCATAACCTGCAGCAGGCTTGGTGCTGTGACTGCTTCCCTGGAAAAACGACACTGAACTTGTTCCAGCCACGAGCCACTGGCCGCAAGCTTCAGGAGGACACCGGGAGGCAGCGGGCTCCTGCTGCTCGTACACAGCTTCACATTGCCAGTCAGCCAATTCAGTCGAAGTTCCTCTGCAACTTCACAGCGGTGACATTTCCCTGCGCTGAATCCCTTAAAAAATACTTTCCTTCCCCAGAAATCGTTCAGGAAAAAAAAAAAAGCATGGCTGTCAGTCGCCTCAACATAAGGGCAGAAATCGGCAACCAGCATTCAGCATTTTGTACCGTGCACAAAGATAGTGTCCAAATAATTGTCTATTGTATCCCAAAGACGGTACAGGAAGGCTTTTCCCCTCGCGGGGAGCCTAGAGGTCACACATGCTTCTGCCATAACGTTTGCTATAAATAATCCTCGGCTGAGCACAGGTTGGGGCCGGTTACAAAGCAGAGGGAGGCAGGCACTGAGCTCCTATCGGCCTCAGCCATGAGCTCTCCCCAGAGAGCGCACGCTCTACCCTATTGTTCCTGCTCAACTGTTTGAAAGAATTATTTTTTCCTTGCTTCTGTTGTTTGGGGGCTTTATGTATATTTTTTTTCCTTTGTCATGGAATCACTACGAGAAAAATGAGTGCCATCTTACGTGGCAGCTCGCTGATGCCAGTGGTGCAGTCAGGTGTGGAGGGTCACACTCCTACAGACTGCTGCGGCTCCAGGCCTCGCACGCTGTGTCTCTGTGTTCATGTGTGAGCTGCAGAGAGACCTGCACAGGCTGGAGAGCTGGGCCACCACCAACCATGTGAAGAGCAAGAGCAAGTGCTGGGTCCTGCACCTGGGACAAGGCAACCCTGGCTGCACACACAGAGTGGGCAACGAGACGCTGGAGAGCAGCCCCGCAGGGAGGGATCTGGGGGTTGTGGCTGGCAGCAAGATGAACATGAGCCAGCAGTGTGCCCTGGCAGCCAGGAGGGCCAACCGTGTCCTGGGGTGCATCAAGCACGGCATCGCTAGGTGGTCGAGGGAGGTGATTGTCCCGCTCTGCTCTGTGCGGCCTCACCTCGAGTGCTGTGAGCAGTTCTGGGCACCACAGCACAAGAAGGACATGAAACTGTTGGAGGGTGTCCGGAGGAGGGCGATGAAGATGGTGAAGGGCCTACAGGGGAAGACGGCTGAGGGCACTGGGCCTGGTCAGCCTGGAGAAGAGGAGGCTGAGGGGAGACCTCATCACGGTCTAAAACTTCCTCATGAGGGGCAGTGGGGAGGCAGGTGACCTGCTCTGTGTAAACCCCAGTGCTAGGACCCACGGGAACGGTGTTAAGCTGAGGTAAGGGAGGTTTAGGCTGGCCATCAGGGTGAGGTTCTTCACCAAGAGGGTGGCTGCACACTGGCACAGCCTCCCCAGTGAAGCAGTCACTGCACCGAGCCTGTCTGAATTTAAGAAGAGATTGGACTGTGTACTTAGGCACATGGTCGAAACTTTTGGGTAGACCTGTGCGGTGCCAGGAGTTGGACTTGATGATCCTCATGGGCCCCTTCCAACCCGGGATATCCTATGGCTCTGTGATATTTGTGCGCTGACACCGGCCCCAGATACACACGCAAAGCTCGGGAGGACACCGAGCAACTGGTTCTGCTCAAACATTTTAAAGAATGATTTTGGCAGATTTCTCACCAGCTCCTTCGCACTGACCTGAGAAGTCAAGGGGTACGAACGCATACTTCATTGCCTCCCTCGAAGTCCTGTGCCTGTCTCCAGGTCCACAGCGGGGTGCGATTTCCCCTCTGCTTGTCCCCCCCCGGCCTTGCTCTGTACCACGGCTTGGACAGGAACCTTCACTTCTTGCAGGTTTCTCTACCAAGCAGACAGAGCCACCCCCGTCCCAAAGGGGGACGGGGGGGGAAGCAAACTGCCGTGACCACGGCCTCCCTTGAGGCACAGGGGGCCTGTGGCCGTGGAGGGCAGCGGGTATCGGCTCCAGACAGGTGAAACACTGCCTGGTGCTTCTCGGCAAGAGACAAACCACGGGAGGCCTCGCAGTGGCAGCTGGGGTTGCCAGCAGTGAGGCTCTGAATGCGCTGGCCCCACCCTGCTGGTGTCATAGGTGGCACTATGATGTGTCACAAGGTGCCTCCGAGCCTTCTCCCCACGATGTAAAGAACCTAAACAGCCGCTTTTTAACCCACTGCCATCGTGGCCTGGCCACCACCACACCGCTCACCCAGGCTGGCATGCCGGGTTGACCGCTTGGCAGAAGGCACTGGTGGGGTTGTGGGGCTTGGAGCCCGTTTTGGGGGCAACGCTGCCATCGTCAGAGGCCAGAGCCAGTCCCCACAGTCCCCACAGCTCAAAGCTTTCTTAGCTCCTCCATGCAGCCCTGCCCTGCTGTCCCCACACCAAACCCAAACAAGCAGCTTTTAAGCCGGCCCCGCTGCACGGCGTCGCCCACGTGGCTTTTCCCAGCAAAGGGGGCTGTCAGCTCCTATTCCTCATGCACCGAGGACCCCACTCGAGCCAGCAGCGGTGTCTGAGCAGAGGGAAGCTGTGTCCGATCCAATTAGCATCATTACCGATGAGCTTTTTCATCTCTCAGCCACATCCCATCCTTTGCGCACACACAAGCGGCCGTGCTGAGCAGAGCTGCTCAGGGCACCCAGCTGGGACAGCGGAAGGACAAGCCGAGCTGACCTCATCAAGGCCACACTAATCCCTTTTTTAGGGTTAAAAAAAGCAGAACAGCTGAGCGGGAGCAGCTGAAGTTTTTTATCTTTGAAAAGAAAATAAAAGAAAAGACAGTTCGCAAAATCTGCCGAGTTTTCTGGGTGCTATCCCAGAGCTGTGCCTTCTCCTTGGCTCCTTCAGGAGCTGGACCCTGGCTGTGGGCTGACGCCTTCCTTCCTGTAGTAAAGTGTTGGGCTGTCCCATATGCTCACCACAGCACTCCCTTGAAATAAAATCTCGTGAAGGAGCCAATCCTTCCTGCCCACCCCACGTCAGAAACACCAGAAGAGCGCTCCCTGCACGGTGCTGGTGCCCAACACCCGGCACCTGGGCTGCACAGTGCCTGGAGGCACGGGGACACAGCCCCCAGGTGTTTTCAAGGGTTACTGGTCCCTGTAGGACATTCCCACACCAGTTGTGATTCATCATCCTCATCAGCGGAGTGGAAAAAGTGACCTCTTCCCCTGGAGGAGGCGAAAGAAGTGCGTAAGGAGAAGTATTTAAGAACACGGGCTTGCCCAGCAGGAAACCTGTGCAAAACTCGCATCCCACAGCAGCCAGGGAGATTTCCACCGACTCCAGGAGCTCCTGGGCTCTTCCCTGCCTTTCCCTAGAGGTGCACTCCCCCTCCCCACAGCAGCGTGCCCAAGGAAACGAGAAACCCGACACAGTGGGGGTGACAAACACCATCTCCCTGGAAGCCACGGCTGTTGGGAAGGGCTGTGCAGCATCTAACTGGGGAGCTGGGCCAGATGCTGAACGTGAGGTTCTGGCCCAGCTCCACAGCCCCCAGGCCCAACCGAGCTGTCATTCATCCAGCTCAGAGCAAGGCCTCCCCAAAATCTCACAGCTAGAAATGTTTTAGACCCCACGAGGATGAGCCCTGGTTTATCACCAACAGCAGGCACACAGACCTTGTCCCAGACGGCTTCACCTCTGGGAATTCTCCTGCACATCCCACGGATCCCAGAGAAGACAGCCTCAGTACAAAAAACCCTACATTTCCCTACGTTTCCCCATTTAGGTGCCTGTACTAACCTTGATCTAGTGACCGCAGTACTCTTTTTGGCACTGCACTTATCCTCACAGCAGAGGGGATCTAAAGAAATGGGGCAATGCTGCTGAGAGGGGTTTCTCCAGCACCACCAGCCAGACCTGGTCCCTAAATCAGCAGACCCTTCCTGCTCCCCGCACACATCACACCTCCACCAGTGCGTCTGGAGGGAGACAACGATGCTTTTGCTTCTCCAGCCGGTACCAGACAGAAGAAAGTCATCAGGTCTGCGAGCCCTGGCCATGGCACTGCGCAGATCCATGCAGCCGCCCTGCCGCAGCAGTAATTACGGGATAATCAGCACCCTGGAGCTTCCAGCTCTGTCAAACACAGGTTGGCTCACGTCCTGAAATGCATTTGTGTACTTACATGAAGCCTATTCATTGCAGCCTCAGTACTACCCGGTGGCCAGAGCCCTACCTGCTCCTGCGCTGAGTTCCCAAGCAGGAAAACCGAAACAGCTTCTGGGTTGCCAGCACTCATGGCTGGCCTGGAGCCGGCCCCAGTGGCACTGCAGCCCCTGCTCTGTACTGGCACCCAGCAAGAGTCCTGGGGGCTCCAGGCTGGGTTCAGGTCGTTCACACAGCTGCTGTGGGTGTAGGGCACCAGCTGTATCCATTTGGCATCCAAAAACGGCGAGGCAACGAGAAACAACAGCTGGAGGCACCAGGTCTAAGCCGGGGAGGTGACACCACCTGCAGCGCTCGCCCCGCTCCAGCACAAGTCCAAGCAAAGGACAAAAAAGCAGAGCAAGGAAAAGGCAGCACAGGGAGGTTTAGGGCTAAAACCAGCCCAAGGACAGTGGAAAAGTCCAGCGGGAGATGGCAGAGCCCCGCGGCATCTCCTGGCCACCCCCCTCCTAGAAGGAGACGCTCCGAGCACAGTGGAGAGCCCTTAATGAGTTTAAAACTGCCCCGTTTCACTTGTGCTAATCAAAAGTGCCTATTGTGTGCAAAAACAATGCCCACTGCTAGCTCTTGGAGCTCTCAGAAGCCCCGGCAGCATCCACGCTCGATCCAGGGGCACAGCAGGCACGCGGCTCCGCTCTGCCACCCACCGCAGCTTGGTGCTCGCCCGCTTGCAGGACGACAGCAAAAAGGGGAAGAAAAACCCAGAGGCAGGGAGACGAGGGCCTTGGAAGGCAAGGCAAGGAGTGAGAGAGCATCCCTGCAGCGAGAGGGAGCGACCCCGGGCTTCAGAGCCTTCAAACCCTCTTCCTGCTGCTGGCACGTGAGTCGTACCCCAAAAAAAAAAAATCACATGTCGATGGTGAGAGAGGTTTGCAGGGTGAGGAGCGGGCGGGGTTTTGCGACTGGGATCACACAGCATGGGAAATAGGGGCTGTCGCTGCCAACCACCCGAGCCACGAGGATTAGTGCAGGAAGAAAATGAAGAGGAAGCAAACACGGGAGCTCAGCGCTCGCTCACACCACTCGGATAGGGAACTGAGGCACGGGGAGGTTGCAGGTGTCCTTCCTGCCTTATGTGATCCACTGTCACCCCACGAGCCCGGCGAGGCTGTGAGAAGCAGCTGTGAGGCACCGTGGCCGACCAACCCTGCTTTCCCTCTGAGCTTTCCTTACCGCTGAGGATTCCCATCAAAAACCCAAGCAGAAAGGGACAGATAAAAACTGCGTCTGGACACAGGTACGGCCAGAGCTCGAGAGCTTTTTATCTTTTTGCCCTGCAGCACAACATGAGCTCAGAGCCCTGCGGCAGGGCCCTGCTGCTACCCCCAGCCCAGCTACAGGAGAGGACACATTTGGGATGCACACGGTGGGGAAGCACCCTCAGCACCCTCTCCAGCCCTGCTTGTGATGCCTTTCAGCAAACATCAGCGTCATTCATTTTTCAAAGAGGGGCTGAAACCCTTTCCTACACTTTCAGCCCTATAATTCCTTTCACACTTCAAGTTACTTGTAGTGAAATACACAGAGTACACGTGTCAAAAGGCCAGGTTTTGAGAAGAACCCCGGTCAGCCCCACCAGAGCAACGTTTGAGGACAAAAAAAGCAAAGCCTCGATCCCAAGACCTCCACCTGTTTGATGGCCAAGCCGACTCTGCTCTGCTCACCCCACGTGCTACCAAAATTTTAACGACGCTTCCAAAATGCCCCCTTCTGGCAAATTACAGCTCGGGTTTGCGGGTCACAGCCCGGCAGATAAAGCCCTAATAAATCTGTCGTTTAACGGAAAACCAGCGCTGCCGGCACCGAGCGGAGACACGAGGCTCAGCTCCGACACAACGTGGTGTAACTGCCTAAAGCGACGAGGCAAATTAAACTAAAATCCCCATTTTAAAGAAAACGTACGGGGAAGATCCCAGCACGAGGGAAGATCCCAGCACCTCTACAGAGTCTTTGTGCCTTTCAACACGTTAATTCCAGGCTGTGTACCTGTGTATTTCATGCTTGCTTTTGCAGGCAGTAAATTATCACCGGCAATCCAAAGACCCTGGGTACCTGCTGCTGGGTACCCTGACCCCAACTGAAGCCCTAATAGTTAATCAGCGACACCCCTTAACGCCCCACATCAGGCCAAACACAACGCACCCAAACCCAAGCAGCCCCACGCCCAAAGAGCTGGCGATGCCCTGGGATGGGGCACCTCTGGCACCTGTTTCCCCCCTCCCCAAAACCTGTCACGATGCCATGCAGGGAGCAGGCAGCATTCCCCAACTACTGGATTTAAGCAGTAGTTTTTTAGGGGTTCCCTGACAGGGCGGATCAGGGTCCGAGATGCCGGGGGGCTGCGTCCCGACCCCGCTCTTACCTCAGCGCATGGCCCCGCTGCTGGACGGTCCCGGTGTCCCCGCTGCCGAGGAGTTGAAACGTTTTAAAACACACCCCAAAAAAAATAATAACAAATTTTAAAGTTGAAAAGTGACGGTGCGAGTTATTCCAAGTTAAAAAAAAAAATAAAAATAAAAAGTGGTAAAAGGGGGGGACGGAAGGGAGGGGGGTGGAAGGGAGGGTGCCCGTGCCATGCACTGCCCCGGGCTGCCGCCCCCCCCGGCCCCCCAAACCCCTCCGTGCCCCGGCCCCCTGAGGACCCCCCCGGCCCCCCGGGGAGGGCTCAGGGCGAGGCTGGGGCAGCTCCGGAGGGGCCGGGGGGTGCCCCGGGGTCCGGGGGCCGCCCTCGGGCAGGGGGACGCGGGGGGCACCCGCCGAGGCCCGGGGCGGGCCGCGGGGCTCCGCCGCCCCCGCGCATCCCCCGCAGCCCCGTCCCGTCGGGGCCCGCCCGGCACCGGCCGCAGGGGCACCAAAAAAAAGTAATAATCGATCAAATAATAATAAAAAGCGAAAAAGCGACTCCTGAAAGCGGGTCTCCGGCTGGATGCGAGCGGGGGGGTCCGGAGAGGGGCCCCGTGTGCCCCGCCCCGGCCCCGCTACGGCCCGCGGAGGAAGCGCGGGGGCGGCTCCGCTCCGGGCCGGCCGCCACCGCCCCGCCGGGGCCGGGCCGTACGGGGACCCGACGGCTAAATGTCTCCTTTATTTCTTAAATAAAAACGACAACGACGACGTTTTGGGGCCATTCTAAAACTTAGGAGAAACAAAATCATTGTTAGGAAAGGTTTAGGGGGTGTAATTGGTGCTTTTCCACTGAGAGGGGTGGTTGGGTGAAGGCACGGTGCTCTCCGTGAGGGGCCAGGTGTGTGCTACAGAGGGGCGGCTTAATTGGACCCCGCAATTAAGTGGGATTGCAACCATCGTGTCAGCTGTGCCACACAGCCACCTCGCTGACCCTCTCAGTGATTCACCCACCACCAAACGTTCTCCAGGCAGGTGGCAAGGAGCCCCTTTTGGCCTCCTACACCCTCGGCCTCCTGAAGGGGACACGGCCTCTGAAGGGGCCAGGGCTCTGAAGCGCAGGCCCGCTCCCACTAAACATAATGTTTTATTTTGGTTCTGTGGCTCGCAGTGGAAGCTGGAGCAGGGCCTTCTCCCATTTGGGCTTCACCACCAGGCCCCGCAGTGCCGTTCTTCTGGGTATCAGCCATGGCCGCTATGCCCACGCCAAGCTTGGGAGGCGGCAGGAGCAGCACCACAGCTGTAGTCCTTTTGGAAGGAGCTTCAAACCTGCAGGGAACACTCCAGAAAGCAGGGGGAAGCCCTTAAATCCCGATTCTGCCAGGGACATTCCCGGGTGCTTACCCCCAGTGCTCTGCAGAGAGCTAAATGACAGAAATTACAGCCAGGCCACGAAAACTCAGTCACAAACAGGGCAAGAAATAAACGATGGGATCAGAGGCTCCTTCAGGCGTTTCCCAAGGCCCACCAGGGGAGGAACAGACCCTGAAGGGCTGTGAGGAGCGGTGGAGGCGGACACGAGGCCTGGTGGAGCCGAGCTGCCATGCCGGGGCATTTCCCTGTGTCTGGAGGCGACGCGGTGGCCTCCGAAACTCCGTCCCTTCCCTCGCTCCTCACCTTTGCCCCCGCGGGCACCATGCTGTAGGGTGAAACCGCTCCTAGTGAGATGGGGAGAGACAGAAAAGCGATACGGAGTTAATTTCCAGAGTCCCCTTGGAAACCCAAAGTTGTTTGGAGCGTGAAGACCCAGAGCCGGCAGGTTCCTCGTCTCCTTCCCTTTCCTGCTGCACTTTATTCACACCGCTTCAGATGATAGAGGATGCCCAGACCCTAAATTCACCCGGATCTGGAGCCTGCCCCGTGCCCTAAATGCACCCAGTCGGCTCTCCCACCCTGACATGCTTCCTTCTGGCTTCTGGCCTCCAGCCGAGACCCGGCGTGGAGCTGGGCACCATTTTCTCCAGCGCCCGGCCCCACAGCCTGTGGCTCCCTTGTTGAGGTGACCATGGGCCAGGCCCCACACAGATGGTGCTGAGCACACAGCCTGGTGCCAAGCAGAGAAAAACACCATCTCCAGAAACCTAAAAAATCCCTATTCTGCAGTGCTCTGCCCCAAACCGGGCTGTCCCACAGCTGCCCCCAGCCCCTGAGCACCGCCACAGCCCGGGCTGGGGAGGGGAGGCAGCGACGGGCAGGGCCGCAGCGAGTGGGAACACAAGGACACGTTTCCACCTATTAACTCCACTTCCTTCGCTTCCTGCAGCCTCACGGCAGCGGGTTATTAATAGCACGTCGCAGACGAGCACCGCGGCCGGCCCAGGATCCGGCCTCCCCGTCACAGCCACTCGGCAGCCGTGGAAAACCCGCACGCGAACACTGCGAGCAGCCCGTGGGGAAAGAAAGAAAACGAGGAGTCTGCCACGTGCCTTGGGGAGCTCCCCCAGCTGCCTGGTGCCTTCTGGAAGCCCCGCACCTTGCATCTTGTGGGAGGGCACCGACCAGCAGCTTGCAGCCCTGCCTTTACGGTCAGAAGTTTGCTCACGGTGGTGCTGAGATCTTCCAGCCTTGTGGCAGGCTCCAGCTCAGGAGCCAGCTCCGGGTTTGTGGGGAGCAGCCAGGGCCATACCCCAGACCTGAGCTCCTGAACCCCTCCGGGGGAGCTGGGGAGCTTGGGGTCACCCCAGCACCTCTGATGCGTTTGGGAAAGCAGAGACCCTGCAAAATGGGCCTGGCAAGGAACTGCTGGAGAACTGCCTCCTCCTCCTGGGATGGGAAGAGGAAATCAGCAGTCCCTGGGGAGGACATGTGAAGCAAGAGAGCTCCTGGGATGCCACGTGGGATCACGCAGGGCCGATGGACAGGAGCTCCTCCACCCAACGCTGTGGGCCAGACACTGACACAGCCACGCAGGGAATGTGGCATCATGCACAGAAAGGCTTCTCCCACCCTACCCCATCCCTCCAGCTCCTCTCTCAAACCCCAGCCAGTGGGGACATCCAGCACCCCGTGACCCACAGCCCCAGCACCAGGGTTTGCAAATCAGGCAGTGAACAAAGAAAACAAAACAATAACAAAACTCATAACATCAGTGGGGGCAGGGCTGCGTCAGGGAAACTCCGGCTCGGCTGCTTTCCTTCTAGCTCAAGCTGTTTCACCACACCAAGAGAGCAAAGAAATCTTAAAAAAATTATCTCCCAGCATTTGTTTCCTCAAGTCCTGTTTTCCAAAGTCAACCTTAATCACTCCTTAATCATATTTGATGCTCCTCTGGCTTCAAGCAGCCCTTAATCCTGTCCTGGAGACTCTTCCCATATCCAGCCGGGGCTGCCACCCCTCCTGGGGCTCCATCCAGCGATCGTGTCCTCGTGTTGGCTTTTGCTCCGGGCACGCCTGGCTCATTAGCACCTAGAGGTGGCCTTGCACCAGTCTCAGATATTCCCTAAGGTGCTGGATGGCCCCACATCAGTCCTCTTCTACTCCTGGCTGGCATTTATGGGGACGACTCCGCTGTGCTGAAGAGCAGGAAGCAAACGGGCGCCTTCAGCCGCAGCAGCAGGAGCAGCAACGTCTCGCAAAGCCCCGGCATTAAAGCACGTGGGCGATCGTCTCCCCAGGATCTCCACCCAGGATCCTTCCTGCTTCGGAAGATTTATTTGATTTTTTTTCTTTTTTTTTTTTTTTTTTTTGGTAACACGGAAGCAAGAGCAGGAGGAAATACATAAAAAAACGGTGCCTGGGAGGCTGCAACCTCTGTCCTCCTTCCGCTACTTGTGTCAGCAGTGGCTCCAGCCCCTGCTCTGGGGGAAACCTGCGCTGCTTCCCCCAGCTCACACAATCCCTAAGGCTTCTTGCGACGACCTTACCCAGACGTGCCTCTGAAGGTGCAGCTGGAGCAGCAGCTTGCAGGGGGTGTCGTGACCAGCGGGCGCCCAACACCATGGGTCGGAGCAGAGGGGACAGCATCCCGCATCCCCGACCCCGCGCCTGTGCAGAAAATAAAAGGTTCTCTGCTTTAAACCATTGTAAAACTTGAAACACAAAGCGAATGCTGTGCAGGATGGCTATCTAGGTTAATATCGTGTGCATTGTGCTGATGTGCAGGGGGCTTTTTGAAACGGGGCATGATTCCTGGCTTTCCTCCCTCTCAAGGAGGAAAAAAGCCATCCCTGGAGCAGAGCCCGCAGGTCCCATGGGTGGCACGGGGATGAGCGGGTCCCTGATGCCCTCTGGTGCCGGGTGCTTTGCCCAAACCTGCTCCCTGCCCACCAGGCCGAAGGCGCAGGCTGTGGGGCTGGGAAATGAAGAGCTGCAGCTCCGGCACCCGGCAGCCCACGGCACATCCCCAGCAGCCCCGAAAAGCAGCGGGAGGGGAGCGCTTGGGGCAGCTCCCCGACACCAGGCACCGACAAACCCTCAGGTTTTGGGGCAAAGCCATCGGTGTCACAAAGCCGGCGCAGCTCAGGCCCAGCAGGGAGACACGGAAAGAGGTTTTTCTCCCCAAAACGTCTCATATGTAAAGATCTGGGCGCCCAGCACATGCAGAGCACACCGCTTTGTTTCCTTCCACCCTGTCAGCCCCTGGCTGTGCCCGTGCAGTGGCTTCCTATGCAGAGGGACCGCAGGTTGTAGGGTCACAGGCTGTAGGGTCACAGGCTGTGGGGTCACAGGCTGTGGGGTCACCGTCTGCAGCCGATACAAACCCGGGCTGTGCGGGGAGCATCGCTCCAGCCCAGGCGCTGCAATAACGGAGCTCTCCCTTAGAGGTCAGCCCAACACCAAAACCGGGCCCCAAAATCCGCAGGGCTGGAAGCGGTCCCTGCAAAGAGGAATCTGATGACAGCGGGCATTTGGGGCGGGCAAGGGGTGCTCTCCGACACCTGCAGCCCTCACCTTGCTGCCTGCGGGGGTGGTGCTGCTGAAAGCCGAGCTCTCACGCGTGCTCCCAAGCTCTGTGGGGTGGGGGACAAAGCCCCGATGCCTCCAGGGGCTGCTTTTGGGGAGCAGGACAAGCAGCAGCCCGGTCTTGTTGCTGCTGCGATATTTTGCATGCCCAAAGCAGATGGAACAGCTCAGCAGCTCCAGGCAGGTGCCGGCTCCTTCCCATGAGACGCTGCAGCCCAGTCTGTGTGTTTTGTGGTTTTTTTTTTCTTTTCCATCATAAAGCAGACCTCAGCATCATACTAAAAATAGAGAGATTAACAAATAAATCCCCAGCACGCAGCTCCCGGGGTCGGCGGCCGCTGGGGACGGCAGCAGGGCTGAGCCATGGGGATCCCACTGCTGAGCATCCCTGCTCCGTGTGCGTGGTTTTGGGGCACAGGACGAGGATGGGTGCCCCGGGACAGCAGCCTGCAGGTGCAGCCCTCAGAACAGAGACCTTAACGCAAGGGCTCGGGGGGGTAAAGAGGAAATTAAATGCGCAGCAACCCCAATCTTCAGCGGGACGCTCACCTGCGTCTCCCTTGGTGGCACAGCGTGGTTCTGTCGGGGCTTCGGAAATGGCTTTGGGAAAGAAAAGCCACCCCGCTGCCCCCACAGCCACGCTCCCTGGCTGTCCCCTGGCAGCAGCGGAGCCCCCCGCGTGCTGCCCCCAGCCTGGCAGCTCCTTTTCCGATCCCCTTTCAGACTTTCTGCCCGTGATTAAAATGAAGAATAATAATCGGAGCTCGTCCATCAGCGACAGCTGGTGCCTGCCCTCTGCTAAAGAGCTCCGCTCTGCCCGGGTATTTTTTTCCCTCCCTAAATTCAATTAGGTGTAATTAGGACTTGGCCCCATTACGGCCACGACTCCCCCGGGCCGGGCACGGGGCTGGTGGCCTCTCGCCTCCTGCTGGTCCCCCTCCCACGGGAGCTGAAATGCAGCAGAATAAATAATAATTAAATATTAAAACACAGGGGTCTGAATGACAAGCCCTCGCCCCCGATGGTTCCCAGCTGCCTCCCATGAGATGCATCGAGGACCGGGTTTCGAGCAGCTCCAGCCACTGTGCCCGCTGCAAGCCTCATGGCTGCCCGACCCCAGGAGAGCTGCCCCTGGCCCCCACAAACCCGGCACCATGTCCCCGTAGCTCTGGGGGCTTCGTTTCTCCTCGCTTGGAGCTCGTGGCTGGCTCGGGGAGGTTCAAGGCGCTCCTTCTGGAACAGGCAGCAGCCAAGGAGGGTATGAAGCAGGAGCAATGTAGGGAGGGGGGTGGCTGCTCGCTTGTATCTTCTCTCCCCCCAAATTACACCCGTTCCAGTGTGTTGTGCTCTAACACCCATCTTCTGCAGCCTTCTCCCGCTGAAAAAAGCCACTTCGCTTGCAACCAGGAGACAGGAGAGGGGAGGAGGGAGAAGAACAAGATATCACCGAGGATCAAGCAAGCCAGAAAAACACCCAAGCGAGCCCAGGCGTTCTCTAAAAATCCGAAGTTTATTCATTAGAATTCAGTGAAAGGAACATTCAGTTTAAAACACAGTCAATACATTAAAAAGTTGAAGGAACTAGTAGCAATGAGACCAGACCGGGACAAAGCCCCCCCCCCAGTCAGTCCCCTCCCAGGGGCCGGAGGGGAACCCACTGCCTCCGCCGGGCTGCCCGCAGCGCTGGGGCCAGCGGTGCCGCCAGCAGGGCTCCCTTGCAGGCAGCCACGGAGGGGGCCAGCGAGAGATGGACGTGGGCAAAGCGCTGTTGGTGAGCACTGCCGGGCTTCTCTAGGTTTCTGCGTGTTCCCTGCACCACCAGCAAGGCACCCGCAGAGGCAGCGGCAGGACGGGCGCTGCTCCCAGCAGTGGGGAGCGCGCAGCGGGGTGCCGGAGGGGCAGGAGGGGGGCTGGCCAGGCTGAAGGCCTTTTTCCTTGTCCATTTTTTGGGATCATACAGGCACGGAGAGAAGAGCCGGTACCAGGTCTGAGCTGCACTCGAGATGGGGCCCGCACAGCGAGGGGCAGAGGGAATGTGAAAGCAGCGAGGGTCAGCACGCCCCCGGAGTGTTTGCCAAGCCACCTGCCTGCCCGGCCCTGTCTGGGAATGGGGCAAAGCCATTTAAGAAAAAAAAAAAAAAAGAAGAAAAAAAAAACTAGCAGCACTCCTTTTTGTTAGGAGCTATTTAATAAAAAGACAAAAACCTGTGCAGAGCTAAACGCCTGGGATGGAACCGGCACCTCTGCCAGCGCTGGCTGTCAGGGGAAGAAGGGACAAATCTGCTCTCAGTCACAGTAATTTACTTTTTTTTTTTTTTTAGCTTTTCAGCATTTAATTTTCTTTTTGCCTGTCACTGTTTGGCATTGTTCTCTTCTGCTCAATTAATCAACGTGACCTTCTGCAGAGAAGTTCTGTCAGCCCTTACACCCCACACAGGGTTGCAAACTCTGCAGGGGCACAGACGTAGAGTCAAGCAAACAAAGCAGCATATTCATTCAACTAAAAAAAAAAAAAAAAAAAAAAAAAAAGGCAGAAAAGAACCACGTTAACTAGTGGTGTTAGGTCTTAGCTTACCAGCAGCTCTCGTTTCAATTAAGATCCCAAAATTCAAGGCAGCGTTGCTCCGGGAAGAAGCCAGGCGGGGAGGGACGCTCAGACCGCAGGGTTATTTTCAGAACGATTCTCAGACAGACACGGCCTGGGCACCCTCCTCTCCTCCAGAGAGGAACTTTGCCACCGGTTTCAAGATCATCACCGCAAACCAGCTGCCAGCATCTCCTGCCCCGCGAGGTTGTACGGGGATTTAAGAACAGCCCCGGTTTTGGACAGAGTAATTACGCACACAGAAGGGAAAGCCCCAGCTGAAATCCACGCTTTTTTTAGCTTAAAAGACAGCCGACAACACTTTCAGGGAGAAATCACCACGGTCCACAAATTCAGATTAAAAACAAAGCTAGAAAACAGGTTGACAAGTGTGACAAACCAGTATTAAAACAAAGACATCTTAGCGGCGTCCACAAAGAGAGAGTAAGTATTGGCAAGGGCCCGGCTGCTGGTTTGCAGAGCCAGGCCCTCGTATCACGTTGAGCAGCGTGGTACACAAGGGTGTGAGAAGCGAGGTGGTTTTCTTGCATTGCACAGGCAGCGGCAGCAGCAGTGACAGCAATAAATTGCTTTTTTTCTCCATCGGAACTGTAAACCACACCATTTTAAAACACAACGTACGTAAGTAAAAGAACAGTCCATAAAATCTCCCCATGAATATAAAATGCAAAACTATACAAAAATAGATAAAATCGACCGTTTTCTTGTGTGTATATAAAAAAACAAACGAACGAACAGAAGAACAAAGTCCCCAAAATGCAATACAGTTACTTGGTAGGCTGACCTGAAGGGCAGTGGTTTGCTCTGCGATAATCCACCGCTCCGAGCCAAGGCTTTCCCTGCAAGGGATGTACTCGGTTCCTTGAGGTTTGGGGGAGATTTTCCTCAACATCCCAGCAAGACAACCTGCTATCCTCACTCCTACGACTTATTTTTTGGCTCAGTAGGCTCCTTTTTCACAAAAAGCCTCAATTACTACTCTCAAACTCGGGCTCCTCGGGTAAGTCTCTGTTACACCAGGTTAAAAGGCATCGGCTCCATCCAGAGACGAGCACAACTGCTGCAGTCCTGGGTGAGAAACGGGGCTGCTTCTAGCCCAGATGGGCTCCAGGTGAGGAATTGCTTGGAAATGGTGCTCGGTACAAGGTTGGCAGTGGTGACCGAGCAAGCTCTGAGGGCATCACGGGCTGCCAGCCCCTCTGCCCTACAGGAAAGCAGCCGGAGGTCGATCCCACCCCAAATTGGCAGTGCCCGCTCCCTGTGCCACCAAACACTCCCTGTGTGGCTACAGCAAACCCAAACTATCAATTAACATCAATTAAATCAGAGAAAGGATGGAGGATCACCCTTAAAAGCTTCATTGCCAGACCTGTTCCTTCTGAAAGGGGGGTGCGAGTATTTCCCCCCTCCAGGGATTTAAGCGTTAATTTGGACACTGCAACTGTGAGAAATCTCTCCTAAATCCCTACCAGGAAGAGATCAAGGCTCAGGAGCTTGTATTTGGCACTCAAAGCGTAGTTCTTTTATAATTTCCAAGTCAAAAAGTATTGTGGGGAAGATCTGGTCCTATTTCTCCCAGAGCACACAGGTGTTGTAAGAGCAGGAGGGCGTTGGGTAACGAAACCCACTCCACGGCACTGCAAATCTACAGCCCGGGTTAGCAGAACGAGAATTCTTACTTCTTTTGGTTAATGGGGCAGAATGCTCCAATAATCCAGGAAAATGGGTTTAAAACGCTTTCTAAAATCTCCCTTGAAATCAGCAGGTGTCTGCTTCATTTAGTTCCAATCAAATCAAGAGGAGGAACCTTTGGTATGAAGTCAGATTATCAAGTCTTGCCTGTATTGCTTTCACACGTTAGTCTAGGACCTGTTGTCAGGAAGTCTTTCCACTACGTACCTACAACCAAAATAATTATTACCGAAGAGACATGCATTTGCAACTGTACATTCATTTTAGCACTGAGACACTTTCATACTTCACCAGAACTTTGGCAAAGGCTGCGTCATTTATGAGAACACTACACAACCCCCCCCCCCAACCTGCAAGATGCCTTTGGTGAAAGAAAATAAGCACTAAAAATCCAGGAAGGGGCTGCGGAAGCCGAGCCATCACCGTGAGCACCGGTTTGTGCCGTGGCATCTCTGGTGTTGCTGGCACTGCCTGCCTGCCACCCGTCCCACAGCGGTGTCAATTTGGGCTGCTCTGTCCCACGAAATCCCTTTTGGTAACAGAGGAGTGCGCAGAGGACAGGAAAACGTGGCACAGCGCGTTCCCACAGCACCTCCCCGAGGAGGTGGGGGTACAGAAATACTGAAAAGTGAAGGTTTAGTCCCACAGATGCGCAGACAGCTCTGCTCTAGCCTCAGGAGGCTGGGGAAAACAAGAAAAAAAATCATACAGAAATGCAACTGCCAAAAATCAAAGCCTGGCTTTGAATTTTGAAGAATTTGCCGTTCCCTGCTCCTTCGTGGATGCACAGGGACAGGGGTAAGAAGCCTCGTCCCAAGAAGGAGCAACAGGACTTGGCTTTGCTTGGGCACGCAGCACAAAGCAACTGGTGGTACCTCGGTGCTGCTCGTGCTCCAAGCAGGTCGGTCAGCGGGAGGCACGAACAGCAGGACCTGGAGGAGGGGAACGCTGGGGTATTGCCAGCTGGGGATCATTTTTTTTTAATGCTAAAAGCTCTGCTGTGAAAAGAAGCAGGAAAGGGGCAAGGCGGGGAAGGAAAAAATAAAAAAAGCGATCTGAAACTGAATTAAGATCAGGCTCCAGAAGTTGGACAGAAGCAGGAAGAGGCTTCGTAAGTCACAGAAGGCGAGGTTTGGGCCACAGACAGCAGTGTTTAGGATCACCCAGGACACCGGAGAGTCCTTGAGGAGAGACAGGAGCTCTGCTCCAGCAGCCTCAAAGTGTTCCCAGGAGCTCACAGCCTCAGCACAGAGCCTGCCTCCCTCGCTCACGTCCCTTCTCCACGCTCGTTGAAAGAGGAAAACCAAACCAAACAAAAACCTGCAGCACCCTCCAAGCTTTTTTGTTCCCTCCAGTTAGGAGGAAGAAGTCGCGAAGCCTAATTTAGGCTGTGTTAAATCCTGTATCCCAATTAACAGAATACTGTCCCCGCGTGAGTTTCTGCAAAGAAAACAAAAAACACAAAGTGAAAAACCCACAGAACTTCCTTCTGAAGAAAGTAACAGCACCGGCAGCTTCGCAGCTACAGGCACGATGCAAATTGAGCTTATTTCAAAGAATTCCTACATGTGCCCGTGGCCTGGGAGAGCCTGGGAATGTGGGACAAAGCACGGGAAATGCTTCACTTGGAAATTACGCACCACAAAGACAGACCACGACAGATAAAACGGGGCTGAAGTTTTGTTCTGGAAAGGGAATCCATCAAGAGGACACCTCTCCGGGTGCTGTATTTTTGAGCAAATTAAAGCTAGAGCTGAAAAATGTTATCAGCACGCACACAAAAGCCCCTGCTTTCCTTTTGGGCAGGAAAAAAAAAACTGTTACGGCAACGTTCCCCTGAATCGCCTCCTTCCCTTGCTCTCAAAATAACCTGCATCCTTCCTCTGGGGTCCCCAAATCACGATCAAGGTGGAAGACATTAAAAGTCTCCGAAACAAAACGTTTCACTGAGAAGAGGAAGAAAAAAAAACAGTTTCTTCTGAAAGCTTCCCCGAGACTTGCTCCCCTGGCTCCGTCCCGAAGCGGGGGCTTCAGGAAGGTTCCCGAAAGCTGCCTGGCCCCAAAACCCCCCCCAGCAGGGAGACGTGACCCCAAACAACCAACGCCCGAAGCGAGGGCGCAGGGCAGCAACGCTCCCTGCTCCTCCCAAACATCAAATCCTCCAATCCTTCCTTTGGAGGTGGCGGTGCCCCTCGAGCTGAACCTGCCGAGAACAAACCTTGCCGTGCTGGAAAAGGGTCCGTTTCCAGAATTTATTCTAGCAGCACTGGGGCCGGGCACTGGGGCCGCGTTTTGCATTGTGTATTGTAGTCGGGAGTGGTGGCTCGCGCTGGGAAAAAAAAAAAAAACAAACCAAAAGTGCCTCAGTGTTAATCCATGAATCCAGGAGGTTGCTCTACATCAAACCGGAGTGCCCACAGCAGCGCGGAGCGGCGCTCACTGCAGCTGCAGGAGTTCATCTTTGTTGGCCCAGTCGGACATTAAAGTCGCTCATTAAAGTCACTCGTTAGCGTTCACTTTCTCCCTCCCCCTGCCCCCCCTTTGAACCCTTTCCCCCTCCCCCCGGCTGCCCAGGAGGAGCTATTTGGCTCCCGTTACATTCAGCGAAGGGTTCGGGCAGCCGGCGGGCAGCGCGCTGCCCTGCGTGGCTCTCCCTTTCAGCAGCTCTTGGCCGGCGCTCCCGCAGCGCTCCGCGAAGCAGGAGGGGTTTTTTAAGGTTTCGGTGCTGTCGTCGTGAAATTGGGGCACCCCCTGGGCCACGCCGACGGGTTTGCACTTGGCTGGTTTCTCCGGGGACTGAGCGAAGCCGAAGCTCGGCGGCGGCGGCTCCGGCTCGCCCAGGGGTAAGACGCGGGCGAGCTTTTTGGCCGCCACTTCTCCGTGGTGGTACCTGTAGGCACCGGGCGCCTCCAGGGGCTGCCTCGTGTCGGCCTGCAGAGGTAAATTGGACGGCCTGACCAGCTGCCTGTCCGGCTCCGGCTCCTGGGGCCGCCTCTCCAGAGCCTCCCTGGCGCTGCCGCGGGAAAGGGACAGGAAGGGGGAGTCGGCGTGGGGCTGCTCAGACGGCTCCCAGCCGCTCTCCAACCCAGCAGCCGGAGCAAAGCCCCAGCGTTTCGCCCCCCCGGCAGCCAGCTCGGCGTCGTACTGCAGGTGCTGCAAGCCCGGCCAGCCCAGCACACCGTCGGCCTCCCCACCTGCAGGAGCAGCCAGCTCGGCGTCCTCTTTGCTCCTTCTCGCACCGTCCGAGTCCTTTTTGTCCCGTTTAGACCAGAGCTGGCAAGGCTTAAGGCCGTTCTTGGACACCTGCAGGTCGGCAAGCTCGAACTCGAGGCTCTCCGTGTCCAGGGACCTGCTCCTCCTGTTGACGGAGAGCGGCGCTGGCATGGCCGGGCTGAGCCCGTGCAGGCGCAGGTGGCGGGGGAGGCTGGCGACACCCCAGTTGCAGCTCTGGAAGGAGCCCTGGGGGTACCCGGGGAACATTCTCTCGTCACATTCAGCGAACGACTCTTTCTGCATGTAGCTGTCGTCGAAGGCCTCGAAGGACGCGGCGATGTCCTCGTCGGCGTTCATCTCCAGGTGCTGCTCGCACTCGCCTTCCCCTTCCTGCTCCACGTCCACGATGTCGAAGGTGACCATGGTGGGGAGGACGGGGAGGTTCTGCGTGAAGGAGGAGCCGGAGTCGGAGCTGCCCAGGCTCTCCGAGAGGCTGGAGAAGAGGGTCCCGCTGCTGGTGAACTCCACGAGCGCTTGCGAGAAGCTCACGGCGTGCTCGGGCTCACGCTCGCCATCGGCCTGGGGCTCCCCGGGGGCGGCCTCAGCCCCGTCGCGGCGGTCACTCTGCGAGCAGCTCTCGCGCTCCTGGGGCCTGTAGCCGGGGAACGGCCCCGTTTTGGATGGGGCCACGTGGACGGACCCCCCGAACAACGCCCGGTCCGGGTCGGGATCGAACCCTGGGTTGTTCTTCATGAGCTGAATAAGGCAACTTCCTTGGGCTTTTTGGCTGTTGTAACAGTTCTCTGGACACAAAGGCCCTGGAAAGTCCCTCCACTCCGGGTTTTCACCTCTCGCCCCCGAAACCCCGCTACTCACGCTCCTGTTTGGAGCTTGAGAGGCAATCTGCTCACTACCAAGGCCACTCTGATTTTTGCCAATCGAGTTGGCTGCTCTGGTTTTACATTCAAGGTACTGCTTTTCCCGGGGAGCATCGAGCCGCTTCAGGACCGGTTCCCTCTGCAGCTCCCAGTAGAGCAGCTCCTTCTGGATGGCAGCCAGCCGCTCCTCCTCCGTTTCCATAACGCCCATCTTCCGATCCATCATCTGGAGCAAGCCCTTCTCAGCAGGGAGACAGAAGTCCAAGAAGTAGCTGAAGATCTCCGGGCGAGACACTTTGCTCTCGAACAGGGGCTCCTCCCCGTGCGAGGGGCTCAGCAGCGCGTCGTCCGGCTCGTAGAACTCGTAGAGCGCGTCGCCGCTGTAGCTGTCCCTGGGCAGGCGCTCCTTCTTCATCTCACAAAGCCCATCCCCGCCTTCGTCCTCCGGCCCCGGCGTGGTGGAGTCGTAGTACCCCTCGTCGCTGTTGGGTGCGGACTCCTGCTGGTCGCTCTGCGGCGTCAGGAGCTCGACGAGGGCTTCTGCCTCCTGCAAACCACGCGCCTCCAGCTCGCCGCTCGCCGCCTGCGCGTCGTGGCCGCTCCCGGCAGGCGGCAGCTGGGCTTCGTAGCCCCCGTCCCCCTCGGTGGCGCTGTCCCACATCTGCTGGAGGTATTCCTCTGCCTCCTCCGGCATGGCCATCTCCTCCCCGCCGCCCTGGTAGGTGACGAGGCAGGAGCTGCGTTTCGCAGCGTCTCTGCTGCGCTCCACGGAGATGGTGCTCTCGGCGATGCTGAGGATGTCGGGCTCGGCAATGATGTCCCCGCAGCCCGTGAGGGAATCGAAGCTCTTCAGGGAGGTGACGTCTCCAAAGATGAGGCTCAGCTGGTCCCCGGAGTGCAGCGAGGGAGGGTCGTTGTCTGCCAAGTCGGGGTGCAGGGCCACGGGGAGGTGGCTGTACTCAGACTCCGCACAGACGGCGGCGGCCGCCTCCGATTTTGCATCCAGGGCGTCCCGGTCCCCCGGCATCGCCACCCCATCACCCTCGGGGCTGCCCTGCTCAGCCCCCAGCCACTCTGGCTCAGCAGCCTCCCCGGAGTTGGTGGTGGTGCCGACCGAGCAGTTATCCTCCGAGCTCCCCGGGCAGGCGGCAGCGAGGGGCACAGACCCAGGTCCCCTTTCCTCTGTGGCTCCTTGGGTTTCCGTTCCCGTGCCTCGAGCTTTGTTGGCCTCCTCGGAGCCCCCAGCCCACTCGGGGAGCTCTGCTTTCTCACACTCAGCCACCTTGCTCTTGCGGTGACGCCGGATGCTGTTCAGCAGCCCCTTCAGGCCTTTTTTCGGCCTGGGGAAGGTTGACTTGTCTCCAGAGGGCTTCTTCTCACAGCCCTCGCTGCTCCCTGGCGGAGAGCCGTCCTGCCTGCCAAAATCGAACCTGACGCTGGTGTCTATGGCCACGTGGACGCTTTGGGAGCTCGGCAGCGGGCAAGGATGCGAGTCCTTGCTTCCATCCGAAGGGCTTTCCAGCTGCACCCTGCTGCCCTCGTCGTACACAGCGCCGCTGATCCCATCGTGGGTCTTACTTTTACTGAGCCCCTTTTTCGAGGCTCCTTTCCCCTGGCCTTTGTTCCTGCCGCTGAAGAAGCTGGGCAGCGTGCAGATGCTCCTCTTTCCTCCAAACAGCTTGAAAGCAGTTTTCTTCAGCTTGCCGGGGGGGGCCTGGGGCTGCTGCTGCTGCTCCACGGCCGCCACCGAGGCGTCGCTGCGCTGGGACAGCCGCTCGCCGTTCTCCTCGGGCTGCTGCTCGCTGCCCTTGCGCTGCCGGCACGCGGCGGACTGGGACCTGCTCCCGGCCGGCTCCTCGGCGCACGCTGCTTCCATGGCAGCTGCTGGGCTGGCGTCGGTCTAGCTGGAAGCGAGGACTCGGGCGGCAGAGCCTTCCTCCGGGCACGCGGGCTGAAGCATCGTGGCTGACCTAAAGCAAAGAGAGAAGAGAGAGGAGGTGAGGTGAGGCAGGGGGTGGCGCGGAGTCGCTTGCAGCGCTGTAACGAGGCGAGGGGCTTCGTCCCCGTCTGGAACCGGCGCTGCAAAAGCCTCCCGAGTTAGTTACTGGGCTTTCTTTTCCCCTCCCTCTCACCAGATTTCAGTTGTTTTTAAAATCATCTGTCAAGCACGGAAGAATTGCATTAAAACCATTCATTACCAACCACCCCGATCAGATTATCTCAGCAGCAGGGAGAGAGGTTTTAAACTTTCAGCCTAGATTGATGTCAATAACTGAGAAATAAAATAACGTTTCTTTCCCGGAGTTGGGATGGGAGAGAACAAATCCAATGAAGCTCGTAACGCGCTGCTGAGCCGCTCTACCTGAGGCTTAGCCCTGCCTGGTACCAGGCTGGGAAAGCTTCCCACGGGCTTTGCCCAGAGATCCCAAATCAGAAATACGCCCGGACGATGGCTCCTGGAGCTCAACAGCAAACCCACCACCTCAGAGCTTCTCTCGAGCCTTGGGAGCCTGCACAGAGAGTATCACAACATCTGTTTGCCTCCGTAATTAACGAGAGCCCTGGTGATTCGAGGCCTCTGGGGCCTTCCCAGAGCATCCCAGGGGGGTTGTGGCACTGTTCTAGCTCTGACAAAGCGCTTCTGGACTCCTGGACGCTTCCCAAACCTTGCTGGACCAACTGCGGGCTTTCTCTGGAGCCTCCCCAGAGCTGCTCTGCAGAGATCTCCTTAGACAGGACTGAAAGACAACAGCACGCACACGTGTATATGCACAGATTGTTTAAGAAGTGGCAGAACAATGAAACAGGAACGAGATTTCACTGACTCGATTTGGAAACAAACTCGCTCTGACACAATGGACGCGCGCTGCCGCGACCGCACAGCTCGTTAGGGTCGCTCGCAAAATGAAGGCACCGAGGGCAAAACCCCAAACCTGTAGTCAGGGTTAAGAGCAAAACCAAGCAAATCCCAATAAAAGACGGCGCTTGTCCTGTCCTCAGCTTCCTGGGGTGGCCAAGAGGGACAGGGGGAGCTGGGCAAGGTGCAGCTTTCTGCCCCGGGCCCTCCACCCGCTGGGCTCTCCTAACTCTGTAAGGCCACAGACGTGCCCGGCCACCTCAACCTTCAGCAGCAAAGGAGGAGGAAAGCAGCCCAGCCTGCCCCTAAAAGCTTCGGGAAAACAGCCCTGACTGATCCCCCCAACACACTGAGGGGCTGAGGCCGCTCTCCTCCACGGGGGCTGGCGCTGCCTGCGGTGAGCAGGCGGCTAAATCCTGCCTGGTGTCACAGCAGAGATTAGCTGGGGAGCCCCTGAAAGCCATCGGGGCACTGTAGGGACGAGTCCTGAGCACAAGAAGCCAGGAATCCCCCCTCCTACAGGCAGGCGCACGGGGCCGGCACAGCTGCTGGCACGGGAGGTGTGCACCCGAGCACGAGCAATTAATTCCCGCAGGCACAAGGCAAGGACGAGCTCCGATCAATTAATTCTCAGCAAGGGAACAGGAGCGTCCTGGTGCTACAGACAGGGAAAGGGGAATTAAGGGACTTACCCGCGTCCCGGGGGAGGCTGCCCTGCTGCCAGGATTAGGAGGCAGAGGCACCCCCAGCCGGAGAGCGGATTTCTATAATCCGGGAGAGCCGCTCGAGCACCGCTGGGAGGTTTTGTGACAGATGCAGCACCTCCTCTCCGTAACCCGGGGGCTGCTTTTGCTGCAGCTGCTGTTAGGGACAGCCCGGGGCTGGCCCAGCTCTGCAGCACGCCCGGGGAGCCATCGGGGCAGGCTGCTCCCGGGACCTTTCCAGAAGCGCGCTTGTGCTCCAGCTCCGGAGTTAAAGAACAAAAAATCTGAGCAAGAACCACCCAGCCCAGCCCCGGCTGGAATTCACCAGATCCTGACCGAGCCCGCAGACAAAAGAGATCCTTCCACGGACCTCGGGAGCATCTGGGCTGAGGCAGCAGGAACTCAGCTGCAGGCACCCACGGTGGGAGAGCTCTTCCCCGGGCTCCTTGCTGCTGCTGCGTGACCCCACAAACCAAGGGTTCCTCCGGGCCTGTCCCAAGAACCAGAAGCCCCAAGAACTGGAAACTGCCTTCCATTTTCCAAAGTATTTCACTCGTGGCCATTTTATATCTACTTCAGCTTAGGCGCCTTTTCCCTTTTGCCGTGCTTACCCCGCAGCACGCTTACCCCTAAAGCAGATTCCCGGTTCTGCGGCCGAGCGAGCCCTCCCATGCGGCGTGCCCCGTACCCCCCGAGCCACCCCACAGCCTTTTCCGTGCCCACGATGACAGAAATTAAATCCTCCCTGAACACAGGCTGCAAGAATAGAGGCGAGGGCCGGCATCTGAGCTGCACCACACACTCGGCAGCTCCCCCATGTGCTCCCAACAGAGCCCTGAACCCTCATGGAGGTGCCCCACGGTGCCAGCAGCAGCACGGCCCCGATCCTTCTGCAAATCGCCCCCAGGAGCTCCTCTCAGCTAAAATTTCGTGGATGCTGCTCGCAGACAAGCAGCAGCCCTCCCTTCCCACGATGCCCCGTTTGCAGGCACATCAGCGCCGCAGCGCCCCGATCCCCAAACAAGCTGCTGCATAAACGCTTTTCGTTACAGTAAGAGCAGCAGGCGATGGAAATCGTTTTGTTGGAAGGCTGCGTGCTAATGTCATTCTGTCTAAGAGACAAAGACGACTCGAGCACTTCAAAGTTTCAGTCCCGAGGCCTGATTTACCAGGAGCTTGATAGTTGTGAAACTCCTTTAGTCGGAGCTGTGATTTCCTTCAGTTGTTTTTTTTTTTTTTTCCCTAATTACACGACGCGAAGCACCACGTGGGCAGATATCTACAGGTTCAGGAGCGCCTGGCGCCGGTGCTGCTTATCCCCAGACCTACTGGTGTAACCGCATCCACAGCGGGCAAGCGCTGACCCTTTACCCCACCTGGGTGTAATCAGCGTGCCATATTTACATGCTTATGGAGACAGCCGGGGTCCTGGGGCAAGGAAAACCCTACAGCGTAGGCAGACACGCTGCACTTAGGCAGCAGCACCTCGTGTTTATGGCGATAGCTGGTGTGCCAGAGAAGGTCCCGAGATGCTGGTGCTGACTCAGAACGAGCTCCACAATTTGCATTTGCCACCAACCTCAGCTTTCCCCTGCTCGGAGCTCCTGCCTCCCCTTTTGTAAAAGGGGATCCTTTTGTGTTTCATCGCGTTTTAACATCAGGCAGGTGGGTTTGGAGCACGCCGACACAGATGGGTAAATAAAGAAAGAGACGCGCCGGGGAGCAAACAGCACCTAGCACACCCCGCATGGCCCTGCCACCGAAGATGCTCGGCAGCAGCCGAAAATCAGCCCCAAACCTGAGAAATGAGTCGGGTCACACAACACCGATGCCTGAGGAACAACCTGCTGCACCACCAAGCACAGAGGCACCGCAGCCTGCCCGCTGCAGGACCTCGGTCCCAAGCAGAGCCGACCCGGAGCAGCGCAGCGACGGCAGGCACGGACCTCGGGGTAAGGCAGGATCGCAGCGCCTTCCCCTCGCACCGAGATCACAGCCACCGCAACTGCGAGTAGTAACCACATGAAAAAAAAAATCGCGAGCGAATGCTTTTCCGAGCCGGGTGTAAGTTTAACAGCTCTGCCTGAGGAGCTCGTGACGCCTCCACGAAGTCTGGAGCTGAATGGGAAGGCGGCTCCCTCCCACGGAGGCATTCCCCTGCCTCTCCCCACTCAGCCCCGGCGCGTGGCTGTTTGGGTGCCTCGCTCCACGCACGGCTCGTCTCGGCACCTCATAGCGGCTTTTTGGGTGCGAACAACGGCATCCAGGTAGGGAAGGTCACAATGAACTTACGGAGAAGAGGGACTTCAGACAAAAACGTGCGGTCACCCAGCCTTTGGGGGAAGACGGAGCGCATCGAGGGGCTCAAGCAGCTCACCGTGAACCTGAACGCCGACGCTGCGTGGCAGATCCCATCCTGCCCCGGCCAGAGCGAGCACCAGCAGAAACCCGAGCCAGAAGGCAGCGCGGGTATTTTGGTCTACCAGAAAAACACACGTGAGAAGTCAGCTTTCCACTCGTGGCTGAATTTGTGCAAAGCAGGACCCCGGCGGTTACCGGTCAGGCCTCAACGGTTGGGGACGAGAAGCACGGCCAAGAACCTGGGGCCACATCCAACACCAGAACAAATCCGGCCAAAAAAGCCTCGTCCAAACTCGCCCTGAAGACCTCGGGGTCTCAGCAGGGAAAGAAACCCAGAGCCACGAGCCGGGCTGCTGGGACCCTGCTGCCCCCGAGAGCCAACAACCACGCCGGTGGGCTCGCCACCAGCGTCGGAAAGCGGGGGGGACGCGAATCCTGCTGGGGGTGACCGGGCTGTGGGGTGACACCTCTGTGGGGTGCCACCTCCATGGGGTGCCACCTCTGTGGGGTGACAGCTCTGTGGGGTGTCACCCATGGCAGCCCCCCTGGAGACGGAGGGGATGAAGGCATGGGGGCTGCAGGGGGCTCAGCTCAGCCTGCCCCCCTCAGCAGCCCAGCCTCACCTCTCCTCTCCTCACCTCTCCTCTCCTGTCGCCCCCGAGCCCTTCCCCAGCCCCTCGCCCCCTTCCCCGCACCCCCTGGGGGGTCGGAGCCCTCCTCGCCCCCTTCACCCGGGCAACCCCACGCCCTCAGCTCCCCGCTCCACACCCGGACCCAGCCCCGCTCCGAGAAGGAAACCAATAAAAAAAATAATCAAAAAAAATCACGAAATCGATCAAAACCAACCCCGAGCGCGGCCGCCACCCCCGTGGAGAGGAGGTGGGGAGGGTGGGGGGGGGACCGCGGCCCGCTGCGGCGGGGCGAGCCGGGGCCTTGCGTGGCGGCCGCCGCCGCAACAAAGGCAGGGCCCCGCCGCACCGCCCTTACCGGCTGCTGGGCCCCGGCCGCGGCTCGGCCCGGAGGAGGAGGAGGAGGAGGAGGAGGAAGCACGGCCCGGCCCTGCCGTGCCCGCCGCCGGGGAGGCGCCAGCCGAGGAGGGAGGGACGGGGGCGGAGTGGGGCGGGCGCTGCGGGCTCGGGGTTGGGGAGGGGACCCGAGGGGCTCCGAAGGTTTCTGCAGCCGGGGACACCTCCTTGGAGCCAGAGGCCAAAATCCCCGTTAAATTAATGTGGGTTGTGCTGGGGGGTCCCCACCCTCTCTCCCTTCTGATGAGCACCCTGGGTTTTTACTGAATGTGGTAAAAACCCTCTCCCACACGAGGGACAAGCACCAGGCTGAGCCTCCCACCCTCAGCCAGAGGGGGAGGATCCTGCCCCCTGCCAGCCCGGCCCCCATGAGCCAGAAATTCAGGGAGATGCCTTCAGAAAGGGGATAGCAACAGCTAGGATGAGGGAGCACAGCAAGAGCGGCTCCAAAAACTCCTCCTGATCACAAAGCATCCAGTAATTAATAAATGTGTGCAGCTGGCATTAGGGCCACCAGCTGGTACTTGCTTAGTGTGATTACTCTGAAAATGAAGTTTTTCATCCATTCAAGCATTAGCTGGTTTGATTTCCATCCCAGGTCAGCAGGGCCTGTGAGGCAGGAGCCGCTTCCACCTGCCTGCTGGCCCAGGCACGATGCAGGGGGGTGTCATCCCCAAAAAAACATCCTCCAAAACCCCAGGGACAGCTCAAACCCGTTCATAGCACCTGCTGGGTGCCCTGACACAGCTACACCAGCACACCCAGCAGGAGGCAGAGCTAAATACCCCTGCCTTGGAGGTCAAGGGCAGCCGACCCTCCTGCTGCCCCGATCCCCAGCCCTGTGCCCGCAGGCCTGCCCTGGGAGCAGGCAGGAGGGCTTTGCTTTTGGATCCCCTGGCAGTGGTGGACGTGAAGAGGGCACAGAGCACTCAGCTCTCCCAGGGCTGTGGGGATGTGCTGCCACCAGGTAGAGGAACAGCTGCTGGTGGTGTTAATGCCTTCCCCAAGAAGAGGCTGCTTCGTATCGTCCTGAGGAGAACAGGACCTGTGAGATCAGGCAGCCCTGTTTCGCAGAGTTGCTCCCTGCAGAGCAATTTCCAATGCTTTGTCCAGGCTAATTTGAAGCACACCATGCTCAGGGGGCCTGGACGCTTCTCCCAGGAGGCTTCCTGCAGCCTAATGGACGCTAATTAATAGATTCCACAACCTCTGAACTAACAATTAGATTGGGGACCAATAAATAATGCAGGACAGGCCTGTGTTTACAAACAGCGAGCTGTGCAGAGCTGACAGCACACTGATGTTGTGCAGAAGTTCAAGAGCAGCCAGGAACCCGCAGCAAACCCCACATGCCGAGCTGCCGAAGGCACCTTGTGGTGTGTGCTTCCCTCCGACCTTTGAGGTACAAGTACACCGGAGTGAACAAACTACGGGGGATAGATGCTGCTAACCCCTACAGGTGGCCCCGGCTGCAGCAGTCAGTCTCTTTGTCACTTCTGGATGATGTCAGCCGGGGTTTCAGTCTCTTCGGATACCAATTAAACAATATTTTAACCAAACAGACCACAGCAGTTTAATAAGAATAGTAGCATACATTAAAAAAAAAATCCTGCACAGTCACAGGCACTCAGCCCAGACGGACACCCCAGCCCCTCAGCAGTAACACCCCCACTTCTGAGGAGGGTGAAAGGATGTTTAAAGATGGTGCTGGAGAGGGGAGGTGGGAGATTGGGCACTGGGGACTTCTGGCTCTGAATACTTGCTGTAGCCCTTTGCCTGAGTCACCTACAGGTGGGGTTGTGGGGGAGCCACACCAGTGTCCCCCTGGGCTCAGGAGCACCCCAGACACAGTACGGAGGAGGTGACAGCCACACGAGAGCATTGGGGCAGCAGATTGTGGCTGAATGCAGCCTCCTCCCGACCTTGCCAGGCTGCAGTACAGAGGAAACAGCTGGAAACCTCTCTGGGGAATGGGTCTTACACACCGCTGAGGCCTCGCTGTGGGGAAAGACCTGCAGGTCTGCTCAGATCCTGCTCTGCCGTCACTGCTACGCCTGGCACAGAGCAGGAGCTGAAGCCTTCTGTTTTCTTTCCCACTCCTCTCGCTATCTTTTCAGGCAGGCGATGTGTTTCAAGAGAGACTTTGTAAAGCAGAAGTACTTTGTGGTCACAAATTCACATCTGTTTCATGCTGTGCAGTGGCAGCATCAGAGCAGCTTTTAATTCAGGCATTGGGCACGTTTCTGGGGCGGGCATCTTCCGCGGTGTGTCCCTGCTAAAGCTGGTGTCGGAGGTAGCTCACCAGCACCGGGGGGATGTCCAGCTCGCCGAGGGCCTGCGCGTGGCCAGCCTGCTTCAGGAGGCGCCTCACCGCCAGCCTGGACTGAGACATCAAGGATTTGGGATGAGCTGCATAAGGAGAGAGGGGGGAAAAAACAAAACCATCACTGCAGAGCTTCAGGACACACAACCCTGCTCCCCTCCAGCTCGTGTGCTGTCACAAGCACATCAGCTAATGCACCCAAACCGAGCATCTGCTGGGGCTGGGCACGCGGTGCAGTCAGCCACAAGCTTCGTGGTGCGAGCTGGGCACATAGAAAGGAAATCTTCCAATATTACACTGAAAAGGTGAAGTTTCCCTGGACCTAGGCAGCACAAGAAAGCTGGCAGCAGAAATGAGGAGAACAAAGAAAAGCAGCGTTTAACCCAAAAGGTTTACATTGAGTGGCTTTTACATAAACGTATGCAGTAGCTGCACCGAGTCACACCAAAGACCCTTGATTAGGTCGTCTGTCTCCAACAGCAGCCAGCAGTGAGAACTGAGGATGTTTGGTGGACATGAGGAGCAAGCCTTGCCACAAAACACTCCCCTAAATCCCAGCAATTTCTCTGGGGAGTTTCCTGGGACAGCATGTGTATCTGAGCCATTATTTAACCACCAGGGGTGGACCTGTCCTTGCAACTTTGTTAAACCCTTCTCGTAAGGCATTCAGTATCAGAGCCTTTTTTGTGGGTGTGTTTTGTGTGTGTGAACACCATTGTCAAGGTGAGAGGGAGAAAGAAAGAAATGTTCAGAATAAAATAGCAATAGTATTCAGGAATGTAAGACTAGAGAGAGCCATGCTCTCAAGTGAGGCTGCAAAGAAGGTCAAAGCGTGCAAGAAAGCCTTGCCCAGGCTGATATCTCCCTCTCTGTTGGGGAGCAGAATTAAAGGGAAGGGGAATCTGAAGCAACTTGCCCCCGAATAAACAAAAATTGGTGCTAATTTCCAGCCCAGGGGCCACACACGCACAGATTACCTCTCGCCTGCAACAGCAGCTCCAGGCCCTCGCTACCGGGTGGCATCTTTTCCACCGCGACTTTTGGCAAATAGACGTCGGCTCCGAAGTCGAGGAGCAGCTTGATGAACTCCCGCCGGCAGCCGTGCCTCAGGCAGATTTCCAGCAGAGTCTTGGGCTCCTTGATGCGCGCGATCATCTTCTCCTCGGTGCAGTTGTAGTTGGGATCGGCACCGTAGAGCAGCAGCATCCTGAAGCACTCCAGGTGCCCGTAGACGGCCGCGAGGTACAGCGGGCCGGAGCAGGCGGCGGAGTTGGCGGCCCACTCGGGCACCCTCCCGTGGACGTTGGCCTCGGCGCCGTGGTGCAGGAGCTGCTGCAGGATGCCGAGGTCCCCGTCCCTGGCCGCGGTGAGCAGCGGCGAGCTGTTGTTGTAGATGCTGCCGGAGGGATTCGCCCCGGCCTCCAGCAGCGCCTTCACGCACTCCAGGTGGCCGTTGCTGACCGCCGTGAAGAGCGGGGTTTGGGCCTTGACGTCCAGGCTGTCCACCTCCGCCCCGTGGGCCAAGAGGACCTCCAGGCTCCGCAGGTGGCCCTTGGAGGCGGCCAGGCGCAGCGGGGTGCTGGGCACGCCCCAGCCACTCCGGCTGTTGATGACCCTCTTGTACCTGTCTTGGCTCAGGAGCCTCTCCAGGGTTTGATAATCATCCTGGGATACCACTTGGTTCAGCTCCTCGCTTTCTCTGCTACCTTCTTCGTCTTCTCTGGGCTGGAGCATGGAGAAAATCTTGGTGATATCCATGAGGCTCATTTTTTTGCTCTGTCTCCTGAGTACCACTTTCATTGTAAACAGAAAAGCCCAATATCTACGGGACAACACGACAGGGTTAGAACCAGTTACCTCCAACACCAACCCTACCCTTTCGTTATTACTTTCTATGCGTTATCGAAGGAATATTCTCAAAACGTTACAATCAAGAACATGAGGTGAATTTGGTGAAGGCCAAAGGCTGCATGGGTGAACTCACAGACCTTTTTATTTTAACTATTAAATGCTTTTCTGCTGCCCCCAGAGGGGGGGGACAGGCATGGGACCACTCACAAGATACTCAAACCCAGAACTCAGGAGGGAACCTGCACGGCCACAAACTTCTGCAAGGACCCATCGAGCTGCTCCCATCGAGCCTGAGGGAAGGCCAGGTGGGAACAAGCAGCAGGATTGACTCTGCTCTATGTGGGCCAACACTTCTGTAAGAAGCCTCGCTAGTAGCTGCATTTCCAGGTATTTCGAGGCCTACAGAAAACACAATTTAGGAGCTGACACCAGCTCCGGGTTTTGCTCAGGAGCACTCACAAACAAGAACTCAATTTTTTGACCCAGTCACTTTTTTTTTTTTTTTAAGGGATTGGGTTTCACAACAAGAGATGAAGCTAACATGAGCACAGCCATATTGATCAAGCATTTTCAACATCGCCATCCCTTGAAACTCTGACATCCCAATTTAGTGCAATGACCTCCCTCCGCTCTCCTGCCTCCTGAAGGAACAAGGCTGCAGGAAGGAGCTGTGGGTTTCCTAGCAGGCCGTGCAGGGAGGAAAAAGAGGGGTTCCTGAGCTTGTTACACCCACACTGGGACCGAGACCCAGGGTGTCTGCAGGGTAGAGCCCCGAGGTGGCCGGGTGGCACCAAGGGAGAGGGATGTGATGTGGGACAGGCACCCGAGCAGCTGGGTGGGCAGAGGAATTCCTCGCAGCAGCGCGGCCCTGCAGCAGCTCGGGTTTCCTGCAGGAGAGGCAGCGGCAGCGGGAGGGCTCGGTCTCCCCCGCCTCCATGCAGCAGGGCGCTGAGCAATTAGCCCCATTCTGCAAACGAGCATCTGATGGCAGCAAGGCAAAGCCACGGGAGACGTGTCCCACATCAGCCTTCGCTAGCAAGGTGTGCGAGCTCGGAGGGCTCCCCTGTGCCGAGACACCTTCGCAGCTCTATTTTTGGGTTAGGCAGAGCAAGTTTGCTGGCAGCTAGGGAAGGCAAAGCTCTGTTGCACGTCCACCTGTTAAACAAACCCAATCCGTTTATAGAGAAACACTTGGAATTATGTTAGTTTTATTCTTTAGACACTCCAGTAACAAGTGCTAGGGCTTTGGAAACCCCCCTACTGACACAGCTAATAGTTCTTTGGGGGGAGGGTATACGTGGGATGGTGGGGTAGGGATTGAGGGTCAGGGATTATTACAGATTTGATCTAAAAAGACAGTTATACTTCCAATGAAAATAGTCTGGAAAAATAAAGCCGGCTGTAATATTCCCTGAACACACAAATTACATGTAGGGGCAGTACTTTGACAGCGTAAACACTGGTGTGAGGAGCTCACAGATGCTCCTTGATCCAAAAAGCTCAGAGTCAGAGCCTTCAATACTTGAGCTAATGCAAGCTGTCCATGGATCGGTGGACACAGAAAATTCTAGAGCCGAAGATGACATACAGAACAACAGGGTATACTCACACCTCTAAAGCTCTGGCTACCAAGTGATCTTCAATCCCCCACGCTGCCCACGCATCACTATGCTGCTGCCTTACCTCTGTGAGGTAGGTGATGCTCACACCCGAGCCAGGCAGGGCTGCCGCAGTCCCATGGCCAATTCCCCCGCGGTTTAAGTGCGAAATGGAGGTGAGAGAGCAGCTCTGGCTCCTTCAGGGATGGCCATCCACTCTGCGCAACTGGAAGGACGCAGGCTGTCAAGCTCACAGCTGAAATGCCACAGCGGGGAGAAGGGCCAGGGAGCTGGGGCTAATTTTAGCCCCCGCAGGCATTTATCTTCCCACTTCCATTCTTGGAAAGTTCCCACTGGGTAAATATAGATAGGGGCAGCAGGGGGGAGACTCAGACAGGTGCAGGAGGCTGTTTGACCCAGGGCAGTAGCTCTGGGCAGATACAGGCTTCATTTGCTTCAGTTTCCTTGCTGAAATTGCAGGGAACTGCTTAGTTTTGAGCCCGTGCTATGAGCCAGCTCCCCAGGCACTGCCCTGGCAGGACAGCCCTGCCCTGCTGCAGCACTGGCCTTCACAGCACCATTGTCCCACTGGATTCCCCTATTAATGCCTCTCCTGGGCGCCTTTTCCACTTTCAGAACAATAATGGGCAAAAGGTGCTCTCCTCCCTGCTAAGCTTGCCAGAACAAGCCACTTACTTGGCTTTATAAAATTACACGGCATATAGCAAGGCAAAAACTTTACAGGGGCAAACAAAAGGGGGAAGGAGTGCTGGGACTGTCTTATCACGAGCTGTCAGCTGGTAAGTGTAATCGTATTTTATCCAGTTCCCTCTAAACCTTTTCCTAACTTTTCGGTGGTGGAGCAGGAATGGTCTGTCAGTTTGAAGAAGCACTATCAGTGGGACTAGATAATGAGGAAGGAACCAAGTTATCCAGCAGGAGAAATCTCTGCTGCAAGAACTGAAATCAGGGGACTCTGCAAAACAGGTCTGAAGTCATGTCATTCCCCTCCCCTGCACTCCAGGGAGTTTGTAGTTGCACTGGGAAAAGTGTGAAGAGCAAGAGAACGAAATATTAACAAGTTTTAGACTTTTGGCTTACTTGCAGTTTCACTCTCTCCAACTTCACTCGGAAATATTTATTCTACAATAACATCCATTTCCCAAAAATCAGGACTGTGTAAAATTAAGAAAAAAATGTGAATAAACATCTGAGTGGAAGCTGGAAGTTAAGGATTTATTAAATATCAAGAAGTCTCAATCACAACTGGGATCCTGCAGTCAGAAAAGCCAAACCTGACTGGAAAGCCATTCAACAAAACACAGAAATAAAAACAGCAAATAAAAAGGCAGAGTATTGGGGTGGGGGGTATGGATAAATCAATATACCCTGAAAAATAGGAAATGCAGGAAACTAAGATTTTAGACATGAAAGGAAAACCCTTGAATGGAAAATTTAAGGATAAATTGCATATTCTTTTGCTGTTGCTGCTGCTGTTTAGTTTTTGACCAAGAAATCTCAGAAGCACTACCAGCTTTTTGGCAAAAAGCCGTGATAAATAAATCCAGCAGTAACGAAGCAAGGAGTTTGCAGTGCTTGTTGAATAAATCTACCCTTCAGAACCATACAAAAGCAAACTGAAATACTTTTTATGTGCCTGTAAGTGCTAAAGAGCCATGTTAAACAGCAACTTGCATGATTACTTAAATCAGTAGATTCAGATAAACACTAAACAGGAGCCCAAGCAGAGCTGACTGATAAGTCAGACCCATTTTGGCTAAGCTTCCTAATGCTTCAAAGCCTGGGGAGGCTGAGGAGCCAGGAGGAGCATTTGTGATCTGTGTGAACACCAAAAGCAAGTGGACTCACCCTGAAGTAGTTCGCTGACCTGACACATTCTCCAGGCAAAGCCATTCCTTTCCCAGCTGTCCATTAACTGGAGAAGAATTAAAGGGCAGAAGTATATTTAATGCCAATAAAAAAGGTTTTTAGGAAGGTAAATCCTGTCCAGTGCAGTTGCTTTCATTAGTAAGATTATAGCTATTAACATAGCTGGGAAAAAAAAAAAAAAGTAATGAGCTTTCTGATTTAACACTGCAAAGCATTCTGACTTCAAAGTTTAGCACCAACCAGTACCAAATAAATCATTTTGCAGGATTAGGGATTTACTAAGAGTCCTCACAGTCTGAAATGCAGAGTTATTGTGTGGGGATACTTCTGGCTCCTGCCTTTGCGCTATAAATCACTGCAAAACAGTAACACCAGGGCTGCTTTGAGCTTGGACTTTACCTCTGTGCCATTCAAATACCTGCTCGCAGCCTGCTGGCACAGCCTGCCTGTTCTGCCAGCCACACGCTCAGCACTCGCTTGGAAGTGGCTCTGGTGGCAGCCCCGGCAGCAGTGTGATTCGGATTTTAGCCACGAGAGGGCAGGGACAGACACCCTGCACCACTCCTACCTGCACACAGACAGCTTCCAGGGCGCTCCTCAGCAGTTTATAGTCAAATGGATGTATCAGCCTACAAAATGCGTGGTTAACATCACTGTGAGACGAGCTCACTGAGCTGAGGAAGGAACCGAGAAACTTTTTTCCTCCTCCACGAGCACTAATTCCTCAAGGAACTTTAGCCACGGAGGCTCAGCAGCACGGAAAGCCGGCTCCCTGCTCTTGCTCCCTTCCAGGCACCTGCTGCTTTTGGGATCCAAGGATGTGCTGGACCCCGTGGCTATAAACCGATGCTAGAATACAATCATTAAGGACCTGAAAATAACCCAAACTCAGCGTGTGCCCGCTCTGTGATGCGAGTTAATCTGTGTGGCACTGATCTTTCACAGAAATCTGCCTGTTTGTCCCAGTATTCTCCGCTCAGTGTGCTCCAGGCTGACAATACTCAGGACGTTATTCATGGCAGAGGTAGGGGGTCTCTTTCCTTTTGTTTTGCGATACTAAAATTCACTGCTTTTAATTCCAAAGATTTGAAGATAAAGTAAAACCCTAAGAAGCTCTGAGTCATGCCACCCCCAAAGACAACTTTGCCCTGAGATCACAAACCATATACTCAGTAAGCAAAGCTTGCTTTTTTTAATTATTCAAAGTATTAGGCAAAAAGAACAGGCGTAGAAGAAATACCTGCTTTTAAAGGATTCTCCAACAGCAGGAGAGATTGCAACAACCTTTCAGAACCAGAATTTCTGACCTGTGAATCACCATATTTACCCCACTTTTTTAAACTCCACATCAGATCACAGCATAACAACAACAACAACCACTGCTTCCAGAAAAGCAGCATTCAGAGGAAAAGAATTGGCAAAAGTGTTAAGATCTGAGGTGTTGTGTGAAAGGAAGAATGAATAGGATAAAAACCAAGGATGGGATTTGATTTTCTTAAAAGAGACAACGTGCTGCCCTTATGTAGGTATGCATAGGTCAGATGATCCTGAAGGTCTTTTCCAACCTTCATGATTCTGTGATCTTCATCCTCTCCCCAGCTTCCCCTTTGTCAGGTAAGATCTGTAAACACTTGTGTTGTTTAACTCCCTTCCATGCCTCACCAGTAGGGGGGACTGTACAGAACCCCACAACACCTTGCAGGACCCTCAAATTCTCGAGCCTCAGCCTTTGGTTCATGTCTGCTTCATTCCTGGTGTGCCAGCCAACAAACTCATTAGATAAGAGCAGCACCTGATAACTTTGCTTATACACAACTTGACTGTGCCCCCCGGTGTTATTTATTTTAGCAGTTCCTACTCACACTAGATTCCTTGCTCCTCTCTCCCATGGCTGAGCAGGCTCCAAGATCGATTCCTTGTTAAGAAAAGTGGGGAGGAAATAAAAGATTCAGTAAATAGCATTCACTTTTCCCCAAACCACTGGAATAGAGATATGGGAAATGAGGTTCTGATCTGAGTTAAGATATGTATTACTGTTACAGTTCCTCTGTTTTGTCTCTCCTGTCTCCTCTACCACCATCCCCAAGTGAAACAAAACAACACAAGTTACAGGAAAACACCTGAATATGGAAGCTTTGGATTACACGTGAGAAATCGTAATTAACACACCTTCTGCCTGTAATGAAAGACATTTCATCTTTGCTTTATTTAGTCACATGAGCACGCAAGGATTTGCAGCAGCTCCACGTTAACTGACCTGTGCAGACCCATGCAAGGCACTGCAGACGTTTCCTCTCACTGTGAATAACGCTGGTGAAGGTTCAGTTCTGTTCCTGCACTTCATTCACAGATGAATTTGTCCTTTTTACATGTATGCATGAAGTCTCAAATTACTGCCATCATCTTTAACTGCTAGGTGACTGAGCTGAAAGGAACAGAGCACAGTTACATCGCCGAAGAATGAGTACTACAATACTCAAATTCCACTCCAATGCAGAATTGAAACAAACCAAGTATTTAAATGTTGTTGGCACACATGAACCTGAACCTCAACAAGGCAGCAAGTTAACTTAAATGTTTTTTTTTTCCACCTAAACAATAGGCTTGACTTCTGTGCATAGCTCCAAGTAAGTTTACTGATGAGTACTTTTATTCAGCGTATTTCAGGAGCTGTTCAAAACTAGAGCTGATAGAACCACAAGCCTTTAGCAATACTCCTACAACGACCCTACATGCAATCTACTCCCTCAGCACTTGTTAGCTTCAATAGGGAAGTTTTAAATCCCCCTCAGCAAAGATGCTAACAGACAGTATGTTTCCCCAAGATATAAGTGAGTTTTATCCATTCCACTCCACTGTCTTCATTACATGCTAACAATCCAGTTAAATGCAAGGCAAGCAGTCTAGGTAAATGAAAAATTTCTCTGAAAGCATTAGGAATATTTAAACCAAGGAATAAAAAAGACTCCCAGGCATCTGAAGACTGAGTATACCCAACTGTCGGGCATATTTTTGGCCTTCATACATAGAAGATATCCAGTTTTAGGATGTACATTGCAGCAGGAAGGATTCAGCAGCTGGGTAACAGGTATTGGCTTGGGGCTCATCCCTAGTGATCATGGTCTCACTGCCCTCCTGCCTGGTGATGTGTAGCTGGGGGCTATTCATACTTCAGGTGTAAGCCTGAATGGCCTGGTGCTGAACTGACCCAGGAGGAACAGTTCCTCTCTCTCTGCTGCTGCCCTCCTGTACGTTCTTCTGCAAGCGCCCCCCATCTCTCACATGGCATTAAAAACCTCCAAGCACTTCTTTTAAAATTACTCGCTAAAATAGCTTACACTGCTTTGCCAGGCACACATTTAAACAGTTTACATAAGTTTACCAACCCAAAAGACATCCCCAAGCATTTTGGAGAGCCTTATAAACAGCAAATTAGCTGGTATCACTTTGTTTGTATCTGCCTTGCAGAAGTACATTTAATTGTAGGATTTGACTGCTGCAGCGCAGGTGTAAATTAAAGCACCAATTCCAGCTTTGTATACAAACAAGTTTTTGCACCTGGAATCTCCTCCTTCCTCAAACATCCTGCAACCACACCTTGCCCCAGTACTGAGTTTATGATTAAATAGAATCGCACAGAAGAGCATTTTTAAATGATACCATCAGCAGACAGATTGCAGATTCTTTGCTCAAAGCTATCAAGGAAGAAGTCTCTTCACCTGTTACCATGCAACACCTGCAAAGGTCAAACTCAATTCTTACAGCAGGCCAGCAGGATGGTTTAGTAGCTTCTCAGAAAGCTTTTTAACTCAGCTTGGAGTGATCTGTAGACAGTCTTAACTAGGAGTGAGGGATAGAACACCTTCCAGGAGGAAGAAAACACAGAAAAGATTAGTTTTATATAAAACTAATAGTCTTATATGTTTTTATATAAAAAGAAAAGCAAACTAGAACATGTACAAAAGGTACTAAGCTTTAACACCCCTTAATCATCATTATCATAAAACAAGAGTAAGGACACCAAGCAGCACCGTGTACCCAACAGCCCCTCTGAATCCAGCGAGGTCACCTACCTTTTATTCTGTAAAAGAAGTGGAATCACATTATGGTAAGATCACTCCTTAAGAGTCTTTAAATGCATCAACATTCCAAAATACGAAGTTCTGCTTTGAGTTTAATTAACAAACAGATCAATCATTTCCTTTAAAAAGGCAAGATATTTATTTTTGTAAGAAATAAAAATAAACCATCATACAAATGCAACTTCATGAGACAAATACATTTGGAGAAAGGACACAGTGCTCCTCTAAACACGGTACAATGGTTTTAAGCAGTGCATTAACTAAAATGACTTACATATGTACGGCCATCGCAGCACATTCAAGAATATGGGATTTAATCATACACAGCTTTATACAGATGTCCCTCATCAATTACACTAAGGACAACAACAGCATCCGACTTACAGAAACAGCAAAAACATTTAAAACTTGCAGCTGCATACTACACACACATCTAGGTAAGTTCCTACAAAGATCACTTGGTGACGATGAGAAAAGTACCACGTTGTGCTCCGATGTGACCAGATCCAGTGCTACCAGTTGGCCCAGTAGGATGCTGCTACATGGAAACAGGCAGATATGCAGAGACTGCTGGTAGGGGATCGGGTCAAACATTTTCACCTACCTTCTGCATCACCTCGGTAGGTCAAGAGATGCCAAAAGGACAGGAGTGCACATTTAAATGCTCACCCTAACAAATTACACTGACTGCAGCTGGCACCGACCTGGCTACAACTGGTGTTGAAGATACTAAAACATGGACTTCACCTGTTTTGGGACATTCCTCATCCAATTAATGAAGTGCTGTGTATTAATTAAAACAAAACTAGTACATTCAGAACAGATTACTTCCTCCCAGCCCAGATTTCAGGCATGGGAAGTGCTTCTGTGTGCAAGAGGGACAGCATGTAAACAAGGAACTGCCTCAGCTTCTAACAATTGTTGGGTTTATCAAAAAAAATGATCCCAGCACTCAAAGCGGTGGTGAAGAAGAGAAGAGAGAAACAACATTTTTATCTCTTTTGGTCACTCATGACTATTCATTACTAAGCAGAGAAGTGAACTGAAGCAGCACCTGGCAGAAGAGCTCTTTTAAATACTTTCCCTGCACATGTTACAGGCTTCTCAGATGCAAGGGTACTTGCCGAGTGCCCACCAGGGCTCATAATCCCTAAAGTCAATGGAAACAGCAGAGACAGGGCCCTTCACCATGTGGGTATTTCCACCTGCAACCCATGAAGGTCTAACTCACAGCTGTGATCCTGGGAAGCTCTGCACACCTTCAGCTCCCAAAGGTTTCCCAGCAGGACTTGAAGCTCACTGTAGTTTAGTAGCGACCTAGAAGCAATTCTCCTCTAGCCCAGTCAAAGTAGTTTCATGGATCAACAAGGACCCACATGGTGGCCTCCTCTTCTAAGCATGTAAATGTCAGGCATGCACTCAGAGCAGGACCAAAACACAGCTAGAAGGATATTATGCTCACAGGCTTTTCTAAACAGCTGTGGAAGAGGGCCAACTGGAACTACACCACCTGTGGCCAAACCAGGCATTCCCTTTTTCCTGTAAAGCAGTCAGTACTGGTTTGATTTTCCCTGCCACAGACAACAGCTGCAAAACAAAGCTATTTAAGAATCCAGCATTAGGAGATTCACATTAAGACATTTCACTTCGAAATAAAGCTAGGCAAATCCCTTCCTCTACTTCAGAACAGTAGCTGTAATGCAGAGTATTATAGGCACTTGCCCACGGCAATATCAAACTATTTGTAGCAAGAGACATTACGCACACCGTAACAGACTACCTTGAGAAAGCAGGGAGTGCTCCCGGAAGAGTTTTACACGAACAGAACCCACCCACAGCAAATAGGATCCCTTCTTCCTCCCTGGCAGAGGAATCCAAATGGAAAGCAGCAAGTTGCATTGTTCAGTTAACAGCTCCAAATACAAAAAAAAAAAAGCACTCATCACTTCGCAACACGCAGATCTCCACTAGGAATAAATAAGTTGAGTAACTTTTCACCTCTACAGTGCTCACACAAAATTCCTACCTAACAGTTTTTAGTTTTTCCCTTTAATGCTTTCAGGGAACATATAACGAAGTCACTCACCACCGCCAGCAGGGCACTCCCTAAGGAACCAGGACACGGGCTTTCTGCAAGACTCTAGGAAGCCAATCCTGGTTGATTAGAGACCTGAGGACATGCTGCAGTGCTTTGAACAGCTTTTCTCTTTTTTTTTTGGTCTTAAAAACACACAAAGAGTTCAAAACAGAACTCATCTTCAAAACAAAACAAAAAAATGCTTCTAGTTAATTGGTTTTCAAACAAATAATCTCATGGAATTCCAGGAAACCCTGCTATCTTTTCCAGCTCCATAAATTTACAGCACCAGCATGAATGACTTTGAATACGTTGTAGGCTTTGGCCAAGCTTGTACATATTAAACACAAGCAGTTTAAGACGACAGAATGTTTCCCTTTTTTGGCTAGGTTTTGCATTTCAAAGTATAAAGTCATGCATTGTTTTGTTACTGAAGTCAAAAGCATCATGATTATTAAAAGCTTATAAGCACTTTCAGTGTATAAAGTAATCTCTTCAGGGTTTTACGCACCTAAAGTAACATTGTAGTCAAAGATCTGCGGAGATGTCAGCATCCTACTTTAGGGATAAGCAAAGTTCATTATACATTTTTTAAGATAATCTACGGTAATTTAAAAGACAAGGCAGTGTGTAAACATTTATAGAAACCTCCTGCAAAATGTTTTTATACAAAGATTAACCAGTGGTATATCTAAATTCTTCAGTAGTCAGTCAAAATTGTCTATAATTCTGTATCGCTAACTTTCACTACAAAGTACATTAAAAAACTGTTGACGTAGAGTAACTGGTCCTAAGAAATGCCTATCTTGGTCTCAATTTACCATTTAAGAGTTCTCTACTGAAGAAGTTGTGCATACTATCCACTACTCTTACTACCTAGAAAGAGAAGACAGGGTTAGTCTCTTAGTTTGCTTAAAAGGAGCTCCGAACTGCAAAGTGCATGTGCCCAACTGGGCTTTTAGGCTATGAAGAAGCAAAGGGAAGGAATCTCCCCATTGCTCTCCAGTGGAAATCTACAGCAAAATTTCAAACCCTGCGTATTTAGAGCAGCAAGACGAAGATTTGGGTGTGATCTCTTCATTTGAGGAGTAAATGAATATGGCAAACAAGGGCTGGCAGGCTATCTTGCTTGGTGCTAAGCATGATTAATGTTAATCAGATTTATTTTTTTTTTTATGGAGACACAACAGTAGATAATCTTGAGATTAAAAATGATGCATTCAGAAGTATGCATCCTTCAAAATAAAATATATAGCTGTTTGCATGATGCAATATGCAGTTGCAACATACCCACACAACAAATGTTGAGCATCTTCAGCGTAAGCGTATCTAGATCAGTAATTTATGTGCTTAGCTTGGAAAAATCAAGCACACACGCTAGCTCTCTCACTCATACCTGGAAAACAGCTATTTTGTAAAGCAGACAAATATTACTTGCTTTAAGATTTAAGAACCTGCAACATCAGAAAAAGTTTCTCTTTGCCATTCCAGGCACCAAAGAAACTGTTCTCAGATACTTCTTACTTGGGTCTTTTGACATAAAATTAAGATTTTCTTACCCAAAGTGACACTTGGGCTGGTTTTGTTTTTCATTTTTCCCCCCCTTCTTCTTGAAAAAACATTTAAGTGTTCATCATTTCATGACAGGTTGTAAGCACACAAACAATTGCATATTGCAATGTTGTAACAGAATAATGGAATGTTCCTACTTTTTATTGCAGATTGGGAAGGGCTAACTTAGATTTTATTTTTTTTTGTTTCAAAATTTTATAGAAGAGCAAAAACCTGATTTAAGACCTGATGGCAGCACCGAATTTGAGCATAATCCAAAAGAGAGCAAAAAAGAACTACTGAATTTAGCTGCACAAAGGGACTCTTATGCAATTAAACACATCCATAGGAGAAATTTGTCCAGAACAAGTACTGCAGAATGGCTTTTCTGTGCCATTCATTTCCCTGGGGAGATGAACCGCTGGAATGGAGTAAATGGAATATATTTGTGTTAAACTTTCAACTTCCACCAGTATCTCCAGCTGAGCTTACTGCAGTTCAAAGGAACCAAGCAGCACAACAAGCACTGCAGTGAGTCCAAGATGGAGCCACAGTCATGAGCTGAGATGTCCACTTCTCGGTCCAATAATGGGTCCCATCCTGATCTAGGTTTTGTCACCACCTTCACCAAATGACAAAATTCATCGCTATGAGAGAAATTGTTCATTTCCTCAGGTCCTGACAGTACAGACCACTCAGCTCTAAGGTTTCACATGATTTTAACATTCAAGGTAACATTCACCGTAATCACTCAACACATGATGTGAAATAACCACCCGAGTAAAACCACCACAGTGTCTCTGGAGCTACTAAACTCAGGAGACCAGCACAGATCCTTGGGAAGCTGGCAGCAGATACAAAACAGTGTTTAAAAATACTGACTACAAAGAAGACCAAATACTACACCCTACACTACAATAATAAAAATACTACATTGCATTGCTAGACATTAAAATGGTCTCCATAAAAAGGCACAGTTTTGTTGTTGTTGTTGTTTGTTTAACAAATATGCATAGGAAACAAAAAATGAATCAGTTCTGCCACAAGGTGAGGGTCCATGCAGAGATTCATTCAAAGCTAAGAAAATATTTTTTTTTTAGATCAATTTTAGATGAACTGAAAGGGCATTTACAACCTTGCACCACCACTGAAAATAAACGGATTGCATCTTTCCTACTCCAGTCATGAACACTGGGCAACTTCTAAACCCCACGTTAATTGGCCACGATGTCTTTCAGCTTGAAATACAAGTACTGGCAGGCAGTTATTAGCCTTAAACATTTTCATTTCCACTGAACAGTAAGGTTTACACTAACTCAAGATAGCCTCAGCAGCTCTGTACGCATCTTCATCATTTTAGCCACAAAATGATGCAAACCAAACACAGACTGTGCTTGCTACAGCGAGGGCACAGCCCACTGCCAACACACACACAAACACTTGGCTGGAGAAGGTGGGCACAGATCCCTCATGCCTCACCACCACAAGCACCTGCTTCATTTAACACAATTCTCAGAGCTGATCAATGGCACTGAGGCTCTCCTTCCTTAGCTTCAGAGTCTAAAATGTTGGTGGCATTAAGGTCAGGGAGGTCTTGGTGATTAGACAGGTTCTCTTTGTTCTTTTGGTCCACATCTGACATAACATCTATGTTCCCCACTGAGATACCATTGGTCAGCACAGGCGGCGGTTCCCCTTCATAATCCTGGGGAGTGTTCAGCAGTGGTGTTTTCGAAGCAGCACTTCCTACTTTAGATAAGGAGCAAGCTTCGCTGGGCAGAGGACCATCAAGGAAGGGAAGTTTCTACACAAACAGAAAGACATTTAAAAACATTAATGAAAACTGTTATTCCCAGATGTCAGGGATACACACACAACTGTCAACATAACAGTCCCGTGACAGCGCCACTTTCATGCTCAATTACAGAGCTGAAAAAGTAACACATGCAATTATCTATACCCAGGCAGAGCTTTTTGAAACAAACACAAGAAAACTGTTTGATCGATAAAACCACAAGCCTAAGCATTCACATTAACCTAGCAAAGGACACTGACACTGGTCTTCTCACCCATTTATTTTTAGATGGATCTCTCACTACTGTATTTTTAGATTTTTTATTTTTTAAGCACACAAAGGACATTGTAAGTAGCGCCTTGAGCAGAAAGAAAAGACACTTCTCCTTTCATGCAGCTGTACACAGAAACTATGGAAACAAAACTACAGCCCTTTAAAAGCTAACAAGACTATTTTCCACTACAGCCCTGCCCCCACCTTCCCTCTTGCTGTGCCCAAACGGCTATAATTATCTATATGAAGATAAAGATATATCTCTGGGGAATCTGACAGAACTGAGCAAGCTTTGTGCTGTGTGTTGCTGTTTATTACACTACTGTGGTTTGAAGAAGAGAAATTGGTTATTTTGGACACATTATCGCTGCCCTCCAACACCACAGAACAGAAGTGGTAGATATACAAGCTTGCCCTTCATTTCAAATGCTTCAGCTCCAAGGTAGCCACTTCCGGAGGACAATTCAGCCTACCTATCTGCATTTCAGCCATTACATGAAAGCCAGCTTTCATCTTAACTCCACTGTTTTAAAACCTGGCTGATCATCACTTTTTTCCAACGTGTCTTGTAAATGGAAGGAAAGCAGAATCGGGGAGCAAGCTGTAACCAACAATGTTTATATTTTTAGGGAGCAGGGGGACAGAAATTGAGCCCATTCTTTTCTTTCCTAACCCTCACATGAAGTTTGCTGCACATCAGGCTGAAACTCAGATTTCTTTTAACTTGTTTTCCTTAGAGAATTAGACCATTGTAAGCCTGCAACAGCACTTGACCAAACAACTTTAGAAGATGAGGGTTTTGGGTAATAGAATATAGTCATTACAGTAATGTCGTTTACCTCCTCGTTTTGTCCAACTCTGCACAGTATGTTGAAACAATTGTTTTAATGCCAATATTTAATCCAGTTATATTTGCCAAAACCAGCATATAATTTTAAGTATTGACAAGATTCGTGACTCACATTTTCTAATTCAGATGCATTGTCCTCTAGTTTCATCTTCTGGCTCATGCAGCTTAGCAGATGATCCAACACACACTGTTTTGGATGCATTCCTTTGTCAAAGCGATTGTACATCCCACACCAAAACCTTGAGAACAGGGCAAAAAAGAAGAATTAGGCAGCCAATTGTACGCTAGCGGTCATAACAGAAACCAGATGGTACTCAAGGCAAGAAGTATCAAACGTTAGTAACTGATGTAAGAAAATGCCACAACCTATGATTATCAAATTCGTATCGATAAGACAAGTTTTCATAACGCTTTAACAAAGTTCAAGAAAAACTTCTGAGGGTTTAAGTACTTCTTTCCTATGATCCACACGTGTTTGCAATAGGTATTAAAAGATGACACGGATAGGCTATTCTACAACAGATTCACTCAGGATTTGAGCAGTTCACTTTCCAGTTCTCAGTTTGTCCTACCTCTCTACTTCTGTGAAAACCCTTGGCCTTCCAGTAGTAACACAGAGCACGTACAAAAGCCCTTGTATCCCTCTCTCAGCAGGGAGGAGGAGTGAGCCAGAAACAAAGCACAACTACTCACTCCAGCTGTAGCACCCAGGGCAAGCAAATGCACACTGCAACAAGAAATCCCTTCTTGTGGAAGTGTTGTGCACTCTCGCTGCGTCAAGCCTGGGTGTGACTGGACACTGAAATTCTCAATTGAAAGACTTCCTTAATATATGTTAAAAAAAAAAAAAGAGAGGAAAGGAGGAACTTAAACAGTTGCCTACCCTCTCAAATTTTCTTGTCAGAAGAGGAAGTTGGAGGTGGTGGTGGGTGGGGAGGGTGTTAATCTACCTATGTGGAATTATTCTTCTGCTTGCTTTTCCCCCGCTATCATTGTCAAAGGAAAGCAAAAGAAAAATAAATTACAGTACCTGCATTTATTTATCAATTACTCATGTACTACTATCTTCAGCTTATGGATGAGGAATGAAGGCAAAGGGTAGAACAAACCACTAATCAGCAAGAAAGTTATTTCAGTAAACCTGAGTTACTGAACCGTTACAATGAAAGAAACGCCCCTTTTTAAATAAGTAACTTACTGGAAACTAAAAGGTAATGTGTTTGGCTGAAGCTCTTTGTAAGCTGTAAATCCTTTGTACAATGGATTTCTCAATTCCTGCTTCTTCTGTAAGAGGAAAGGCCACAGAGAATGGGTCTTCTCAAAGATTCTGTCAATTACAAATAAGATCTAATCAATAAAAAAAGAATCAAGTTAAGTAGATCAATAATGCTAGCTGTTCTGAGTAGAATTAGATTAAAGGAGCTAAGAATTACTTTTACACAGTATCTGCTTTATTTCATAGACACAAAATATATCATTGAGGAGTATATAATCGTTTAAAATGGACAACATCCAATCCAAAAAGCACTATCTGCAAAGTATTGTTTTAATTTGGATCACATCTGGCTATGGTTGATGTAATTCATCTACTATTTTTTTCCCACGCTGCAGAACAAACATCCATGGAGACAATGCTACTCTTCACCAATCTACAGTTTCACTAGGATCAAACACACAACCTGCCCTTTTTCTGACATTTGAGTTGCTTTCCAGACTGCTGACCCTATAAACTGCCAACTCACTTCAGATCCTCACGCTCCTTATGACAGGTCCCAAGGAAGTTTCCAAACTGGCAGGAGTAGACGTGATCATGGATTTCAAGAAGGAAGCGCTCATTAAACTCAAACGCGCAAGGGAACTGCTGCATCAGCTGCCAGACACATTCAATGAACTGAGTGAAGACAGGGGACACTTCTTTTGGGTCACCATCCAAATGGCCACACCTAGAGAAATACAAACAAAACAGGGTCAAATTCTGTGTCACTACCTACAAAATGTTCTTCGCTAATAGAATAAGGAATTATTCTGCAGAGTCAGAAAAAATATGCAATTTATCCTACAACTCATTGCAGCATGCTACCTTTGTGGGAGTGCACTCTCTATAGGATTAAGCCTTTGCACACACAACGGGATTCTGATCAAGTGCCAGCTTTTCTCTTTCAGACCAGGGCAAGCCTCAAGAAAGCATTACTCCTTTGTCAGGGGTACTGGGTAGAAGTGGGAATAGTTGGGCAGCGTCCCCTTCTCAAAAGGGAAGTTAGCAATGGAAGAACCCACATAACAGACTTCTGAGCATCACAAGGAAAACTTGTGAAATAGCAACCCTTAAGCCTATGCCATGATGCAAGCACCAGAATAAAATGCAACGTTCTCCAAAGGAGTGTCTACAGCTTTACCATAAAAAAGTAACACTAGCCCCGAACTGAGATAAAAAGGTTGGCATTAACAAGATTCTGTCTACCAGGAACAGTAAGAAACAATGAAAAAAGGAGTCTTCTGTGATCTTCTATGGGCGTGAGTATTTTATGGTGCAAGGCTAACCACAATGCACAGTGACACCCAAAATAACCTGATTTTGCCCTCACAGACGGCAGAAATGAAGTCCTGGTAGGCAATTTACTCAGAAAAAAAAAAAAGCATAAACCTTTTCACAGCTTTAGATGAAGTTCAGAAAAAAAACCCTACTAGTTCTGCAAAAACCTAGCCAGGGAAATAACGGTTTTCATTATATACCATAAGAAAAGGAAAAAAATAAAAAACAACCAGAAGAACAATGGTATTTTTGGAAAGCAGCCAACCCTCTGTTGTACTGTACTGACTGCTCTTTCTTAACAGGAAAAACTTAGGGCAGAATGCTCTTTTTCTCAGAAGGGGTATGACCTGAAAATCCAGGGAAATAAAACACGGTGCCCCCAAACCCAAGCAGAAAAATTAAATAAGATTTCTTATTACAGGGATCAGGTTAATCAGATCCCAACTAGATTCCAACTCCAATAACCTAAGAAGTATGAAAAAGGACGGATTACCCTCAGAATTGTAAGACACAGGCCACCACTAGGAGAGGAAAGATTTTCTCCAGCTATTGGAAGACAAGTTCATATTCTTAGGCAATGGTGAAATTTGGGTCTCAAGTACTTTTTGTCTCTTACAGGGGTCTCATATTTGGAACAACCCTATATATTAGAAGAATAGGAGTATCATTTTAGTCTTAAGAAAAGTGAAAACAGTCCCTAAAAAACGGGGCGTTTGTTTGGCCAACAATTTCTGTACAGCTATTTTATCTTTGGATAACTTCTTCTAAAGCAAGAGCTAAGCGTGCACACATGGCTTATTTTTCCTTGATATACTTCATGGAAACGGCCTCGTTTTACTATTAAATGGAGTCAGGTTCACATCAAGAACAAAAGTCTCCATTTTTAACAAGTTACTAGCACTGAGTAGACCTGCACATTCCCTCCTAGTATTCCTTTGGACCATCTTGATTTCTAGTTTCTCTATGGCAAGTGGAACAAGAAGTACCCCAAGGCAATATTCCCGATATATGCAGGCTAACAATTAACAGGATGACAACGTTTTTATCCTGCTTAGAGAATGCAGGTCAAAACGGCTACAGCGGCCTGAAGTTTGTTTTGGTAAGAGTCCAAAAAAATATTAGCTGAGATTTTCTGTAAGAAAATTATTAGAGAAGAACATATCTTACCAAGACATTAACAGTCTCCATATAATGCAGATGTGATTTTACAGGTAGGAAAATGTTCAAAATTCTAACAATTTGTTCGTAATTGCATGATTGCATAAAGTAATGAAAAGAACATCCCCAAAGAGCACTGGTGGAATAACCCCAGCAGATACTGGCCTCAGGTCACCAAATCATTTCCAAATTTTTTCTCTTCTGTGCTGTATTTTCCTTTTAACTTTTAGATGGAAAGCATAAACTTGAGAACACTACACAAGTTCCACTGTCAAGGCTTCACCCAGTCGCTACACCCAAGGTAACATGCTCTTACCTGTGAGAGAACTTGTGGCCCATTGCAATCCACTCCTTTTCTATTAGGACCTTTAGTTTCAAAACAGAGGTAAGAAAAAATAATACTAAACTTTCTTCAGGAAAAGCAAAATGAAATCTTTAGTATTAACTCCACAAAGCTTACAACTGATGCTTCCTGATGACCCTACAGTTTTAAGTACATCCATAGAAGTTAATGAAAACAGTAATAGTGATTTACAGGTTAGAGTTAACCACAGTTATCACTACAACATCACTGTTGGAATCACAAGTTATTGAAAACAAGGCTAGTACTGTATTCAGGTAGTTTTAGTTTGTGTTGTTAAGATCATAATATACAGACACAGCTAAAACAATTAACAGTTCAGTACTACACTGTGTACTGTTTAATGTGAAAGAGACCATCCTGACATTCACCAAAATACATCAGCATTTGGAATTTAACAAGTGTTTAACACACACGAATATAAAAAGTACAGCTGTTTACTGAGCTCAGGATGCAATTAGAAAAACTATATGGTTATTTCTCTCGAACAGAATGTCACTGCTATATATATTTCCTGATAAGAACATATTATTTTAGACAAGGGAGCAGCATTTTCCTTTAAAATATGCATCACAAGGAACCAAATGACTTATGCTTAATCCTTTATTATGTGTCTTCCTAGATCACATTAAAGATCAATTCCTGATATCCTCCAGAGGCTTAATAAAAGTAAGGCAGAAATTCACAAGAAATTTCTTTGAAAACTAAGTTATACCGCTTTTTTCAATTTTTCCAATTCTTAGAGAGAGCTGTTGCATTCATCTAGGAATAACCACTGTCTTAGGATCTGTGTATACAGGCTATTTGCTCACAGGACAAGCATTTGTGCATTTTAATTACAGTTCCTGACCCTCATCAAAGCCATGTTCATCACACAGAATTGTCCAGAGCACTACCCAAGCCGAGGTAAATTTTTTGCACCGATATAATTTTAATTGTTAAAAGACTGTAGTTTAATCCAGAAACAAAACTAGTAATTAAGAAAATAGCATGTACTGAAAGGAACAGGTCTAGCAGTACAACACAGTGAAGGAGCAAAATTTGCATTGTTCTGATCTCGGGGCTTCTTTTAAGGAACTCTGAGAACGAGCAGCAGCTTGTCTTTCAGTAATTAACTGAAGCAGATGAATGGAAAGGTCACAGATCACACTATTTATGCAGTGATGGTTTCATGTAAGAAAAACCTCACAGTAAAAGCGAATGGCTAAATTCACATGTAATGGCTTTAAAATAGGTCTTAAATGATGCACAGATTTTGTGTGATATACAGGTTACACACTTCCCTGTGCACATGAATGAGTTCCCCCATCTTAAAATCCTAGCAGATCAGTCTGTCTTAGGTGACAAGTTTCTTCACCACTTCTTCTTGTGGATTGCTGCCAGAGTCCCATCCTTTGCTCACTCATCTCTTGATGAAATGTCTCATTAGCAGCTCTCACGTGGACTTTCAAGGAAACAAAGATTTGGGAATTGTAAATCAACTGCTGCTGTTCTGCGCCCATGCTGTTCAGAGCAATTAAAGCTTGTTTATAGAATCAAAGCTGTTTTTATATAGGTCACCTACTGTTTGTTCCAGAAAATGGCCTAAAACATTTAATTAGGGCTTGTTTACATTTCAAATCCAGGAAGCACTTTTTCTTTTTGAAATTCCAACATCCGTATTCTTACCATGAATCCTTTAAAAGTCCTGTAAAACGGATCTAAGAGGAGGCTAGCCAGGGAGCAGACCTGCGCTGTGCGATCCCAGCCATCAGAGCAGTGGACCAACACACTGGCATTTTCATCTTTCACAGCCTGTGAAGACCAGACAGAACAGTTTAACAGCTTTCCAGCTTGGTTACTGTAATTAAATGCTGTCCCTTCATCTGCGTTTACCAGACTGGCCTAAAACCCAAGGGGGAAGTTTGTCATTTCTCATCTGGACCATGGAAACGCACCATTTCTGGGCATGTAGCCATCATGCCCAGAAACCCCAACCAGAATAAAATGCTGGAGCATGCCTTGTCAGCATGAGAGACTGTCAAGAAACAAAAGATCCTCTGATCTCAAAACACAGTTTTCTGACATGCCAAGAATTTTCGGTCCTTTCCTCTGAGGAAAAATTTGGTAGATGAGTAGAGAATAAGTAGTGCACACAGGGACTAGGATAAATTAGAAGAGTTCACCCCAGCTTCCTCCCATCGGGATTACCTTTATCCCTACGTACTGGTGGCAGAAGATAAATTCAGAATAGCTTCTTGCTTGCTACACCATGAAGTTTTAAGAGAGAAAAGGAAGCATTTGCAGAAGTTCGCTGCTCTTGCCACTCACTGCCTGTATTCCCTCTCCTATTATTGAAGAGCCGTTTACTTTACTGACTTTTTCCTTTTGTCTGGGCTGCAGAGTCACATTCTTTTCAAAGACTCCACAGAAACAACGGCTATGTTGAACATTACAAATTAGCAGCCCCTGCACCCCATTAAACCAGGAGAAAACAAGCTGGTCTGCAAAACTCCTCATTTAAAACACAACAGTCCAGCTACTAATGAGCATGCTGCATTAGGAATGTAAGGTTACACATTGTTTGCGCTCCTAAGGACAGTGCTATAGGGTACAAATGCATTTCTAAAGGTCATTCATTCATTTTCTATAACTTTACCCATTTCAAATGAGTAAGAACATCCACGTAAGCATTCGTTATAATGCAGTCCACAGGACTGTCTCAATCCCTATGGCTTTTCATTTAGTTTCGTGAAGCAACTCAGAGTGCCAGTTGGGTAACTGACTTGATGCACTCTGCCTGCAGGCTTTTGTTTGTTTTGAAGAAGTGGGGCCAATCTGAAGAAGTTTTTCCCACCTTCTCTCCAGAGACTGCCTTACAGCCTTGGAAGAGTCCCTAACGTGACAGGTAAATTCTTTTAAATTCACCTGCAGGTCAGCACAGAGTTTTACCTTGGCGAGAAAGACACCTGCATCCATCACAGCCTTGATGTGCCGTAACCAACCTGAGTTCTCCAGCCCAGTGAGGAAATCACTCATTGAAGGAGACTTTGTTTCACACACTAAGAACACAAACAAAAGAGAGACTCTGTTAACACCATCTTCATCCCACCCCCCCCATTATCCCTTCACAGCAGTAAAGGTTTGTAGATCCTAAATGTTAATATTCTCAGACTGCGTCCTGTCTAAAGGAAACAAACTACAGGTTTCATATATAAATACACAATCCAGAACTTTTTAGCTACAAGAGAACAGTACCTGCCTCCTCTTCCTTTTAAAACTATCTCAGTACTTTTTTCATTTGAGCTTTCTCCAACACAAATTACTTTTTAGTGATTTGTTACTTCACTCCCAATCACCATCGCACAGACACCTAACGATCACCAGCACGCTGTCACTATGGGAAGGATCTGAAGAAAGGAGAGCTCTAAGTTACACAGAGAAATAACACAGCCTTGAAGGCAGCTCAGATGCTATACTGAGAACCAGCACAGAAAATACAGTAATACAGTTCCACAGTCCCTCAGGATTAGTAAGAGAGGTGTTTTTTTTTTTTTTTTATCACTGTTAAAATTTAGCAAACAAGAAGAATTTGGGAGTAAACAAGCATTTATGCTTCCTCCTCTTCCACCACAAAATGAATCTGCCAGCTACGGGCAACTGAGGACTGAATACTTCTGATCAGGCCAATCTCATGGTGACATGAAGAGCCTCATTTTTCTCCAAGCTCACTACAGATTCTGCAGCGCTACCAGGCCAGGCAATTGGTAGCATCAATTATTCAGCTATTCCAAGTAAGATAACCATTATGCTGGTTACTTAATATTAAATTCATATTTTATATGACAGCGCTTATATTACATTTTAGAAAACTAAGCACATGGACCAAATAGAATGATTTACAGCACCTACTCTGACTTGTTCCGCAGCCTTTGCTAGCACAAATGTGTTCATATTCCTGGAAACCAGCTTGCCGAGTAACTTGTTTGATCCAAGGTACTCTTATCGCCTTCAAGGGAATTTCTCCCAAATTACACCAATGCAAATACAGGCCTGATTCACCTCTCAGCCTCCAAAGGCTCTGGAAGTATTTCTCCTGCCCTCCTCTGCATTTTCCCCCAAGATCACAATTTCAAGGAGTAGCTTAGTTACCTGAGTATTCACGTACCAGGAACAAAACAAGTTCAAAGAAATTAGAAGTGAAAAAATAAGAACTCTGAGATTAAAGTCATTGGAAAAAAACAAGCTAGAATTTTATTTCCAATTAGACACATTGCTTAACACTGAAGTAGTCCAAAACTAAACAAAGCAAACCCCAGAGAAGTATCTCAGCAACCAGTGATTGCTTTCTTTCAGTGCTCAAAGTAACCATGAGGATCTCTCACCAGTTAAACAATATTTTTTAAGTGTTTTTCTTTTCATTTGGAACATTTGAGAAATTCACGTTTTATGTAACTAATAAAATTAAGGAACGTTGTTAGTGTCATTTCCTGGTTTTGATCCATCATAAAACTAAGCACAGTAACATAGGAAATGTCTACTGGGAAAATGTTTAACATTAACACTGTCAGACACTTCAACAAAGCAGAGACTAAGAAATATACGTGGACTTTGCCAATCAACTTCCACCACAGCTCTGAGTCCACACGCACTTGCGCACATTGGATTTATATGTTATCAGTGAAAAGTTCTGTTCAAGAGGAACCAAAGGTAATAAAAACTGGCCACCTGCATGCACCATACTTACCCTCCAGGAGTTTCTGCAAGCTGTTCCGCATCACATGGATGTTTTCTATGCCAATAAACTTAAAGCGAATGTTATCGTAGTTATCTTCGTTCTCATAACCCTTCCCAGCAGCTCGGTTGGCCATGGCATTTAACTGTCAAATTCAAGGGAACAGGATGGAAGGAGAGAAAGTGAGAAGAACCAACACACAGAAATAAACAAGTCTGCTTTGCCAGTTGTGTTTAAATCTCCCAGAATATATACTAAAGAAGAGCTGCTGCTCAGGTGTCCTTCCCCACCTCCCCATACATTACTTCCAGATGCTTTACTAAAATGACATCAGCGTCTCCAACCCACTAGCCATATGCACAGACTCATTAAGACCTTGCACAGCACTTCTTAGGACAGGCAGTAGCAAAACCTCGCACAACAGCAGAAGAGAACTGTCATCCAAAAAGGTAAAGAAACATTTTGTCTTTACTGTGAAACTGCACAGAGAGAGCCAGACAGAAGCGTATCAAAGTAAAACTAGGAAAAGCCATTTTTACAAGTAACATACATACATGGTAGTACAGAAATAGTAAGAGAATTCCAAAGCTTTTCACAGACATACATGCACAGATGAAATAAAGCCACCTGAGGGAAACACAAACATTAAAGTTGAGCGGAAAGAATACAGCAACTGACTGGGAGTGCAGAAAAAGAAGTTGAAAAGCTGCCAGTTGTTCTAGCAATCACCCAAAACTGTTCAAGAGTTACCATGAAACCTTTACTGCTGACAAAGAAAATACCTCCAGCCCCCAAATACTGATTTGGGAGAAGGAAAGATTTGCTTCCACAGAAAGGAGAGAAGAAAGAAAGTTCAGGTACAATAGTATCTGAACATCTTCAGAACAACCAAATAACAATAACTTATAAGTGGAACAACTATGAGACCAGAAGATGTCTGTACCAAACGAATACACAATAATTGCTATATACAGCCTGTTCTGTAATTAAATGTAGGTCTTTACGGAATGTCATACTGCAGAAAGACAAAATATGCCTGAACAATGGGTGAAGTACTCCATCTCCCCAAAAATGAGTTTTCCTCACCATATTTTAACTGAATTTGTGCTTTCTATAAAAACTCAAAAGTCTGAATAGTGAAGCAGGTTCTCAGAAGCCATTTATTAATCAGAGCCATGTACATCTTCGTATTTAAATAAGTGTGCTGTGTGTCCTAATTTGCTTATACCTATACCCTCAGTGTGCTTAAGGCAATCATTTGATTAAGTTTCTAAATTCAAATCCTCAAGAGGATTACAGATTTCATTTGGAGAAAGTTTCTTCAATAATCTCTTATATAATAAACCCCTCAGCAACAGAGTTCAAGCTCCAGATAGTGGCTACTGACCAGAAAAGCTGATTGCATTAAATTGCCTTTCTCAATTGTTCTCAGATTCCATGCAGCCCCACTTCTGCCCAGTCCACAGATAGAAGCACTTTAGCCTTGTGAAAGTGATTTCGGAGGCTTTGCTGCAACTCAAAGCATTAAGGACCTGGCTTTCTGCTGGAAAATGGCTCACTGTCTCAGCCAGCTTCAAGACTGCTGCTCACTTCGGGTCATCCTTAACACAGACCTCAACCCAGAACAGCCTGAGAGCACAGGCGTTCTTACCACTCCACAGTGCAGTTCTGTTACGCACAGTCATACATTCACCACATTAAGACACAGAGTAAGGAGCCTGATTCTGATTTCATCTTTGACTGACGCAGTTTAACCTAATGCTGCGTGAGAAAGCATTAGCAGAGCTGTGAAAGAATTAATTGGAAACACTATCGCTAACTGAGATGCAAGCTTTAGAAGTAGCCAGGAACCCAGTGAAGATACCTTTGGCCTTGTGTCTACAACATACATGAAGGCACACCCAGGGTTGGCTTCTCTGATCGCCTGCAACATTTGTTCATCCTCCAGACAGCGAGCACTGAACCCAGACAGCGGCTGGCTACAGCGACATATGGCAGCCTGCAATACACAAGAACACATTTTTCCTACTTTCAGATCTTCTCTGCTGCATTGATCTAAAGAATACCATAATTTGTTGGTTTTAAGTGTCCTGTTCTCTGCTTCGCTAAAAAACTGCCACTTAAATGGAGACGCAGAAATACCATGGGAATATTTCACAGAAACAGAATTTTGAGAATCCTAAAAACAGACTGAGCAGACCTTTAATGCTATGTCCTCAAATCCACTATGCTCTGCCTGATGCTCATCATCCCAAACATTAGCAGTTTTCAATTTCTCCACCTGACTTCTATTTCCCTAACCTTTCTTTTCTACTTTCTTTTCTCTCTTTCTACTGCTTTGCTTATCCATTGCTGTTACCATTCCACACTCAAAACTGCACTGGGTATGCCCTAAGGAAATCCCAGTTGTTGCCAGAACAACTCCACGCAGTCGCCCAGGTCAAGGCATGCTTCCTCAGGAAAACAACAACTTGACTGTCACAGCATTTTCCTAGCATCTGCATCTAAAACACTGCTGAGACAGCAAAGTTAAAAATTTACATTCTCGTCTTCAGTGAAGGGAAAAAAAAAAATGAATCTGTTAACTCAGAATAAGCAAAGGTTTCGTTTCAGGGTGGTTCTTCCTCTTCAATAGTAAGACAATTTAGCTGAGTTAACATGCTTCTTGTTAAACATTATTCAATATAGCTACACGGTACATTAAAAACAGAACTACACGTAAGGAGTTCTTGAAAGCTGATCAAAAATTTTCAGACAGGAAGCCTGGAGAGCTCGTGGTTTTTTTTTTTGTTTTTTTTTTTTGTTTTTTTTTTTTTTTTACCCAACACTGGATGCACCCCCAATATTTGGCTTTAACCAGCTTATCCTGTGTCTAGGAACCAATTCTAGAGCTGTTAGGAGAAGCACACTTCAATAATCATCACATTCTTTCCTTTCGCTAGAAGGGGAACCTCTGCCCTCCCCTCCCACCCCCAAGACAATAGACAATGAACAACTAACATTGTTTTCTTTATATAAGTAGGAAAGCACCGGAATCCGCCCTCTGCTCCTGAACCTTGAGCTTCCAATCACCGTTGCCTTATTTGCTGCTCTAGGCACCACTATTTCTGGAGGGTACGTGTTGCAAACCTGAAGTGCGAAGAAAGAAGAAATCCAAATGTGACTACTGAGCAATTTAAGATCCATGAAAATTTTATAACTTCACATTTATAGATACGGCAATAGATTATTCACCATAGCACATCAAACAAACCATATCTGAAGCGTCAAGCCATTAAAATGCATTTAGAAAAAACGAGGGGATGGCTGAAAATAATAAAAACAGCGTGGTAACGGAATTTTGCAATTGAGCCTAAAACTGGACTGTACAGTACACCAAACATTTTAAAGAGAACTTCTTTGAAGGCCTACGTTTTAAAAAAGCTGCTGATTTGCCACAAAAAGAAACATATATTTTCCTCTAAATCTTACTCAACTTGAAATGATCTTCTAGTAATCAGGTAGCATCAGCTTTATCCATTTTCCTCAGAAAATGTCTTTTCAGCATATACTTCACAGATAAGCCTTTATTTAAGGCTTGACAAGTTTAGAACACAAACTGGAAACCTAGAGGAAGTTGTACAGCTTTGGCAATTAAAGTTAAGTATTAGCTTCAAAGTGACTCAGAATTTTAGCTGCCCACATTCCAGTACCCTGATCAGCTAATGGGAAAAGCATCTCTTCAGTCATCTCAATTCAGACATCCAAAGACAGTCAATTAAAACCACCAGTGGCTTCTGACAACAAGGCATCTACTTCTTCAACTCAAAGTGGAACAGGAAAAAACAACTGGCTGGGGAGAGAACGGAGAGCAGGGCAAAGGGATTCAGGACAACCTGCTCGTATCTTCCTCACTTGTTCATTTTGTCTTTTAAACAAAGTCTGTGCACAACAGAGAAATAAAAAGGGAAATATGAAGCAGGGGTTTGAGTAAGCTTGCTAAAAAATACTTCCATTTAACATTTAGACCTGTAACTTGACCTTACAGGGGAAAAAAAAGAAACAGCAGCAGCTAGTTAGGACTGAAATGATTACGAACCCTTCCGTAGCATAAGATCTAACCAAGAAAGCATCCGTTTTCAGTAATTTTTTCCTTCCTTACCTAGTCCCCTTCTTCTCTGCCTTGTTCCTCACACCAAGCCAAACTGCTGCCATTTATTTCTCCTCTACACATCTGTCACCAGCTTGGTGGGGCAGGACTTGGAAATACCTACAGAAGCTAAAGGTACTTCGGTTTTCCTAACAGATGGCTTGACATTTCTCTAGAAAAGTAAGTAGCTGGTATTTTGCCAGAGGAATCAAAGCAAACCAAGGTGACTCTGCAGCTCTGTTCTTTCATAGCATCATTACCCACAGCTTCACATCAAGGAGCTGCTGCTTCAATTAAAACCAACTGAGCTCACTCCTCCCCAGAGGCATCACTTATGCAGCAGTAGGATTGCTGGATGTCATTAATACCAAAAGAAGAGATACTGTACCAAATGGCTACTTCAGACAAGAATTACCTCATAGTCCTTATTAACATCCGTTATTTCCCAATAGTCATTTGGAATTCCCATACGCTGGTAATCTACTTTCAAATCAATCAGCTTCCATCCAATCTCCCGATTATCTTTAGACATTTTCGGATTGTAAGAGAAAGCATAAAGTTCTTCAGGTTTCACTAGGAAGAAGAAAAAAAATTAACTTGTTAGAAAAGACGTATGGAAAGGTCAACACCTCTTCCTAAAGGCCTTTTTTTGTATAAGAACACTGTGCAAGACGCCGCACTACGGGTGTAGCCTACCTGAAAACAAGGACCAAACAAATTATTCAGTCAAGAACAGTCAGGAAACTTGGAAATGTTTTTCTATAAAAGCCAAGGTTTTTCTATAAAAGCCACTTCACCTCATAGTTGGCCATGTCTCAATAACAGCTGTTTTACTTATGATTCTGTCTCAAAGATCACAAGTCCGAAGTTTAAATTTTATCACTTCATACTTTTACTAATATAAGCAGACTACTTAGACTGATTTTTCACTCCTCAAAAATATTATTTGAGTGCTATATAGGAGAGTACGGATATTTGGAATTTCTCAACAGCTCCTCAAAACCATTCCTAATCCTATCAAGCCAAATTGGACTCACAGATGAATGAATTGGATGAGGCATATAAGTTTAGGTCTTCATGCAACGTTCCTCATATTTACATGTACACGTTTCATTCTGGGTAACGCTGAGTGTCATCAATTCATATTCAAATCCTCCGGAATTTCTAGTACTCATTTTCCACTGACAGGGAGATACACTAAAGAATTTTTTATCAGAATTACTATTTTGAAGTTAATTCTTTCTGAACAAACTGTTACTGAATTTTCTGCAATAGGCATGCTAGAAGAGACTGATATTGGAAGAACTAATCCAGAAATGAAAACATTAAAGATAACTTTTTCTGTGAAGAGTCTTGCACACCTCTAAGTTCATCATTCAACAGTGAGTTCTGAGCTGCATGGAAAGCTTGACAGACGTCTTGAATACTACTGGCAGCCCAACAAAAGCTTCAGGCTGTGCCTGACAAATGGTAATTTCTTCCTCCCTCCATCTCATCCTTCCCAATTTCCTTCACTCTCTTCAGAAAATGCAAATCCAACCAATAACTCATTCAGCTGACTCCCAAGGCAGTAAGCTCTCCAGAAAGAGTGCAACCTGCCAGAGTCTGATAATGTGGCCAGGTTACCAGACAGGTAACCCGTAACTGTCAATCACACGTGCAAATCATAAATAATTATATGCTCTACCAAATAATGTGAAAGAAACACATACAAAGAAATTTTAGACCAAAGAACTAAAAAAAAAAAAATCCATAAATAGGACAAAAGAGCTACAGCATGTTACACAAATAACCACAAGACAAAAGAAACTGACTGATGTAATCTCCCGAAGTGACAGCTCCCACACTTCAGGATGCTACATGAGTCTAATTTCCAAAACTGGAAGAGAAGTGACAGCTTTTAAACAGAACATCAGAAAATTGCCAGATACAGCATTAAAGTTAAAGCTTCAGAACTAGGAAAACTCCACAGCTCAGGACACAAGGAAGATGCTGGGAACAGGCACAAGTCCTAATTTCAATTGGCAGTTCAAACACAGCAGAATTGTTTCTACTGAAGTCCTTCTATTCAAGTCCTATGCGATGGTGAGCATGAAGCAGACTGGCACCATTAATTCCTTCCCTTTAGACTAGTGCCGAAGTCACAAAACGCAATCAAAAATTACACCCTTATAATAAGGCAAGGCACCAAATACTGGTTCACTAAAAGAGACAGAAGCTAGTATAAAGAGAAGCCAGGTAGGAAAACCTCTGGAATGCTGTCCTGCAAGAAGAACAAAGAGGCCAGAAGAGACCACAGGTTTTTGAGGATGTTTTGCATCTACTCTTATGACCGATTCCAGGTCATGGCACCAGGGCAAAGCACAGGGCTTCACATCTGAAAGAAGACAAATGCTGAAGACTAACCTAACCCCGCTTTGGGAAATGACAAAAGTTGACAACATTTACAACTGTGTGGGATCAAGAATTCTACAGACATCTGGCTCAAACAGCAAGGGCAGAATTACACACGGCCAGCAGCTAAATCACAGAAAGAACTGACAACAGCTACAAGAGCGCTACAAGAAAGAAGCGTGAGATGCTGCACACCACCTCACTCCAGCAAATCAACTTTGTACAGGTCTTCAGAAGTCCTTCATCAGAGACCTCCTTGTTTCCACTGTCAGAAAACGTTGTTTAGTTTAGAAGCAGACAGCCTGGTGCAGAGGGCAGAGCTCTGCTTATTGTGCTAACCCACACGATTAATCTCTAGCAGTGGAAACAGATTCTGATTTCACATCCTCCTCTCCAGCAAAAGCAGCAGTCTGACAGGCGAAGCTTTCTCTATTGCTCAGACAAGCTTTCCAGCTTACTGCATGGCAACAGTTTGAGAAACAGACTCTGTCCCAAATACCTGGTTGTGAAAGTTTAAGCAATGAGGTATACACTTCATGACAGTCACGTTCTTGCCCAATAACAAAGTGAGCCACATGGAAGTTCTTGCAGTGAATAAGAAGGGGACATCCAGCTGTGGTCAGAGGCAATTTTTCGACACTTGCAATATGGTGATGCAGAATCTAAAAAAACAGGAGATAATCAAATCCTTCAGATAACCACTATTAAGGCCATAATCTGTACAAACAGACAAAAATTCTGCAATATGCTTAATGCATCTAACCGATTACTAGCAGCAGAAAATGAGTTTATTATATTTATCAAGAAAACTTAATAAACATCCAGATTGTGCACCCAAAGGCTAAGTAATTACAAGCCAGACTGTGAAAAAGCACAGGTGTGTAACAAATTATTTTTAGAGACTGCTAATGTAACTGGGTTTACCTTGTTCTAAGAGGAGCCAAATTCTCTTTATTTTGTATCCTCTCCACCCCCATCTGCAATAAGTTTTGTCATTCCCATTTTATGATCAATAACAAAGGCTGCTGGTTTCAGCATTAATTTTCTACTTCTAAAACCTGTAAATTCAAGGTTGGGAGCTCTGCACACTGAGCTTGAGATAGAAAACTAGGTTAAGTTATTTCCTTTCCTGGAACTGACATCAATTCAGAGTCATCTCTATCAGGTCACTCTACCATTCTGCACATTTCCTTCCAAAACAGTAATTTCTGTTAAACATTTTCAGAATCAGAATGCAATAAGAAGACTAACACAACTTTAGAATTCACAAAACTACTCATACGGCATATAAAAATACTTTGTATCTCATATTTGTATTTAAACAGGCTCCAAGTATTACACGTACCCATGTTTCTTTTCTGACTTCAGAAGAAGCATCCACGTAGATGAGATGGGTAGCTGTCAGGTATAACGTCCCGTTTGCTGCCTTCCTATTTGCATATCGATCTAGTAATTTCACATTTTCAACCTGCAATATAAGAGAGTTAAAAAAGTAAATTTGACGTTGATCAAGGAAATCCTAAACACCTGCTCAACCATAATCATACCACTGCTAACATACACATCAGGGAAAAAGAGAAAAACATAAGAATTAGACCCCCTGCGTTACAAACCCAGCCTTATAATTTAAATCAATAGCTGGCAAAATAATTCAGACGTCAAAAAGGCCAAATTGCCAAGATTTAACACCAGCATGAGTTAATAGGATTACTGGATTTGTAGCCAAAGTTATCAAAGTTTATTACTGTGCAAGGTTGCAGGAATAATAAGACAAAGAACTACAAGAGAAGACTGTCCATGTTAGTATTGGTTTTTTTGTTTTTTTTTTTTTTTATTAAAGTATAGCTGGTGAAGCTATACTTTAATAGTCAGCTATAGCTGACTTCCAACTGCTCAGTCGTTACAAAAAAGTATTGGTAGCTACTTGCTGTAACACACTGCTTAAGCATGTAAGCGCATTTCATAAACCACACTAACCTAATTAAAAGGGTTTCAAGAAACATGAGGGCAGTCTAAAACGTTAATTAAAATAATTCATATTTTTTTCCTGAGTCTATTTGCTTGTTAATGAAGGCAGATTTCATCCTAAAACAAAAATACTGGGAAAAAAAAAAAAAAGAAAAAGGAAAGAAAGAAGACACGCAGCTTAAGATCATGCTAATAAGTTATTTCTGTGTACTGAATACGTAAGCTTCCTTACAGTCACTGGTCTGAAATAAATAATGGAAAAATTTTAAGATAGTTTAAGTGCAGGGGTCTTGGCTGTACATCTTCCCACTACACGCTGTTTTTCAGCACGTATCTTTATCTGCCTTTTTCAGATCCCTGGAGCCGCCTGTCAGTACAGCCAAACTGCCTAGGCAACATCAGTAAGGAACATCCCCAAATTAATATCCCAGAGAACGAAACAAAACAAAATACAGCGAGTGTCAGCCTTAGCGCCACTGCAGCATCGAAAACAGTGCCTGAAGGAAATCCTTCCCAGCTGTCACTCCCTGAACTCTTCCACTTCATTTCAAAATGCATTTTGATCCACTTATTCAGACTGAGGGGCCTCTTCACTTTGATGCAAAGTTTTCAGGAATCACGCTCAGAACACTTTTTGCTCGGCATCCTCAGTGAAAGTTTTCATTTTCCAACACTGGGATGCAGTGAGAGGTACCAGAAGAGCTACCCTTTAAGACTTTGAAGCCTTCCAGACTTCGCAGCGCCCTGACAAGCAAGAGGGCCACTAATGAACACGCGTCCCTTAAAAGCAAACAAAGGCAGCTCGCTGACTGAAATTCACCTTCAAACAAGCAAAATATGCTCGGAAGCACAGCGAGCTTCTAGGGTTAGCTAACTTCTACCTCACCCTACACCCCGCCGCTTCCACTCGCACTTCACGCCTTTCCCTGAGCTTAAGGGCAACGCTGCGGGGACCCAGCGGCCAGGCAGCGCTCCGCAGCCCTGCGAGGAGCTGGGGAGAGAAACCCAAGGCTGGCTGATTGCCGGGGCGAGGGGACCGCGGCCCCTTACCCTTACCTTGGGCGTAGTGATGTGCTCCATGGCGGCACCGCCCGCCTCGCCTCAGCCCTGCCGGCCGCCGCCCCGCCATTTGCAGCGGGCAGCTCCCGGCCCCGCCGCGCGTCTCGCGAGCCTCTCGCCAGGCGGCGCCGCGGCCGCCATTTTGAGTGAGGGCAATGGGTGTGCGTGTGGGGTGGGGGGGGGGGGAAGGGGCAAGGGGGTGAATTTGGCCTGTTAGTGCCTCATGGGAACGTGTAATAAAACCAGCTTTAGCCCTCTCCCCGTGTATTTTAAATTCACCTCGTGGATGGCCAAGCTGGATCCTGAGGAACTCTGTAATTGCTGTTAACCTGCTGCTGCCTCCGCGATGAATATTCATGATGCGTTGCCAATCTAAGGGCAGCCGATTCCCCTGGTGCTCACAGCAATCTAAACCCTTAATTTGCTGAGAAATTCAGGTGGGTGACCTTGCATCAAGCCTGATAATTTACATTTTATAATTCTTGCATAACAGGTGGCATCAGCGTGGCAAGCAGGAACATGAGTTTGTTGCAGGTCCCTGTAAGAAAGGTGTTGGTTAAGGTACTATGTGAGGTAACACGAGAAGAAAAAAGGGGATAGCACAGATATTCTTACATTCTTTCAGTGCTGGGAACCCCAGGTTCTGGGATACAGGACAAACCACTGACCATGGCACGCTACCCAGCTCCCACCAGCACTGAGGACCTCAGAGCTTTTATAGGACACCCACAGCAGTGAGCACATCTCTTCCAACCTTCTGCTTTAATAATAACAATAATAAAAAAAAAATGTTTTTCACTTCAAGATAAGATGAGGTGCAGGTGTATAATCACTAGGTGCCAAGTGGGAGATGCACACTGGATTCCCTGCTGCAATTAGTAGGCTAAATGCATCCAGCAGCCAAGTGTTAGGCACAGCACACGCCTGCTCCCATCAGCTGTTACAAGGATCACTGACTCCTTGATGTGTGAGAGCTAAATGTTAGGACCGCTACAATTAATACATCATGTTATTAAACAATAAAGTGAGTAAAAAAACTACTAATGGAACCCCAAATTTACAATGTCCAAGAAAGCACGTTAAAAATTGGAAAGGGCCTGTATGTCTCAGTGTCCTCATTGCTTTTCTAAGTAGGCATTCTAAGCAAACCCATTCAAACATGACTAAATGAAGGATATTAAAATACAGCATCTATGGTTGCAACAGAACTCCCAGCATTACCTTTGGAAACAAATGGAAATCCCAACAGTTTTATTTTCTTTGTCCCTCAATCACAATGGGAATAAGAAAGGAAAAAAGGAGAAGTGCACTAAAGTTTGGAGGAAAATATCACACAGCAAATTCATCTGTGATACAATTTTAGTTGCTTTTGTGGTGGCTATGATGGTCCTTCATTTCCAATCACTTCTTGTTAGTTAGGTCTCTGCATCTGCACTGTACATCAATTTCAAATCATTTTTTTTTCCCTGTAGCTTCTCATAAGGTTTGCAGGATGATGATAATTTGCAACATTAATAATAAAGTGAGTGGAATCATTGAAAGGAACTCTACAGTGCTGCACAATGTACAGGTACAATAGCAATACTGCTTCTTCCTCTTCCCAAGGGCAACTTCACACACGAGGCAAAAAAGTAACAAAGAAGAGAAGAAATAAGCATGTTCAGATGAGGAGTAGAAAGCATGGATTGAGTAAGAGATACACTTCTTAGCCAGCCACTACCACCCTCACGACCTACTCCCAAACTACTGATTATTATGCCACAGAGCATAATTTAGAGCAGGACCCCCGAGGCATAAAGAGTGCTGACTTCTGTCGGGGAGATTTTCTCAAGTAATAGATGGAGCCATGGGGAAAGTACGGAGCAGAACTGAGCTGCTGAAGCTGGGGAATGCATGAATGGGGAATCAATAGATATCACTTGAAAAAACACAATTAGCTCACCTCTTGTAACTACCAAAGGTGTCACAGGACTAGTACAACACATGCTGCCTCTGAGGTTGTATTGGTAAAAATGATTCAAAAATCCAGTCTGGCCCCTGACAGCCCCTTCATAAGGTTTTACACCTCAGCATAGGTTGCAACTACAAACAGGCATCCAGCAATCTGCATGCAGGGACCATCCCTCTCCTCCGTGAAATTCAGTACAATCAAATGGAGCAGCTCAGCTGTCCCTGGTATTTTTAGACTCCCCAGTTGTGTTGCTTTGCTTTAGATTAATAATCTGCCAGCCATGCTGTGATGGGGCTGTGGGACAGCACCTCCAGCCTGCTTAAAGTCAGAAGTTCTTTAGTTAATTAAAGCATCACTTGCAGAGATGGAAAATCACTACGGAGACATGAGGCAAGGAAATGTCGAGTGGTTTTGTTTTGTTTTTTCCTTTATAGTTGCTAGATGTTTTTAATGGAAAGAAAACAAAATGTCATCGTAACAACTCTTGATGCAATTGCCTGACACTTATGCCCACTTCCAGCAGAGTTTAGGAAGCTAACAGATGAACACAGATTTTGATCTGTTTTGTTGCTCTTGGAACTGAACTGAATAATATCATAACAAATAGTTAAGTTGCTTCTCTTTTCTAGTGAACAGCTAGAAGCAGATTGTGATTTTTCTCATATGCATTATTTTTTTTTTCAAAATTATTTTTGCAGGACTCTTCTTGCTTATTGCCTTGCAATTTGAGCCGTGCTTCTTTGTTTTGAATGGTCTTATCATAAAGTGGCATTGTTTCTGCTCCCTGAATAGAAACATTCTCCCTGAACATCATGAAACATGCTCATATAAAGTTTACTTGCTGCATGAACTTGAGAAAGTGGATATAAATCTGACTTTTGCAAAGAGCCAGGTTATTGAGAACTCACTTGCATGAACATTCATGGAATGGGACCACAAGAGAAGCCTGAGCAAGGCCAAAGCAGATGTGTTTACATTTTCAAACAAATCTCTGTAGATAATGTTTTGCAATATGTGTCTACCACTGTGAAGAACAAAGCCCATCAGTCTCCGCGATCCCGGACTTCCCTAAGGATACAGAGCTATTCTCCCTGCTGTCAAGCAGGAAAGAGAGAAGGAAGTTGTTTCCTGGATTTTATTATTATTTTTTTTTAAACAGAGCTTCCAATTTGCGGTAAAGCTCTGCATGAGTGAATCAGTGACTGAGGGCTGGGAATGGGTGTCTTCCCCTCGGCATTGCGCCAGGTTAGCTAAGGGCTGGACTTGGCTGTCTGGCTTTGCTACGTCTGGACACCGATAGGGGCAAAAAAGCACTGAGACCTCTTATATAGTAGAATTCAGCCCAAAGCACAGCAGGTTCTTTATAGTTATCTCGCAAGTACTTTTCCTCCAGTCTAAGACATGATCTAAGAAAATACAAGTGATATCGTGCATTAAAATATGTATGGCAGAGAGACTGAGCAGAATATTTGCAATACTAACATGTTTCAGGGTCTTAAACTCTTTGTTCCAGTACACAAAGCTCTGACCCAGCCGAGCTTGTTAGCAGCGGCAAATTTATTCCTAACTATTTTTCTTTGATGAAATGGAGTTGTTCTTTTTTTGAGACAGGACTCAATCCATAGTGACAAAGGGTGGATTATCTGCCTCTCAGCAAGCTATTGAAACCTATCAAAGTGAATTTGGATGTGGCTTTAGAAAAACTATTGAAAACATGCCAAGAACTGTATAACACAGGGAAGGAGAGCAGGGATGGTACTTAAATGCAGTATGATATTAGGATGTTGGCAGCATCTGGAGAATGGAGATGGTGTTTGGCAAATTATAGAAACGGATATAATTCAGGACTGGAGCCAAACGCAAGCTTTACTTGGCTGCAGACAGATTTTTCTCTGGGGTTTTGCCCTGCCATACTTAGATTTATTTTTTTTTCCCATTTGTAATGAAGTTTGAATTCCAGCCTTTGTGTATGCACTACAGATGCAGCATCTTTTTAGGTGGGAAAAGTAGCTAGACCTTTTCCTCTGGCCTAGCTTTTATTCAAGGGTAAACAGAGGGGCTTTTGGAGACAGCTTCTTCTTGGAGATCAAATTAAGGAGGGATGTTCCTAGGGCTTACAGAGGAAAAAGTACTTTAGGATTGTTCTACACGGTTTCTCTGAGAGCCTCCTTCTTTATGTTGTGCATATCCGTGGATTTGATCCTGTTGTTTAATTACAGTTCTAATCATCTTACTTATGCATCATTTCCCACTGTAAATAAAAACCATAAATATATAAATTTATGTAAATAAAAGGAATTTTAGGCAGCTCTTTGCTTTTTTCTTCCAAGTGGATGCACAGACTTGCCCTTTTTTAAAAAAATGACTGATTTTATTGTGAAGTCATGTGTTCATCTAGTCAACATGACTGAGTTGAGTCATCCCATTGTCAGGGAACGCACCCTAGGGAACAATGATGAACAATTGCAGGTTATTTGTCATCAGCGATGTGTGGAGTGCTTAAACACACTGGGTGATAGCAAATGACAGGAAGATGACTTTATACTTATGCATTAGAATTATAATATAGTCTGGTGAACTCTTCTGTGGTTTAAGCATAGGGACAATGGCAAACTTCAGGGGAAGGCAAAATGAGTATAATGACTTTAAATTAAAAATAGGGCAGATTTAGATTAGATATCAGGAAGAAATTCTTTCCCATGAAGGTGGTGAGACATTGGAACAGGTTACCCAGAGAAGCTGGAAAAAACATTGAAGGATTAAAGGGTAGGGGAGGGCAAACCAGCAGTTTCCCCAGGACTAGGCTCTCTTCACTCCCTGCTGTCCTTTGTCCAGCTCTGCCTGAGACTTTGCCAGCACCGTCACCAGCCTATACAGCACTGGAAGAATCCTCCCATCCATCCATACCAGTTACCATCTCATGCTAACTGGTTTCATGTGGCCTGAATGGTCTTTTTCCAGTAGTCCCAGCCCCATGTGAATGGATTGGAAAATTTTACTCCTGCGTGCCCCATGCTCTTAAGGCCAAACACGTTTGCTCTGTATTCAGGCAGGTGCACTGTGTTTAGCATCGTTTTCTTGTTAAAGAAAGCAATCTTACTTTTGGGGCTGCTGCAAGGAATTGAGTCTCTTCAGCCATCTCTTTAACTTCGGTGTCGCAAGATTGCTTTAACCGAAGAGCAATGGAATTAAAGCAGCGGTGATGAATGCTGTGATCAGCCCACTGGACAGGACTGCCCAGTGATGAAGTCCTGCCTAGCACTGACTGAGTGTCTATTAAAGCCGCTAGGTAGGCAGATGAAGCATGGATGTTTCTCTACAGTGATCTGGCAAAAATAATATACGGTTGTCTACCGAAGTATTTCAAGGGCACCCTAAGAGCAAACCTGACAGAGGGCAATTTTTCTGGAAATATTTTGTGCTCTTAGCTACCAACAAGTAGAACTGAAGTCCATGGTGTAAAGAAGCACAGGCCTATGTTGTGCCCTCGGACAAAAGAACATGCACAGTGAAGAGACCATCAGCCAGCTGGCTCACGCCTGTAGTGTCACCAGAAACTGTAGAAGAAAAAGCACTTATCAGATACAGGTCTCCAGTTTCACTCGGGAAACTGTCATGTTTACTCATCCACCCCTGGTCTGGTGCTATCACCCTCAACTCAAGATGACAAATCAGGTTGAAAAGCCCACTGCATCAGCCAGCCGCAGGCAGAACCTCGTTGCCCCTGGATAATGCCATTCCAGTTTCTAAGAACTGGTTTACACTTACATTCTCGGAAAATAAACACTTACTAACAATTCCCTTTTCTCGCTTTTCCCACACTTCCTCTTTAATAATAAATAGACCTGATGAAAATTCAGAATGGCAACACAACAGCTACCCAGATGGTTCAACTTAGGGAACTTTGGCATATATTTCCCCCTGTTTGCTATTCCCATACTGAGCTAATCCTTCTTGAGCAGGCAGGAGTGCTGGTAACTTCCTCCAGTAAAAAGATGGGAAGAGTTAGGCGTGTGCTCCTGTCAGTGATCACAGTGTTAGCAGTGGCATGAATGTGTTAGATATCTGCCTAGGCAAAAAGAAAAGAGCATGGAAAAAAGAGTTATAAAAGTAAGTCCTTACTTTATTATTATTATTATTAGTAGTAGTAGTATTTTAGCAAGATATGCAATAGAAAATTTAGCCTTGACTCTTGAAGGTAGAATTCTTCATCTTCATACTTCATAAAAGCTGTGCAACTGCTTTGTACTACTTTGTCATGCTAATGACACCTTATGCCATCTAGAATAATGTGGAGGCTATAATGCAGCCTGTATAAACAAAGTGTGACTGGTTCAGACCTTCATTAGCCTTAAGAGACCAGCAGTACACACTTGACCCAATGCTGCAAAGCAAATTCTTTACCGTTTGTATTCAGCAGATACCTTACCTCTTCTCTTTTGTCTCTCTTGCTGAACCTGAGCTAGATCCTGTAAAGACCATAGTGATCCAATTGTTCATCAGCAGAGCAAGCCTAGGGCTTCAACATGCACTTACTTTTCCTGGACCAAGGTTTAAATGAAACACAAAAATGCAACAAAGCAGGAAAAAAAAAAAAAAAAGACAAAAAAAAAAAAAAAAAAAGACCTTTTAGCCCACAGATGAAGATTTTAACTGAGAAACAAAGCCACATTGGGGAAAAAAGTTTCTTTTCATGGGGATTAATAGGGATCTTCTTGTTCAGGTTTCAGGATCTGTATAATAAAGCTAGTCTGTTACCCTTGTTTCACTTAACATTTCTGCAGCAAAGAGTTTCCCCTAAGTCAGTGCATTGATAATTTCTTACTAGCACTAGAGTGAAAAAAATAAAAGAATCACGAACTTTAAATCCTCCTACATAGATGTTCAAAATCATGTGACATTGATGTTCCTTTTTTCTTTCTTCATCAACCCCCCTTTCACAAGATCATCCATGTACAAGGCAGAGAACCAACCAGTTTGTACATTAGCTGTGCATTTCTCATCTTTCGCCCTTTATTCCTAAAACATATAATTATCTCCCCCATAAATATTTCAATATTCAGTACAGCTCAGATGCTAGACAGACTCTACTCCTTTAGGGAGCTATTTTGGCACTACCTGTTCCTAAGAAATTCCCCTGCAGTGAGAACTTAATGTTTCTCATTGTGGCAAGAAATTCACTTCAGTGAGAAATGCTTGATAACATTTATCATTTGCTACATATTGCTCTGTAATTTTTAACATTAAATAAAATACCGAACAAAAGTTTTAGCCTGCCCAGGCTCTTTGTGTACAAGATTGCAGAAGAGATTATAAATGATCTTCCTTCCCACAATGTCTCCAGCAGTGCTTGAGCAATCTGATGGAAAGATCCCAGCATGGAAATAACTAAATCTGTGAAAAAATTGATGCTGAGTTCTCATTGAACTGCAGATATTTGCATAGCTAGGATCTTATTCCATCTTAGTCTTTCGTTTCCAAACGGAAGCCTGAAGTTGTTCTTTTGCCTACATAAATGCCAGCGTAGTATAATCATAATAAAATAAACTATCTGTATATTTCAGATGTCACTCCTTTCAGTGAGAGACTATGAATGGAACTGTCTATGCCGTTTAGAATTTTATCACCATTTCTCCTGATGAAATTATACATATGGGGAATTCTGTAGTCCTTTCTCCCTTTTTATTTTTTTCTTTATTCTAAAAAAAAAAAAAGTTTATGTAGTGAGCTGTATTGCTTTTCTTGTTATTTAAATCCTCTTAAGGAAATAAAAGAATTTAGTAACCAAAGTAACCAGTTCCCTTAGTTTATCCTGTTTAATCTGTTAGCCATGCCTGTATCTCCAGTTCTGCCACAGCTGAGGTATCCTGCTTAACAACATGCAGGCAGACTTCTTTTTATCCAGGTGGCAGCCACTCACATCCATGCAAAAAGGATGAGCGTCTAAATTTGTGCTTCTTCTTCTTGGTCACAAATGGAGCACAGGAAGGGCTATTTCTTTTCCTGTCTAACTCTTTCTAGAATGCTGTTTAATAGGGTTCCAAGTTGTTTAATAATACTGTGTGAAGGTTGAACATCTGATTCTTTTTATGTTCACCTCACCTATGGGGCTGAGAACCAGGTGTCAGCATCCGACCATCTGAATCCTGTTCTGCAGTTCCTGGTAAGTTACTAGGTGTGTAGGTTCAGTCTCTGTATCAGGTGTTTTGCTTGCAGAACACAATAGGGAAAAAAAAACAACAAGGTTGGAAGGGACCTCTGTAGGTAACCTAGTTGAACCTCCTACTCAAAAGAAGACTAATTTCAATTAAGGTTAAGTCTAATCATTACTTACATTTAGAAAGGCTGGAGAGCGATGCAAAAGTAGAGATAAGTTTCCATAAGATTAGTCTTGCTGTTGAACCTCTGAATCCTGAAGCTGATATTCCCCTTAGTGGTTCTATTATTTCCATTATTATGAACAATTTCTTGCCCTCCTTGTACTCTCCAATTATATCTTTATTTTCTAATATGCATGTTTGTGGATTTTTTCTGTTGATTACTTTTGACTAGAAGACCTCAAACCAGAGCTATTTTAAGACTGAGAGGAAGAACATCGAATCTTTAAAAAATAGTGCAGCAATACATCAATGTGTTTCAGAGGCAGTTTAATATGCATGATCAGTATGCTGAGCAGTCACCCCTTCTATAAGGCCATTAGCTATGCTTCCACAGAGAGTATCAGGCTGGACAACACTAGATTTACCAATAACTAAGATTATATTGCAATTTGGAAGTAAATAAACGTATCTGTTTTACTGGCTGCTGATGTTCTGACAACCAGCAATTTTTCTCAGTCACTGTGCATAACAAACTTCATCTGTCATACTTAGATCACTAGGAGAGCAACGGGCAGTGTGCTGCAGGAAACAATCGTGTGCTGGAAAGATGTTCTACCAGATCTCTGTTGTTTGTATCGATTTTTTTACAATTTTCTTTCCCTGAACACTCTCTCTCCTCTGCTATGGCCAAGGAGGGATGTGCACAGAGGTTCATCTTCCTGACCCCAGGCTAGCCACATCCCCAGCAGTTGTGGGGCAGGTTCAAGCTGCCAAACAAAGCTGGAGCTGCTTCAGTTACCTGCAAGGGGTGCCAGCCCACCGAGAGATGCCAGTGACACATCTAGACGAGGAGCCACGACATCAGTTCTGAAATGGATGGATGCTTTTCTGCTGCTGGCTGCTCTGACTTCAGGATCCTATAAAGAGATCCGAGCAAATTACCGAGGTCCGCTCTGAGTAGTCATTGTGAGACAAATTATCAATTGTACGTTTCAATTAGTGAAACTAAAAGCCCTGAGTTCAGTTCAACCACCTAAATCGAAAGAAAAATTGGCAGAATTGAAGATTTATACACCAGCTGTTTGTGGCAGAAATGACATCAACATTTTTTAATGTGTTCAGGACTTGCTCTGTGTCAAAGGCAGAAGACAAACTGCCCCCACACCGTTCTGCAAACACAACCCCGGCTTGCAACAGCCCTTATTTCAGTCTCAAGGCTCAACAGTGCAGTGCAGTCCTGACCTAACGTGTCATCAGCCCTTACTGGCAATATCCTCTTCTGGGGAGGGTGCCAATCACAGCGAATCCTTCCATTTGGTGACACTTCTGCATTTGGGAAAATGTCACCCAGCTGAGACTAAAAAATTAATTCATATATGACATATGCCTCCCTTGAGCAGCTGAAGATTGGTTCTTTAGTCTTTCCATTCCACTTGTCTCTGCCATGTCTTCCTGTTCCACATCCTACCAGACTGTCTACGCATCAGGTTATTTCTGACTGACTTTACAGCAGATCTCATGAATTTGTGACAATACTGAAATGGAGCCGTACTCTGAAAAGTGACTTTGTAAAATAAACAGATAAATAAAATCTCATCCTAGAGCTCTACATTCATTAAGTGTCTGTAAGTGCACATCACGCTTGCCTAGGTAACAAGGAATGGACTCACCTCTCTCTGCGGGGCTCTTTCTGCACACTCAGCCCAGATACTAGCAGGTAATGAAGATATGCAGACCAAATAGTGCCCTCTATTTCAAATGTGGAACCCCGTTACTTTTAGTGGACTCTAGGGAAATGATTCATGGCCTGACCTGCAAACAAGGGAGGGCTCGCTCTGCTGGTTTGCATTTGAAATTCATGTAATACGTATGTTGGTGTCATGCAAGACAAAACAGGCTCCAGATTGGTGTTGCCTAGCTTTGCTCCTTCTAGAAGACTAACAGAAAAAAATGTAGTAAAATTAGTCTCTGCTGCTAATGGGAGAGGTGAATGCAGATGGCAAATGGAAAAAAAAAAAAAAAAAAAAAAAAAAAAAAGGCTATTCTTCTCTTCTCTGTCAAACTCTGTCATTTTAGACCAAACTTTCAGCTGATAATTAATCGAGTTGAAAAGTTTTATCTCAGGTGAGGAACAGGCTCCTTAAATTGTCTCTTGGTTTGAAGAGGGGATCTTGAAAAAGACCCTTAGAGGAGTTTTAATGCCAAGGTTGGTGAGGAGTACAAAGAGCTACTTTAGCTTAACCAATGGCTGTAAGCAAGCTGCACATTCTGAAGATGCTCTGGTGACCACTTCTCTCACTGTGTGCAAGCAAGTGTGCAGCTGATTGCTAGAACAGAAAATGGGGTGGACCTGCCTGCTTCTCTTGAATATCTCCGCACCTGCACTGCAGCTTTGTGGTCGGCTCTGCTGAGCTCTGCCAACATGCAGCATCTCTCCTTCCCATCAGGGAGCTAGAATAAAAGCAAATTGTGTCAGCTCCGTGGGTTGCACACAGTTGATGCCCCAGGAACACAGGGCGCTCTGCTCCCCTGCGAGCGGCTGCCAGGGCTGGTGGTTTATCAATCACTGGCACCCTCTGCTGGAAGAGAACACAGAAGATTTGATCGCTTCGAAATAAGGTCAGAATCACCTCTGATAGAAAAGAGGCGTATCTCTTCAGGCTTCTGCCATGTTGCTGCTGTCTGGCCGTAGGAACCACAAGCATCTCCGGATACTCCACCAAGAATGACAACAGCTCAAGCAGAAGCGAGCTAGGGTCCAGGTAAGCTCTGCCTTGGCGAGCTCTGCACACACTCGAGTGTGTGGCAGTGGCCTAAGGACAAGGCCAGGTCCCTGTCACACACCTCTGTGGACATGGCTGTAATACCTGGGGCTGTACCTGACGAGCAGCACAGGACTGTGGCTATTAATTACGCTAGCGAAGTTACAGCGTGAATGAGCTCATCCTGGTATTAATCAGTTCAGCTGGGGCAAAAGGACCAGCAATTGGTACAAGTTTCGTTTTTGTAACCCACAACCAACTCCTGGTGCATCCTAAGGGTGCTCCCTCCTGTAATAACACATAAACCATCACAGGTCTGACCCAGCAGCCCGAGTTAACCCTTGAGGACAGACAGCTCTGCAGAAATGAAGGGCAGCAGCCCAGAAGACTGGTTGAACTTCAAAGCCACACTTTAAATTGCTTCCCTTCTTTTGCCCACTGATTATTTTGCATTATATCTGAGATCAGTCAGGGGGGAGGGAAAGACTTTGAGCAGGAGACTAAAGGAACACACGACAGAACCGTTCGATGTCTTAATGTCTGGGGGATTTAGTCCCTTATCTCAGATGCCAGCTGGGGAGAATGAAAGACTTTTCTTGGCATTAGATGAAAATTAAAGCATCGCTTCTAAGAAGTAATGGTCAAACTGAAAGAGGTTCAGAGGTTCACCTTGAGGTTTGGCTTTGATTAAGCATCCAGAAATATCAATGCCTCTATAAATGGTCTGAACCTCTCAGTAATGAACAGGGGCAGGAGGCTACCCTGTTCCTCCAGCACTTTCTGCCATTCCCTGGGCACGGGAGGACAGCTAGAAGTGGCCACTTTGCTTCCATCTGTGCTCAGAAATTATTCAGTTCTTATTTTAGTGGCCATGGAGCAGGAAGGTAAAATAGTAAAAATACCGAGTGAGCTGAACTTTTCTAAATGTCCAGAAAGGTTTGGGTTCTGTGAAGGCAGCAGTTTGATGTACTGGTTGTTTTCCTGTTTATCTTCTTCAGGCATTTCCCTGTGCCTAAATTCCAAGGGATCAGTTTTGCTGCACATGCCGTGGCTCGCGGTTCAGCGCTTCCCAGCTGCCGTCCCTCTCGTGCTCGTCACACATCGAGGAGTCCTGCACAGCCAAGGGCTCACCCCGCTGGTGTCAAGACATTTTGGACCACTGGAGCCAAATTTATCCCCCATTCATCTGAGACATCCACACCAGCTATTGTAGGCTGCCCCAGTGCTATGCTGTGATGAATTGTGCCAGGGCAATGATGATAAAAAAGGATTAAAAGGAGGGATTGTGACACGTGGTGCCCAAACCACAAGCCAGTGAAGATAAAGCCACTTCCACCGTGGATGTACGACAGGCACGTGGTCTGCCAGCGGATTCAAAGCAGAGATAAGTGGCTGATGGCATAGGAGGTTTCTCTGAAATGTCAGAGGGATTGCGGAACTGCCAAGCAGATCGCAACTTGTGTCTGCAGAATGTAAGAAAGTGTCAAGAGAGACAGTCACAAGAGACATCAAAGCAATGTCAAGAAAGAAATAGCAGTAACAGAAGAATGAGTCCTGCAATGGACATCTAAATCACTGCTTAATTTAATCCCCAATAAAAGTATCTACAGTCTAAGTACTGGGGGTGACCTGTTCGGGGTCAGTCATCAAGTGCCTTAAGTCTTTTATGAAAACTCTTAAGTGATGTGGCATTTTTCAATGGATTACCTCTTTTCTATTGTGCGTATTTTCTCTGTATGACTTTCTTTCTCTGGGATTGAATAAAATCTGGAATTTTCAGCTGCTGGGTCCCAAGCCTCTGTTCTCTACACCACCTTGCTGCTACAGAGATTTAAAAAGGAAAGAGATGTAAAAGGGCATCTACCTTCTCTCATCTTCTCTTCTCAGTGTCCATGAAGGATGGGTTCCTGCATGAGATTATTTAATAATTTGCTTGTCTCTATTTTCAGTGTTTCAAGTGTTTTTAGGAGAAGCACCGCCAGACTTCCAACATATTGTTATGGTTACCACCTTGATAAATATAACCCTACTCTGTCTGCTCACCCTTTTCTTTGAGACTTCCCTGCTGATTCCTTATTAACTTTTCTATCAGGAATAAGTTTATTTTATTTTACGAATCTTCACAGCCTTTTCCTCAACCAGTCTTCAAAACCTTCATGACCAGTCTTCACCTTCTACTCCGTCTCAGTTGCTGTGGAAATGCTCAGTCCAATTCCCTGCCAGTCCAAACTGCCAGTTTGTTAAAACTGCGGTGAAATTCCTGTTGTTTTGGTTTGTTTTTGTTTGTTTGTTTTTAATGTTTGGCGGGGAGGGGGCTCTTTCCATTTTCCTGTCTGAGAGGAGGACGTTTTAAGTAAATGCTCACAAAGCTACCTCACAGCAAATCGCCAGCCGTAGCCCTCAGGTAAGCTGCACTCCCTGCTGAGCAGGAGTCCTGCTCTCTCATTGTGCTTCCCTCAGCCCAAATGCTTTACATGAAGCCTATTAGGGCAGAAACTATTTCTATATTATTTTATACAGCACCTAACAGCTTCCTTCACTTGCGGTTAGGTAATACACGCACACGAATACAAATGGAAGTGATATTCCACAGACACCCCAGCAGGACATATCCCTGACCATGCTCTGACGAGCCCAAACTCCATGAAAACCTTGAGTTAAGCTCGTGAAGCATGATTCAAGCTGTCAGGATGCTTCTCAGTGACTTCAGTTCGGATATAAATGCCAAGCCTCTGTTAGCAGTCTTTTATACTTAGCTAGAAAATGCCTGCTGCAGAAATGTTCAACAGAAAATAATAAAAGCCCCAGAGGTCAGATATTCATCCGATTCAGAATGGGAGATTTTAAGAGCAAGTTTTCCTGCGAGATTTCCAGCGTTTCAGACTTCTAATCCCATTGTGAGCTCTGAAGCAGCTGGATCCAAAAAAAAAAAAAAAAAAAAAAAAAAAAAGAAAGAAAGAAAGAAAGAAAAACTTACCAGACTTGTTTGAACTCCAAATGCATTGTGATTTGAGTTGGCAACGAAAGTTTGGCGAAACCCTTCCTGTGTTTGATCAGTGTGCAACGCGGCATTGCTCAGCACCGCCTGGGCCTGCTCTTTGCCCAGACGGAGCTCCTGCAGCTCCTGCAGCTCCCGCTGACTTCCAGTGATGCTCTGAGGACTCATCCCCTCTTGAAAATCAGCCCTATTGTATATGGACAATCAAGAGCATTCAGGCTGAAGCAGCGTTCGGAAAGCACAGCTCCATAAATCATCATCTTGGTAAGTTTTGCTGTACCCTTTTCTAGTAACCACTAGAAAAGTTTTTAGGGCTGCTGAACTGTCCAGCCTATTTCTGAGGGGGACGTTCAAACAAGAGGACAGAGCCTACAGGGAAAAGGTGAACACCAAATTTTCTCTTTCAGAAGGTTTGTTTTTTAAAAAGGGATTGTTTTTAAAGAGGGGACAACCTAGAAAACGAGAATGTTAAAACCAGGCAACGTTTAGCATTTTGTTACTAGGCATTTTGGTGACTAGTGACAGTACATGTGGCTGTCTGGGGCTGTGTTAAGTACACGTAACAACTGCTGTAAGCGTACAGACTGATCAAAGACAGAGGCGTCTTCTTTCACACACGCCTTTGGAAACAGAATGCGAAGATGTTTGCTGTCTTTTTTTTTTCCTTTTTTCTTTGTGGAAGCTTCGTATACGTTTCTGAAACTGAAGCTCGGTTCAATTTGCAGCTCACTTTAACATGAGCACAACCCTAAGCTGACAAATTTGAGGAAATAGGAGAGATACCTGGTCCTACAGAGAGCTGGTTACTCCAAGCAGCGCCCTCTGATTCTGCACGGCGCCTGCTCTGACATCCTTGCCAGCACTGTGATAAACTACAGCCACCCCTGATAAAGCACCACGCTGATAAATTAAAACCACATGTTAGCAGGACACTGCTCACAGGAGCACACAGCACGAAAGGCTGCTATGAGGCCGTCGTTGTTGCTATATAAAACATGCAAAGACTGTCCTTTCTTAAATGAACCAGCTTACAGATCTGCTCCTTTCCTTCTGCAGAGGCAGGATGCGTTTTCACAGCTCCTTATGTTGTTGAATCTACAGCCCGCTTTCACCTAAAGCATTTACAGAAGAGATGAAGTCACGCAAGCCTGTAGCTCACAGAGCAATTTTCCCAGTGTGGCGAGGAGGCCTTGGTACCACACGCAGGAAGCAGCAAGGAGGGGCAAAGAGAACCTGACATCAGGCTTAAAACTGTTTCTTCAGAAAGCAGTTGATACTGCTGCCTTCTCCTTGATATATTAGCTTCCCCTGTAGCTTCTTCATTACAAGGGCATGGAATTGGTCAGCATCCTCAGCATGGCCTCCTGCATTTTCCACTTTCTTTAATTATAAAGCAATAAAGCAGTCCCACCATCATCACTAAGGAAGGGACTCTTGTTACAGGACAAACCTGCAGTTAGCAGGCCGTTGCTGTAGGGAGGTACCTGTCTGCTTTACACAGTGCCAGAATTAGGAGGCGCCTCAGCAGTTTCCTGAGAGGGAGCAGAGCTGCCCGTGGGCAGGGTGTCACCGAGCCAGCTTTGCTTTTCAGACCCAGGAGGCTCACCCTGCTGCTCACTCCAGCCCGGCTCCCTGCCTACTCTCTCCCCATGCTCGTGTGGTGTTTCCTTGCTGGGACAGGTCTGATTCCTGTTTCTTCACCTCCGCACCTCTCTCGACCAGCCATTCCCGCTGAACTGGCTCCTTTTCCCTTGGGTTAATCTTTCAGTGCGCCTTGGAGAAATGGGAGCTCAGGGAGAAGGAGGGTGCCGTATGTGGAGTGGTCCAGCAGGATCCTGCCTCCTCTGAGGCTCTCTGGCCAGCACCTTACATCCTCACCCCCCTTGAAATGGTCTGAAATGAGCTTCAGAGGGGGCCCTGCCTCGCAGCTAACAGCACACGGTCGGAATAAAGCATGTGGAGAGGCAGACACACATTACTCAGCGTGCCCGGTGATCTATCAGGATGTTTGCACAATTTCTCATAGGCAGCATCTATTCAGGAGCCGCACTCATGAATGCCAAAGAACTGTGTTACTGCAGGGCATCACAGACACATCCCAAAAACCTCCAGCACGAAGCAGTGAGATATTTGTCTGCACGGAGGGATCTTACGGGCATGCTGGCTGAGACGTTTGCCTGCTGCCGCAGGACAGATGCTAGTAGAGAATGTTCTTATTGTGCCTCCTGTGTTTCCTGGGATTTTATTTAGGGCCTGGTCCCATCCCGTGCCAGCAGCTAGCACGGTGCTGACTGAGCTGGTGTCAGAGGGAAGCAGCATACACGGAGAGAGAAGGCCCTACAGGATTAAACCACCAGGCTGGGGGCTCCTGCTAGCGGAGAGGGATTACTTCCTCGCTCGTTTCTTCTTCGGTTTTGGATGTTCATTTGGCATTAGGAAATGACTAGAATATACCTGAAATCTGGGGGCTGAGTTCAACCTCGGACGTTGTAATAGATGATAAAATAGCGATGCTGAACAATGGTACTGTAGGGAAGGCTGAGCAGCTGCACATTAAGAAGTTTCCAGTTTGTACTTTCTGCTTAGAATAACAGGAATTTTCAATCAACTCGCTGCCCACATCGAATTCACAAGAGGAATGTACATTTCCCTAAATAAGAAGCAACCCTCACATGGAAAAAAAAGGCTTCTCTCTAAGGGCTATTTCCATGGTAACTTCTAAATTCAAAGCTCAAGCTGTTTTGGCTGCAGGGATACTCAGAAAAGGTAACAGGATCGTTTGTTGTTGTTAATAATGGGAAACCATCGCTGCTGTCCTCTCATGCAAAATAGGCCGGGTGGTTTTGTTTAAAACTTCCCCAAAGCCCTCATAGAACAGGCATGAAAAATTTCACCCTGGCAGGTAAAAGACTGAGAAGGCTTAGAGAGACAACGTAAGGCACTAGAACAGAAACCCGACAAGCTTTACTCCTGTAGTTCACAACCAGCATCCTAATGGTAGTGCTTTTTATCCCGCCGAGATTCAAAGCGGGTCCCACGTTGTGTTATAGAAGCATATCCAATTTTTATACCCAAATAAATTCGTCTGCTTCCGCAGCAATTCAGTGGGCATCACAGCACAGGACAGTCTGTGACCAACTAAGGGAGAGATTTTGACTCAGGAAACAAATGCCCCCTGGAAGATGCACAACCACACGCACGCCAGGAGCTCTGTATTTAGCTCTCAGGAGTTTATCCCTGCTGATTGAGGTAACGGAATCCCACGCAGGAAAAAATACGAGATGGCCACGTGAAGACAGGGTACATGCAGAGAGGAAATGATGCACTGGCAACTTTCATTCAAAGGTCGACTGCAATAAACAAGTTTATGCATTCCTTAGCATTTGAAAGCCTGACTCAGCAGGAGTCCCCATACGACTTTAATGGGGAAGATGGGAGGAAATGATTGCATCCCGTTGTCTTTTCTGAGGTACACTGTGTTCCCATGAACTCTGCAAAGTGCTACGTGCATGTTGAAGGCCTTTCTGAGGTTGTTTTCCCAGAAACAAGAAATAACAAAGTTAGCAGTTAGTTTGGCCTAACATTGCTGAGGTTGAATGTGTGGGTAAGCTAGAATTTGCCCTTAGGTAAATATAGCTCTGGGCTAAAGTATCGCTTCAGTACTTTAAGAGTCCAGCCCACCACCGTGTATCACTCACCTCCGGCTGTCTTTTAAAGGGTGTTGGGGCTGCTTGGTATTTTCGAGGTGGTGCTCATGGATTAGGTCCTATGCAAATCAGGCAGAATTACACTTGCAGAGCTGAAACACAGCAGGGTAAAATGCAGATCTCAATTCACTGGGCAGCATTTGGAAAAGTCTCTAGTTCTAAACAGAAGTCTCACTTAACATCTCTGTAAACAGGGATCTCTCTAACCAGGTTTGCCAAAAAGCCAGTTAAAAAGCGATGCATGAAAGGTAACCGACTGGCAAAGGTGATGAGTGCTGATGTCTTTGGCAGATTGAATCTCAACTGAACCTATGAAATCGTTAATGAAGTGTAAATGTGGAAGCTGTTACCTAATATTGAAACAAAAATGATCAGAAGGAAGATAATTTTGAGCAAGTGCTTCTAAAAGTCCGCATCATTGGACAGCCTCCCTCCACAATCCGTGGCAAGACTCCAAAACGCCGAGCAGGAACCAGCTTTTCTGTACAGTGAAGAATGCATTTTGGAGTCTCCAAGCAAGATATGAATACTGCTTGTCAGTATTCAGATTGTCAGGATATTGGTCCAAAAGATAGCGCCCTAACTTCCTGCTCTTCAAAGGGGTCAATTAGCAACGATTTTCGCCCTCCCTGCGGTTAAGCACAGGCCAGCCTTGCTTCAGACACAGCTGCTGTCTCTAGAGCAAGTATTCAGGAGAAAAATCCAGGCACACAAACCTGGTTTTATTTCTAGTTGAAAGATAAAGAGGTCACTGCCACTCCTGTGCTGCTATGGGGTCTCTGTAAAACCGCCTGTCTTCTGATCAGTCTTTACCAATTTGCAGCAATTACACCTAGGAGCCCTCTGGCAGCTGGTGGTGCCTGTACTTTCTTTCCTTCTGCTTCTGAAATTCAATTTCTCACTTGTAATCAGGTCCTGTGCCCAGCTCAGTCCCTCGCCTTCCACCTCTGCCCTACTACTGCTCTACAAGTCTCTGCACGAATGAAGCCTTGGTATTGGGCTAGCCCTGGGCTCTTTGTGTCCTGCACTCTTTAGCCTTGCTAACTCTGCCGTTTTTGGTCGAAATGCCTACCTGTGTGCGAGATGTGCCATCTTCCAGCAGCAACCAGTGCCTGCTCCCTACGGGAATAAAGGACAGAGGTGAGGAAGGTGGAGCTGCAAATGGTTTTCAATTAGTGGGTCCGTCTTTGTTGCTGCAGGGAGAGGGGATTAGAGGTGGGTCCTGAGCCAAGAGATAAAACCTCCCGAAACAGGAGCTCGGCAGTGCCTTGGTGGGCAGCTGGGGGGCTGGGAGTGTTGGACTCCAGCTGCTTAGGGGTCCTGCCTTTAGTTTCCTTTTTAAAAAAAAGAAGGGCAGAGTTGTTCCAAGCAGCCAGAGGAGGCTGTGGGCTCCCCACCATGGTAAGGGGGTATCTCCTGGCCCTGCTGCTGGCCCTGCGAGGCAGCCCTGGGCAGGCAGGGGAGTACTGCCACGGCTGGGCCGGCGGCACGCAGCGCTGGCACCACGGCTTCCAGTGCCCGGAGCGCTACGACAGCCCGGAGGCTGCCCTGTGCTGCGGGACCTGCACCTTGCGCTACTGCTGCTCAGCCAGGGAGGCTCGCCTGGACCAGGGACGGTGCCCTGGGGACCAGCAGCAGCCCAGCCCCAGGCCCCCGCTGCCAGGTAAGTTGCCGTGCCCCTTGCAGACGGGAGGGCAGATCAGACCTCCAGGGCTATCCCCAGCTGGGTTCATGCTGCTGCTGGGCCATGGGGAGCTGGAAGCATTGCAGTCCAAGTGCTTGGAGACCTGTACAGGGCTTCTTGTGTAGAGTTTGCCTTGCTTGCATGGGTCAGAACCAGTCACTGACTTGCACTGGGAAGACACAACAGCTTGGGGCTTTACTCAAGGTGTTTTTCTGTTGGTCGTACTCTTAAAAAAGCTTCCAAGCTGCTAAGAGAGTAGTCTGGTAACACCTCTGGTGCTTTGGCACCAGTGGAGTATGTGTGTTGCTAACCAGTTTCAGCAATAAATGAATGTGGCTGCCTCCAAGTAATTATTTTGACTTAATTTCTGGCTTGTAAGAACCCAGATGCCACACAAACCAATGGCATTTTTTATGTGCGTGTATATGTATAAAAATAAAACCTCCAGTTAATAGCTGTACGTTAGAACTCTGTTAATCTTGCACAAGTGAGCTGTAGCTGTGATGCTGAGAATTGGCTCACATGAATGCTGAATGTCACAAAATTTCTTGCATGGGTACAAAGGGCAGATGCTACAGGACTGACTTGTCTGACCCTGTGTACATCAGGCTTTTCCCAAGGAGCTTGCCTTAGTGGCTGCCAGTTTCTCATCTTTTTTGCTCTCCTCTAGCAAGGCTTTAGAGCAAAACTGCCCTGGCCTGCTCCCTGGTGCATGCCTTAAGAACAACAGAATATAACCTACAATACCCCATGAACAAATGGCTGGCTAACGTCACTCTTCTATTTTCAGTCCCCGTGTACCTGCCATTCCTTCTTGTTGGCTCCGTGTTTGTGGCATTTGTTGTTGGCGGTGCCTGTGTTGGAATTTGCTGCTGCAAGTGCTTGAAATCCCAGGACGAGGAGCAACAAAGCGGACTTGCACCTGGTCAGACTTGGCTACTAGAACCTGATCTTCCTTCTCGCCTCTCCAGCTCTAGCTCTGCCACCAGGAGCTCGCTGAGCAGCGGCCCTCAGACCAGCAGCATCTGCACAGCTCTAGCCCCCTCTCTTCCCATCATTGGCGTGGCTGAAGAAGCTCGCTTCTTAAGTCCCCCCCCTTGCAGTGGGCAGCTCTTGTACCCTTTACACGAATACAGAATGCCCCCTGACCACACCACGCTAACAACTCCAGCATCCTTCCTCAAAAGGACAATTTATGGGCACGGTGCCACCGCGTGCCCTATCAGTGTGCCACCAGGTGACCAAACGATGTACTCAGCGGGTCACGGCTGAGAAGATGACCCATCAGCGCAGCGCTGGGGCTGAATTCTCCTTCACTACTACAAAAACTTCTTTGGAACCGAAATGAGGACTTGCAAGTGTTTAAAGGCATTAGGAAGTACATCAGTCTTGGTTTTCCAGATTTCCAAAAGATACCGTTTTTAGGCTGTTTTTAACCTGTATTATTTTTAACGCAATCGAAAAGGGTGAGACTCTGAGGACTTTGTTCCTGTTCAAGGAGTGACTGAATCTGTAGAAATGTTTCACCCTTCCCCATGTCCTTTCAAGCTGCCATACCATGCCCCAGGGGACATGGCAGAGGACTTGATTTCTGTTTCTGTAGCTTTGTCACTTCTCAGCACCTTCTGCTAGGGCAGGGAGGTGCGCCTCAGTGCCGTTACTACTTGTGGACACAGGAAGACTGTACTTTATCTACATACTTCTATCAGTGAACTGATTCGAGATAGTAAGACACTGCCAGTGGTTTGCCTGCCCCTGAGGAACTAGGAGCAACTTCTAGCCCTGAATTCAGTAAGATGTGTGTTTAATACAGATACTGGGGGAAAGTAATAAAACAATGTACGTTTCCTCTCCTGTAACAGCCTGGTTGTCTTTTTTTCTTTCTCATCTTTGGCCATTTCAAATGGATGAAGAATTTTAGGGAAAAGTAAACACAAAATGAGACTCCAGTCAGTCCGAGTCTTCAGTTTCCTGAGAACGTGCTGGAGAAACTTGCCTGCTCTGCCTCTCTGTTAAGATGCATGCTGCCTGACCGCAGCCATCCCCTTCACAGCAGGATGCTGATAGGAAGAAGTTGTCAAAATATACTACTCACTGCTGGAGCGTTTTAACACTTCCTCGCAGCACAGAAACCCGAGCGGTTATCCTGTGAAGGCATGGTAAAAGGCCTCTGCAGGTGTTAGCAGTAAGAGCAGGGACCAAGGCTTCAAAATCTTCCTTGTATTCCTTGTATGAAAAGAAAATGCTAAAGCCTGTGTTAGTGGTGCCTATCAAAGGGGAAGCTGGCACAATAAAGATGTGTGGACACTTCACTTGTAAATCGAGGGGACTGATGCTCTTTGGCAAGGAATGTGTGGCCTTAGACTACTTTATGCGTGTTTTACTGCAGAATTTTCCTTCTTGCTCTAGTGAGCAGCATGTCCTACAGTCATGCTAAGCTCACATCTATCCTGCCGCCCAAGTCTGTAGGGGCAAGCTGACATAGCTGGAGAACTTCCTGGCTTTTTTGTGGGTGTGAATTAGAAATTCCACAATTTAGCTGACCCAGGGCTGTGACTTAAGCTCGCTTGGCCAGTTCCTCTTGAAATTGGACTAAGAGTATAAGCATGAAAATAAAATACCCTAAAAATAAAAGCTTTCCCAAAATACCGAGTCTCAAGTGTTATCTGCTTGTCTTAGCTCTGAGAAAATAACAAGTTAAGGCTTCAGGAAACAGTAGCTTGAACTTAAAAGCTGTTGTCCTTTTTACAGTAAGGGAAATGTCATTGGGATTTATTGATAACTATGCCAATACAAAGGACTGCAGCAGGAATGCCGATTTTTAAAGTTAGGTTACAAACTTGTCTTGCTGGAAGCACTTAGAAAATGGTTTCATTTTTTTCTAAAGTACTCGTTGTTTGCAGTTGGCTTAGGAAAATCTGCAGCAGAATCAAGTATTTTATCCGGTTAACGTCCAATTCTGACAGTACACAGTGGCAAAAACTCGAGGCAGTTCAGAGACAAATGAACAAGATATCCTTCCTGATGCTCTCTGTGCTGAGAGATACTCAGTCGGTTTTATCAGCCAGTGGTTGCTCTAGCACAGATTTTTCTGAACTAGAAAGGTAAAGGGATACGTGAGCCGACAGGCAGTACACCTAAGCCTCAGACTGTGGTGTATGCAGGCCTCACATCGACTTCAACAGAAATGGAAATCTCTCCAGGAGAAGGTTTTAAATTAAATAAGGGACCAGAGCAATAGCTGTCCGGATACCGTAAGGCAGAAAAGCATCAAGAGGTTCACTTGTAACCCTAAGGAATTAAAGAGAAGGAAGCTGATCAGAACTGAGGAACACACCAGCTAAATGGCTCTGTGCATGCTGCCTTAATTGCTCCCTGGCTAGGCTTAGCAGTGTGGTGGGAGTCAGCAAGCCTTCCTCTCCCCTTCCCCTGGATGCTCTGCACCACAAAACCAGGCGGAGAGCAAGCCGAGTGGCTTAGTGGAGCACTCTCTGCCAAAGGTGGTTTGTATGGGAGCAGGGGATTTTCTGGCTCCCTTTCACAGCATTTTCTACAAAATGAAGATTAACGCTTTCTGCAGCAACACCAGGTCAGATATTTCAAGGGTTTGATGTTTCTTTTCAAGACTGCCACTTGGGGAAGGGGAAGCCACGAAGTAACCGAAGTAACCAATTCGCTGCAGTCCAAGAGCCAGAGAGATATTTTTAAGAGCCATTTGCCGAATGTCTTCCACCAAGCACCACTGTAAACTGGGATTACCTTGGTCTTGATTAGCATCTGCATTAAAACCAGAGCAGCCCATGCGGGCACTAAGGAAAAAGAGCAGAGTATCTTTTATGTAAATGTTATCCCCTGACTAATTTGAGGGGCCTTGGCCCCGAGTTTAGCACATCTTTAGATAGATGGGATATGTTCATGCTAATTCCCTTTTTCCTAGCTAAACTGCCTCTCCTCCTTGAAGCTAAAGAAGAGGCACTTAGCAGAGCTAATAGCCTACTTACCACCTATTGTACCGGGCGCTTTGCTTTGTTTGCTTAATGATGCCCCAATCCCATTCCCCTCGACTTCTAATTAAGAAATGATGTAGACTCTTTGCTCCTTAATCCTCAATAATGGCACAGGTGATCTGAATTGTTCTCGGTGTATTCTCTCTGGATTTAGGAAGAAAGAATTTAGTAAGAGCTAAGAATTGACAAGGTGAAGCTTTAGCCCTCAAGACAACTTTGCTGAACTGGTGTCCGGCTTCCCTACCGGCTTTGTCTGCATGGGGTCTAATTCCCTGCCTTTGTTTGAATAGTGGCTTTAATTTTCTTTAGCTTAATGTCTTCCTAATGGATCTGGGATGAACTAAATTGTGTTTTTGTTCGGATTTTTAGACAAATTTCAACAAACTAGTTTAAAATAGGAAAACAGGACAGGTCTGCAAGTTGCATGTAATTGTGTCTCTGTAATATTCCTTTTTTTCTTTCTCTCACCGGATCAATACACAGCACTGGCCGATCCACTGTGTCCTACTAGAAAGCAAGAACAAAAAACTTAAAGAGTTTTTACTTATATTTCTCTTAAGCCAAGATTTTTAAGGTTTTGAATAAAAAACAACCTCCCATTCTGACCAGTTATTAACTATTTTCCTTGGAGAAAACCAAGGTACAGGGAAACTGTACAAGGCCTTTCACTGTTCACCTCTTTCAGTGTATTGGCAGGACTCTGAGCACGTTCTGGCAATCCTGGCTCCATAGCTTTGTTAAGTCTCCTACTGGTACTAATGCATTAATTGCATTACTGCGATTAATATTGCAATATTGATGCACTATGATGCATTTTGTTGGTTAAGAATGATGATGGATATTTGCCTTGCATTAAGAGACAGATTTGCTTTTATCCAGCACAGCTGCAGGGTTGTTTTTTTTTTAATGCAAAAATGGAGTTGAACGTTACTGATACTGTATGTTTTTTTAATGTTTATGCCAAGTGCATCACAAAGATCTGCGACAATTCATTCCAATCAAGTCAATTCAACTTTGAGCTGCAGCAAGAACCCCCTCTTATCCTTCTCGCAGAGCTACACTGATTTGCTGTTCTTCAGGATCAGGTAATCTGGTAAATGGATCAGAAATTGTCACAATGCCCATATAACCTACTGCTCTCTGTGAGATCTCAAGCCAGGGAGGTTTCCTCTTGTGGAAGCTATACTGTTCCCTTATGTCCTTCCTTCAAATGAAGCTAATTACAAGGGAAGTTCAAAGTTGGAATTGGCATATATTTCTGTTACTCTGGAAGTGTTTGGATTGTCTTTACATCACCATCCCATATTGTATTGTGCCTAGATCTTAATATATTGGAATGGACAGTGTCGGTCAAAACCTCACGTACTAGGAACTGCCTGGTGGAATCCCAGCAGCTCGATACAGATGCACAAGGGTGAAGGAGGTTCAGAGGGCAAACTGAGACTGGGGGTCTGTAATTCAACGTGCTGGGGCACTGAGGAGCACACAGAGACCTCATTAGACTGGATGCATGTCGCCTGCATGGCCACCAGCACAGAGTCTGGCATGCCAGTCAGCACGGTGCTGCACCAGACCTCACAAATGTGGAGGATGGGAGAAGTCTGCAACCTCCACCTCTTTCCACTAAATCTATGCCTGCCTAGGAAAGAAAAAAAAAATAAATAAAGATGATCCTTATGTATTTCCTCCTATTTCCAGGGTCTACTGAAAGATGTAAAGGTATCTATGAATGAGCACTCCTGCCAGTGCACTTTGTTTGTTCTCTAAATTAAATAAGCTCTCTTGAGCTGGAGCACTGGGGGAGGTTTCAGCCTGCACAAAGCGCTGCCAGCTCACTTCTCTCCCTTTGATGCGCGATGCCTAACACAGTCGCCTGGCTGCTGACTTCCAAGCCTCAGCAATCCAGGCCGTGATTGCTTAACCAGAAATAGATGCACTCCTGGGTTTAGATGCAGAAAGAGTTTGGAAATATTCTTCTTTTTCCTAGCTAATATGGCATGGAGCCGCATGTGCTGGCCTACCTACCTACATGCCTGATGTCTGCCCGCATGCTTTCATGTTGATGGGCACGGTGATTTTGCTGGTATATCTTTTCTCTTAAGCCCTTAATAGTCATTAATTTTACTGTCAAATTATTTCCAAGTAGTCCTCATAAAATGGGACGGCCATTCCTTGTTTATAAGGGGCAGGAATGGGTTTTGTGGGGGCCAAGGAGAGATCTATCCCCCATCACACTACAGTCTAATACCTGTTCCCTGATCCTGCTTTATGACAAGGATCAGAAACCAGCTCATAGGTGTTTGTGGTTCAAAGCACCAAGACTACTGCTTTTACAAATGAATGATGACATGGCTCAGTATGAGACTTCTGCATGTGTAGATGAAAATATGGTATGGTCTGCTAGCCATTTTTTTAAGCTGTCGGACAAAATTTGTGGAGAGTAAGGTGACAGGGAATTTGGTGGGCACTCTGGGAGCTGAAGTGCAGAATCCTGTAGTCCATTCTTATACTTTACTCATCTTTACTCTGTTGGAGCCTAAGCAGCTTGATTCTGGATCCAGGACCTCGCTATGGCTGGCACAAGACCAGGTCCTCGCCCACAGGTGCTCAGCGATGTCACTTCCAACAACATTTTACAATTACAAGCGTACCACTACTTTGAAGTGGCAAAGTGCTCCTAGTATAGATGTAGTTGTACTGACAAATGTACATTTTGTACCAATTAAATTACCTGTAAGAATAAATCCAGCTCTAGAACAGCTGCACAGGATATTTTCTCATTATATCTCCATAAGGAATTGCTTGGTAGGGCACTCAGATACTGTCAGGATTTTGTCTAACATAGAACTGCCAGAAAAAGCCCACAACGCAGACAAAATGTATGTCACTTCATTATTTTCATGGACTGTGGCAGGCCTACTTAATTTCCCTGGTCTCTTCAGTCAAAGGGATATCTGATCCAAATGGATTTGGAGGTTTGGAGAAACTGGGATTCAATTCTACACTTAGCAGAATACACAATGCAGAATATACAACTTTGGATTTCTTTGCACCACATCTTCGGGTTCTGCTTATTAAAACCAGTCACAAGGGCCACATATATTATGTATTATCCCTCTCCTCTAATGGGGTTCTTATTTTAAACCTTTTTTGTTGTGCATCTATATGCAGGCCATTAAGGATGCAAGTCACGTGTATGTGGGAAAAATGTAACAGATCTACTCTCAGTATACCAAACCCATTGGTAAGCAGTCTGCCAGCAGCAGAAACTAATGAAGCTTGGCTTCCTGTGGGGTTGCCTTGTGTTTATATGGTCTGATGCTTAATAAGGTGAAAAATGAATGAAGCTTTTCTAAGGCTTGGCTACTCACGGCAGCTCACTTTCCACGCTGTGACATCCTGGGCGAGTCCTACAGATTACCCCTCTCTGGGAGTTTTAACAGGATTTGCCTCTTCCACCTGGATTCCTACTCTCATTAAACTTGCAAGAACTTCATATCTTCGAGGTGTCAGCTCCTGTATCATATATGCATGACTTGATCAATGGATTCAAAAGGTACTGGGGCAGATTAAAAACAGAGACTTGATGAGTAAAGTCTTGTCTCCTTGAGAGTGTGTGGCACTGGGTAGGGGAACCCTTCTTTAACCGATTGTGTCTTTCCAACACAATTTTAAGGGTTTTCTTGTTATTTTTTCCCCTGTTCCCTCATTTTCTGAATTGGAGTATCACACTGTAAGGATCTTGAGCTGGCTGTTGTATGGAAGTTGTGTATCCACTCCCACTGGTCGCAGCATTTATATTGCCAGTATAACAGACAGGGAGATCAAAACAGAGAGATTAAGGTCTAATTCTCCTAGAGGGGTCCATTAATACTTGAGGGTTTTGATTTCAGGGCGTCCAGGTTGAAAAATTGCAAACTGAATTGCAGAAGCACCCAAGGCAGGCAGATACAGTAGGAGCAAACGGGAGCAGAAGTTGTTCCAGCCTTCTGAGTCACCCTGTGGGCACCTCGATGTGTGTGTTACAGAGCCTCCCAAACCAGATTTTGCTTAAGAAACTCGGCCTTGAATGGCCTTTAATCAAGTTCCAGCTACTCTTCCTCTGTTCAGACAACTTCACCTTGTTGTGGAGGCTCCAGTTGGATTTTAATGTCAGATAGATGAAGGACTAGGTAATCTGGCAAATGATTCCTCTGGTGGAATGAGGCAGAACAAACCAATCACACATTTTATCAGACTAGCCAAAGCTTACGCTCAGGTGTCTGTGCAGCCTTTGTGGTTTGTGTTGGCTTTCTGCCAGCTCTGTAGAGAGAAATGATGCCTGGTGTGTCATAAAATCTGCTGAGAAAGTTATTATACAACGTTTTTAAAACAGACTCGAACCAAACAGATTTTGCACTAGTTCAAAGCTTTGTTCCACGCGTCATCAGAGCTTTTGATCAGGTACGGTGTGCCAAAAAAACAGATTTACCACTGGTAGAACTGCAGGCTTAAGTCATCAGATGAATGTGTGCCCTACAAGAGAAGCCCTGCACAGGGCTTTACAAACTACATTGTTAATTTTAGTAAAAATAAACCTGATCACTATAATAATTTTTCTAAGTACTGTAATCAAAACCAATTTATATTGGAATGTGGTATGCAGTGGCAACAGTCACAGTTAGAATTCATGAAACCTCAAAGCTTCCACCCAAGCTTTTCCAGTGGCAATGAGTTTCTGCAGGGGATTAACTGAATAAATTGGATAAGAGACTCATACAGTGAGTAGGAGAAGCTGAACTTGTGGGAGTTTATTTTCCTTGCACTCGTTAAGGAGCACTGATCGGATTTCTGAAAGCAAAACCGCTGTGGCTCAAATAGCGTGGGTAACTTACAAACTGATATTGCACCAGGGAGGAAAAGTAAATGCAAGACTGCACAGATGACCCTGCTTTGTAAGCTGGCCTTTAACCCACGAGACCTTCAGCAGAACCTGGGGGGAATTCTCTTGCCCTACTTAATAGCTTTATGCTTTGCTTTCACTAAAAGAGCTGTTTCTGCCAAGTCCCTGATTTCTTACAGTTTCTTAAGCCACTTGATCAAGAGTGAAAATGTCTGACCTGTACACTTTGATGGAGGTAAGTACTTGCAGAAAAAATATGATCTAAACAGTCAATTCACAAGCAGCAGTAGTCCCCTGAGGAACATTTTTAGGGAGGCTGTCTCTGTGTATGGCTTTTAGCAGAGCGTGAGTCAGAAAGGCTACCAGGACGATCCACACAACCTCAGTGTTCTCTCTTAGTGAGATTGGACAGAGAGATAATCTGCCAAAGACCTTGGCTCTAACCTGAGCAAGGTTTTTACATTGATATTAAAGCCTTTGAGGAATGGTGACTGAATTCAGAGGACAGGTACAGTAGTTCAGGATGGCTGTATGCAGACATGTATAACAGGATCTGCAGTGTGAGTGTTCAGGACTTACCCCCAAAACCAGCGGTGACTCTAAAAAGGAATCACCTTACCTATCACAACAGCTGCCGATAATGTGCTTGGGGGCACTAACTCAGCATCAGCAGCAGATGTGAAAGCAAAACAGGGCTGCTGAGCTCAAACAAGGAGGTGGAGGTGAAGAGCACCCTTATGGCTCGGCCACCTTGCATACCTGTGTTCTCAGGAGCAGCGACGGATCTCCAATCAAACCGTAGCCAAACCTTGTAGAGATGGTGAATCTGACATGCATCTGGTGCATGCTTTATCTAGAATTTTTTAAGATGTCATTCTTTTTAACCAGCTGTGTCTCAGTGATCCCTGTGCTTTACTTTTCTTCTGCGATTTTTCCTTTGATAAAATTCATGAATTTAATGAACTCGTGCCAACTTTCAGACTGTAGTCTACACAGGAGTGGAAATACGGCATTATTACTTAAAGAAATGTATCCACGTGTATTCAGGAACAGAGACGGTGCTCTGGAGGCAGCTGTCAAGTGGATAGGGAGAGGGGTGCAGGCTGTGCAGCATCTCTTCTGCCACACAACAGACAGTATTTGCTACGCCAGGCAGTAGTTTCATACAGTTCTCAGTGTTCCTTTCTTAAATCTCCTCTATCATTCAAATCAACATATTGTTTTCATCATATCTGACTTAATTTTGAAACGATGGCACGTAAATATATAGCATATTGTAGCTCTTGGAATTCCAGGGCTTTTCAGATCTCATTCTTTGAATCACTTGGCTTACAAAAACAGGCCCTGAAATCCAACATAAAAGAGAATCCAGATACACAGACTGGAAGCTATTAAAATAAACAGATGGATGGTTTTGATTCCCTCCAGAAGAGAACAGATGTGGTTGCATGCATAAACATAAGCATTCACCCAAATAAAGCATAATACTCATTTTGTGTTTATCTCATAGCTTATCTCAAGTACACGAATTAAATAGCCTATTAATGTTTCGTATGCTGTAGGTCAGCGTGCTTTGGCTTTCGGACTAGCTTCTGCAATAATGAAGTTACCAAAAAATGGCAATCCTGGCTGTGAGACAGCCCCTTCAAGCAGGTACGATTCATTTGTCATGTTTCTTGCAAAGCCAAGTCAAACCCAAATAACCTAACACAATTAAGATCTGGCAAAGAAACATTTTCAATACAGCCATCAGCTACGTAACTTCAGTCGGAGCACTGCTTCTGAGAGCTGATGGCGGGACAACATCCTTGGGACTTCTTTTAACAATTAAAGTGATGAGGACAGTACTGCATGCACAGGTCCTTTTTTTTTTTTTCTCCCTAACATTCTGTGATTCTGGGATAACTGCTTTCCACTCATCAGCAGACTCATTTCTCTATTACTGGACCACAAAGCACCGCCATCAGGTTCCAGATTTTGGCTCCTGGGGACCAACAGGAGGTGTTTAGTGGCTTAGCTACCCAATACAGGCTGGAAGGTGAAAGTAGGTTTTGCTAAACTCCCTTTAAAAAAGCCACAGAGCTTCCCAGAGGAATCTGAAACTTGGTGTTGTAGCAAACACCTGCTAGAGAACACCAGCCTCTAAACCCCCTTGCTTACCAGTCTGCATCCATCTCCTTCCTGCCCAAACAGTGGCATTACACATCCGTATATCCATATCTATATATTTTCTAATACCACGGTACAACCCTAGAAGGGGCTTAACCACAATGAAGAACAAATGAATCACTTCTGCTTGGATTCAATGCTGAAGGATGTCGTAGCATAACAAAATACAGATCATACAGAGCTACCTTCCCATTTGCAGAATGATGGGGACTTATACGGCAGTGAGAGATCACACCAGTGCCCGCCTAACAAAATATGGACTGCCAGTTTTATGTGGCTGTACGTACAGTAGCTCTCACAGGAGAATGCAGAACGCACTTTGCAGATTTCATCTGGGGTTGGTCACTGCTTGGGAGTGGAAATTCTCTGCAGGTTTTCTGCCAGCCTGCTTTTGGGCACACGCTCCATGATTATTTCTGCAGGTGCTGCTCGAAACGATGCGATTTAACCATGTATCATACTCGTTTCCTCTAAGCTTGTTCTGGAGGAAAAAAAAAAGTCAGTGCACTGCTAATCTAACCAGTCACATCGGCTTGTTGTGATGAGGGGTGCTGAAAAGATCTTAAAGGAAAGGGAAATTTCCAGCAGTACCTGGCACCCCCCAGCTGGTGAGAGGCAGTCTTGGTGCTACAGGATGCACAGATCAGCTAGATCGGTGGCGACTGTTATTCCCAGATAAAGCACACACCGTCCCTCAGCTTCAATCGGAGAAGAATTCAGGAGTGGAGACACCCCTCCAGCAACCCTGACGTACGCAGAAGTTCCGCTAGGTGACAACAACAGAGCTGGCTGTTATAAAGGCAACCAAGTTTATTTCCGTATCACAGCCACAAAAAACAAAAGCAGAGGTGTCTGTACAAAAAGCATTTTGGCAAGCAGGGTGTGATACTTCTCCTGAGCTATAAGTCATTTCTCCTCATTGGTTCCCCTGCTTCTTTTGCTGAATAAATGATCCCAACTGATTTCCCTGCTCCAGATGATCTGTCCAAGCAAATAATCTTTTCATTTATTTTCCCCTTGCCTAGGAGGAAATTTTTCTTTTCTATTAAAAGACGGTTGCATGGGAATACCGGTCAATGGGCTATGAAATGAGACAAAGAGAGAAACTCTTTGTTGCTAACTCAGATAAAGATTTATCTGGAGCTACCCTGGGTTTATGCTCTCAGTAACAGCCATTTCACAAAACACAGCGGGAGCGATGTCACTCTCACATGAGTGTGTATGTGCATCAATTCTTCCTACTGGAAAGAATCAAAACTGTTCATCCGTGTGCCACAGCTCCTACAATGACATAATCTAATGGAAACGTATCCCCTTTTATTTGGGAAGCATCCCCATTTTAGGGGCATGAGACTATTTTTGCGCTATAAGGCTCTGACTGGGCTCAGTGGACACGCTGCTGGTGTCTGTGAAGCGCCCATCAATCTACAGGTTTGTTTCCATACAAGCCTCCATCTTCTTTGACGAAGAAAACAGAACTGTGTGATGCCAGGCACATTTGGGCAATGTCCTAAAAAGACACTTTGCCATGTTCCTGTATCCTGTATGCTGGCACAAGCAGGAGACGGAGCAGAGCTGGGAAGGAGCTGCAAGGCACCAGCATGGAACTGTGCAAGCAAGCAGAGCCAACAAAGCCTGTGTGTCGACAAACTACAGCTTCAGCTGGATATTCGGTCTCCTTCGTTCTCTCCAGAGCCAGTGCAAAGAATGAGACACTTCTAGAAGGTGATTTCAGACATCCAAGACATGCTTTTACTGTGAATAGCACACAGAGCTTTGCATACCCATCGCCTGCCTCAGAAGAGCAGCCTGCTATTTCACTAAGCTAGGCACTTCAGGTAAGACTAAAGTTAAACTTAGAGACAGAAAGTGTTCCTCCAGATCTTGCAGCACACCTAAACACTTGCATGGTGCTAAGAGTGTAGGGGTCCACGTTCCCTTTGCTTCTGATGCTAGGGAATAATTACATATAAGGCAGAACTCACCATTTAGGAATAAAACCAACCTATTCTGAGCTCAGATAGTCCCAGGTGATTGGCAATACGCTTCTTCCATAGGTGACAGGTAATCAAAAGCATTTAGCTATTTGTGGCATCATTTTTTAAACATAATAAAGGAATACGAGTGTCAGAAAGAGCAAAACAACCACCTCCTGAAAATGGGGTCTGTTCAAAACATCTCTAGGTAGCAGCCTAGAAATACGTCCAAAGTCACTGCTGCAAGAGATGTCTCTGCTCATGCAGGGATCTTCTCCCTGATGGCAACACTTAGAGGGTTTTTACCTTACCTGCATACTGCTGATGAATTTATAAGCGGGCGCAGACAGCTTGATGGCCCTTCTCTTTTCATCCTACCTATTCTTATTCATATAATTGTATAATCCTTATTTGAAACTCCCTGAGCTATTTGCCTCAATAATACGAGTTTTATTCATACTCTGGGGTTTGAAGAAACAGAGCAAAGTGTCTCCTGCAAGAAAAATCCAAATGATGTTTCTTTGTGGCTGGAATTTAATCTATTCTAAGTGGTGCCTCTGTTCCCCAGTGCTTTGCTTACCGGAGGTGAGCTCTCTGGCGCTGAAAATAGAAGATATTTTAGCATTTACGTGCGAGTGTGTGCATGCAGGAATGCAAATCTGTAGAAGTTCCAGAGTTCATCTAAAATGCTAACAGAATTACAAGCTCCCAACCCAAAGAAGACGTGGTGCTCATTGCTCCTTCCCAAACACAAGAAATGCAGTTATAGTTCCACCTCTTCTTCCCCTGGTCAGCAGAGTGGTCTTAATTGTCTGTGTCATTATGCAAAATGAGAAAAAAAAAGAAGAAAAAAAAAAGGAGAAAAAAAATATTCTTGTAGCCAAGGTTTTGAGCAGTTCTGTATTACTGGGCTCTGCTCACAGCAGGACGTAACTCATTTGGCCATCACAAGACCAACTTCCACCTCAAAGACCAGATTTTTCCTGAAACTTACACGAGTGAGCAGGCGCTGGGAAGGTTACACAGATCCCCTTGCATCTGTGTAAATCATCAGCTCCCTTGGGGCTGGCAAAGGACTGCAGAAGCACCCGATTTCCTTCCGAGAGGATCCTGCAAGCTGAGAACTGGGAAGTATATTTACCCGATAATAGTCTGAGGTGGATTTTAGATCCCTCAGGAGGCTCCAGCCGCATAATTGCAAATACTTATTATTTTACCTGAACCTCATAACTCTAACGTGCGGTGATTAAAATGAAATTCCCATCTCGGATACGCAGGAACAAAAGTCTTAATAACAACTGCTAAATCTCAGTATCACATTCAGCCACCTTAGTAACCTGTTTAAAAAATAAAAATATAGAACATCTGCAATCACATTATCATCCAGCCAAAGGGCTGAAATTTCCCTAGGGGAAATATTGGCTTAGAGAGAAATTTTGCTTAAAAAATGAAGCTTGTATTATCGGGATGTAAAATCCCAATCAAAGAAAGCAACAGTGTGCTGTAAAACCTAACCACTGTAAGGAATGATACAAAAAGAAAAATGTTATCTGTTTCCTACCTGAACAGTCTATGTTTAAATTATCTAGCAATGAAAAAGTTCCCAATGGATTCTCCCCCTCCTAAATGCAGGTCCAGTGCATTTAAAAAAAAGCCACTTCAGGTTGATCACAATGAACGTGGATCATTTGTTGGTGGCAAGCCCCACTGATACAACAAATACCCTCACATTCTTCTGCTGTACTGGTAAGTAAATGAGGATAATCCTAAAACTAACACAATCCTCAATATGCTGTCATGATAACAGTGCTGTAGAGTGTCTTATGCCTGCATGCGATCATCATCCAGGCAGTGTCAGTCGTCTGAGCGAGCCGGGGAAGGTTTTCTTCTTTAATGGATCAGAGAAAGAAACCAAACGTTGGAGCTGATCTTGCCAAACATTTCCAGGTGGCTGTACAGAACCCTCTGGGCATTATGAAACATCTGTAACAATGCAAAGAAAAGAAGCAGACTCCTTTTCCCATGGCTAACAGCATTGCCTGTGCTTCAATTTCTTCGGTTTCTTTGGCAGCAAAGAGTGTTCATTGCAACCCCTCTGCAGAGGCAAGTGTGGTCAAAAGAGGGGAATTTGGGGGTTTAGGGAAAAGTTTGATTTAGAGTGGGTGACAAACACATAGGGAAGGGCGCTGTCAGGACACTGCTTTCCCCCTGCTGTGCCACTGAGCACACACTGAGCTGGCCCAAAATGAACGCTTAATGTAGACTGGATTACCTCACCAAGGCAGCTGGCGTTTAACCCTGATCCCAAGCACTTCCCTTTTTCCATCAGAGGTTGAAGTTGCCGTACTCACAGGTCAACGGGCCAGCTCCGTACTTACAGCATTGTTAGCTTTTTGATAAATTGCACTCATCAGCCCTACCACTTCTTCTGCAATTTGCCAAGGATTAAGCAGACTTGGACAGGAAAATAGTTAACTAGGATTGCAAAGCAGTTTCCCTGTTGTTTTTTTTTTTCACACTAGGAATGCATCAACAGTAAAGGGATACGTACAATTAATGTTGTTGATACGTTGGACTTAATAAAAACACATACATTCAAGTCACAGCGTTAACATTTGGATATGACAGAATATGGGGTTGCTCAGATGTGGAGTTTTCCTTTAACACGTTGAAGAAGTCTGATCAGAACGGATTCTGGCTTTCGAGCACCCTAAAACATGGACTGTCGTATGTATACGGAGAGAAATTACCCGAGATGCAGGGATGTTCTGGCAGCAGAGGACAGGACGAGGAGCACAGTGGCAGGGCTGTAAATCCCGGTCTGTTACTGGCATTTATGGATGTAGGAGAACTCGTTTAATCTCCCCAGCACCATCCATGGCTCTGTAAATCAGGTCACTTTGGATGTGCTGCTGCTCCAGAGCTTGCACTGCTACATTAATCTGCTTAGGCTCCTGCCTGCCCTAAGACCTAATTCATTTGCCTTTTTTTAGCCCTAAGACCGGCTCCTGTAGCCTGGTACAGCCTTTGCTCCCGCACCTGCTTTGCAATTAGTACCCGCAGTAGTTAGCTGAAACCTCTGCTGCGTATTTTCACATGAAACCACGTCTGGAAGGCAGCACAGACAATGGGATGTGATGGAGGACTGTTGTTGCCAGTGTTTAAAGGAGTATCAGCACAATTAATCTGTTCTAAAACAACGCCCAAGTTCGCAGAGCACCTGATAGGACTGAGCCCACAGAAGTTATAATACTTACTTTGCCTTTTATCACCGATATTTGGCATTTTCATTTTAAACTAGAATATCTCCTGATGGTTTTATTTTCCTTTTTACTGTACTTTCATTTTGTTATCGGCCGGTATCTGATACTCATTATCTTAAAGCACAAGTGCTATCTGATTACAACGTAGACAGGTATCATGAAGGAATGGTGAATTGCTTTAGGAGATTAATAGGTTTTGTATCTATACACCTGTACTACAACTTCCCTACCTCATTCTCCTCCTGTTTAGCCCAGGATATGTGCAGTGTTGTAATACCAAGACATACTGCTGTCGCTTCTATTTACTGCTGTGAAGAGATGACTTTGTGGAGAGCTGAGAAAAACTACTAAAAGGGTGGAAAAACTTATCTGAGATTGGCCAGCATAAAAATGGAAATTTATTCCAAGCTGACAGATAATTTGACACGTAGGAGCACAGGAACCTAAGACAGAGCCTGAGGAACTCGATCTGCAGCTAAACAAGGTCTTGAATCATGGCCCTTTGATAAAGTCACCTGTCACTGCTGCTATCCAGGTAAAATCTGAAGGAGTTGAAAACTTCAGCCAAGTTACTGACAAGTCCCAAGAGAGTTGCATGTCAACACAGCACAGAAGGATGCTCTCCAATCTCCAAATACTTGAATTGATCGTCACCCTTATGTCACCTCTTTTGAAGATGTTGCTCGAATGTTACCTGGAAATTTAACACCCTTCTCTACCCAACATTAGGTAAATTCCAAGAATCTAGTCTGTGCCCAGTCTGTACTGAGAGAGGACAGCCAACACCTATCCCTTTATATCTAATGTATAGCCAAGTCAGTTTTGGTACCACACAGCTAATGAACAACAACCCACACGTGGACATTTTATTTGGCTGGGACATGCTGCAGAGTCCCATCAGGCCAGTACTGGAGGCACATAAGCTACAGCACTCTTAATATCCAAACATGCACCTGCAAGCACAGATGTCTAAGAAAAAAGTTGTAAGATACTGTGGAAGTTCTGTAATAAAAATGAGCAAACGATTGTCAAATTGTCCTCACAAATAATACGACCATTAATTTACAATCAACAGGATTACTCACTATCCTTCCATGACAATCACTGAATAAATTATTTTCCTCTCTACCCAGAACCTTTAAGATGAGGTGAGATCAGATGCAAACGAAGAGGAAATTGCCATTCCAAGGACAGATTTTATTATTTTCAGCCTCTGACAACAAATATATTATTGGCCATATATAAAAAAGCCCTGCCCGCAGAACAGCAGAATAATAAAACCACAAACTTAATTATTAATGGGCACCTGAAGCCATTGGAATCTCCATCCAGAAGCACCACTTAATTTGTAATGTGCCGTGACTCAGGCAACGTCTTTATATTTATAACTAAAAGACACTGAAATGTGTTTGTAGTAGCAACACTGACTACACGACTGTAGCAGTGGCAAGAGGCGTGGGAGGGATATCAGGTCTGATAGGCTCACGCAGGTAGGGCATGAATTAGAGGAAAGTCTTTCAGAGGCAGCTGAAAAGATTATAATTGCCAGCAGCAGCAGCGGTGTCTGCAGAAACATCTGTCCAAACCTGTCAGTCAGCAGGGGAAGCCAGAGAAATGGCACATCTCACATGGACACCGCACTCCGAAGTAATAGCTGTAATTGCAATAAGAAAGGTTCCCCGGTCAAACTTTCAATGTTACTTCTGGGCAAAGATCCCAGTACTGAAAAAGATGAAGATCTTTTCCAGCTCTTGAATTATTTCCAGCTGTACGCCAAGTAGAAAGCATCCACGGCAACTTGGCAAAAAGACCACTTTTAAAACAAAAAGGGAAGGTTGAGTTAGTGCTGGAAATCGTTGGCATTGCAGGAGAGAGCCAGCAAATTCTGCACTTGTCATCAACACCAGCACTGAGCAGCAAGCAGCTGTGCCAGCCCTCGCTACCTGCAATTTTCTACCACTATTTTTAACTCCTCCGCTACCCTTTGCTTGGAGGTAGCAAACCAGCCCTACCTCGCTGCAGTTCCCTGGCAGAAATCCCCCAGCAGGAAGGCAGTTAGAGGCTGTCTGCAGCACAAACCCCGTGGGATGCTCTGTTGGAGTATGAGGTTGTTCTTCACGGCCAGTTCCGAGCTGCCCCACCTCTTGCTGTAGGTATCAGGCCAATAGGGACAGTCTTGGCCAACAGGAACAGTCTTGCCATCACGGTGGTTTCCTTATTCATGGGTTGAATGCAGCATGTGTATCCGTCTGCTGGGCACTGACTTGTTTAGCTGCTTCTGCTGAGACACTATTGCATTAGAAGGATTTTAAATTGATGCTGTTATGAACAGGAGCTGAACCAGCAACCAAACCAGAAGGGCTCTACAACCCCGAAGTGTGTTCCACTGGCCCATCGTGCTGCAGACAGAGCTGCTGTGGCAAGGCAGAAATCAGGCAACACCCCTCAGCCCTTCCAATTCTAACCTGGAAACGGGGATTTCCTTCAACCAGTCCAGGAGCGGCAGCAATTTGTAGGAGATAACTGAAATTTTGCTAAGGAGCTGTCAGGAAGATCAGGACACCTGGCCCGTCCTTCTGCGAGCCCTGCCCACCGATGGGGAACTGGGCGAGCAGATCCATCGGAAGGCTTGGGCTCTGCCAGGAAGGCAGCCTGGGATGTAGATCAGCTTCTTCAGCCGGCACCTCACAGCAGCCAGCTCAAGGGATTTTGTCAATATTTCATTTATTTGTGAGGGCAGAAAATAAGGTTTAAGGAGCTTTGAACTTTTAAAGAAGACCTCTATAGCTCCTGGCACTATATCAGCCTAGATCAAAGCCACTTTATTTTTTTATTTTTATTTTTTTGGATACCCAAACCTGCTCTTTTGTTTAACGCTCCCTGATGCTGCAGAGGACCAAAAGGATAATAAGACGCTGCTGTAAGGACAGGCAATTCTTTTCAGCAGAGTACGTTCAAACACACATAAGGGCTCCTGTTACATGCTAATGGTGCCACAGTTTCACTCTCTCATCTTACTCTGTCAACTTTGGAGCTGAATTATGACTTTAATATCTTGGTCTCTGTTCTGACTATGATTTGTTCTTTGTTGTTTTTCTGAACTGCACTTCAGGGCAATACATTGTTGGAGACACTTTCAGCTGGTTATAACAGAGCACTGCAAACTGCAAATCTCTGCACTGCTATCCATACAAATTATGGATATGAGCGTACATGATCTAAACATGTCCAGAACTTGGAAACCTTTCAGAACATGAGTGCAAATTCCTAACAGAATATACTTCTTTACATTTATTTATTTTATTATTATTAAAGCCAGCAGCACGTTGCAGTGTAATGCTTTTCCCGCTTCACGTATTTTCATCTCACCTCCATTCAAAATGCATCCTCCATCCTTACAGTTATTTTACTTTAAATATTTCATGCTTGATACACAAAAGACACCACTGGATGAATGTAACCCTTATTTCCTAAATGCTCCTCAAGGGACTACATATGTTTAATACATGAAGAAGTACACAGCAGGTCAGTCTAAATTATTATTCATAACTATGAGGGGACTATAAATACACATTTCTTTCCAAAATTCAGGGTCAATCTAACAGTTTTTAAGTTGAGCTATCACAGGAGTCAGCCGATGTTCAATGAATAAAGGATTTGAAAGCTCAGGGCCTCATAACTTCGTACTGGTCCCTTATTTCAAAGGATTCATAGAGGTAAGTAGGTGCAGGGAACAATAGTGGACACTTCCAGTTAATGCAGAGCAAAAGAAGGACAAAAGGGACTAAAACCTGGCAAAAAGCTGACAGACCATCCAAACCCCTCAGTGCTGCTGGATAAGTAACTTTCCCTATTTGAATCCATCTATGAGCCGTGCAGGTAACAGGGGGACACAAAAAATTGCCTTCCACGGAATCAAGTTCAATATGCCTCCCAACGTACTTATTCACACCTGATACACCCCAAATTCCTTTCCATGCATCTGCCCTGTACCGCGGACCTGCCAGGCAGCACCACTCTTTTCCTTCACCAACATTTTGATAACAAACAGTGGCTTATAATGATTCAGGAGATTCATTTGCTAGCAGGACGGGATTTGCAAATAAATTTGCCAGGCTCTCAAGTCTATAATACAACACGCACTGCGGTGTGAGGATACCTAACCCAGTTCTGGTCTAGCTGTGGAGAGCTAAACCCTTAGAAGTTGAAAGGGAAAGTAACTAAGGCTAGATGTTCTTATATCTCTCCAGCTTAAAGATAATTTTCAAAAGCATATGAAATTGAAGTAACTGAAAGAATACTTTAACAACACAGCCCGTTAGGTTATTAAGGAGATCAGTCAGCTTGTTTCAGTTGCTTTTAATTATCTTCTGTGGAGTTGTTCTGGCTTTATACTGGTGTAATTAAACATATCGCATCCCAAGCTGCTTAATTTCCTTAAAGATTCTGTTTACCTGTTTTTAATTTTATGAGAACTTGAACTTCCAGGTGTTTAAACCAACAATTAAAAAAGAGAAGACCCTCTCGGAATGAAGAGGAATCAATTCAGAATGTATTTTAAGTTTATGTGTGTTCATTTTCTTCTACTAGCAATTCCCAGTCACTAGTCTCAAGCAAGATATCCTGACATTTTTAATCATACAAACACCATAATTTTGAAATAGCTATAGGCTTCTTCTTCTTTTTGTTGCTTAAGATTCAACAGAGGATACATCATAAATGAGGCTTTAAGAAAAAACAATTGCATTATTCTACCTAGCTGGGACAATGACTGCCACCATGAAAATAAAATTACTGCCATTAAATCGAGAACTTAATTAGAATCACAGCAACAGGTTCATTTTCTGCTGGGGACTTGGTCTACTGGCATGGCATAGAATGATTCACCCCAGAGTACCTATCAGGGCTGAGCCAAGTCTGTAGTCTTTGAATTCTTCTGATATTGAAGCTGCCTGGAAGAAGCTTGGTAGTTGCAGAAGGTTCACGGGCACTGCTTCTGGTAGCTAGAGATGGGCTGGCAACTTGCACTGAGAGAACTCTGGCTTATGCCCACGTATGGAGGCAGAAAGAATCAGACTCTAATTTTCCTCCATAATCCGAGCAGACACAGAGCCTCCAAATGACTGGATCAGACACAAAGATACAATCTTTGCTTTCCCCCTCTTTTTCATTATAGAGTGCCCTCTATCCCCAAACTCTGATAGCAAAGATCAATGCAATACCAAATGGAGAGGATTATGGTCCGCCTACACTCAGTTTCTGTAACAGAGAGAGAATAAATTTCCCTGGCTGACTTACCCAGACATTAGCTGCATTTGCCAGTAGTTGTGAGATACCCTGTAGTTATTCTGGAAATCCTCTTTCATACAGAGGCTGGAAATCCCCTGTGCACGTCATCATTGAACCTGTCTGCCAACCTCAATGTCACCTTCCTACCGTCTATCTCCTCGCCCTGCAGCTGGTTCAGCAACAGAAAAGGTGCATAATTATTTCATAAACACCCCTCAGTGAGCTCACTCAGCCTGGGAAAAGAGTGTGAAAGACTGAAGTCCTGATCTTGTACGTACTTGAGAATGCCACGACGTGACGATTCGCTCCAAACAAGAACTTCACCAACCAGACAACTTTTCATTATCAGAGGATGAGAATAAAAGAGATGATGAGTAAGAGGATATATCTTATATATCCTGATATATCAGGATATATCTAGACCTTATATATCTGATATATCACGGCAAGAAGTGCCAGGATAAGAATCCAGGAACCTTGGGTGCGTTTTGTCTGACCTGAAAGGAGTCATTTACTCTTTCTGCATTTGTTTTCTTATCTATGGGGTAGCAGCACTAGTACTTATTTTACGTGTCTTTTAGAAGCAAATAATGTATTGAATGAACTTTGAAATTATATGAGTCAGTGCAAAATATGCTCCCATATCTGTAATTTTAAGTTTGTAATGACAATTTAGGCATATGCGTGCTGTTAGAAGAACAACAGCTTTACCAATACAATGAAAATTACTATTTGAGTTTATAAAGCCTATGTTTATTGAGAAAATCTGCCTCAGACTAGGATAATAAAGTTATCAAACATCTACACACACACACACACAGCACTAACTGGTTGCCAAACTTAAAATGAGTGTCAGTTTGCTGAGATCTAAAACAGCCCCCCAAAAATAAGACAAAAGATCTTTCTCCATAAATACAATCACCTGAAACAACTCATTCCCTACCAGCAGGAAAAGCTCAGCAGCAACACCAGTATTTCTTCTTCCAGGAGCATGAGATTTCTCAGAAATAAACTCATCTTCAGAGGAGATTACTAACATCTCAAAACACTGTCCGCAACCCACAAAATCACCCCACCTCTACCAGTAGAACTAATACTTCAGCATAGAAAAAATAAAAGAAGAAAACCAGAAAGAACCTTGCTAAGACAAGTTACAACACCTGCAGGACACTTCAGTAACACAACAATTAGCATCACAAAATCTAGCTGAAAATTGAATAGATACTGTGCTTTTACAACAGATGGATACACGATGGGTTAATTAGAATGTGAAAAGCTGTAATTTCTAAATGAAGGCATTTTCTGAAATGTCAAAATGACTCATCAGTTTGAAATATATTCTGAAAGATTCCCAAAAGAGTCAACCTATTACTGAAGAAAACTGATTAATAAGTCTAGTATCGATCTATTGAAAGTGCATGATGAATCTGCCTTTCCCTTGGAAATTTCTTCCCACACCAAAACACTAGCAATTTCTCAGGATGGTCCACATGGAAATCATTAAGCAAACATAATAAAAAGGGAAAACAAAATGAAGAAAATCTCAAACATTTACTCTAAGAGTTTCTCAGTTCACTTCTTTCGCATGACTTAATGCCATGTTCAGAAACAACCCCAACCTGTCCATCCAAGGGAATGCATTATTCCTCAGAATGACATTGTTAAAGCACTTGTCTGAAATTCCCAGCTATTTAAAGCGTCTCCTTGAAGGCACCTACAATAACTTTGCATGGGGAAAAATTAAAATGAACTGATGCAGTAAGTAGATAAGGGTGCAGACTAAGAGAACAAACAACACCTTGGCGTGTCTTAGAATGCAAACGATCACACATGGGAACTTTCTTGTGCTCAAGCTGCTGCTGTATGCAGCACTGAATTTATGCAGAAAAAAAAAAAAATAAAGATTGAGACTATCAAGAAAGAGATTCAGGGAAGAAAATAGGAAAGAAAATTCAAGTGAATTATTTCATGGTATCACAAGTGGAACTCATTCTAACTCTTCTCCACAGGCCTTTGTGTCTCTGCTGAGGAGTTTGGATGGGTCTATCCATCTCTCTATACACACACACACAAATAGACATTTTAGAACGCTGGCCAATGGAACTTTGTTGCATTTTGAGACGTTTTCTCTTAAGGTTATTGCAATTTATTGTAGTTGTTGCAATTACAATGAGAAAAGACTCACAAGACAGTCTGCAAACTACGTATGCAGTTTGCATTGAAATGCACCCAAACGTGGGAAGGTGGACATTGCTATTTAACAGCACATTAGGACGCACAGTGATTAAGAATAATTATCCATCTTAAAGTACAAAGTAAAATTAGGAAGACAGAGTGTAATTATGCTAATTGGAATCCAGCCTATGCACTAATACCAACCCTTGGAAATGCAGCTGTGGCTCCTTCACAGGCACAAGTGTTAATTATTGTTTATGTCTCATCCTAAGGACAAACTTCCCCTGGAATACAATGCTAACTAGCAACTCAGTGAACCACCGTGCACAAAAATTGCCCTACAAAGACACTTGCCACATGCTTCACAACCTGGTTCTTCATTAGATATTTCTCCCCAGGATGGTTACTGGGTCTGACACAGATGAAATTATACCTGCCTGCAGAGATACTGTTGTGACCAAGGACAAGGGAGTCATCTTTTGTTTTTCCAAAACATTTTTTTAGTTCTCTTTTCTTCACAAGGAAGCCTACTGAAAACGCAGCTGATTGTGGTTTGCTACCACAAACCAGGGCATAAGCACCAAGAGCCCATGTACAAACATAGGTCTGAAATATATTTTGTTTCTGCCTGTGAAACTCAGCCCCCAGCTTTCGTTCAATTTATATATAGTTAAACTTATACGACAGTGGTCGCTTCTAACATTTCATTTGTATGCACGCTTTTGATGTGCCATGGACACCAGCCAGTCACTACCAACTTTAAGCAAGAGATCAATCCATTTCCTAATTAGAGATGTGAATTAATGGGAACTGGAATGACCATTTTAAATAAGGCAGGCCCTAGACAATGACTTTTTTACATGCCCTGTGCCCTAGAGCATTTCCTTTGTAATATTTTCAAACTATCCACTCTCATCAATGATTTATGGTGTCTAGGTGCTACTTGGCAGTACTTTCAATGTCAGTGCTGATAAAGGAGAAAACTTTTATTGTATCTTGAACCGTCAACAACTTGCTTCTGAAATTTCAAAAGAGTTCTTGCATTTGACCTTCATATTTACAGAATCTAAACACCTGCATTTTCACGGAGAATAACGCTTTAGGAGCACTTCACTAATGAGTCACATCAGCTTTACCCATCATCAGAATATGCTTAATTCCATTGGCCTCGCACCATCCTTCTCCAACTGGGTACCGAACCTCATTGTGACAGCTCAATTAGTTCCGCTGGCAACATTAATGAGATTACGATTATGTGAGAAACGCACCTAGCAAGTACGAATTCTTACGCAGCCCTCTAGTTAAAAGGAATATTACAACTTTAATAGAAGGAGGCATCAAAAAAGAACTTACCCACACAAAGAAATTTGACAATTATGTTTAAATTTAATATAACATGATTATAGAGAAGAGAAGAGCTGGAGTAAAAGCCTGTCACCGCTTCTCACACAATATTATTTATGGCTCTGTGTAGGACCAACACCACAACATTAGCGGTCAGAAATCTTAATACCTTCTGACACAACTGGGTTGGTCCATCTATTATCACCCACAAATCCTTCAAAAACAAATACTGGTTCAAATAATTATGCTGTTCAACATATTAACTTCCAAGACACCAACGAGAGGAACTGCAGTGATGAAATGACTTGTTTTAGGGAAGATCGGTTAAAAAGAATTATTTGTATCCTGGGCTTCAAATCAAATGCCTTTAATATTAGGATCACACTTTCCACTGAATAAATGTCAGAGAAATAAACTTGATAGAACAATATATTTTCCATGCTCTAAAATTATGAATTTTAAAAAGGACTGAGAACACGAAACTACAAAGTCTTTAACCTCAGGGGAATAAATTCAAATACCAACCAGGTCAGTAATAATCTAATGTCAACTGTTACCATAAAAAATGGGCAATGATAAATAATGAAGTATCAAGCTGCCAGGTAGGTATTTAGTGGGACCTGTGAGGATCTGTGTTATTCTTACTTACTGTGTATCTTGATTAGAATTTTAAAGAAAAGGTAATGCTTCTCCCTACCCAGCTTCACAATCATTTATAACCCAGAGCATGAGAATTGTCAGCCTACCTCTTAAGATTCTTCCAGGCTGTGTTTTTATTCAGTTTGGGTACTTGCTAGCTTGTTTCCAACATTATTTTCCTGAGAAGAAAAATAAAACAAAGCAATCAATGAGAGGTGAGTCTTTAGGTTGGTGAGGTTTAGTACGCAATGCAGATTTTGCTCATCTAAACGGCAGGTATTTTCTTAATTGCATTTTCCTCCTTTCATAATGTTGACAGCTTAAAGAAAAGGAAGTTTTATATAGATCTCTGCTCTGACTGGTATTCAGCCTACTCTCACTTCTGTAGGATGGATAAATGCCCCTTCTGTTCACAGCTGCATACCTCTCTTATTACTGCTGACTTCTATTGGTGTGGAATATAAAAGAAATACTCACCACGTGTAGATTATTTTAATATGTTGTAGCTAGCCAAATGAAAACAAAAAGGCCAGCAGCAAGCAGTCCACTCTACAGAAAGCAAAGAAGCACTGGATGTTAAAACATCGGAACAATATGAACTACTTGTTCCTCTGAGCCTTACACTTTGCATCAATGCAGTCGTTTACCCTTCTGCAAGCGTGCATTCCTCTCCTCACCCTGCCCAAACTGTTTCTTTATAAGAGCAACACACAGGCAGCTCTCTTTCAAGAGAAAGACCGCTTGAGCTGCAAAAACCATGTGCTGCTCTTGATGAAACACGAGAGAAGGCAAGATCTGAAAATCTTAAAATCAAGCAAAGACCTTGGGCAGGCCAGCCGAAATCCAGCATGAGGTGCTTACTGTGGTAAAACACCTCAGCGAATCCTACATGATAGAGAAAACAGTACGCATCCTGCAAGTGAAGTGTACGTATTTATTGATCAATGACTTCCCTAGAAGAAAATACAGGGCTATCAGCTACTTGTAACCCCAATATTAAAGCAGGATCCAGCAGGCAGAGGACACGAGCTGACTTCACATCACGACGCGCTCCCGGAGCGCCCTGCCTCTGCCTGCTGTTCCCTCGGCCTGGCTGCCTCAGCAGCAACGCCGGCCTCTCCCCCGCCAGATCCCGCTGTCGCGACACCATATCGCAGGCAGAGCACGACAGAGACGGCAGCCGGGAAGCCAGGCCCTCCCCCGGAGCCCCAGCTCCCTCCCCGCTGGGGGCCGGGCCCGCGGCCTCGGCCGGCTGGGAGCAGCGCGGAGCTGGCGGCTGGGGGCCGGCCGCGGGTAAGGAGCTGGGCCCCGGCGGCTCGCTGCGAGGGGGTTTGGTCGTTAAAGGCTGGAGGAAGTGGTTTTGTCCTGGAAAGGAAGGATCGTAAAAAAGATATTCTGTCCGTAACGTGAAGGAAAGAAAGGATCGTAAAAATATACTAAAATATGTGTGACGTGAGGGAGACGCCACGCCTGCTGCCGTGGGGTGTTGGGCAGAAGGGGGATGCAGAGGGGCTGCTGGGTTGTGAGTTAGAAGGGGGCTGTTAGTTGTTACTTGGTGGTAACTTCACATTTCTTACGGTAATGTTTGTCCCTTGGTAATTTCACGTTTCGGGTGGTAACATAGCTTTTCCCATTTCTGCCCCCTAGGAGGAGATGGAGCTTCCCTCCCTCAGGCTCTCTCCAGACACGCTGCCCTTTTCCTTCCTTTTCCTCACCTGAAGCCCCCCCCTGCCGGGCTGTGGCCGGGGGCTGCTGGAGGAGCAGCTCTCAGAGCCCTCACTGCACCCTGTGAGGTACCGACTGGGCCTCGTGAGGAGTACAAGCTGCAGGACGCCGGGTGCCGCTTCGAAGCAGTCTGTAAACGTGTTTTATTTATTATTTACAAGTATATTTACACACTCTAAGTTATCTTTTGTGCTCATTTGGGAGCAAATACCTCATGTTCGCTGTGAAAATGAGCTATCACACATATCTGAAATATTGCTCCCTCGTCACCTGAGCGTCCTCGCCCCACTCCACCTCTCTCCCCCTGCTGCTTGTGCAGCCTCAGCTCCTCAGGCCAGCTGCGGGCTGCAGCACTAATTGCCTCTGTTTGCATTTCCTACTGGTTTTCTCCAGGAGATTTGATCTTATTAACCAGTCTCCAGCCTGTTCAGGGTTGGTACGGTGAATAAAAAATTGTTTAGTTCTGATGTAACCTGTAAATATTAATAAGCACTATTTTTGACTTTTGGGCACATGTTAAAACAGAAAATTAAACTTACGGGCCTAGAAATTTGGCACTACAGATTGCTTTTGAAGCCTAGTCTTGGGAAGGAAGGCCTGAATTCGTGTTAGGGGCTCAGGGTCCTTAGTGCACAGATGGACCTCAGCAGTAACATGGCAGCATAGCGTGTTCAGTAGAGAAATGGCTAAAGTCAGCACATTTAAAACAAAGTTAATCTAAAAACTGCTAACAAAAACCAAAGCAGCATGGTATAGGTGAACTTCTGGCATGAGAGAAAGTGTTTTTGTTTACTTATTTGGTTCCCTTTTTTCTGATGGAGGAACCACAGTTGTCAGTGCTGCAGGTATCTTTCCAAAGGGCTATCACCCACACATTTATCCTTCTTATCTTATTAGAGTAGAGGAAAAACAAAGGGCAAAATTGTTTAGGACAAAGTTGTTTATCTCCTTAGATTCAAAGGAAGAAGGGAAAGTACATCATTCTAACTTAAAAAAAAGGGGATGGAGAGCAAAGAAAAACCACACACACAGAGCTTTAAAGTGTATCCGCATTACATTATAGCTACCTATCCAAGGCCTGTTTTATTCCTGGAACTTGGTTCTGGCGAGTTTTATTATTTTTTTCATGCTGAGAGCATGACCATCGTTTTGAGAGCATCATCTGGCTGATACTTGTCATGTTTTTTTCTAATTTTCTGGACAAAATCTAAGCAGAACACGGAGGCTTTGCTTTTCTGAGATGTGAGAGGTTTAAGACAAGAGAAATAATTTCTTTTTAAAGCACCTTTTGTTTTCATAAATGACTTTGTCCAAGTATTACCTGTAATTCACAACGAAGTTGAAAGGAGTGCTGATCAAAATTCATTGTAAATGCTCAGTGGTAATTGTTATTGTAGACTTACCCAGCAGATCTTAATGATGCATCGCTTTAATCAGCAGTAGTGCTTTGGCGGGTGTTGCCTTGATGTAGCACATTAAGTAGTTACTTCAGCCACCTAAACTGGGTTTGAGCTGAGCTGTGGTATTCCTCTGTATGCCTGCTATAGCTGTAAGTAATGCAGTCATTTATCCTGTATAACTGAAACTGTTAATGGTTTTCTTTTGTTTTAATTTGTAGTGCTGCACCATGGCTACTACCTCAGCGGATAGTTCTGGTAGCTATGAAAAGGGGCAGGTGGAGTTGAGCCAGAGTTCCAGGAGCTCTGTTTTTGACTACTCAGAAGACACCTTTGAGTCCTTCAGCAAGGAGGAAGCAGCCTGCTGCCAGCATGAGAGCAAACCACCTGAACCGTGTTGTTCTGTAGAGGATGTAGAGTCTTCTGCCGTGTCGGATGGATTGGAAAGCATGTCATGTCTGGCAGGCCAAAATCACACAGGTATGCAGAGCTTTCCGTGCTTGAGACCTGTCTTGCACAGCTTTGGATCTGTGCAGTGGAGGTTTGACTTGGCAAAAATAAAAACTTAAAAAATTGCATGCAATGTGCCCACTGTACAAAGCAACAGAACCTCAGTATGCTCAGATCTGTGTCTTGGTTTCTCAGGATTCACTGATGACTACACGTAGGGGGGTTATGAATTGGCCATGAAAAGCTTTCAGTAGTAATCCTGTGATGCTTAAATTCTATTGTTATGTTCCAAATTTCTGCAAGATACTATGACTTTATACCCACGTATGAGAAGTATCTGGGCTGTGTAGTAATTCTTCCAAGGGTGTACATAAGAGGGCTGGATAGCACCTTAAAGCTGCATTGGAGTGATAAAGAAGCAGACAGCAGGAAATAAGCTAACTGTCTCAATGTCTTTCTTGTCTGTTAGTTCTTTTTTCCCTTGTGTCTGTGGAGTTTTGTCATTCTTCTTCCTTTTCTCCAAATCTGGTCTGAGAAATATAGTGAGTACTTGAAGACATGATTTTTAAAAATCTGTTCTTAGTTTAGGGGCTTGTCAGCATGTATAAACAGTATAATTTTTAAAACTAAGGCACTTAATATGTTTTTTAAAAACAGTGTGGACTTGAGATATATAATGTCTGTTAGCTGGCATTGCTGTAATCTGATTCTTTGTCCATCTTGATCAGCTGCTGTATACCGATAAATAATTAACTTTGTCTATACTTAAAAATGACAACCTGTTTGTTCTTACTGTAGACAAGCCCAGTAGAGATGTTCTTTCTGTTCCTCACCCAGCCAGCACCTTACTGCTTTACTGCCTTTTTTTTTTTTTTTTTTTTTTAATCCCTCCCCACCTCTGCAATAATAACCAGCACAATTTTTTTAGGAGTCCTTTTAAAATAACGTTGAGGCATGAAATCTCAACAATGCAGGCCAAAACTTGTTGTCAAATATAGATACGTGTATGTAACCCCTATTTGTCGCAGCACAGAGTATAGCCTTAGAGATCAGTGCTTCAAAAATCTGAATAAAGAGATTATCATCGCCTTGATGTCTTATTCATGCTACGTTTATGTAATTGAGCAGTGTCTAATGGATTGGATTTAACAGTTTGGCTCAGAATTTATAGTTTTTACAAAGACTAGGTATTAATAAACCTTTTTTTTTTCTTGATATATAGCAACTTTTAGAAATTATTCTATGTCTAACCATTAAAATCTATATTGTTGGCATCCAGAAGCATGTGCTAGGAGGAAATCTTGTGTGTATAGAGGTGCTTTTAATAAGTGTTAACACTTATTATCTTTATAAGGTTAATATTTCATAAAATTATGGAGTCTTCTGAATGCTGCTAGTTAAGTGAGGAAACCAGGGAATAATTCACAGGAAATATTTTGGGAAGTTGATATCTCTCTGCAGTATATATCTTACAGAGAGCAGCATATATAAATAATAAGAACTACAGAGGACTTGTCATGTTGGTATCTCCATAGGGACACATTATTTCATTCTGTAAGCCCTCTCAATTTGCTATTAGTATCCTGAAAACAGAGTAGAGAAGTCAGGTGCTTGCTCGATGTGCTCAGTATTTTGAACTGGAACCATGTATCTTCCTGTCAGTGGCACTGGCTTGTCAGACCTCTTAAGTCTTTTCTTCACCCAGCTCTTCGCTTTCACATCTTTGCTGGATCCTTAGTTACTGCAGAACTGGAGTTGTACCGGAACAAGTTGAAGAACAGGGAATTTATATAGATTTTCATTCTCCTCCTGCCTTCCCTCCCTATTATTTTTTCACTTGGATCAATACCTTGATAGAGTTCACCAAAGCTCCCGTGAGTACTTGTACTGCCATGAGAGAAGAGCCTGCGTAGGGCTGAAAGTAAGCGATGGGGCGAGTTGATTGAGGTTGTTAGCATTGCAGACAAAACAGAATGTGTGAGTCTCTTTTTCTCAGCTCATCCTCTAGTCTTTCAGTGGAGTGACAGAAGCTTGCTCTTTATTTCAGCCTGAAACTCTGATGTCATCTGTAAAGGCCCCGATGGTTTGGGGCTTCTTTTCCCTCACCAGGGAAAACTCAATCAAATTCAAGTGTGATTGCCTCCTGATTTTTTTTTTTTCTCATTCCTGATTTCTTTACAATGTATGTCCAAAGCTACCTTTTTTTTTTTTTTTTTTCCATTGTAGATGAGCAGTCTGAAGTAGTTGGTTCTGTGGCTGCAGAAAGATACTTCATGAGAAAATGGATGGATGTTCTAAAAAATAAGGAAGCTGTCATTAAGCAAGGCAACTCTGTCCTCAAAACTCATTCTGGTGAGTTCACTAACTTTAGTAGAATTTATAATTCTTCTTTCTTTGACAAAGGGGATATGAATTTTTAACGACTAAAATTTTATGTATAAGCTATTAAGTTAAGCCAGGTAATTAACCTGACTTAATTAGCCATGTAATTAAGTATGAAGACTCTCTTTTATGCCTTCTTGGAAAAACAGTTTGTCGACTGTAACGCATAGCTTTGCTGCTCCTGACACAGAGACATTATATTAGTGATGCATTACCACAAGGTTTGGATAAATCTACATAAGAATGTATTTACATCTTAAATTTAACTGAAAACCTCAAATTTTACTGGGCTATTTATTTTTTTCTCATTTTTCTCTATAGCTGTACAGGTACTAGGGTTGTGTTTTTTCCTCCAAAATCAACCTGCCTTTAGAATGTGTGAAATGTTTCCCCCCTGTTGATCATTTCTGTTAATTACTGAATTATGTTTGCCATGTTCTAGTTCCTTTCCCAAGCTGCAGGAGGCAGCAGGGCACCAACTTTGACAAGAACAATGGAGCAGCTTTAACCAACACAATGATGTAGTGCATGGAGGAGGAGAGGGGTTGGGAGGGAAGAAGGATGCTATTCGCGTGCACTGATTATACAAGGAGCTGTGAGAGCAGATGGTGGGATGGAAGTCCTGCTCAAGTCTTTCTGAAAAGTGGGTCAGAGATACTATTTTTAATTAGAAAAAGAGTAAGAAAGCTGTGGTTGAGGAAGATTCCTCTTCTGATTCAATTATTTTTTGCTCATGCTCCTTCATGTGTATGAAAAGTGAAGAAATTCAGAAGTTTTATAGAGCCCTTCTAAGACTAATTAATCAAGTAGGTCCCATTGCCCAGGTGCTTTGTGGCATTGCACTCACATACAAACATCCTGAAACTCCATGTACTGCAGGAGAACATGACCTGAGATTATTTTTAGGCTCTTCTTAATTGCATAGCTCATTCACAACAGTGGTGAGTCAGTGTTATGAGTTCCTGACTCATCTTCAGCATTTATCTTCCTGTTACTGGGTTTCTAAGACTTCACGTAGTCAAGTGAAGAGGCAGCTAAAGTAGATTACCTCATCTGTAGTAGTGAGGCTTCTTCTGACCAGCTCCTCTGCAGTTGTCTTCCTAAAATACATCTAAATCTTGTGACCATTTGATATGCAGAGAAATTGAAGAGGACCTGATGAATTTGGATTAATTTAATGAATACAAAAGAACAGTGTAGAGTTAAGGAGGTTTTCCTTCTTTGTAGGGTTTTCTTTGAGAGTTGGTTGAGCAGACTTCCTCCTGAAATTTGTATTTCTATACTGCTGTACAAACAAACATTCTGCTGTTGGTTTATGGAATTTGGATGGGTAGAGTCAGACTGGTCATTGAGTCTTGAAAAGCCAGTTCTATTTCCTTAGCTTATGGTGATGTATGAAATGATGCAATATTTTCTACCTGTCCTGTCTCTTGTCATCGTAGCAGCTAAGCATTTTTCAGGCACATCCATTGTTACTGTGCACAGCAACTTTCATATGCTGACATCTATAAATGTCTTCTCTTTGACTGAATAGTTCATCACTCAGTGGACACTGAGCCCCTTATTATTTTATCAGCTTGGAAACTTTTTAAACACAGTAGAAGATGAGCTCACCTAGAGCAAGGCTGCTGCACAGTTGGTCCCTTCTGTAAGTTTAGCAAAATGAATGGTGCATGCATGTTACTTTTGTATTCATCTGCAGCTAATAAAGTAAAAGGGTTTTTACATATCTTACTACTGCTACTGTTAAATAAGGAAAAATAAATCCATGTTTGCCCATAGGAATGCCCCGGAAAATGATTCTTGTTTTTCATAGTTTTATTTATGGCCTGAAAGAAGAAAAGCCGAGATGTTGACCTCAGGAAAAGTGAGAAATTTTTATCATAATTACTTCTTGGTCTCTTCCTTGGACCTCCACCTCAGTTTTGTAGCAACTAGCTGTTATTAGACAAATGCATCACAGGAGGAAAAAAAAAAAAAAAACGAAAAAAAAAAAACAAAAGACAACAGAAAACACAAACCAAACACACAAAACACACACACACACACACACACACACACACACACAAACCCACTATTCTTTGAAGTCCTGAACTCCCTGTCAATTATTCCAAAGAGTGCTAGTCATTTTTAAAACGTATTACAGGAAGCCACAGTTGTTCAGTTCACAGGTAGCTGAAAGTTCAAGTGGGCCTTTTCAGTTCTGAAAAACTTCAGATTTTGCTGTATTCAGAATCAAACTCACCTTTGTTTGCAAGGTGTTTGTAAGGTGTGAACAAATTTCTTCATGTTAATTATTGGTTCAGCAAATAGTAATTTGCTAAAAGTATGTACTAAAAATAATAGTAGATGTCTTTAAGAATTGAGATATCACTTAAACATTCTGTTTGCAGAAGGGAGCAGGTATCCAGTAGTCTGTGCTGGCTCTTTCTTATTCCTGAGCTTGTCAGCCCCTAAACTTACTGCTTGGTAAAATGTACAAGGTGTGGGGTTCACGCAGGCTTAGACCCTGTGATTCCAGAGTTCTCTTTTAGTTTGTTTCCTGCCAGTCTGCTAGAAAACTTTACTATTCCACAGTGAAACAGCATTGATACAGCCTAGATGAGAAGTCTCAACCAGCAGCATCCACATGGAAACCCCTGCTAGTGAAGAGCACCTTGGTTATTAAAGTCTTAACAGAACTGAGAAAGAATGAGTTTCTTCTGGAAGACATGGATTCTGCCAGACCCTTACTGTTGTCTCTTCTAATCATAGCTTATTGGAAACTGAGGTAATCCTGCACCACGCTACAGGAACTTTACTGGCTTTGAACGCATATTTCTATGAAATAGCTTGATTTCAGGTAGCCCAGGACTGATACAAGCAATCTGCACAACCCTTACAAAAGCTACGTTCGCTGATTGGGCCATCAGCACGTTAACCTGGACTGCTGCACTCTGTTTTACAATGCAATTTAGATAATTATGAGAACGTTGTCTTGAGATAAGGAGTTAATCTTTCTGAAGAGTAGTTATCAGTTATTGCCTTTTATAATTCCCTCCTTCACTCATTTCACAATTTTTCTTCTTAAAATAGAAGATAGAGCCTAGTAATAACAGAACGCCTGCCAAGTCTTTTCTATTTAATCAGTTAGACATCAATGGAAAAGGAAACCCAAGAAAGGAGTAGATTTTATTTTCCTCCCCTCACTTGTATAGATTTAAAATCTTACAAATTAGGATGTAGTTGCATACAGAATCCAAAATCTATGTAGGTCATTTAGTTATAAGCCACGCAGCAAGATTTATAATGTAGATGTGGAGATTAGTTTATCTCCAATGGTGCACATTGACTACTTCTATAATAAAAGAAGTGTCTTTTTTTTTTTTTTTTTTCAGTTTGTGCTTTATTTTCTAAACACTCTGTAGCCCTGTTGCTGTTGGATAAAGGGTTCTGATTTCATGTCTGTTCCAGTGTCTAGTTTTGTTCTTCTTGTCACCTGTCCCTGCCTTATTCTTCTCGAAAAAAGGTGTGGGAAAGCACGACTCAGGGCAACCAAGCATCAGCGAGGCATGCTTCTGGAACAATAATTGGCACTGGCAGGGATTCTCTGTAGACAGACATGCAGTGACATTTAAATCTGCCACCACAAATGGAGATTGAGCATTTGAGCATGTAATGTGAATCCAAAGACGGAAAGAATATGTGAAAGACAAAAAATGAAACTAACACCACCAAGGATCCTGTTGTATGCATCTCTTTACTTTCAGCTGAAGGACCAGCAAAACTTCTATACCTAGAAGAAAATCTGAAGTATGAATAATAATCGTGCAGTTAAATGACTATTTTTTTCTGAATTTAACTGTGCCCTGACTTTTCTTGTCACTTTTAGTTCTTATTCAGTAAAATTATAGTCTAGATCAATGAACACTTTACTCTTTCTGAGCTTATTTACTGTTAAACTTGAAGGTTAAAATTTTCTGGTTTTCTTTGCTAGCGTCTCTTCTAATGGCTGTGGGTGCGTATGAGCCAATGGGTGGGTGTCTGGCAGCACATAATTCATGTGTGCATTATTAGAAACCAATTCTAAATTCAATTGTGCTTCTGTATGTCAGAAGAAACTTCAGTGAATGAATTAGGCTGGCACTAAATTGTGACAAAACGTTCAGCAGACCCTATGTATTTACTTGTGCATTTGAGTACTCAGGTTTGGGTGTTAAATTGCTTTGTTCTGATTCTTTTTTCTTCTACAACAGTAGCTTTTTAATGCTTTTATTCAATATATGTGCAGCATAGATGAATCTGCATCCATTTTATCAGTGCAATTAAACCCAATTCTGGCACATGATTTAAGCTGTTTTGCAGGGGCTGTGTATTACACTTGCAAGGAAAACGACCTGATGGAGTTTATCTATGGAAATGTTCATGATCCTACCCAAGAAAAAAAAAGTTTAAATTGCATTTTCAAGTATTGATAATTCTTACTCATCTGTCTATAAAGTATCACCGTGTCTTTGTCTTTGGTGAATTTGATACAGCAGCTTGTAAGGAGGAATAAATTGCAGTACGATGATTGATTCTGAACTGTGGCAGTTGCACTTCAATCACCCATTTTCTTTGTCCGTAAGGCAAAGCTCACCGACTTCTACTTTGCTTAGTCTTAACTGTAGATCCACTTAATCTTTATAAGGATTGACTGCATTTCTGAAGACATGCCTGGTTTCCTTACAAAATTCCACAGCAGAGGCTTGCCTACTTCAGATTAAATTAATCACAGCATATTTAGGAGATGGTTTACGTTTATATCATTCAGTGTATTAAAGATCAGCTTTGTGGTTATGTCGAGATACCCCACAGGACCCGAATGACAATGCACTGGTTGTCACAGAAGCACCCTGAAATATGCAGTGCCTCTCTAGAAAAATAAAATTTCATTCAAGGGAAGCCATTGAAAATGAGTGAAGCAGGTAATAAGGAAAGGACAATTTAAGTGATATAATCATGCTCTCCAACTGAGTACTCTGAGTGGAAAAAACCTCACCATACCATACCTGTGTAGTCATTATTGGCTGACATTTTTTTTGGCAGTCAGAGTGGAGCCCTGTGTTAGCATGAGCTATATGCAAAGATGTGTAAAGGGCTTCCAGTAATGCTTACTGGACTGTTTTGTCTCCTCCTCGCCTCTCGTTTAATTGTGCACGTATAAGCGTTTGGGCTTCAGTAGTTGCATTAAAGCAAAATTAGTATAATAAAGGTAGAGAGAGATTGTCCCCTGTTTAAATAGTTGAAAACAGTGGTATTTCATAAGACCATGCAGAACAGCACAGCATTGTTACACAGTTAAGCTCATGGAATAATGAAATAGTAACACAAAAAAACGAGTTGTGTTAGCTGTCTGTATTGATTGGCTCTGTTTAAGTCAGTGGAAAATCTTCCTCAGAGCATTGACTAAAGTTTTCAATCCATCCATACGTGCCCATCTGAAGTGTAGTCTGTTTGGTTTTATTATTACGTGTCACTAGGAAGGAAGGAGGTGAAAGGGTGAAATAAATACCTGGTTTAAACAAGCTCATTTATTAATTCCTTAAATAATCATTGACGCTTTAGAGGAAAATATTTTATAATATAATTACCCTTCCTCCAAAAAAAAAAAACACACCATGCTCCCCAAAAACACACCAAATAAAACAAAACCAACCTATAAATTTATAGGTGTTTTCCAGAGTTACTACAAGAGCCACTGCCTCATAGAATTGGAGAACTAGGTTTACAAATACATCTGTGTTGTATCATTAAGTTGTCTGATTCTTCAGGGTTTTTATCCCCTCTCTTCTTTGGGGACTATTCAAAGAGGCACTTGTTGTGCAGGTTCCTGCAGTTGTTATCCACATTCTGATTTAAATTGTGTATTTCTGTTATTACTGTCATTGCTTCTGGGCTTGACATTGGCTTTGTTTTTTATTAAATACTTAATATGAGGCTGCACAGATAGAAGACCAGTAACTCTTCTCTTTCCCTGCTATAGTAATTGACACTTGCTTTGTTGATGTGTGGCTAACAGAAGTTACTGAGTTACCAGATGAAGAACTGGATGCTCTCCGGACCTTTTGCACCGATAAGATCAGAAGGATGCATCAGGGGCTGATCTCTAAGCAGGCAAGTGGTGTCAGGTCAAGGAAGCTGCAGCATGGATTCACGTCAAAGAAATCAGAGAGAAGTGACTTGAACTGCAAGGTTCCTGGTCAGTTAATGAATAGAATCCGCCTGAAGAACATCAGGGAGACCATTAATCAGGTACTGTGTGGTGATTAAAATGGTAACGGTTTCTGTTATTGAGCAAGGCTGGGATGGGCAGTAACTGCACCCCACAATAAGCCCCAGAATAAGGGGGCCTGCAGTCCTTCAAGAGTGTCAAGTCTGATGTTTTGGCCAGCGATACTTGCATTCTTGCTTTGTGCTTGTAGAAGGATTTGAATATGTAGTTATAGCAGTCATCACCTACAGATGCCTTTACCCATAAATCTGGGCCTTGGCAAATGCCTTTGCTTTGTTTGAAATTGGTACAGAATGTCTGCATCTGGGAAAGCATTTCTGATAAAGCAAAAAAAACACCTTTGAATAGTAATTACAGTCATTTATTTTACTTTCTCTCCATCGTGTATGCTGGCTTTAATCTATGGCCATATAACATAGTGAAAGTGACTGTTAACATATTCTTCTGTTAAACCTGTGCCAGGTGAGCAGGGAAAAATACTTTAAAGTCAGTCCTGGCATAATGATTCTTTCAGGCTTCCTGCCTATTTAATTTGTTTTGCAACTTCAGCAATCTACATTCTGTTATTTTATTAGCATTAACCAATCCACCATTCTGTAGAATTCTTACTGCCTCTTTATTTGTATTAGTGTGGTAATACCTTTTTTTAAGAAAAGTGACTTTGACTGCTACATCTATTCATTTTTGTGTTCACCACCATGTAATACTTCTATGCAGAGGAGAAGACGACAGAGGCTTGAGACATGGCTTTCTAGGATTGATTCCACTGCTCTTATTAGGTCTATATAACAAGATGGAATCTGTGTAAATTAAATCAGATAAAAATTATTGATAATTTGTAAATAAACATACAGGGTTTTGTGTAATGTTATTAAGTATAGTCAAAGTTTCGTGGTAGGTAAATGAGGAATTAATAAGTGTCTTTTATTTTACAAAGTCAGCTGCTTGTTAAACTTTGTATTCTGTCTTTGAGATGCATATAGATATTTGAACCAACTGCTTCAGAGTTCATTTTCCTCTTAAAATTCGTGAAGATGTCATAACCTTCATGGTTTGTACCTAAAGCCATACATAGATAGTCAGTGTAGGAACTTGATGACAGCCTCATTACAGACAGGCAGTTATATATGGTGGAATTATTGCTGATAAACAATTGCTGTTACAGAGTTGTGATGATCAAGTATTTGTACTCTCTTAGCTTGTTGGGAACGTGAAATAAAGCATCTTCCTTTCACTTAATCAGGCCTTCAGGAATGAGTGTGTTAGCTGTCGTGGAAGGCTGGTTAGCGCGCACCGACTGGCATTCCAGAACATCAACTGCTTACTAAGCAAGAGGAACTAACGGCTGGTGGTGCTCCTGATGTATTTGATACTAGCAAAGCTTGTATAGATTTACACTGATAAAACCAATTTATACTGAGCATCCACCCACGTCAAATGAGTTACTTTTTCCCCCCCATTAAAACCATCTTCAATATTGGCTTTGGTTGCTTACGTGTTGGTAGCAATCAAGTACTTTTTTTTTTTTGACCGTTAGTTACTGTAGAAGAAATCAGTAGTGTGCACACAGCTTCAAGTGTCAGGGAAAGCTTGCCTATTACAAGAAGCAGCAGTCTGTTACAGCTCAGTGCAATGGGTCTGAGATACAGATAAGTTCATTTCAATTAAAATCACCTATCAGTGCTGGAGGAGGCAATACATCGGAAAAAGCAAATATTTTTAGTGTGAAGACATTCAGACAGGCTCATTGAGGTGATACAGTGACAAAAATAATGAAATAATTTGCAGCTGCCTGCAAAAGCAAGCCTTTGTCTTTAGACACTCTATCTGTATCTTTATTGATTATTTTTAATGGAGTGGTCATCTTGCTGGGACAGACATTGCTCATTACATCAAAGTCTCATCCTTCAGGTGACAGAAGCTCAAGTGCACCGATCTTCACAGTGCCCTGACTGTAAGAAGAAGAAGGCAGAGCTAGCCGAGATCACCTTTCTCAGACAAAAGAAGGCACTAGTGGAAAGAGCTTTACTCCAGGAAAAATTGGAAGAACAAATTTATTCCAGAGTAAGCAAATGTTATTAAAAAAAAAAAAGTGTTTTGATACATTTTATATTTACTGTATCTAAAGAATTTGTAAGCCAGATTTTCTCCTAATTTATGGTAATGCAATCAGATTGATCTGAATGCAGAACAATTCAAAATAGAATTTGGCTCCATGTCGTTATGGAGACATGGGACTAGCATGCTGATCAAGTAATTTGAGCTTGCCTGATTTATAGAAGCTGAAGGTCTTTTTCATGATGTCCTGAAACTGTTTTGGGTACATCTTGATTAGTTCTCCACAGTTTAATTCTGATGGGCTGTCCAAGACAAAATAGTGAATAACAAAGCCATGCCACAGTAGGCGTGTCTGTACCAGTCTTCCTCCCAGTCCTCTGGCTTAAGAGTTGCAGAATAAGGTGCTGCAACAAGTTGTGGAGGCTCAGGCTCAAGCTTGCTGCTTGGAGACAATTTCTAAGGCTGTTTCTTAAGCACGGCAGTGATGTGATCTTTGTCGCTTGAATGTGAGCAAGCTGCAAAGGTGGCTTCTGGTAGAAGATCTGATCATTTGTAAAGGCAGCACGTTGTTACTGGTTATGCAGTTGAATGCCAAAGTTTTCCTGCATGGTTCAAGTACAGGATGCACAATACACTCATTTTGAATTCCTAAGACTTTATTGCTCTGAGGGGCAGTGACATCAGTTTTAGAGCTTTTACTTTGTATGTACTTGTGCATGTGGGCTTTTTTTTTTTCTAGTGGTGTGTATTTCCCCCTCCCCCCCCAAATTTGTTTAAAATTTTGCCAGGTGCTTGTCACTTCTTCCCTGCTGAATAGGGCAGAGGAAAGTCAAGCCCAGTTAAACATTTGTGAGGAATTACAGAGGAGGAGAGAAAATGTGGCTTTGCAGCAAGTTTTCTGTTGGTTCTTCAGGAATAGTTTAGTAAGGCCTCATTTTTCTTTTTTTTTTTTTTTTTTTTTTTTCTCCTAGCTTCTCTGAAAAGGCCTTTTCCTTCCCCTCCCTGGGGAAGAAACCCTTGGTCAGTAGCCAGTGCAGTGTATGAGCTGCATGGCATTATTGAGCTCTTTGTCATCTCTCTTGGCAGCCATCCACAGAAGGTAGAGATGACATCTAGTCTCTAGTGACCAACATAACTTTCTGCTCGCCTGCTGTATGGGACAGATCACTGGCCACACTGTTCAACAAAGTTTTTAAACAAGATGTTTTAAAAACTCAGCAAAATTGTTCTGATGGGAACAGCCTACCTAGTTGCTCTTGAGGGACTGGATATAGCTGCCAGTGGCAGACCCGTGACACAGGCCATGTTAAATGGCAGGAACCCAAATCCAAATAATTTTTGTTTCCTTTTTATTTCAGGATGCGCTTACCCTTATAGGAGAAACACTCAGAAGCTTTCCCAAACTTTCAGAGGATCCCAGGAACTTATGGCAAAGGATAAAAGACAAAGGTCAGAAAACCTGAAGGCCTGAAAATAATAAACATAAGTCAAGGACATAAAGTGGTGGGAGAGTCTTCTGTGGGCAGCTACGTGCTGATTGCCAGCTCTTGTGGGTATAACTTGTTCTGTCAGTGATAAATGGAGTGACAGTTTAATATTCTTGCAGGTGGAATCAGATATGCCCAGTGTGCTGGAGTCTGGGTTAAGATTCAACTTTTTAGTCAACCCCAGATACAAATGTTGCAATTCTTTGTAATCCAACTAAATATGTTTTTCAAATTATGAAAGCCTGCATTTTCTATTATTAGTCTGACAAGTAATTTACTGGGAGGGGGACTGTGCTTGTGGGATTTCAGAGCAGCTTCCATCCGTAAGAAAAATAAATGATTCTGTTTTCTGGGGCAGGGAGCTGTAATTACTGTGTTTCAGCTCAATCTTTGCCCACTGTATCATGTCAAATTGAAAGTGAGAGTCCCAGGTGAAGGAGAAGAAGGTTGCAAAGTAACAGTAGAAAAAAGTAAAATGAAACAGGGTATTTATAGAACTGAAATAATGAGACTGTAACAGAAATTAATCTGCAACAGCGAGGATGCCAACAGGACAAGAAAAGGTAATAAATTAATCTTAGAACCTGTCTGGGATAGCTGTCTAGAAGGAGAAAAAACAATATAGGTTAAAAATGGCATGAGGTGTCAAGTAATATTTTTGGCAGATCTTTAATATAATTTGGTATTTGTTATTTTATGCTATTTTCAAAATGGCAAAGACTGTCTTTCAAATATTATATCCAGATGAAAGTTTAAGTATTCAGTGCACATCCAAACAAAATGGCTTTATGCTGGGGAGCTCAATGGGCTAAGGAACAGAATCATTATCTGCGTTGTAGCCTCAAAAGATGCTTGCTGTGCTGTGGGCACAAATGCACCCCACCTTTCTGACCATTGCTGACAGCAAGAGCTCAGTGCCTTGTTCGTGCAGTGACCTCGTGGCCGCTGGACTTGCACGAGTCACAGGTAGTGGCTTTCATCAGTTTTCAGCTTCCTGATTTCTGTGAATTTAGAGCTCTTGATGGCTGTGGAAATCTTGAAGAATATCCTCGTCTATGAACCGTGTGAATAAAGGATTTCACTGCTTAATACCTCAATTATTTTTTTCTATGAAAAATAGGATAAAAACGTTTTAAAAAACTTCTTTTTTTAAGGCAAGAATATGCATTGTTGAAGTTGGTTTTGTATTTTATATCCTTTTAATCATTTTCTTGTATAGGCTCATATTGTTCTAAGAATGCTAGGGGGATGTTTAGCCTCTTGTTTTCCCTTCACACAAACGAATGGAAAACCTAAAAAGAAATGTTGGGATGTACAAATAGGCCACCTGTGTCATAGCAGATACCTGCTTTTTGGTGCTTAAAAACCTGTCCTGAATGGGTTCATCCTGAGCAGGTCAGGCCCAATGTGAAAACAATGCGGCCTGGTGCTTCACAAAGCTGGTTGTCATTGCTTCCTTTTCAGGTGATTGTTTTCTTGTAAGCCGGTGGGTTTAGTAGTCTACTGAATATTCCCCAAAGCTTGGTTTTAATTTTTAATTTATCACCGCAGGTTGCATCGCTGCTTATGTAATGAGAAAGCTCTTGCCTGGTTCTTCTTGTTACTCTCTGATGATTAGAGATGGTTGAATCCCTTAAATCTCCTCCCTCCCAATATTTTAAGCCTATTCTTTTTATATTTTCCATCTCTGCTCCTTATGTAGCTTTGGACTACACTCCCTGTTTCTCTTGAATCTTCCAAAGTCTCTTGTGATGTGCTTAACACTGGGTTAAAGACCCCCAGCACTCCCAGTGAATCCTCGTGAGGGCTGTCACATATGGAAGTGGTAATTGGGAGCTGGATGCTTTGAAAATGTAATTTTGTTGTTATTGCCAATGAACACATTTTTCACCCCTTTAGAAAACAAACAAACAAACTAACCAACAAAACAAAACAAAAAAACATCAACAGTAAATTCTGAGACTCTAAAGATAAATTGTTTCATTTTATAGGAAAAAAGATATTATGATATTTTGCTTTCAGTACATAGTTCCTTACTGGAAATACTGAAATATTTATTTCCAACTCTTGTCAAACCTTTTTGTAAATATGTTGAAGTATGAGTTATTTGGACTAGTGTCTGACAACATTTGTGTCTGTAGAATAGTATTCATACTCCCACTGCACAGAGGCTATACAGTTCTTGTTCGTTTGCATAAACGTCAGAAAGGCATCTCAGGTAGCTCCTCTGAAAAAGTCAAAGCGTATTTTGCTCATGTCTTTGTGTGCCTTTTCCTACTGCTCACTATGGCTCTTTCACCGTTTTTTTTAAATCGAGAGTGACTCAGATCTGAGTGTTTGTCTTGTAGCAGCTATTAAGGACGTAGAACAAAATGAATGGTCTGGGACTCTAAATAATTTATTTCATAATCCTGAAGTGCTTGAGACTAGAAATCCCAAAATCCTGATGTGCAGGATGTTGGGGGAAGTAGATCATGTTGCTTCTTTTTCTAATCACAGGAGGTTCCCCCTCCTGTACCTTCCTCAGCAGTGGGTTTTTGGTTTGATCCAAAGAAATACTGTAAAGCTGTAAATATTTCTGATCAAGAAATATTTATTAATCTACTCCCTAGTTGGTGCTTGCTGGGACATAGAAGGAGTGAGGTGGATCAAGGGTGATTCGTGCGTTAAGCAGCTGAAGTACTGACAGAAATTAATCTGCCTATTGTAGGAAGTCCTTTTGGAGCTTTTGCCTCCTAGCTTTCATGCTACACGTGTTGGCATTAGTTAATCTGAATGATTTGTGATGTGGTACAGCGTGTGAACTTTGCACAGACGTGGAAGGGTTTTTCATGTATATGTTGATATTATATATGCTGATAACTGGTTTTCATTATACTATTCTTTATTACTGGCCCTTTGGATAAAGTTGTATTCCTCAAATTACTGTTAGAGCCACTTTCTTGTGTGCTTTGGCAATATAATTTCCACTTTTGCTTGCCCCAGCTTTCTCTGAGGAAAAACTGAACCTGGCTTCCAGACTCAGCCAGTCTTGTTCCCAACCATCTGTCGGGGCACAGGGCTGTGTACTTGTTTCTCCCCCAGAATCTCACTCAAAATAGGTTTCTAGAGAAACAGAGATTTCCAGTTACCTGTTGAGCTTGGAAGGGCACCGTATCCACCCACTGCTTGAGCAGGGTTATGCAGAGCAGGTGGGCCCTGGTCCCACTGGCCCAGTAATCCTTCTGTTAATCTTGAAACTTTTCTTTGAAGCTATACTAGAAACTGCAATGCTTCAGGCTCCCTTGGAGCCACTGCCTTTTCATAAATCCATCTCCTTGTCATAATTCTGTTGCGCAGCGAGAATTTTTTAAGCACAGCCAATTTGATCAGCTTCCAAGAAGAGGATCTGAACCCTTTTATTCGTACTGGGAGCTTGACAAAAACTGAACTGGTGGCCTTGAGGATGAGGTTTTGCTGCTGGAAGGGATCGTGTCTCTCTGTGAAGCTGTTAGCTGACACAGTACCCAGATTCTTCTTCACTAAAAATCTGAATTGTCGCTTTCATGTGACTATTCTAAATTATGTATGTGGGTATGGAGAAGAGTGCTCTCAGCTATGTATTTTTAAGACATTTGGAAATATACTCTTGTTCTTTAGAATGTGATTTTATTAATATTCAGTATGATTTTCAGTAAACTACTTTTTATTGTCTCTGTTCAATAAGAACTAACCTAGATGCTAGCTATAATAAATGCAAATTGCTAGTGCATGCAACAGACTCGTGTTTTGAATGCCCCTGTTTAAAAAAAAAAAAAGGGTGGGGGAAATACATCCATTAATCCTGTGAATACCAAGTTTGCATTGTTTTCATGCAGCTAGCTAACTGTTCCTTTTTGCTGTGCAACTGAGAGATCTTCGTCTGCACCACCAGCAATGTGATCTGTGGGGGAGGCTGGGACATGGGGGGGCCTTTCCCTGCTGTCGGTAAGGTAGGAGCTCCTCTCTCGTTCAGTGTCTATAGAATTGGGCAGGGTACCTTAAAAAAAACATTATCCAGCATCTAGGCATGGATATTCATTGCTTATTTATACATTTATTTATTTTGTAGTAAAATAGTACCGTTTGTTCTCACATAGACTAGTGTGTATGATCCATAAATACGTTGTAAAATATATCTGTAGCATGTAACAGAACCCTTTAGAATATTCTGTGAAAACTCATATTTTTAGTTGATAGCACTTTAAGAACATTTACAACCTTCATCTTGACATTTTTAAATAAAACATTTTTTGCCTACAGAAGTAAGTTTACAGCATCATCACAGTATTATAGCTTGTTTAAAAATACATAGAGCATCAATGGTAATTGCAAGCAAGCTGTATACTTGAGCAGGGTTTTTGTAATTTTACATGTTTTGTACTTTTTAAAACGATTACATATATTAGTGTTACATCCATCACTTTGTTAGAAAATATTACTTATATATGCTACTCACAATAGAGCTGTCATTTCTCTGTGACATATTACAGGCTATGAAAATAGAAACACACCATTGTATGGTTGCTTTAAAAATAATTACAAGCCTAGTTAAAAAAGTGCGTTAGGCTTGCTCTTGGTAAGATAGGTTCCACTAACGCTGGATGTCTTTAATCCACTTGTGGTTGGAATGCCACTAGCACCTCTCAGCACTGAACGTTCAGTGAAAGAAAGCCTGACTGCCTGCCTGCTAGCAAATTTAGGGCTCGATCCTGCACGCTGTCTGCACGTACCCCTTGCTGAAGACACGGAGAGCTCTTCAGCCACAGACCTTCAGCGCCAGGCTGCTACTCGCTGAACATCTGTGAATCTGATTTACTTAAGACTACAACTGGGTTTCAGAATCTGCAGCCAGATGATTGGATCAGTGCAAGGCAACACAACGTCAGTGATTTTTTAGCAGCTGTGTTGGCAGCATTAACCAAAATCTGACCCTTTGCCTTCCACGGGCCTCTGGGTTTTTGAAAGGATGGGAGTACTAGATTTTAATTTATGATTTTAGTAATACAATAGAGGTTAAAAATACATGATTGTGTTGGTTTTGCTTTGCACAAATGAGACTAAATATATAAATATATATAATAAAGCTGTAGGAAATCTCCGAACTGCTAACAACTCTTAGAAATGAGATAAAACAAGGATATAGTTGCTTGGAAATTTCATAGTTGCCATTCTTTTTATTATTTTCAGGTAATGCAAGAATATTTTGTGTTGGATTTTTTTTTTTTTATGAAACAAGTCCAGGCGTGCTTTGAAAAATGCTCTTTTCGTGGTCTTTCTGGTACTCCTCTTGTGCTCTCTGCAGTTTTTTACCTCTCAGTTTCCACTTGTGAAAACAGTAGGTCACTAGGGATGTCATTACCAAAGAGAAAATAATAACCAGCACTATTATCAGTGCAATAGTGGATGAGAGGGACCCCTCTAGCTGCTTAGTTTCAGTGTCTCTTGTTGTGTTTAGTTTAGCAAAGTTCTCATACTCTGTTGAGACCAGAAGCGTGGGTACAGGAGCTTCTTTGAACTTCGGCCTCATTGGGATTCAGTGGTTGTTCTCACTCGGTCAGAATTCCTGAAGAAGCAAGAGCTATGATTCCCTTGTCACCTGTGGCATTCGGAAGGCAATTTTCTCCTCGGGTTTTCCAGGCATCGATGAGGCTCACAAGTTTTGTTTGCCTTTGAAGCCAGGCAGCGTAGGAACAGCAGCACGTGTCGCAGAGCGCCCAGCACAGGTCATCTACAGCCAGAGCCGTGGAAGCCAGATGCTTGCGTGCACTGTTGGCTGCTTCGTTGAGAGGTGTTTGGGGGAGAGGCTGCTTAGTTGACTGCCAGTTTGCGATTCTTTGTTTTCTTGAGCAGATAATTGAAGAAAATCACATCAATTTTCCAGTAACATTGTGGTGGCAGGGCTTATCCTCAGGCTTAAAAGAAAAACAAGCTCTGCAACAAGCGTAGTTTATGTCTTACGAATTCATTCAGTAAGAGGCTTTTTCTTCCCCCAAATATTCCCCAAAGAGTGTGAAATCAAAGGCAGATTTTTTTGCTGAGGGGCAGGCTTGGTTTTGCTAACATCACAGGCATTAACAAAATCAGCTACGAAACAGGAGCTCTCATGTTAATGATTGTTTTTAATTTTTCCCACTTCTTTGTTATTTGCCCTCAGACTTGGCTTGTCCAGAGAGGATTTTGGTTTGGGGTTTTTTGTCCTTGTTATACCAGAGTTTAGGAGATGTCCTCACTGATTGCAAAGCTGGAACCTGGAAAAACGACCTGGGTAAAAAATGGCATAGTGTTACTTAAGAGGTAAGCTCCCCTAAAGGCAGCGAGCTGTAATAATTCTGACAGCATTTCAAACACATTTAAGTCAGTTGGCTTTGATACACGCTGTGTGTGACGAATTCTGAAAAAATTACTCATATGAGCAGCTCGGGAGCTAAAAGAGCTGGGTTTGCATTATCTGCCCCATGTTGCAGGTCTCGTCTTAGCTTAAAACCCAGCAAGGAATACAGCTGGCCTGTTCTTACTGGTTTCTGCTTCCACTCAGGACAGTAGGATTTGGCCCCGGGTTATTTTAATTGGAGGAGCTGTAAACACTTTCAAAGCTATTTATTTCAAATAACAGATTGCTCTAAACCCCCTCCACCCTACTCCCAAATGCTTTGAGGCCAAAATTAGGTTTCAAAGATCTTGCAGCATAACTGTTTGTTCGGAGATGCTCTGTTTGATAGGATGCAATTGTAATTCATCCTCTTTATAGAAATCTGTGGTTCATCCCACTCAGGCTAAGGTCTCTTTTACTAATTAGCAGCATTTTCAGCAGCACATTCTTGTTTGTAATAAAGACTGTTTACTATAAATTAGCATTCTGTTGATGTTAAAAGATGTAAATGAGCAGTTCTTGCCAGTTTGGAACAATATGTTCACATAGTCAAAAATAAATGTTGGTTTTAAAGAAAGTTTAAAAGCCAGATTTTACTGTAGTTTAAGACAAAAAAAAAATTAAATACGTGTTTGTAAAGCTGATGGAAAGTTTTTCGTGTAAGAAAAACAAGTGCAACAAACCGTAACTTTAATGAATGTCTACATATTGTATTACTGGCAAGGGGTATATCAGGAGGTTATGGGCAATAGAATATTTTAGTACTACTTAGTTTGTTATGTATTGCAGCAGCTTTGTCAGGTAGCCTGAAGAAAGAAACTTCAAGAAATGAGTTGAAGAAACTGAGTAAATGCCCTTGTGGTTTATGGAGTAGCTAAGTGTCCACCACCCACGTGAAAGTCCAGGAGGGTGAAATGTCTCAGCACTAATGAAATTCAGATCTCGTCATACTTGCCTGAACCTGTATCTCATCTCATCTGTATCCACAGCTATCAGATTCCTACAGGGAAAATGTAAAATCGTTAGGCATCTGGTACCGGACAGCACTGTTCCAAAAAACGCGAGTGGATGTTATTTGTAACTCAATTTCACTCTCAGCTCAGGTACACATTTTTCAGATAGCAACAAAAATGCTTTTAAAATCTAAATCTGCCAAGTGTTGCTTGTTCTTAGCTGCATTTCGGAAGAAGGAGGCTGCTTTGATGGGCTTCTAAACAGATTGACTGAGGGTTCGGTTTGGTTTGGCTGTAGTCTACAGCAGAGCCACAATCAGTATCTGTTACCACTACTTTTTAGTATGTTTTACTTTTAAACCTCTTGAGGGCAAAGAATGCTTCACCCAGTCCTGATATTACTGCATTCTTATCCAGTGAGGGCTGTGGTATCATCCAGAGCCTCAGACTCTGCAGTAATGGTGTGGTGTGCTGTATTTGAAATGGAACAGCAGAAGGAAGAAAAGCTGAGCTTTCTAATCCACGCTGCACTTCGTATCGCACATGCAAGGACCACAAGGGCTTGAGGAGAAGAATTTGTGAATCAACAGCTGCTTGCACAAATATGTGCCAACAGCAAAGATTTGGTTGTTACTATCTTACTGTCATAGGAACCCCATCTGAGGACCAAGGACTGCTAGGGAGAGCTGGGAGCCACCTGACCAAGTGGGGCCAAAGCATCTTTGCTGCAAGACTGGCTAGCCTGGGGGGAGAACTTGAAACTAGGAACGAGATGGAAGTGAGATGGTGACCCCCAGGCAAGTGAGAGTGGGCCAGGTTGGTGAGCAAAGGGTGCAGGGTGATGTGGGCCAGAGACTGAAAAGGGGATCTTCTCAGGTGTCTGCACACAGGGAGCAAGTGCCAGGAAAGCTTTATGGGAGAGGCTTTCAGCTTTTCTGGGAAATGAGCATGACTGGGTGCTGACCCAGAGGGTCTGGGTGCTTGTGCATACAGCATGGAGAAGAAATGTGAGGACTGAGGTCTTCGTGAAGTTACAAGGCGATGAGCTCAGTGCGTTCAGAGATGGCTTACACGACCAGGGTGCTGCCATGGATGGATACTAGGCCCTCAGGAACGTTAAATGCTGGTAAGGCCTTCCTAAATGCTAGGAATCCTAAAGCTGGAGCCCCCGGAGCTGTGGCTGGGCATGTGTAAGGAGGCAGTGGAGAGCTTGTGGGTCAGGATTAGAAGGCAGATCACCAGGGGTAGCGTTGTGTCTGCTGTATCTGTTGTGGGTGCCTGCTACAGACTGCCTGACAGGGGAGAAGCTCTTGCAGAGGCCTTCCTTGTGCAGGTGGAAGATTAATTTTGTGTTCATGATAACTGCCTGACACAGGTGATGCAGGAGCCAGTGAGGCTCTGCTGGACCCCATACTTGCGGACAAGGAAGAACTGATTGGGGGTGGTAAGGCTGGGGGCAGCCTTTGCTGTGGTGGCGATGAGGTGACGGAGTTTCAGTATCCTGAGAGGAGGGAGCAAGGCAAATAGCACGATCACGGCCTAGGTCGTTAGGAGAGCAGACTTTGGCCTGTTCGGGGACCTGCTCGGAAGATTTTGGTGGAAGATGGACTTGAAGAGAGAAGTCCAGGAGAGCTGGCTGACTTGCCACCCAGCTGGAAAGCAGCTTTGCAGAAAAGGCCCTGGGGGGCCAGGTGGATGCTGAGTTGAACAAGAGCCAGCAGGGAGCTTTTGTAAAGGTCAGTGGCACCGTGGGCTGCATCAGGAGGAGCATCCTCAGCGGATTGGGGAGGTGGTTAGTCACTTCTAGTGGTAAATGTAATGGCATAACTCAGATTGCAATGTCCTACTGAGATTTCGGTTTCTGAGACAGAGGGGGACCTCTGGTACCGTGCTTCAATCTAGAGAAGACTTCCTATTATCCTTAATCGTTGTATTTACACACACATACACAGAGTGCACGTTTCAGGTTTCCATCCACAGTGTCAACACGTTCTCGTGAGGAAACTTTCCATTAAAAAAAAACAAATGTTCTTCAATAGCTATGCCCTAATTTAATTCAAATAGATCGTAAATTATTCTTACATTATTGGGTTGTTTTTGTGTGTGAGTCACAAGTCTTCAGTGTATTTTGTCTGAGTGTTAAGAACATGCAAACTAATATCTCAGGAATGTGCATATTTAATTCCCATTAACATTTAATAACGTATTAGAATGATTCAGGTATTTCAAAAAAAAAAAAAAAAAAGAGCATTTTGTCCTGGAAGAAACTTATCATGAAAGTGTATTAAAATATCTGCAAGCTGAGTGCATGGTATGTGCCCTTACCTAGAGATGGACTTTGCTACCATGGCTCGTATTTTCATACCTTTCTGGTATAGCAAGCTAATATGTAAAGTGAAGTGTAAAATATGTGAAGTGAAGTAGGAAGTATGGAAAGTGAAGTACCACTTGGCATAAGCTGTGAAGGCCAAAATCTGCTCCTTGTTTTGTAATGTCCTTGCGATGGCCGTTGTCTTTCCCCTTGTTTTCTGAGTTTGATCTCTGAAAGTTTCATGCAATTTACATGAGAGAAACGAAGGAAATTACAGGGACAAATTGATCTCAAAGATTAATTCTGGTTATTGGCTATCAAATGCTGAATTGCTGAAACGAGAGATGAATGTGGATCAACAGCTTTGATTTCATTGAGCCTCCTACCATTTTACATGGGCAAAACTTGTCTCTGTGTTTGATAGTAACTTGGTAATGAATACTATTACTATTTGTGTTATATAAAAAAGAATACTGACAACTTATACTGAATCCTTAAAAACAAATAAAATCAAGATACTTGGTTGGAAAGCCAGGCTTATGTGGAGTTTTAGTTGCCAATGCTTTTTTCTGTTAGGATAACTGTTTTCTGATTCTTTGTTGCAGCTGAAGGAAGGACTGAGCTCTGTGAACGTCCAAAATCTTCAGCTTGGTTGGAAGGATGAGGGCCAGAAATTAGAGGTGAGGTGCTGTGGTTTTGGTGTTTTAATAGGAAGCCGATTGTACATACCTAACCTTTAGGTTAACTCAGACTTCTTGTCTGTGACTTTCTGGTTTCTTTCATTGAGGGAGAAAGGTTGACAAGCACATCTAAACCAGTAGAGAGCAAGGAAATTTTATGATACTGTTCTCAAATGAATATAAAAACATCTTTTTAAAGATCCCTGGCATAAAACTATGAACTTGCTCCTTGTGAATTAATATTAAAAGTCTCTGATTCCAGTAGGAGAATCTTTGGTTGCTGTCTTGTGTGTATCTCTTTCAAGTACTCATGCATACACACACACTGCATTTTCAAATCAAATGCTGAATTCCTTCTAGCGTTTATATCATCTTTAATATGTATTGGCTTTCTAATGTAGTTTCAGGCTTTCTTTCTTTCTGCCTTCAGCTTGCTTGTAAATTTTTCTGCTGCCTTTCAAAGTGTGTTTTCTGTTTTTTATTGCATTACAGAAGAATGTGCCTCTTTTCTCCCGATTTGCATCTTTTTGATGTGAAAACATTTGTATGAAATGTATCATGTTCTAAACCTGATATGTAAATGATTCTTTTCTCTTCCTCCAGAGCTAGTGTAGCAAGACATCTACTAATACACTTGTGCACAAAATTGGAGATGAAAGCCAGAGTGGGAGTGAGAGCAAATGAAAGTGGAGACAAGAAGGGAGGGAGGAACGGGAGAAGGATAGAAGGGAGGAAGGACTTCAAGAAGCACACAAGTCTGAAATATCTCACTGTTTCTTTACTGCATCTTCTAGAAACTCTTGTGTAAGAACCAAGGGCCAGATTTTATGGGTGTTTTAAATATGTATGTAAGTCCACCATAGCCGTTTTCAAAACGCCTATGTGTACTGGTACACATCTGTCTATCTCTGGGTGCTCAAAACATGTTTGGAAATCCTGAGCTTTCAAGTCTGCAAAGTGCTGCTCAGTTTTCAGCTGAGAGCCAGCTAGGCTTCGTACTTCCCAGTAGGTTCTGTGTCCTTGAGGGTATGGGCTTAAAGAATAAAACTTGGGTCGGTGAAGCACAGCAGCCCACTGTGGGTATGGTTGTAATGTGTAACCAGATTCGTAGGTGTTAAACACCATAGAGTTATTGGAGAGATCCTAAAATGAAAGGACCCGGCTTCTGGCTTTGTCTTCCTTCTTAATCTAAAACCAAAATCCAAAACTGATCTAGACTAAATTTTATACTTAATCATTCCTTAGGAACTTGATTTGCATAATACCCTTGCTATGATATAACAGGCAACTTAAATGCAGATTTAAGCAAGTCAATTAGTCTTTTAATTAAGGCTGTAAAATTCTGCCCTAGTCTCTCAAAATGCTTTACCCTATTTATATCCTGGTGAGCAAGAAAATTCTGCTTTTAGTTGTTCAGCCTGTTCTGTCTGCATTATACTCTGGAAATACAATGTGAGTGTTCCTGACTGTCTGATGGCTTTGTTTTGAGGTTTCCTCCTCCCTGATTCAGGAGGAGGGAAAGGCTGCAAGTTTTGGAAGCGCTTGCAAAACCTCATTCCAGCATTGATCAGATCTGTAAGTCAACAGAAGATTTAATTAAGGAACCATATCCGTTGGGATCCTGATTGTCCTTAAAGCAGTGGTAGTCTCGGATAACTTTGAGGGACAGACTAGGCATGACAAAAGAAGTGACAAACAGCCTCCATGGATCCAGGTGAAGTTGCAGGCTGTGGGCACTACTCAGGACATTTGCTTTTCGGTTATTTCAGAATAACTGCTGTGGGCAGGTGTCTGTGCTTAATGTGGGCTGGGACAGAATTTATATTAATTATTTACATGCTATTTGCCTGGGCCTATACGAACCTATATGGAGCTACTTCTGTTTTTTTTTTGTTTTTTTTTTTCTTCTCAAGGTTTTAATTTTAATTAAGTCATTGCTGAAGTGTAGGGTAATTGCAGCAACAAACCTGTTGTGTTGTAGACTTAAACTCTTAAACTGATACTTATCCCACTGATTTTATTGGTGCTCATTTGGTATAGCTATGATTTGATAAATACCAGCAGTTTTTCAAGTGTGATTGCAGCCTTCTTAAAACCGCATGTTTTGGTAAGCACTGGGTTTTGTGTGTGCAAAGTCCAAATCCTTCCAGATGCTGCTGATGCCTGTTACCAGGAAGAAACTGCAAGTAAATCTTGTAGACTGAATGCTCGACAAATTCCCTCCTCAAATCAATGCTAGCAAAATGTACCTGTGATACATATTTTAGCTGCCGTGTCTATATAGTGGTGTAAAGAAAGTTTATCATCGTGATCAATGAAATCCTAGCATACCGTTTTTAAGGTTGCTTTGAAACTGTGCATTAAATGCTCCCGATGGACATGCTGGCTGAGGCTTAGCAATGCTGTAAGAAAACACATTGGGAAGAGATGCAGGGTCTTACTTCTTCCAGGTGCGTATAGCTGGGGAAGGGGTTGGAGTTCTGTTTTTTTCCCTCTTGACTTTGGGAAACAGTGCTTGCTGTATCACGGGGCTGTTCTCTAAACAGTTGAACAGATCTGTTCCTTTGTGAGGTTCACTTAAAAACAGTTTTTTAAAATGCAGTGAAGCCTATGTTGAATTTTTTTTTCAAAGCAGCACTCAATATACCTCTTTTCAGAGGATGGATTTTGCAGATAAGCCACCCTTTGTTTTTCCTAATAGAGGAGGCAATCTTACAGCAGCAGCTGAAAAGTGTATCCTATAAAATAGGGATTCTTTTTTTTCCATTTGAAATTTATTTCATGGTTAACTTTTTGCTAATTTAGTTCATGTTCATTTCTTTCGCACAACATTCTCCCCTGCTCTTCCCACACTCCTTTCAAAATCAGGGGCAATTACACCCTGTGATTGCAGAGGCAGGCTGTAAATTCTTCCATTAGTCTATATTTTAAATGTTACTCTGGGAAAACACGAATCCCGAGGTACAAACAATTCCCTAGCCTCCACTGGTACTTAAATTCACTCAGTGTTTTATTTCTTTTTGTCTGTTTCCAGGGCCACTTTGTCATAATGCTCTGAATTACATTTTTGGGGTCACAACAAGTACTCACCAGTGCAGGTCCAAGTGGATTGTTTAATTGTTCTCTTGAGTTACAGGGTAAATGAAAACTTGAAAGCAGTTTAGAGCTGAATTAAAATGAACAGAACAAAATCCTAAGAAGCTTCATAAAATAAGATTTTAAGACAATCAGTGGCTCTTTCATTACATTCTCATTTGCTTTGCAGGTGAAGGAAGGTTCTGATTCTGGGCTAATTGGCTCTAAAAGGGGGATGAACAAAAGACTTCTGCTTTTTTATCCCCCTCCCGCCTCCTTTTTTAATCTTTCTTCTTTTTTTCTCTTTCCCTACTGCTAGTAAGGGATGTAATTATGGATAGGACGCTTAGCAGCCTTTGTCTTGGATCTGAAATCTGCCAAGATTGAAACTCCCACAGGGATAGCTTTTTTTTCCTTTTTTTTTTTTTTTTTTAAAAACATGTCAAGGAGCAGAAGATTGCCTGAACATTCAAGTGCTCGTCCAACTCAGTTAAAAAGGAAACTCTTCTCCTTCCAGCCAGCATGTCTGTTCTTGATGAATAGTCACAGTCTAGGACTACAATACCTTCAGTACGCAGGGAATTTCATCTTTAAAATTTTGCAAGAAAAATACGAAGTTAAAAGGTGGGAGGGAGCAGAAAGGGATGGACGGTGGAGTGATGAATGGCATTTTAGATGCAGCTACTTCGTACGGTTCTGGACTAAGATCCCATTTATTTCCCCCCAGCATGGACTGGGACAGCGTTTGTCAAATCTGGGAGTTGTAGGTAAGCAGTGAGCACCCATCCTGCTCCCTGCCCTCTTCTCCCCTCTGACAGAATTAAAGCACGGGGGTAATTACCTCTGGGGTAACGAGCTGGTGTGCAGTGAGCTGGTCCCTGCACTGAGGCTAGAGGAGCAGGGGGGGAGAAGGGAAGGGAGACTTTTCTTTGGTCATTCAGCACTTACTAGTGAGGACTGACTTTCCTTTCAGCTTGAAATCACAACCCAGACAGGGGAGAAGTTGTGTGAAATGCAGCTGAGAGGAGTTAATGCACCAGAGAGCAGTGGCTGGAAGGGGACGCGGGGCATGCGGGGGCGCGGAGGGGCACCCCAGGGTGAGCTGCACCCACCAGGTAGGAGCATGGAGGGGCCAGGGGGCTCCTGTTTGTGCACCAGGGGGCCGAGTGCCATGGGTGGCTGAGGGGGAGGCTTGGTGTGCGTGCAGGGGAGAGGGAGGCGATGAACGGGAAAGGCTGAGGGCTACCTGCAGCCCCCCGAGGAATGGGGAGGAAGATGCGCAGCGAGAGGAGTGCATGCATAGGGGAGCTGGGGTGCCCGAGCGAGCACCTTCGGTGGCCCTGTGGGGAGTGATGCGTGCTGCCTCCTGCTCGGACAGCTGCTGGGAGCAGGGGAGAGCTGCACAAGTGGCCCCCAGCCAGGCTGGGGCTCCTGGCTTGGGGGACAGCCGGATGAGTGGCGTGGTCCTGGGCACCACGCCGGGCACCCAGCGGGTGCTGTGCTGTGCCCGGTGGGAGGCTGCGGAGGGCTGGAGCAGGATGAGCTGTGCCCAGCGAGGCACCTGCATGCCCAGCCAGGCAGAGGGCAGGTCTGCAGCAGGCGCCTTCAGATGCTGGGGCTTTATTTTTTATTTATTTTTTTGCTGCTGCGCTTTGCGCCCCGTGCTGGGAAAAGCAGCTTCATCGGGAAGGCGGCTCGTTAGGTGGATTCCCTCGGCAAGAGGCTCACGCCTTCGGCATAACAGGGAAGGAAAGGAGGCTTTTGACAGTGTCCATTAAAAATTAAATTAAAAAAAATTGCGACTGCTGCCCCTTCCCTCCCTCTTCCTCCTCCCGACGAGGCTCCGGTTCCGCACAAAGGATTCATCACAGCCATGCAGCACTCACCTTCTCCGGCCACATCGTCCTCGGCCCGCTGGGCTCCTCTCAAAAAAGGGGGAGCGAGCAGGGGCTGGCAAGGCTGGGAGCCCCTGCTGAAGGCTGGCATGGAGGTAGCCCGCACCCCGGCTAAGTGGCCAGCCTCATCGCCCTCCGTCCTGAAGGCAGCCGGTGCCGAGCGGGCGCCTGGGTTGTGCTGCAGATGTGGGGAGGGTGGGACGGCTCCGCGCACCCGCTGCCTCAGCAGCACTCGCTGCTCCCAGCCAAATTTTTCAACTTTATTTAGGGGGAAGAAAGGATCACATGGGGAGGCTCACCGAGCTGGGAGGAGCGTGGCGGTGCAGAATCAGGTCACTCGCATAAAAACCCGGGAGTTAGTCACAGGCACAGAGATTAATAGTGTTAGCATAATCCAGGCAGAAAAAGCAGGCTGAGACAAAGACGAGAGGTGCTTATGGGATTTAAACGCTTCTGTTTTGCTCCCTTCTCTGTTTCATTAAGCAGGGTAATCTCTTGCTCCTTTTATCAGGTGAGTTTTCCTAATTGAGTAGGAAATAGAGCAGAATATAAAAGAAATCTTTTTGGCTTCCAAATGATTTTGAGCACGTTCCTCTTGGCTGTCAATCTGGCGTTTCCACAGGCTTTTTTTTTTTCTTTTTTAATACCTCAAATGCTTGGTTTGTCTCTACCCTGCTGTGCTGTATCGATTTAGTCCCTGATAAATAGATGCTACGGACCCATTCCAAAACACCCTCGTGTCCACATAAAGCAGCCTAGGGTTGGATAATGATTTCTGACTCCAAGCTTTATTTTCTATCTCTAGCTCAGACAAAGGCAGGAAGGCTGCTGCCTGATCCCATATTGTCCCACTGGCTGAGAATGAAGTTTCTGCAGCGCCTTTTTCTGATCTGCCTGTCATTCATTAATAGATGGCAAAGCTCCCGACAGGAGCAGAGGTAAAACAAAAGCTGTCCCTCGGTGCCGAATTGCTGCTCGCTGCCAGGACTGCAGCAGGAAGAATCATGCGACTTTCAGTATCTTTGTTTCTCTAATTATCAGTTGCACATTCAAAAAGCCCGTGATGGATTCAGGTTATTTAGAGGCCAAAACTCAAACGTGGGCTCCTAACTGTGGTTACGGAAAGACGTCTCTATCTTGTGAAGAAGTGGGCCTGACTTTTATAGGTGCTAAGCAACTGTACTTCTGCATTCCCATCTGCCTTTACGTCACATCCCACCCTCTGCCACCTTCCTCGTTGTCCACGCTTTTTAAAAGGCATTAACTTGGGAAAGTAGGCTGCCTTGTTCTTTGCTTGCAGGAGCATCCTGCCCAAAAGAAGCCGGTCGTGTGATACCAGACAAAAGGAAAGCAGTAGCCAGGTGGGTTGCCCCTGTGAAGGCACGACGCCCAACATGTCCACTTACCATAGAGCCACAGGAGAGCTGGTCTGCTGCGCACCCAGAAATGACTGTCACCTAACGAGTGGCACCTGCCTACGGAGTAGGTATCCTTCCTCCAGTCTGCAGAAAAAAAAATGAGCCAGCTTTGGCATTTAAAGGCTGAAACAGGCAAAATGTTGATTCCTGGCAAGGTAATGAAGGGCTCAGTGCAGCCCGTAGGAGCCTCTGGACTGGAGGTGATATCGGTCAGGATACCACACCAAGAAAAGCAGCCTCGTGTCGGCATAAATCAAACTATGGAGCTCTGAATTCTGTGGTGTGCAGCGCAGTTCCCTGCTGTGTTAGCCTTAGGGTGCAGCTGAGGCTCCTTGCTCCCATTTCCCGTGCCCTGCCTGCTTATTGGGGGGTCTCCTAAAGGAATTGGGGGAGTGCAGCTGCTGAGACTGGAGGAGAGAAGAATTGCAGTTGGTTCCTTTATAGGGCAAATCAATGGAGTGGAGGAAAAAGCACTTTACATCTTTACTACAATATAGATGTACTGAAAACGCAGCTTGAAGCTGTCCCTGTGCTTTAAATTCAAAAATGGTGTATTTCTGAGCTAGCCTTGCAGAGAACCTGGGTTTTATTACCTGGAGATTGACCTCTGTGTATAATTTTCATTTCAGGTGGACAGACAATTGCTTTGCAACAGAGTTGTCGTCCATTCTCTAAGGGTAGCTAGAGATATTTCCTTTGGTTTTATCCTTTAATAATTTCTCTGTTTTGCCAGATAGCAATGAAAAATAAGAAAACATGCCTAACAGGCTTCTACAGGTCTGGTTAGTCCTTATTTATATTTTCATCCCCCCAGTTATTTTTTTCTTACTGACTGAAGTTTTCTCTCATGTGTTTTAGAAAGCTTCCTTTTTATTTCTTTTTTACACACAGCTTCTGAGCGAATATCTTATGTCAGCTGGGAAAGCTATATATAAAATGTGTGTGTAAACGTACACAGAGCTTTCTCTCTCTCACATATACATATATATGCATGCACAGTCAATCAATATATATATATATAGATATATGCAAAGCCCAGGCGATACAAATTTCTACCACTTTGTATTAGTGCAAAGGTATCTTTTTCCTCTATTTTTATTTATATTTAACTTTCCCCAATATTTTTGCCTAGGAACTCGTAAGTAAGCCAGTCTGGAATGTCTGAAAATGGTCCAATATATTTTAATGCTATATCGGGTCTTTTTTTCAGCTCCTGGTCCTTAATCCCGTATGTCTCCTAAACTGAGATTTCTCACGCTGTCAGATTTAGCACTTCCTGAATCGTTTCTGCTTCCAGGCTTGGAACTGGTCAGAAGCTGTATCAGACATTATGAAGGCTGTAGCTCTGTCAGAGGGTTATTGACCAAGTACAAGACCAGTATTTATGTGGTATAGCTCTGTCTCCTCCAGGAAAACACGTTTTCCAGGAAATCAGTGATTCAGTAAATACTTCCTGTCATGGTTAGGCCCACAGATGCAAGTCAGCAGTGATGTATAAACACCCAGCTCCTTCTGAGTTCAACAGGACTTAGGCCAAAGTATCTCTGAACTTCTGTATCTCTTGGAGCTATCGGAGGTTCAGCGGAGCCATCAGAAAGGCCGCAAAATATTCTGACAGTAGTTGAAGGGATAGGAGCAAAATGAACGTTTGTAACTCCTTGAGAACTTCTTCAAGCTTTGAAAAATGGCCCAAAGCTTCTCCCCCAGTCTGCAGTGCAATGCTCCTTATTCATCACTGCAAAGTCTCTGATGGCCCAGTCAGATTGTTGACATTTCCGTCGCTGCTTCTATTTTAAATGTTATAATTAGTAATTTTTCATGCTTCCAGATTGTCCTTTCTCTTAGAAATTTAAACTGCAGTGACAAATTGAAGCACATCAGATACCAACATAATGGAGGTACCTGATACAAAGAGATTACTCCCAAGGTAATGTCTTCTCTCTTCCTACCTCCAGTGCTTATATTGTTGTCAAAGATCTCATTGTGGAGAGATTGAAATAAGACCATTACATGTAACAGGTCACCGTTTCACCTTGATACAGTGAGAACAGATTTAGAACTGAGCAGGCAGACATTTAAAATTTTTATATTTATTATATATATATATATTATTACAAGCAAAATTTCTCATTGAAGCCAGGCCATCAAATTCCTCTTCGTCTGGTCAATTTATAAACATTGACTGTAGTGGAAGAGCAAAGAGCAAAATTTATTACCAAACATAATGAAATGAATCTGCATTATGCAAAAAGTCTCAGTGCTTGTATTCAGTGCTTTCTTTTCGTGAGTCCAAACTAGGAAGTTTGATTTTATGAGGAGAAATAAAAATTTATTTAAAACCTCACTTAACAGGCTGTTTCCTGGATGAGCGCGTAACGTAAAAATGGCATACCACGGTAAAGCTGAGGAAGTAAATTAGGAATTCCTAATTAATCATTAATTAACCATTTTTGGAGGGTAGGGAGAAAAGCAGTGACATTGGAAGGCATCACAGATGGTATTATCGGAAGGAAATGATTCTGTGCGTAGCATGTTGTTCTGTAGAACTGGTTGGTGCAAACTTCCACTAAGGTTGAAAGCCTCAAAGGATTTCAGCGAAAGTGTCAGTGGTAACGTGGTAATGAGAGCATCCATAATTACAGGAATCTTTGTTGTCACCTCCATTTGTAAGGTGCACGCTGCTTTGCAACTGGAAAGAGCAAAGTCCCTTTTGAGCAGGTTTCCTGTTCTGGCTGAAAGCATTTTTAAAAGTGTCTGGAACCAACCAGTGTCAGGACACTGGGCTACACAGGCACGTTTGATCTGTGTTGTGATTTTAGTTTTCTTACCATGAAGCAGTTCTGGACTGTCCTCACTGCATTACGTTTCATGCCTACGAGGTGAGGAATAACTTTGGGTTTGGCAACAGCAGTATAAATCTAGGATTTGCCAGTGAGGTCAACTCCTGTGTATAGTCCTGGCCTAGCAGGTAAAGAGCCAACACGTTTCTTCTACAGGATCAAAACTCTCCTGCAAACAGCTTGAATCACAGAGGACTGTTCTGGAAGTGTGCAATACAATAAGCACACTCTGATGCACGCAGGATGGGTACATCTTTTCTCCCTCTGCTGTATTGCAAAGGTCAGAACTGTTAAAGAAGCTGTCGTGATCTTTGAAATGACTTGGAGAAATCCCAGAATAGATCTCTACCTTGTCACTTCTTGGATTTTCTTTTGTTGCTTGTCTTGCCTCCTGTGGAGTGCCGGTTAAATTTAACCACCAGCCGTGTCTCTGGACAATACCTCCCAGTTGTGAAGTAGAGGCTTGCTCTCGTCAGTGGACTTCTGTGTGCTATACATATCCCTCCCGTGTTTTGTTTCTTCTCCAGCTCCACCTCTTTATTAAATTGGAAATAGAGAAGCTTTCAGAGCATGAGAAGGCCGTGCTCAGCACTGGGCAGACCGAGGCTAACAGTCTTTCTCCTTCTCTTTCAGTAGGAGACCAGCAGCAGCTGCCCCCCCCTGACGTTGCCTGGAAGCCCAGCTGGGAGGTGTTGTGGCCCGGCTCTTCTGCAGGACCGCAGGAAAAGGGAGTTTGGTCAACTCCACATCTCCGTTTCTTTATCTTGCTTCTACCCACCCATCTATTTGGAAATGAGGGTTTAACGTTTTGTCTTAATTAACAGAGGAGGAGCTTGTTGTATCTCTGGCACAGTCTCTAGAGGAAGGAGCTGTGCACTGCTGGGTTCAGTGGTTGTTCTGATGGCACCAGCTTGAGAGGAGCCTGGAGTTAGGGCACCAAGAATGCTCAAACCACTTTAATTCTCCTCTGCTTCTGGAGAGCAGCTGTGTGTTTGTATTCTGGTGTTCCTTGCATCATTTCTTTTGACGACTGAACTAGCTGTACCTGCGATTTGCTTCTACCCACAGCAACCCATGCCACCCTCCCAGCACATTTTTTCTTATGCTTCGGGGGCAGTCTGCAAACAGAAACTCGGTGTTTTCTGCTTCCTGTGCATCCGTCTCTGTCCTCCCTTCCCATGCCAAGCAATCTGTATGCCTTCCCTTAGCACTTGACTAATTATCGGTTAACTCTTCTGTTCCTGAGTTTTCCTCAAGCTTTTTGCTTCAGCTCTGCCTTTCAATTGCAATTGATTGTTACATTTGGCAAACTGTTACCACTGTCAGCTGTCCATGTCTCCAGCTTTTTTAGTCTTTCCTTCTAAGGTATTAGTGCTTCTAGTCCTGAAGGGTGGAACAGAAAGCTGACAGTGGTAACGTTTGTCAACATTTTTTCCCCCCTCTATTAAAATTTATGCATGTTTGGCCAAGTTACACACACTGGCACAGTGCAGACAGTGAGTTGTTCTAAAAAGTTAGCGTTAGCCTGTGAGGATCAATAGGCTGGTGTCCTACAACTTATGGCAAACAGCCTCCTTCCGAGGGCAGCTGCAGGGGGAAGCCTGGTTTAGTCGCTCTGAATTGACCGTAGAGGAACCAGCTCTCTCTGTGGGCAGCAACGGGAAGGTCAGGAAACGCGGTTTTCTAGAGCAACGTAGAAGCCTTGTGGACAGCCTGCCCTTAAGTCCAAGCTTCCATCTGCACTGCTTATTCTCTTCATAACCACGTCGCCGAGTCTCACTGTTAACACAGTTAAATGCAGTCTTGGAAAACTTGATTTAATTTCCGCCTTTACTACTGAGATCCTAATGCCAAGTTGCCGAAAATGAGATCTTTGTGAAGTGTTCATTAGCTGCATGTTCCCCATTTTCCGGATACTCAATTTAAGGTGATATCTGATTTGCAGATCTGCATACTGAGGTCTTCAGCTGGAACTGAGGTTTCTGCATTTAAAGCACCGTATAATGTTAAGCATGCTACAGAAAGAATGCTCTCATTTTCCAAATTGGATATCCACATTAATGAATGCTTTTACAACACAGAAACTTTCTAATCGCTTTTTCAACAGTGTATCCAGATAAAATGGAAGCGTTGGGACAATAAATTAATCAAAAATGTATTACTAATGCGTACCTTTAGAAAAGCCGTGAATACATTTATCATGTGCTCTCAGAGTAGAGTTGGAGTTTGGTGAAACAAAGTGGGTTAAACTAAGCAGAGATGAAATGATCTTGTTCTATAATAAAGCACTCAATCAGGGAGCTGTTCAACTGTTTCTGAGTAACCCCCTGTGGAGGCAAGCCATCAGAAATGGGCTACGCGCTAAACAACAAGAAGAAAACAAATTCTGAAAAGCTGCTCATTAACGGAGAATCATCCACCCTTCACACTGAACGAGGCAAGGGTCCCCTGGAAAAAATAATGTGGTCATGTAAGTGAAGGCAGCAGCGCCCTGCATAACGCAAGAGATTCAAAGGAAGGTTGCGTTGGCAATTTTAATTCTGCAATTTCTTAACTTTTGTCTATTTGACTTAGCATTCTCTATAATGTTCTTTTAACTTGGAATATTGTGTGTAATATATATAAATGTTGTTTTTAAATAAAACTGGTTTGTCTCCAAGTCATGTCATTTTCACACTGCCTGCTGTCACCATTTCTAAAGGAGAAGCAGCTGGTGTGCTAAAAGAAGTTATGGACTTTGAAATCCTGCAAGGTTAGGAACTGAGTGGTTGGAGGGAGATATTTACAGAAGATGTCATCTTTTTTGGTCTGCTAGATTACTCCCACTGTTTTCTCCATTGTGTTTAATGGATCAAAGTGTAAACATTTGCTGTGGGGTGTTTTGTGTCCATAGTCTGTGATGAACCCTAATAGGAGCTTGGTGAGGTTCCATGGTTGTGGTTTCTCTGTCCAGTGTTCTCGGTTCATAAACAGAAATTTGGGGTTCTTCTTAACTGTCAGCTGCAAGCTCAGTGTGGCATCTGAGAGCCAAACTGAGCTCTGCTGGCTCAAATGTTAGCACCAGGAAAGATTCTGTAACTGAATGTGGTTAACTGCTCTGTTTGTTGTGTTTGGACCAGAACAGAATCCCGTTCCCACTCGGGTCGCTGCGCAGGCTCCGTCATGAGAAACACAAAATACCCAAAGTGGATGGTGAGCATTACAGTGAGCAGGTGCCTGTTTGACTACAGAGCCCAGGGCTAGTAAGAAGAAAAAGCACAGGTTCCTCATTTACTTATTTGTTTATTTTACTTGTTTACAAAAGACATTTTAAGGCATCTCCTTAGTTACTTAAGGAAATTGTAATCTAGCAGTAGTTTTGTGTGTTTGTAGTTACATGAAATATAAATGTTCAGTTTCTCTTGCTGTTCCTCATCATATTGCCACAAAAGAAAAGCAAATATATTTCTAACTCCTTGAGGAAGACCAGTAGATCCATTACCATAGTAAGGCATAAATAACGTTAGTTCTTTTAATGGACCTGCCATTTAATGGTCGTTGGGTGTTCATTGTGTGCAGTGCCCAAAGAGCTCATTTAGGATTGCTTCTAGGAGTGGAATACAAGTTGACGAGGAGCAGGAAGAACCAGGAGGGAGCGTTTTGCCAAGCGCACTGCACTACCTAAAAGGTTTGCCTTTCTCTCCTATGGGTTTCATCATCTGCAATAACATATCCTAGAAACATAACTGGCTTTTAGACCAGCTGTGACGATGGGGGTACCATCGAGGCAGTCTTCATTAGAATAGAATGAGAACTGGGTGATCAGTACAAAACTCAGCCTGTTAGGTGTAACAAATGCTACATAAATGCTTTTTAAGGTGTTCTTTGACCAATGTCACGTATTTCCTGTGCTTTTGCTGGAGTGAATGTCTTGCATTTCTAGAAGTTAACACTCGATTGCTGCAGAAGACTTAGTTCTGAGCTCATAAGCTGGGGCACAGATTGTAGCTGGAAGGATGAGAAAATATGGCCCTAGAGATAACTTTTGAAAAGTCACAAATTGCATGTGCTATCTCGTTATGATATATGTGCATATTTATCAGAAGGAAGGTGACTCTTTGTAGGAAGAGATGTCATTCAGTGCTCGGTATCATTTCACTGGGTATTTAAAAGAAACTATCATGCATATTTATAAGTTACCAAAAAGGTTTTTCAATGGCTTCTGCCAGTGGCATTCAATCACAGTAGTGCTTAACAATCTTTTCCCAATTTTGGCTTTATTCTAGGCACACGTGGCATTAATGTTGAATTTGTCCACCATGGAAGAGGAATTGGGTTAGGACTCCAGACAGGACTTTAGAAACTGATTTAAAGTACCAGGTGAGATCATACTGCGCTTTTATTGGGTTCTGTTAGCAATGCCATGTTTGTATTAAAGGTCATTTAAGCCACAATACAATCTTACACCACATTTCTGTTGATATTTTTTTAGACAAGGGGTGCATTTTCATCACTGTCTTCCATCAGGCCTTAGGTGTAGAGCAAATGAGTTAACACTGAGTTTGCTTTCCTGGTCCAGAAGCTCCTTGCTGTAGGAGGTTGCTATAAGGTGAGTTGCTGCCTCTTTGCCCTGTCTAGCCTCTTGTTCTCGTGAAATGTGGTTTTCTCTGAATCCTTCTGAAACTGGATTTAAATTGGCCAGTGACTTCAGAAGTTCTTATCAGTGGGACAGTTCTGGGTGGACATGTCATCGCTGAAGGAAACAGGACTACAAATACAAAATGTTTGGACTAAGCCTCACTGTTTGTAGGAGCGAGAGGGGAGGAAGTCTGAATCCTGGGCTCTAGTTTATCTCAGCTCTGAACCTCCACGCTCCTTCTGCTACGTGATAAGTGAGCACAGTTAAAGTCGAATTTATGGACAGTTGTGTTGAGGTCTGTTACATGGTGTGTGGTGTGCTGCAGCAGGAAATTCCAGGTTTTAATTGACAGTAGTATCTATCTACCTGTGAACACAGCAAGTGTGATGAGTTTTTGATCTGTTTCTGTTTTCTTTGTATTTATTTATTTTTTTTTTTTCCCCAGCAGTTGATCTGAAGCTGTTTAGGTATGGAGCTTTGATGGATTTTTATAGCCAAGTGCTAGATGTACCTTATATCTGCATAAGCCTTTGAATTTATGTTTGCATGTGGCTCAGTCTGTGTATTCACAATTTCCTCTTCACATGGGAAAAAAAAAAAAGTAACTTCAAACCTATGCTGGTGGTGGTAACTTGTGAAAAGTGTTGCTGGCTCATTTGCGTATCTATCACTTGTTACATTTCACAGACCCTAGCGTTTCTCCCCCTTTCTGATTTATTCTGAAAAGCTTTGTTCCTACTGATCCACACACCAGATGCTACTGTATTTTCTGGATGTCTGAACTCTCCACTCAAAACCTGTCAAAGTCTTTTGTATAGCTATTACGTGCAGCTAACTGAAAAGTGGTATTTGTGTGCCGTGTCACTCCACGGTACGATTTTTTTCTTTTTATTTTGCTAATAGAAGCTCTTACTGCAGTTGCATTTGTGCTGGAACAACAGGGTTTACACAGGAATAGCTACGTCAGGACTGCACAGGAGATTTCTGGTAACTGTGTCATCCAAGAACATGAGAAGATGTGTGATGCAGAAGCCCGCGTGTCTGCAAACCTAGGCTTTTTGTGGTGCGTGTTTTCCTCAAGCAGATAGTTTTATTTTATTTGTACAAAGTACAGCTTTACTGGGGCCGTTTCATTTGCTCTGGAGCTCTTCACCAGTGAGGAAGACTGCGGTCCTACTGCGGTGAGGTAGTGCTAATGTGGGCCTGACCTTACGAGGGCTCCCTAGTGAATGCGTATTTAAACCTGAGAAATGAATCCGTACTTGAATCTGAACCTGAAGAATGGATCTGTTTGCTTTCTTTAATATCGCCAAGCTGCCAAGTTCTGCCAGAGGTGGAATTAGCACCAGCAAAAGGAGCCCTGGGCAGCTGGGGATTGCCCTGCGAGCCCCACCAAAGGATGCAATTGGTCGCTGTCAGCATCGCCTCCCTGGAAGGGTGTGAGGTTTAATGAATAGTTCTGGCTGTCGGTACGTAAGGTATTGCATTGTTCTGAGGAAAGATTTCTGGTAAGAGTCAATACAAAAATGAATGTAAATAATAAAGTAGAGCACTGGAGTAAAGCCTTGCCAAGGAAAACTCCAGCAAACAACAGTCGGTGGTTTAAAAAGATCCTGTCGGAATGCCTCTTCTCCAAGGCTGTTGTTCCAGCCTTCTGTTGTAGTGGCTTAAAGCTGTGTTAGAGCTAAGGCAGGCTTCGGCGTGGCAGAGCTGCTTAGGTTGGTATTTCACACGTGCAGTTTGTGCCTCAGCATCTGCTGAGCACCCAAACCGAACGCCCCAGAAGCACCTCTCTGAACCCAAAGCAGCAGGCTCCCAGAGCAGCTAGGGCTCTTGCCGTGCTGCTCAGTGGCAAGAGGTATGAGCCTTAAGCAGTTTCAACTGCTGCTTCCTACTGGCCCCTCCGAATTAAATCGCTTGGCACAGTAATTGGCATGTCCTCACTGCCTGAAGCCTTAACGCTTTTAATGATGTCCAAACAAATTAGCTATTAAGCAAGTTATGAAGCAGCTCAGTGGGAACTGACTTGGGAAAGCTGGGGATCAAAGCATGAAGCTGTAAAATGAGTCCTGAAGTGCTAATAACTCCTAATAACTTAAAAAGAGAGAGAATTAAATTGTGGGGAGGTTGACTCTGACGTATTCTGATGATCTAAAGAGGAGCATGGTTGGGACGCGTTGCTGGTTGTATTTTGACTGGAGGAAACTAGTGAGAAAGCATCAAACTAGCATGTGTGCTTTACAGGTGTTCAGAGATGAAAGAGAAGAACCAGTTAGGAGGGATCTGTTTTCTCCACACAGCTCCCTGAGAGACAATGAAATGTGTCGTGCTTTTCTAAACGCCTGCTTGCCCTCAAGGTGCAGCACCGGGGGAATGAGATTGGAGCTGACCTTTCCCGAAGAGCAGCTGAACTTGGGCAGAGCCACTGCCAGCAGCGGGTTTGCCTGGCTGTGCATGAGGACTCGGCTTGACCTGAACGACTCGAATCCTTAACAGTATGTGCAAAATGAGAATCCAGCCGGTTCCTTTGTCCTACCCATTTAGAAAGGAGCATCCTCTTCTTATATTCTCAGTAGATTTGATACAGTGCTCAAGGCACAAGACACACAAAACCTTTCTGTCCATCCCTCTCCTCTTCACGGCTGTCTCACAAACTGGTGTGGGTTTTCCTTTCCTACCTTTACTCTTCTTCATCTGCTTTCTTGTCCTTGCTCCCTCTAGTGTTCTCACGTTGGTGCTGTTTTGTTCTGCTCTAGGCCAGGAGATTTAGTATTAAACTGGTTTATTTTCCCTGCACTTTGCATAACGTGGGAATGACATCACCCCACCTGTCATGCCCTTCAAAAAGAAAAATAGCACTTAGTCCCCGCAACCTTACTTCACCTCCTTGTATCACCATAGCAGCCTGCCACTGCCAGCCTTTCACAAACCTGAAGGCCCACTTAAAATTCATTAGATTTTCAAAAATAAGCCTGTGTCTTTTTGATGATTTCTAAGCCTGTAATATATTCTCAGTTCATGGTTTTGGTATTTCTTCTAAAATTTTCTTTCAGATTCAAGGAGCTGGGATATTAGGGATACCGTAGGGTGTGACATCTGGGATTTAGAGCCACCAGATCTGGTAACTTTACAGCAACAATCATTGCACCCAGATGTTGTGCTAGTTCACTCCAGACTTTGATTTACTCTAGCTGCAAGAGCTTTCTTAGTGATGAGATGTACCATCCTGCTTATTAGCCAAAAATTGGGAAATATGAAAGGGAACTGGAGCTCTCTGTGTCAGTAGATCACTGCTGTAGAGAGAATGTGTAATTAAGAACGGGGCCTCCTCTTTACACCACGTTGAAAGATTCTGTACAGACTTTTAACTGAAATTTAACTGTTTTATATGCTGTACAAATGTGTGTTACTTTCGTATATCTCTCATTACATGAGAGTGTCTGCATACTTCTTTGTGCACATACATATTTCAAAGATGAGAAAATATATCGAGGTCTCCTTTTTAACAAGGAATCCAGATCTAGACTAGAGAGACTCAAGTCTTTCGAATTCAGGGCTTTTTAGTCGGTGTTAAAGAAATAAAGCTGGAACATTTCAAGCAGCCCTCTTAAAAAGTCTTCGTTCATTACTGAAAATGAACTGACATTTCAGATGTTGACAAAGAAGACTACGTAAGAGCAAAAGTAAGAGCAAAAACTGAGCTTTTGTCTTTTAGTTTAGGAATGATCCATTGCTTATCTGTACTATATAAGATAAGCAAGGCAAAGAGAAGAGCTTGAATTACTGTAGCATAAGTGTAGTCTGTGTATCCCTGGTACTACAGTGATAAATGTTTTGAATTAGACAGTTCTCTCGATAGAACTAAATTTAGTAATAAATGAATAAATAAATATAGGTTATAGTCAAATGTTTTAAAAAAGTCCAGCAAAAATCATCAGATGTCACGGTCCTCTTCACGGACCCCTCAACACCCGTGTGTTGAATTCTGGCGTGATCTTCGGTGGGGATTCAGGTTTGTAACCATGAGGAGAAATCCCTCCTGACACTGGGTAGATTTGGAGGCATTTGGCTAGGGATGAGGAGCCCTCTGCTTTTGCAGGACCACGGAAGCAGAAGAGTTTCCTTCCCGGATGCCTGTTTGCACGTTACGTGGAGGGATGCGATCTCCAAGAGACGGGAACGTCTCCCTCGAGTTCCCAGGAGTGCATGAGTGGGTGAGTGACAGCTGAGCACCGAGTCCATGGTGAGCTGCACGTCTGCTGATCACCACCTTCCTCCGCTCCCCCTTCCAGCGAGCGATTTCCTGAAATCTATTTCAGGGAGTTTGCGTTTTTGTCTCACTCTGCATTAGGCTGCAGGGCAGCCGAATTGGTCCTGTTGTCAGTAGGACACTGCACCTTGGGACGTGCCATGGGTAGGGGGGAATTTAAGTCATCAGGCTGCCTCCAGCCCATCTTCCGTGTTGTACCAGCAGCTGGTTGCAGAGCTGGCTGCTGGGTGCCCCCTGCATCACGAGGGAGTAGAATAAGCGATGCAATACCCCAATTTTGACCAAAACGATCATTCTCCAGGGATACTTGGGCCTGTTCCTTCTAGCTCAATGGAGTAATCTTACCGGGTGGTAGACACTTCCTCGCACGCACAAAAAAAGGAGAAAACCAACACTTTTTGCTAAAAGCCCAAAATATTACCGTATGGCATATGGCACCCTAAGATAGGAGTAAACTTGCAGCATCCACTTCTGTCTGGCTTCCTGTGTTACGTTAAAGGTGTTGCTCTGGGATCTGTAGTGTAGAAATGGAGTTGTTACGGGGCATGGAAAGTGTTTCATCTGTGCTTAAGAGAAAAGCAGACATTACACAACTCCTTAGAGGCTGTGTATCGGATGAGTACCCTGAGAGTAAGAGCCCTGCTGCGATGATCCTAATTAGCTGTGTCGGGTAAAGCAGCCCATTCCTGGTGACCCCATTTTTTGTGGGTGTCTCCAGGATGACCTGAAGACACATTGCAGCAGGCCAGAAGGTGAGAGGGACTCTCCTGTCAGAGTACAGAAATACCAACAGTGACCCAGAGCTGTTCCCATGGCCTGGCTGCTGGGAGCAAGCTGCTCTGGATTCCTGATGTCAGCAGGTGGGTAAAGAAAAATGCCAGTCCTTTGTTCTCCTTTCACAGGGTTTTTACAGCAGTGCCTGTTCTACAGAGTCCCTCCTAATTTACACAGCTGAAGTGTGAGGAAAGCCAAACTACTCATGCCTATTTGGTGAAATTATCTAACTGGTTACGTAGGCGCAGACTGGATTATTTTAACTGCTGCAGTGTGCACGTGGCCGTACACTGCAGAGAGGCTCCGTGGCACGTGTAAACTACATGGTGGTGCTGAGTACACCGTTTGCTTTTTCAGTGGAAACTCTCTTTCCTCTAGGGTGGCTCTGGGATATTTGGGGCACCGGGGAGCAGGTTGTGGAAGAGCAGGCGGTCCCGATTGCAGCGAGGACAGTGTCTGCTACCGGCCTGATTGTGCAGCACGTGTGGGTTTGTGCTCGAGCCGAAATATATGTGCATTTTGCCAATAATGGTCCGTGCCCTCTGCTTCCCAACAGCTGGCTTACAGAAAGAAGCACGTGGTGGAGTGGCACCTGCTGAAGCCTGCAGTGACAGTCATAATCTGGGAGCGTCTCATTATCTGATCAGCAGTAATGCGTATTTTCCTCTCATTGCTGTACCCTTGAAGAACATGGCTAAATACGAGGTGCCTTACCAGTTCAGGGGGGCATTTTCAGCACTGCTGATGGCGCCAGCAAAATGACATTATTGAGATATGATTGCAGAACCCTGGCAACAGGAATGAAAGGCAGCAGAAGTGCTGCTCCTTTTGTTCTACCCAAATGATACCAATCATTGGCCATGCTAATGGTACCTTCCGTGAGACGTGCCAGTAGAAAATCAATGCCTTTTTTTTTTTTGGCATATGCATTCCTAGAACACTTTTTGCAATGTGACCATAGGGGGTTGACACAAATTACTATACTGCTAGCACAGCTGTCCTACATAATTTGTTGTTGCATAAAGTTATAATTAACGATTTTAACAAGTACCGAGGCAGGCACGTTAGGAATCTGCACTGCAGAGCTTTGGGTTCTTTAATAAGGCACATCTGTTATAAATTATATACAGTTTGTTGTTTTTTTTTTTTTGCGTGTGTGCTAAATAATGCTGGGTTTGACCACTTGCAGAAAGATCTTCATGGGATCAAACCTCCTTCAACAACTGGCTGAGGGCCTTGTGCATCACGCTAGCTCTGGCAGGACAAGCGTAGCCACCGTGGCACGGGATGGTGGTGGGTAAGGAGCTGAAGTCAGCGTTGTGATGCTGCAGCAGTCGGTCAGAATGGCTGTTGCTGGCTTTGTGGTGGTACTTGAGAGGAAAGGTGCACCCTAGCTCCCCTACTGCACCCAAAGGATGCTAGGAGCATGTGGAAAGAATAAACCTGAACTGGTATAACTGGAACTCTGACTGGAAGCTCTGAGTGAACCAGTGTGATGGCAGCCAGGGGAGCCATAGATCAAGCAGGCCCATCTGGAAAAGAGGACCCTTGCTGTTTCCCTTTATTCACTCATTCCTTGAAAAATATTGTCATTGGTCGCTGAGTATTTTGAGCTCAGAGAAAGTTTAGGATCGCACCCAGGATAAGCACGTCATACCTATGGATACACAGCTTGGGCTCTAGAAAACCTATAGGAGGTTGCAGGAAAGTGCAGAAGCAGTGGGTAAACCAATATTTACATTTTTCCTTTCTCATTTGCTTCTTGAAAATAGTACAGAAGAAAGGAGCTGCATAGAGGGAAGCTGTATGAAGTTATTTTTTTATTGACTTAGTGTTTCCTCTTACAGGGTCTGCCAAATACCAGCTCTTCACAGAGAAAGAGAAATCAGACTTGTTTAAAATAGGTTTCTTCTTTAACCAGAAGAAAATTACAATACTGTGAATTTGGCATTATTTTCTGACATCTGAACTTGACAACAGGGAAATAGTAGAAGAAACTGTATTGATCTGGAGTGAGGCCCAAGTTCAAGGACTCAGGAGAGAAATGGAGAGGAACAGGTTCCTTACGGTCACAGTCCAGCCATGGAATTTGCAGAACTTGGGTCTTCCATTCCCAAGACAACTGAGCACAATATTCTCAGTTTGGTAAGTCTTGTTGCTGCTGTTGCTGATTAATTGTGGAGTATGGTCTCCAGAGCTGCTGAGCGCTGCTCACTGGAGTTATTCTGAATGCTGATAGTTCACAAAATCAATATTTTTGCTCCCCTGAGCCTTGAAGTTTGATCCCATATGAAAAGCATTTTTCTTTCATCAAGAGGAACGTGGCCTTTGGCATCTCTAGCTGCAGCTTTGCTGCAATCCCTGGAATCGGGTGGGATGAGGACAGTAAGTGGTTCTGGGCAGAGCGCTGTAGAGCCCATGTTACAGGACTGATGTTCCGTAAGTGGTGCCACTGCAGCCCTTAATACAATCCATTGCCCCTTGGGGAGCGAGGGAATGAGGCAGAAATGTCAAGCAGTGGCAGGTGGTTGCTCAGAGGGAAGAGATGGTAAAAGTTTGATCTTGTGAAACCTGTTCCAAAGTTCCTAAGAAAAGTATTCCGCTGAGCCTCGTTGCAAACTGGCCATTAGCAGGATTACATCTTTATATCCACAGAGCAAATAAGTGGAACCGAAAGGAACGCTTTCAGAGGAAGGAGAATCGCTCCCTGAACTGTTTTAGATGTTAGCAGCAGCAAGACACAAACAATGCAGACACGTTGAGAGGTAAGTTAAAAGCCTTTTGGTTCACCTTCAAGCACTTTGTTGTAGGGGAAACCAGCATGGGATCAAAATGTGACTTTTATACAGAGCTTGTTTACTCAAGCAGTGCAAAGCAGGAACTCCAGCTTGGTAGTGTCAGATCCACAGAACATTTTCATTTTTTGATCTGTTCACTTTTATCTGAGACAGTAACATACTCGTCTCTCATTCTTCCAGTCTCTCTGCAAAGCAATTTTGCTGTCAGTGCATCAAAGGGGGCTTTCCGCTGGTGCGGGGAAGCCTCTGGCTTAGCCCCACTGCTACGCTGGTTGGTGCAGATCTCTGCTTGTCCTGTAGCACCTGGTCTCTTCTCCATCCAGGCAACAGAGAAGGGCAGAAAGAACACCCAAGGTAGGAAAATATAAAAAGCAATGTGAAAAGCTCTCCTACCCGTCCCCTCTGTTACGCAGTTTGAAGCGCCTTTATTCTATGTAACATAGGTGCCACCGAAGCCTGCAGGTAGGTGGTTTGCATTCAGCTTCATGTCAGCGACAGCAGCAGAGGCTGGGCTGTTTCCAAGAGCAGATATAAAAGGGTGCTCTGGTGTGTTTGGGCAGAAGCAGGGTGAAATAAAGGAATTGTCAGGGAAGCAGGTGGCTTTCTATGCATCAGCCCTTGGACAGATGAGAAGTCCTAGTGGAAATTATGCGAGACAATGGTACAGCCCAACCTCCCAGCCGGCAGGTCTGCTGATTACATTTCTTTGGTGGCATGAGAACCATTCCCTGCATCCCCGCAGCAACTGTCTGCCATCTACAGAAAGAATGGCAGCAGATGCTGAAAGGTCAGGTTTGATTGTTGGTTACTCTTGCTGACACCTTTTCTACTTGGAGACGTGCTATGGGATCACACGAGTAACCGATGCTCCTTCAAATTCTCTGCTTCCCTTATCCTCCTAACTTTGCTATTTCCTGCTTCATGGGGAAAAGCTTCTAATACCAGGACCAGTATCCTGCTTTTTCACAGATGGTTGCTGAGAGGAGACACCTGGCACTCTCTGGATCTCTTTGCATTGCTCAGATAATATTAATTACAGCTCCAAGGGAAGCAGCCACCTGCTAACCTTTGACTCGATACTGTTTGTATCATGAATGGCACGGAACACAATTCTTTCTCTGCAGACACGCAGTTTACCCTGCTGAGAGTAATTCATTGCCACTTTCCTGATTTCTGGATACTCCATTAGTGTTCGTGGGGCTGGGCGCGGGGCGCTCTCCCTGATTACAGCACAGGGAGAGTGTCAGGGCTGGTGTCTGCTGTTTGCTGCTTTGCTCCTGGCTTGCCTTGCCTGCCTTTACAGAGGTGTCACGAGGCTGAGAGTATTGATGTGCAGAAAGCACATTGAGATCACTGCATGAAACATGTATTTTATTCAGTTTTTTCTTTTTTCTGGGCTTTAGGAGGTCGTTGTTACCTTTATGCAGAGCCAGAGAGCTAAATATTTTCCCAGCTTCTTCTCCAGTCCTCTTGTTAACAGCCCCTTCCTCTGCAGCCACTACTTCCACGGTGACAACTGCAGGGCAGGGGGGAAGCAGGGAAAATGGGGAGGTTTACGAGAGTTAGCACACTGAGCAGAGAGAATGAGCGCGGCTCTATAAAAAGATTGGGCTCATTACAATTGCCCAAAACACTTCCTCCCTTTCTCCACACCTTTGCTTCGCTTTCTCCACATATTTTCTCAAATAATTTCTTGCATTTACTGTACAACTATAATTCTCTCCCATTAGTACCTCACAGCTATTATGTATTTATTCTCCAAGGGGAAGTTATTGTCATCTCATTTAGGACGGGTTTGATTTATCTGTAGCAGAGTATGTTTTACTGATCTACTGGAGGTATTCGTGTGACTGCAGTTGTCTTTGCTGCCTGGAGCCGGGCATTTTCCCCCTCCCCAGCAGTGACATTGGACCACCCAAGGGGTTCTCCTACTGAGTGCAAATCGAGTAAATGCTTAACCTAGGTTATATTCGACTGAGAATCTAGATGCAAGATCAAAAATTGTTTTCCCTTTCTCATTCCTGCAGTGTCAGATTGTTTCTTAGGCAGAAGGGAAATACAGAGTGACTCACTGATGTGCAAGACACAGACAGAGGCTTCCAAGTCCCAGTTACGGGTCTGAGGGAAAGCTGCGTGCTTCGGAGCTGTATTAAGAGAATTGAAAAGGTCTGGAATGTGTGGCCTGCTCTGTTTTCCTGCATGTGTCTGGGAACCAGAAGCTGGCAATACCTCCAGGCTGCTGGTATCCTCTGGGAAGTCAGTAGCTGAGCTGTTTGGCTCCCAGAGGACGTGTGGTTTCATCTCTGTTACTCTCTTTTGTAACCACAGAAGAGCCAGAATCTGAAAGAAAGGTGGCTCCCTCTCTTTTTTATTTTTATTTTTTATTTATTTCCTTCCAGGACTGACTAGATAGGGTTTCAGATGTCACTCCGTATGACCAGTTTAGAGATGACACATGCTTGTCCCTCTGGACAGGGAAGGACAGGCCAGCTCATTTGAGAAGTGGGAACGTACTGTACATGTAGGCAGAGGAAGGCAGCAGCATTCGATGTACTCCCCTAGCTAGTTGTAAAAATCAGGAAGGGCGTTTAATGAAAGACTGGATCCAAGTATCCTGCGTGTAGCTCTTGGATTCAGGCATTCTGGGACTCTGAATTTTGGCTCAGATTCTTGGTAGTAGAGGATGAGCTGACCATCCCCACGTGCAGCACAGAACTGCAGTCTGCTGGACATTTCGGCTTTGGGACGTCTCCTGAAGGCAAAACCAAGCAATTTCTGCTCCTCCGATGTTTTAAAGGGGGGCGATGAAATGCCAGCTCCCCTGCTTAGCATCCGGCTTCCCTCAGTACCACAGCAGTAACAGTGCCACAGACAAACAAACAAACAAACGTTCGGACATTGAATTCCTTGTGCTGTGGGTACAGCTGTTTCACCCTGGCACAGGTAGAGACTGGTTTTTCCTTCCTGGTGTCGTTTCTGAAAACAATAAAGCCAGAATGAAATGCCTGCACTTAGCAAAGTAAGGCAGTTCAGTGAGTCCATTTCCAGATCACCTGTTTTGAATGTATTTGTTGCATGAGACACTTCAAAACTTCAGTTTTCTCTTCCAGTCTGGGACAGAAGAAAGTTTGTGGAACAGAAATTCTGAAGTTCAGTCATTTCTCAGTCCTCAACTTCTATTTTTCAGTCCTAGATTTTTAATATATCACATTTAAATGAAAAGAACAGCAACAATAACAACAAAAACAAAAAAACAACTTGGAGAAGTATTTCTAAAGCTCTTCATGATCTTTCACTGTTGTATCCCTGTCCTCCCCTATACTCTCATCCATCATCTTCCCTTGCTATGCTCTAATTATAGATGCCTTGAGGCAGAGACCTGCCAATGTTTCTGTCAGTGAAGTGCCAAGCACCTCTATGATGCTTTACAGATAATCATAGAGAATGCATATGTTGTGAAATGTTGATTTCCCCCCCCACCTCCTTTTTTAAAAATATGTATGCCATGTCAGGCAGAATTAAATTTCAGTGTGCCATCCTTCTTTCAGTCAGACGTTAAATTAACTTCCCTTTCCTCTGTCATTCTTGCTTCTGGCAAATGAGAGACAAGGGCCCCTCTCTCCTCTTCTTCCCACCTCTAATAATTCTGTTTGGAACCCAAGCAGCTTAGGTACCAGTCCTAGTCCCAACAAAATAATCTGAATGCCTAAGGTATGTAGGAATAAGGGACAGTCGCCTCAAATATCCCTTGGCCACCCATGTAGTCTTTGTGTGTAATGAATTTCAAGTTGCTACTGCGTACAGTGATGTAAAGTAAGAGGCACTGCGTTTAATAAGAGGCCTTATAACTCTTCCTCTCTTCATGTAAAACTCCTCAGGAAGCAAGCACATCCAGCACCAGCACCTTGCAGAGGGAAAGCCATCTGACAGATCACCTTCAGTGCTTGCACAAGCCTGGTTCCCAACCCCAAAGCATCTCACGGGTTACCAAGTGCTGCAGAGAGTGCTGCTCCTACAAAATCTATCTTCCCAACTTCCTCGTTTTTCCCTGAACAAGTTATTCATCGTTAACAGCAAACAGGCACGCAGCCCTCAGGAGACTCAGGACTTCTCCTCACCAGCCGTGTCGGTATAAATCTGCCCCCAGGGCTCTCGGTGCAGGGTGGCTGCACAGGCACCCTGCTCGGCGCTCAGCTGGAACACAACGCCGGATAAGTCACTTACTGATTTATTGCATGGAGCAGTGGGGGATGGAAAAGCATTTCTTTGTGCCTTAATACAGAGGCAAGGCAGACAAGCACCAAAATTCAGTGTCTGGAGGAGCTGGCAAAGCCTTTCTTAAGTGTCTGTGTGACATCAGCGCTGGGAAGCGTTTGCAGAGGTCCCTGGTGCTTTTGCCTGCTTCTGCTTTGCAGATTGCCGGGCCTGCCGTGATGCTGCCTGCCAGAGTGCCTGCAGAAATGTGCACTCCCACTTGTGCAATCCCGCCTGTAGTGATGGTGGCTCTGCTTGCAGCAGCATCGGTGGTGGTCTGTGCCTGTTGTGTGGCTAAATATGTAACATGCAGGCTCCACAGCTGAGATCGGAATTGCTGCATGTCGCTGTGCACTGCAGGCTGAATGCAGATGTTGCTGGTTGCCATAATGAGGTTTGCCTTTTTCCCTGCTTGCTCCCTTTCCATCTTGTGCCTTGGATGGTTCTCCTTTGCAATGAGGACGCATTTCCATGCTGAAATGACAATTCATAGGGAAACAAAGGGAAGGAAAGACTGAATGATCTCAAATCAAGTGAGAAGCCCAGCACTGATAAAAGCTGCCTACCATACCAGCAGTAGCTTGTGCATTTGTGTGCATTTGTGTGTGTGTGGGTGGGTGTTTAAGAAAGGAAGAAAATCTTTGGTTTTGAAGTCTCAGGTCCTTTGCAACAAGATAATGATTTCAGGCTGAAAGCAGCGTTTGACTGATCTTCTAATGGACTTCTTGGGCAGAAAAAAGATCTATTCAGAAAGGTGGAAATTAGAGATAACTGATAACAGCACTGACCCTGTATTACATTAGACCAAAGCGAAGTCTTCATGGACACGGTTCTTTTTCAGAAAACTGAGTGTTGTTTTCTGGTTACGAATCTAAATATAGTTGTTCTGAATTCTCTTCATAGAAAGAGAAGAAACATTTATTGGCTTTCTCATTTTTTTTTCTGAAGTCTGTTCTGCGTAGATTTGCCTTTTGTCAACTGTCAGGAGTCTTTCTTGAAATCAGACGATTTATTCCTCTTTCCCCGGTAAGAACTTGGGAACAAGGAGTTTTTCCTTAAGATCTTTGTAGATTCAGTAGTTTTGTATTAATATTACTGTGTTATGAATTAGGTTGTACCCAAATATACTGGAGGAACTTTAAACAGGTAGTGATTTGTACAGTTGTTATCACAAGTGTTTCTGTGGATATTTCCAGCTCTGCAAGATTTGACTTTCCGGCTCGAGGTGATTCAGGATAGTGACATTAGGAAGAGCAAAGTAAGATAAAAATCCATATAGACATCGATTTTATTGCTTGCCCTTTTAAAAATAATTGATTAATCCCCTGATGTATCACCAACATATCTTTGCCTCACTGTTGGGCTGCACAGCTCCTATCTGCCCAGAAATCCAGCCGGTTTAACCACGGCTGCTGCTGATCTGCAGTCACGGTGTAACTCAGCATCTGTAGAAGCTGATCTGAATTTAGGGACATGCAGTGTTCCTCCCTGTGGAGCACAGTATCCGTAAGTCCAAAAGATTCTGTGTCCTGAGCATTGTTCTGCGGAGTGATAAAGAGACACAGCTGTTAAGTCAGGCAGCAAAATGAAAAGATGTGATGAAAGACAGAGGAAGGCATCCAGTGTCCCAGGAGAAGAGTCTCCTCCTGGGGAGGACATGGTGATTATTCCTGGTTAGGGCTTAGTGAAATGACTAACGCCTATGCAGATTATTCCAAATTTTTCAACTTCTGAAGCATCTGTCAGTGCTCTGTTGCTGAAGACAGGGTGCTGGAGACAAGCATCTGGACAAAACACTGGAGATGAGCTGTGAGCTCATCTAGTGAATCATTTCCTCTAACTCTTTTTTTCTGTTAGACACTCACTTTCCCTCAGGCGAAGTTGACTTGTTTCCCAGGTAGAAGCCTTTTGTAAGGAAAGGGTTTTGACCCATGAGGTCCAGGTCTGTGAAAGATGAATGTGATGGCGTGAGCTCCCAAAAGTGACCAAAGGAGGGAGAAAAACCTGCTTTGTCTTCCATCTTATTCATGTTTTATCCCGCAGTCTTCCTGAGAAATCGAAATCCTGCTGGGCTGCAATTTTGGCAGAATTGTCATGTGGGATTAGTGGAATTGTTCAATGTTAGCAGAGTTGTGCTTTTCATGATTTCTATCATGGCAGTCTTCAAAATATAGTGGTCTGCCAAAAGACCATTTAAAGTAGAAGAAATCAGCCTAAATGAGAAGAAAGCCATTGAATGGTAACTCAGAGAAGCTTCACCCCAAACATCCTGTACAGGAGGGGCCATTCTGCCCCAGCAAATGGAAAGATGCACCAGGTTGATAGGGTAAATGGATGTGAATGCCATTTTTAACAAGAGAAGGGAGAAGAAATTAAGCAGGTTTCTCCTTTGCAGAGGTGTCCATGTGCACAAACTTTTATGATCTTACTGTAAGAGAGAATTTTCATGGTGTATATTCAGTTTGCAAAATTGTGCCTTGAGTTTGTATGGCTGGTGCATGCCTCAAGGACTTGAGATGTCAGCTGGGAAAGAAATTTGATGCTAAAATTACTTTTTTGTTTATTTTTTTTTTTTGTAATCTCCTTTCTTATTTAATAATTAAGGTTTAACCTTTTTCTTTGCTAGAATTAAATTATACGCTTTCACCTTTAATCTGCTTGATGCTGAGTAAATTGAACTGAAGCTAGCAAACACAAAACAGACTTCTTCTCCAGAGGAAACCTACCTGTTTTAACAGTAAATGTAGGAAGCCTCTCGATGTGCATCTGCCATTTGAGGTGAACCCGACAATTGAATACATTTCCTACACTTCAGGAGTGAGTTTGAAGACTGGTAAGAGCAGCTGTGGAGTGCTAGGAACAAATCTCTGTGTCAGTAGAGATTAACAACTCATAAATAGGTATTCTCCAGTCATCACAGTAAGCTGTAGAATTTCAAAGATAATTGATCAGAATACAAAATAGGTTAAAATTAGTCCTGTATTTCAACCAAATACGGCGATTCTGTATGAATAACAGCACAGCCAGCGAAGTCTTGATTTCTCGCGTGTGGTTTTCCGTACCTTATACCCCATCTCATCACTGTGGTTTTTCTTTAAAACCTTAGTAATTAGATCCTACCTCATTGGGACTATATGCTCTGCTTGTCTTCAAACAAGCTAGCAATAAACAAGACCTTCCCGCTGATTACAGCGTGACTCTGTGCTAACATCCTAATAAAATCAACCAGGCAGAATAAAGGCTAGTAAAAGAACTTCCCAGAGTTCTAGGACCTGTATGGGGTCTGTCTGCAGCCTTATTACTGTAGCAGTGACTGGAGGGAGAAATTATATCCCCCTTGTTATGCCGTGTCTGCCTGAACTTGAAAGATCTCTAACCAAATGTGTCTCCAAGAAAAGAAATGTGTAGTTGTTGCAATTTCAGTGGGACCAAAAATTAATTCTGTGTATTTATGTGTTAGTAAAGAAGAACAAATCTGTACTGCTGAATGTGATGCAGTTGCAAAGGAAATTGAAGCTGGAGGATGCAAGTTTTAAGACCTTGAACTACAAAAATAGCTGTAGAAGTGAATACGTAATGTGACATTACACAAAAGGATTAGTGGGAGTGAGAGGAACGTTAAACTTTGCTCTTTAATAGGCAGTGTGGGACACAGTCACGCTCAGAAGAACCAGACTCAGATATTATCCCTGCATCTTCATCTAAATGATGGACCCCATGCTTGTAGTTGAACAGAATGGCTCATCTTTGAGTAGGGGAAAATTATATTCATCAGGTTGGCACTTAGAGCACAGAACTGGATGGGTATCTTTGAAAAATGCCCTTAGAGCTCAAAGGAGCTCAAAGACACTTGGAAAAGCTGCAGTGACCCACTGATAATATTAGCTTAGAGCAACTACCAGCAATTTCTTCCCTTATGTAAGGAGGGAAACACAGGTATTTGAACAGTGATCTCCAGAGGTAAGAGGTGAGAACTTTCGGGGTGCAGAGAGGCAAACCAAGCAAGGACTCAGCTGTCATCCCTGAGGGCAGGACACAGTGGTGTGATACTCAGCTGCCCCTTCAGACAGAAGAGTACCTCACCATGGAGCTGGAAGGTTTTGTCTCAGCTGCAGACCCCCTGGCTGCCTTTGATTACCCAAGGATGGCCCCACAGAAAGGGCACTGCCCTCCTGCTACCAATTTCAGGGAAATTACCCTCAACAGATGGAGCTTCATCATGCAAATGCATGGCAGTAATGGGCCTCCCTCGTCGGAGCTGGTGGAGAAACCTCTCTTAGTGGCTGGAGGCACAGAAGGTGCTGCACCGCAGATGGTCAGACTCCATCCAGAAGCAGCGAGGCTCACTCAGGCACACTGGTTGACATCTTGCAGCAGCTTACAAAGGAAGAGGGAAACAAGAGCTTGTTCATTACAATCCTCTTAACCTCTTAGCTATCCTTTTGACCAGAAAGTAGGGATTTGCACCTTCTGCATAATCCCTCTTCCTCCTTGCCAGTATGAATTTCCCCTTACACGTTGTTTGGGGAACAGAACTTAGAGACAAAATGTTCAGTCCCATGTCCCCCCAAAGCAGCTCTGTGTGTATGAACACACAGCAAGTTTCAGCTAGTTAAATCTGTTTCTAATTCTGTATTTGAAAATGAGCTTAAATGCCAGTGGTGATGTAATGTTCATTTACATTTAGATTCTATTTCTATTTATTTTTATTCCTATTAACTGGATGTAGATTCTAGCAGCTTTTTTTTTTTTTTTTTTTTTTAATCCATCCAGGCTCTCTTTGATATGAACAGCTCATTTTTTACTTAAAGCCTGCCAAATTTCATGCCTTATTGATTCAATAAACGAAGAAGAATGACAGGTAGAAGAGGAAATGGATGTTTCCTCCCCAAGGGAAGGCTTATAAATTTCATATGAACTGTTTCTGCAGGAAATGCTTGCTCTGATTGCCACTGAAATGGCCCTGGAAGGAAGTTAGAGGGTATCATTCACTTCAGGTTTGCCCTGGATATGCATAGCTGGAGTTGCATTTTGGTTTTAAGCTATCTCCTGCACCATATTCCATAAACATGAACTGCCTGTGTGTCAGAGATGGCTTAAAAATAACTGGAAGTCTCTCATCTGCAGCCTCTCTCAGTGCTGCTGAGCACACTTGACACTCCAGAGGACAATCCTGGAGGTAGGAGCTACCCAAGCACACTGCAGTTAGTTGTGTCATCTTCTACAAATAGGCACGCTCCAACTGCAGGAGTTGAAGTAGTTCCTCAGTCCCTTCGTATCCCCAAAGCTTATGGCAAGGACAGAGGAGCCAGGGCATAAATTAGCAGCTGGTATCTGGAAATCCAGACCCAGAAGAGCATGCCAGGGGATTAAGGCAAGGATCATGAGTGCTTCTGAGCATTGGGTTCGTTTATTCTCCCAGGAAGACTGGGGAGATTTATCTTTAGGAGAAGCAGAAGTAATAACAGCAGGGTCATCAGCAAGATTTCTCCAAGTACTTACTCCCATAAATATCCGCTGGGATGACAGAGTTCCCTAATGGGGTGGTGTTGAAAGAGCTGCCAGAATAATTAGTTTTCTATTAGGATACACAAGACATTTGATGTCTCTCAAAACTGTTGTTCCAGGCTCTCCAAAGACACAAATACACTGGTTATACTGGCTGCGCCTACTTATATTTTCTTTAGAGCAGAGAGGTTTACAAGAGCCCTATTTTTTAATTTAAGATCCTGAGATAATTACATGACTTCAGGAGGCAAGAGACTCATTGTACTGTGACTCAATCCAGGCAGGCATGCAAGTAAGAGACTAGACAAGGCACAGCTAATAAGAAAGCTCTTTATTGTACACAAAAAGTTACATTAAACTGGTGTTACAAAGGCTGCAAATTGAAGAACTCGGCAATCAGAAAATAGCAGAATGGAGGTTGGTTTTACAAATGTAATTAGCCCTTTTGCCCATTTACGCTATGATACACCCATTAATTACCTGATCACATCTTTTTCCGGAGGACTCTTGTCTGGAGGTTAGGTATTGTTGCCAGCTTTATGTTTCATTAGCTTACTTTTTAGCAGAGCACACAACCTGAGTGTGGTGATGGCTTTCCTCTCACTTTTCTGCTGTGGTGAACTGTTCTTACAGTGCAAGGCTGCAGGGAATACCAGAGTGCACGCCATACACAAAGAAACCCATCCTACAGCTTCCCACAAGTCTAGCAGAGTAAGTATGGCTTTCTTTAATTTACTGGCAAGGAAGGTTTCTTGATACCAGTGGTCTCAGAGACATCGGTCTCGTCAAGGAACCTGATTTGCTCATTATAAGGAAAGTTGCTGTGCAATTACTTCTGTGCTTGGGTATTCCCAGTCCTACAGCCCTAACGAGCTGTGTTTACCAATGGTGTACAACTGAAGTAGCTCCTACAAACTCTGAAATTCATATACTGGGATGGAAGTTGATTTTTTAAATAGATTCGGTCAGATTCACAGACAAGAACTCATCAAATCCTGCACGACAACTCCGTTTAGTTAGAGCTTTTATTTCCTCACAGTTACTTGCTTACAATTGGAGCACGTCTCAAGCTACCTGCCTCTCCATTTTCCACGTTCCTCTCTTGCTCCCTGCCCCACTGGGACTGCCAAGACCTGATGGGAGAAGAAGAGGCCTTTAAAAATACCTTCTGTAAAAATCCTCCTCATCAGAAACCGCTCCGTACCTCCTGTGGATGCTACCTGGGTGAGCATGCGAGCAGTGAAGGTGGACCCACGGTGTGAGATGTGACTGGGGATGGTGTTCTCTGCAGGCTGGTCAGAGACTGGTCACCTACTTCTTTTTGCCACTAAATAGACACGGGGTCCTTCAGCACAGCTGCTGTGCTGTTCTGCTTCTCGTGCCATGCATACGAAGTGCCAAGCAGCTGCTGAGCAGGACAGCAGCCTCCTCAGCAGCAGGAGCCCTTTCACCTCCCTGATCTCAGCCCTCATCCCAGCTGAGGGGTAGGAGTGGAAGGCAGAGCGACTTTGCTCGAGGACTGTTTGCTTTTTCTCTGCTTCAAACGCCAGCTCGAGAAAATCAACTGTCTGCCTTTGATCCTTACAGATACCCTGTCAGGAGGAACGCTGCCTTTCCTTTGATGATCGCTTTTGCAGACAAAAAAGGAGAAATGTGCCGTGTCTCCGCTGTCGAAGAGCCAGACGCAAGCAGAGCAACCGGGATACGTGTGGGGAGCGACACAGCCAACATCAGGCAAGGACAGCTGCTGTGTGCAGGTCACTGGGCCTGATCCTCTTCTCCTTCCCACTCCTACACTTGGGAGAAATGGACCTTCCATTTTAGCCCAATAACGAGTCCAGAAGGCAGTATAATGAGTGCCAGCACTGCCAGACAGCAGACCTTCAAGTTTTCTCAGCCTTTCAACAGACACGGGCAGGCTTCTGGCCCTTTTGCCTGGAGCTTTGATTAAACTCTTGCTAAAGTTTCCCTTTGTTGATATATTCCCTTTCAGGCAGAGGTGAAGAGTAGGGGGAAAAGTAGCCTGTGTCTGAGAGCATGCAGGCTCCCAGCTCTGTGCCTAATAACGCCGTGCAGATCTGAGCAACTTGTTGCCTTTCCCTGCTCAGTGTCTTGTCTGGCTGGGTCGTGCGGCTTCTGAAATGCCTTGCTTAGTGAGGGCACTGACTGTGATGATTGGCAGCTGTGCCATGTCAGAAGACCAGACTGGCTCAATCCACGGCAGGGAACTTTAAAGCCTTAAAAAGAGCAGAATCTCCACTGCTCACAGGAGGCCATTAATGATTTTCTGCTTTTGAATCTAAGTTTAGGATGTACCATTAGGATCCCAGATAACCTTATCAGAGATGTCAAAAGGAGCTGGCAAGAAACTCTTGCTGTTTGATTCCCGTGGGACCACAGAAGAAAAAAAAAAAAAAAAAAGAAAAGAAAAAGAAAAGATGAAGATACCGGGGAAAATACTATCACAGGGAGGGCTCTCCTAGCCTCTGAAGGAGCATTAACAAGCATTAACAGATACTGGAAGGCAGTATGTTAATAACAGAATATTGGTGTTTATCAGGCTCTGTGGGCTGGGTGAAATGTCTGATCACAGTGCTGATAGTGAGGCCCTGAGACGTGTTTCAAATTGGCTGCAGATTGTAATTAGCTTTTTCCCTTGCCTTTTTTTTTTCCTCTTTCCTCCTCCCATTCTGATATGCCACTCTCAGTACTTAAACATTTTTTTTTTTCCTGTCAGGATTCAGGAGTAAAGCGAAGCCGTTTCTGATCTTTCGCCGTGACTAGTGGTTCCTGAATCTTGTTAATGTTGTCAGGTCTTATCAGAAAAACGACACAGACGTCTGCATCAGCCCTCTGCCTGCCAGTGGCTGCCACCACCCCGAAACATGGGGACAGAAGGAAGTGGCATCTCTGTCTGTTATCTTTAGCTAGCACCAGTCGTGACGCAAAAGGTGTGTTAAACTTTTCCCATGTATATTTCTTGCAGAACTTACACAGTGCTCTAAAATAATAGAGGAAAGGTGACTAATTAATTGGCAATTAAAGGTTTCTTCTTTCAGGCAGCCATCAACGTGAATTGCAGCTGCTGCTCCACTGCACTCTGCTGCAGCTCGCCATGGACCAAGCGCTGCTTGGCTGCAGTCACAACGTATGTGAGGATGCCGTTAGCATTTCATCCTAATTGCCTCATGTGGTAAGTGCTACTATGTCATCTTATCCTCCTTTCACCATGTAGCCATACCTAGAACCCAGATTTCAGCCTATTTAGTGCTAGGTTCTCTTCTTGCTGCCCTGTAAGGAGTACTTCTGTTAAGCTCGGACGAACGATCAGGCTCTTTAGGTGAGGCAAAAGGCAGGCTCTCAAAGTAAGCCTCTCCACGCCTTTTTATTTTTCCTTTCCTTCTTTTCCTTCTAAATTTACTCTCTTCAAGCTAATTCAAGACCACTGGTCTTAATTCTGAAGAGTGTAAGAGCTTTCCTGAGTACCTGTGACTTTTCTCACAAGTTGAGGTATCTCTTGCTTACCTCCCATCCACGTGTTAGGAAGTTTTAATGATCCAGTGGAGATACTAGAATGTAGCAGGATGATGAAGGAAGATAAAGATATGAGAAGAGAGGTTGGGAATCAGTGGACAAGGGCCTTCTAGGTAGCTTATTCCTCTGCCTGCTTAGTAGATTACACGAGACTTCCAAGCTTCTGGACTGCACCATGCTCCTTTTAAAAAGGAGTGTTTCACCCTGACCGTGTTAGGGCAACCTCTCAGACCTGAGGGAGGTTCCCAGGTACTTGTAGGGGAATCTGATGAAAAGAAACAAAACAAAATAGTGGTGAGTATCTTAAAGTTTAATCAGAAGGCAGATAAAAACATTAAAGTCAGAATTCATGCAGGGTGGAGCTTCTAAAGCATGTAATGAATTGCTGGTACTTGTTCAGGAAGCAAGCAGCCTTGTTCACACTGTCTTTCCTTCAGTTCATGAACAAACAATTGATTTCTATGCCTGTCCCTGGATATTTCCTATGGATGTTTCTGGGGAGACAGAAACAGAGAAAATCAGTTTTTTCTTCACTTTGTGCTGAAACGCATAACGAAGGCACTGCAGATTAGCAGTCACGGAGGTTCTGAAAAACTCTCATTCTTCTACCTTTTAGAACCAAAATAACATAACTGTACCTTGGCATCATCTCCTGATGTAAAGCAGCAGATACAGCTATTGAAACGTCTGCACACATTGCAAGCTTCTCTCCCCCGTCATCTGCCAGAGCTACAGCTGAGACCACGGGAGAGAAATGAGTTCAAAGCAATGCCTCACGTTTGTCGTCTCCTCCTTGTCCAAAATGATGACCGCAGCCTTTCAGCCCCGTGATATCTGTTTCTCAATAGCCAGTAAACCCTGGCAAAGCATCAGGACAGGTCCTTACAATGAGATGCTTCATCCTCAAACAGTAATAGGGCTGATGTTTGCTTATGTGCCCAGCCAAGACTGTCAGGTGATGTGATACAATCAAGTCATTCAATTTCATTTGATTGCAAAATGATTGGATCCTGATACAGATAGGATAACATCGTACAGAGCTGTAACGGGTCTAAAACCAACCTATTAAGCAGCCCGTGTCTAGCTGTGTTGTGATGGAAGGCTCCTTGGCAAACCCTGCTTTTCAGCATTTTGGGCCCCCTTCATTTAGAAGCCAAAGCCATACCCAGATGACAGCAAGCAGATGCTATTTTCAAGATGATAAAACACAGAAAAACAGCAAAGAGTGAAGCCAGCCTGAGAACCTTGATGGGTCGGAGGAGTGTAAGTGTGTATTGATGCCCTGTGTGACCAACCTCGGGATGGTGTGCTTGGGAAGGGAGATGAATTCTTCTCTTTTAGCTGTGAAGTTTGCAATAAGGGACAGAGCAGCTGAGGAAGGGAGGAGGTAAAATGGTAGGGATGCCACTTCTTATCAAAGCGTAGAAAATAACTGTTTTCCACCCAAGCAAGGCCCCGCAGAGCGGCTGTCTTCCTCCATTTTCCCCTTGACGTCGTCTTGTTATTCCTTTTGTCTCTTCAAAAGGAGACACCGGAAGAAATGTGCTGCGGTGCAGAAGTGTGCTGTCTGCCCATGGTGCAAACAGCTGTTAGCGAAGAAAGGAGATGCTCAGAGAGGCATGTTAAAGTACAGGGTGATTTTGATGAGCACTAAATTTCTTTTAGAGGATGGCATGGTTCTGTACGCCAGATCTCTTCCCTTTGAATAGAAAGCAAAATATCAATCCTTCCTTAAAAAAAAAAAAAAAAGGTTTTAATTGTGCGAAAAATGAACACGAATGCCTCCCCCTCTTTCATTTTAGGAAAAAAAGACTGACTAGGAAACTAATTAAGTGGTTGGTTAACTTTATGCATATAAGTAGCTTCATTTGATTTTAAGTCAAGTTGCTGCGGCTCCCTCTTGAAAGCCTCAGCAGAAAGGCGGGCGCCTCAATCTCCATAAAAATGCCGTTAATCTTGAGAAGACCTTGAATGGCTCCTGCGTTCCCTAATGGGGCTGTTCCTGCTCTTTTCTTTTCACAGCCTGTGGGGCACACGCGTGTTGTGAGCCTGCTGTTGGCTCAGCAGTGCAGTAGGTACACAGGACGGTGTCAGCCCCTAGCTCAGGTGAGATGCCTGTCAGGTTTATCTCAATGTGTGCTAGATACATTTTAGAGAGCCATGATACAGGGTATGAGATTGCAGAGGTTACACGGTGTCCTTCACAGCTGGCATCGTGTGGTTCCTCGTGCAGGAAGACACAAACTTGTGTTTGTTCATCATAAAGGGAAAAAAAAAAGCTTTTCATGCATTTAGGCAGAGACAAGAGGTAAATCTTGTACTTCGGATGTGAGCTTGAGTGCTGAGTCCCCCCATACCACACTGCTCTCAGATGTACCCCAAAGCACAGCTTTTGGTAAATTTGGGGGTATGCAGAGGGAGCTCCTCGGGCTCCGTGCTGGTGACTGACACGGGGCCAGCAGGGCCCCTTCTCCGTGCGGATGGGCCAAGCTGGGAGCTCAGGTAAGCATGAGATTTTTCCCTTGCCCTACAGCATCATTATGGGGTCTTCGAGAAGGGCCCAGGGAGCAAATGGGGTCCTCGGGCTCAGCCTGCCTTATAACTGGGGGGCAGGTGGAGAGGGTGCGGATCCGACGGCTGTGCGATCACCCAAGTAGGAACGTGAGCAGAAGGCAGACACTGCACCAGAAATAGCAACAATGCAGAAATATATTCAGAGGGAGCAACAGCAAAGGGAAAGGCAGGGAAGAAGCTGGGGCGTCCGATGGAAGTGAAGGGAAGGCAGTAGCAGGGAGCAGGCCTGGTGTGCGCTGCCAGACCAGCCACTGGGCACACTTCTACCTGTCCTACGCCCATCACTGTGAACGCATGGTGCCTTACTGCTGCCACTGACAAAATTGGTAATTTATTGAGCTTTCAGGAGGCTCTAGGTTGGAAAAGAGCACTCGTCTGTCATTCCCACATGCCCCCTCCAATATCGGCTGTCACTGGCAATGGGCATGCAGTTAGTCATTTGTTTGGTTCAGCTGGTTTGCCTGCTGCTTAGGTTTAATGGAGGGTTTCTGGCTTTTAAAAAAAATCAGTACAGAGCTGGGGTTCCAGCCTGAAATGCCATGTATATTTAGTTTTAATTCTGGGGTGTGCCACAGCGTGGGGTGGCTAAGGTTGGAGAAGAGGCTCCTGTGTTAGCTTGATGTGTGGCTGTATCATTACCTGCTTACTGTGCGCTGTTCCTGAGCACTGCATATACCTAGATGTACTTCATTTATTCTATTTTTTTTTGAGTATAGGTCCTGTTTGTTGTGTGACTGAAACTTGATCTGCAAACCAGGCTGAAGAAATCAGCCGACCTTCTCCTCCCCGTTCCGTTTGGGCATGGCTTTGTTGCAGCCCACTGCCACGAGGTGCAGCAGATGAGCAGCTGGGGAGCTGTTTCTCCCCAGAGAAAGCCCTTCACTGTCAGGCTCGGTTTTTGCTCTAGACTTTCACGCTCACCTGCTTTACTCCAGAAGTGGCAAGATCCCAAGCTGTCAAGTGTCAAATGATGCTTTATCCAGGACCCGAATTTGAGATGGATGCAGCAGTTCAGCCATGCGTTTGCCTGGGCTTTTTGGATGATCCAGCAGGCTAGAACAGGACGGTAGAGGAAGATAGCCAGCAGAAGAAAGAATCTCTGCCACAGCGTTGCAGGTGGGTCATTATTTATTACATGTTTATTAAAACAGACCGAGTTGTACCAGCCCATTGAGACTTCAGGGAGCAGCGTAGTGATTGACTTGGTAACAGCCTTCATTCCTCGCCGCAGCCATCTGTACTGGGAGGAACCAGCACCCTCAGGTAATGCTGCCAATCAAGATACTGATGTTTTAAAAAGTGGAAGTGATCAGCTGGAACAGTTTTAAGGGTATTTTAAGTCCAGGCTATTGGCCATATGCCAAGGTGAGTTACTACACTTCACCATCAGAGACTCATCTTCATTTTGGATACGATATTCTCTTTTCATTTCCTCTTTCAAGAATTATTCTAAATATTTCTAAGAGTTGTTGTGTTCTACCCCACATAAGACCTTTGTAAACTCTAAGGCTCGTGCAACCTTCATTCCTCAGGTCAGCAGCAACGCAGGAAAGCCAGCCCAGCCTTCCTAGATGCTGCTTGGGCTGGAGCAGTGGGATAAGGAGGTGCCCAAGGGGATCAGAGCCAAGCTGGAAGGAGCAGCCTGAGCAGGAGCTGGGAGCAGCACGGCAATGGGCTGGAGGACTGGTGCCTGCCCATGCTGCCGAGAAGGAAATCCACCCACAGAGTGAGTTTTGATCTCAGCAGCACTGCTTGGGCTGAGGATGATGCTGTGACCTGGCTTTAGGGATTTGGTGTTGTGTGGTTAATCTGGGATGTGGATGGCAGTGAGAGCTCCCCCAGCTTGTTCTGCTTTAGCAGCTCATCCCAGCGAGGTGATGCTGTGGTGGAGTAGCTGAGCCACGTAGCTGTAGGGTGGAGGAGAGAGTTGCTGAATGTCTGAGGGGTGTCAGAGCCAGGTACCTGCTTAACAGGATGGAAGAAGGTGTGAGCTGAGGACCTGCTTGTGCCTGGGCTAATTTTGGCTGCTTCTGAGGCCGTGGAAAAGCACAGCAGATCTCGGCCTAGGAATGCAGGAGCTTTCATCCTGGATACAGTTTTGACATTTTGACATTTAGGATGCCTTTAAGGAACTCAAAATGTAGAGGTGATGTGATTTGTGACTGCACGTACGTGTAAATGAAATCAGCGATGATGCAGTGCCCCAGTGCTTTCAATTACATGGCCTTATGAGCGTGTGTGCACACGGTGGGGAGGAAAGGGGAGACCCTGGACTTTAAATAAACAGTTCTGTGCATCTGCAGCTTCCTGTTATTGTAAGTGTGCTTCGTCCTCGTATTTGCTGGCACAGAAATCTCAGGAAACATAATTGCTCGTTCAGCATATCAGTAATTGTTTGCAGGATGTGGCACTGATATTAATTGCGTGTCATTGTTCCTGAATTAAAATGTTCCTATTTACTAACCTCCTTGCTCATTATAGTCCTGAGCCACTGGAGAGTTGGAAGCTCATCTATTTGTCAAATATGTTTTATGAGTTAATTCTTCTGTCAGCATTGCTGGGTATTTGTATCTGCTGGTTACAGCCCAGGAATTGCCATTTTGCTCAGAAATGGATCTTTTAACCTGACCGTGCTGCAAAGATTATGCAAATAAATAAACAAAAAACTCGAGCCATTATGTGTCTGTGCTAGGAATACTAAGTCCAGTGTCACTGTTACATTAATAAATTAACCAAAATTACTGACTTACAGTCGCTGCAGATGGATGCTCGTAATGAAATGGGTTGCTTTGTTTTGTTCTGTTTTTTTTCTTTTATTTTTTTTTAGTTAACAGCTGCTAAAATACCGAACAGCCTGACTGTTTTCAAACTGACATCTACTTAGGACCCAGAACAATTTACTTTCTTAAATAAAGGGAAGCTTCTCTTCCTGGAAGCTGTCCAACATTTTTAATGTCTCCCATGCTGAAGTGGGATGAAAGGTCAGAACTCATTAAAACTTTAGCAAAGCAGAAGTCTGCATTAAAAGATTCATTTGGTTTTTTAGTTTTTATAGGCGTCGATTTATCAGTGTGCCGAAGCGTAGGCTTAATTTTCTATCACTTTGATTTCAATCACGTGCTCAGGGTTTTACTGAGTCACAAATTGATGAGATTTCTGGGAGTCTGGTCTTGGGTGTGCCTGGATAATAAACGTGAAAAATGCAGGAAGGCAACGTGCTTTCCAAGACTGCAGTCGAGCCATGAACCTGTACCTCTGTCTCCTTCCCTCTGCTGAGCAATAAATGATGGAAGGACCTGTTGCTTGCAAAGTGATGGCCCTGTAGAAATTGAAGTGCTCTTTGAATGGTTCGGGCACTCACCCAGACTGCTCGGGACTTGCAGGGGAGGCTGGTTGCGACATCTGGAAATGGGTCTCGTTCAGGTCTTCGTAAATCTGGTGCTCTCTACAGTTACTTATCTTCAGGATAAACAAATCAAACTTTTTACTCTGATTTTTAATGGTTTCCTTTCTGGAGCCTCTCCTGTCCATTTCCATAATCTCAGGGTTCCTTTCTTCTGCCCCTACAATAATGGTTGGGTAATGGAGCAGCAAACTTGGCTGAAGGTTTTTAGGTACTTTCTAATCACCTCCGTCATTGTCAGCAGGGATTTTATTCCCACTTTAATCCCACGGCTGTACTTGGCAGCTTGTAAATCACACATGTACGTCATAAGCAAGGAGCGGATTGCTTCTGTCTTAATCTGCAGCCTCTTACTTTTACAACTCCTTTGTATCATCAGTCTTTATTTCCGTCACAAGGAAAAAAACGTCCTCCCCCAGTGGTTGCATCCAGATGAATGTGTTTTATTCTCGGCAGGATCAGAGGAAGGCGATTTACAAGGGTTCTGGGCACTCGGAGCGCACGAGCACTGGTACTTTTGAAACACGCCGTGTGTATGATGGATGGGGCGTATTATCTAAATGCTAATAAATACTGAGCCACAAATTGGCTCAATTTTTCTTCATTCCTCCGCTGCCTGTGGCTGTTGAATGACGCTAAATCTAGCCTCAGACACATTACAAGAGTAATTAATTCCGATTTCTTTCTTTGTTCTTTTTGGTAGGGCGATGTGGAGGTGCTGCCTCGGGATGTATTTATGGTGCAGGCTCACTGGCTCGGCTCCACAAAATTTGTAGTACAGGTTGGTGTGAGGGGGACAAGGTACGAAGCTGGCATAAATCTCATCTGGTACAGAGCTCCTGAGCATAATTTAAAATGGTCAATGGGTTTATACATCTTGTTAAATTCTTTGGGACTTTCCCATAGGGATAATATCCTTTAAATGTACGTGGTCACATACTGGAGATACAGTGTACTCTAGAAGGTGAGTACTTGTCACAAGATCTGTGTAAGCTCTTCATTGTTCTCTGTAGCCTTCTGTCTTTTAGATTCTAAAGATAAGCTGTTGGGTATTGACTTTATCACTTCTATATTTGGGGCCAAAGCTTCAAAAGCAAATCTGCCACTGTCAAGTGGAAGATATATTTTGTGAAATATTGCAGCAAGTTTTCCCTTCAGCTGGTCTTTGGTCTTGTACTAAAAGACTCCAGGAACTGAATGTGTTGAAGATAGCAAACAGAAGGCACAGGTAACTTGATGGCAGGGTATGCACAAACTTGTTTCACTCCTCAGTGGGGCACACAAAAGACAATCTAATTTGGAGGTTTTTATTTTTAATTACGCCAGTGATGAATTGCAGGAATTCTTGTCCAGGCATCACAATTGCTTCTCATAACCACAGTTTTTTGGTTGGCTCACCCTCTAAAATCTATTTTGTAGCTCAGACAAGTGGTTGTATCAAGGCTATAGTTTATGCTCAGTGTTAGAGCTAGGTGAAAATACTCAAATGACTTTCCATCGGCTGGAAAAAACCTGTTGCATGCATTTACCCTGGGGGTGGATGATGGACATATACTGTAAGTGAAATGTAAAATCCTGGAGGGGGGGAACACCAATGTCCATGCACTGCAGTAGTGTCCTACCATCTCCTGTGGTCCTTGGCTGAAGTACGCTGTTTAATTTAATATTTCTCTTGCTTATAGAATGGGTAAGGGAAACGATTTCACATCCTTCACAATTAGGCATTTAAATAGCTCAGGAGAGTTTGACAGTACTGAACTAACCGTATGGTCTGGCTCTGATCCCTGGCCAAACCATCCCCGAAGCGAGCTGCGGGCTCACACGGCGTGCGTTTCCTCGCTGTGTTTCTGTGCTCTCACTGTCATCCGTGTTTATTTGTTTAGAGCCGAGCCTGGGCTCACCTGGTGCCACTGATTTCTGTAGGATCAAGCTCAGCTCTGACTGTCTGGCTGCAGGGATTTTTATTTTTTTTCTTGTTCATTTTTTCCAGGGAGGGCTGATAAAAAGCAATTCAGAGGAGCCCAGTCGGTGCGGAGACACAATACGCCAGTGCTGGCTGTAAGCAGCGATGAGACGACCTCAGCAGTCCCGCGGTATGATCATACTCATCCAAATACAGAGATGAGACAATCTTGTTAAATAATTGAAGTGGTATTAAGTTCAGGCCTCTCGCATTCAGTGCTTTTCAACTCTCCTGCCACTTATTTCATTGCTCTTTGCAGAGAAATTACACTTTTCTAGTTTTCGCATTTGTTCTGCTCCGTGCCACCGGCTCCCAGCAGCTTCTGCAGACCTCCCGACCTCCCCGTTTCAGCCCGTAATATCATGGCTTGTTTCCATGGAGACCTGAGCAAAGTGATAAATAAACGTGGCTGGGAATAGCACGCTTTCACCTTCCGTAACCAGGAGAAAAACAGGGAGGGGGGGGATCATTGCCTGGCTGTGGAGCCCCTCGGAGGACAGCAGAGCTCCTCACGCCCGCCCGGCACGATGACATGCGACCAGGCTGCCTTGGTGTGCCCTCAGCATCCCCAGGGGGTGCACGAGCAAGCCCTGCCCCACACCTTGTTCTCCATCACACCATCCCAGCACGCTGGGAGCATTTTCTGCCCTTGCTCTAGCACCTCGGTGCGGTAGGGGTGGTGTTTATTTGGGGGATCTGCACTGCTGCGGAGTGTTAGTTAGCAACATATGCCTGGATTACGGGGGTGAAAATCCTGGCGTGCTTTTCTTTGACAGAGCTGCGGCCTGGGAGCCAGAAAAATTGGGTTTGGATCCAGTTGTATCGCTGAGCTGCTGTGTGATCGTGAAAGGTCATTTCTTACTCCTCTCCTGTGCTTTATTTATGAGTTGATAACGCTTTTGGAGCAAGAAATTCCTTTCTGGGGATAGTTTATGTGCTGTCTGTCCCAGGGATGACCTCATCATGGTTGAAGTTTCTAGGTGAACTGTAATTTAAAAACAAACAAACCAACCAGCAATGCTGCTCGGGGCCAGTGCTGCGTTTCGTGATCCCACACACTGGCATCTGGTTGCAGGTCCTGTGGGGATTGTCAGGGACTGCTAATGAACATGGGCTTGTGAAGCTGCCCCGTTAATTAAAGTGGAAAACTGGTCTCGGAGTACACCGTGTGGTTCCAGCCAGAATTTCCTTCTGGTTCTCTGCTTCGAGAGAAGCTGTTCTCACAAGGAGTGACTTTTCCTTTTGGAAGATCCAATTTAATCTGACCTCATGATGACTATTTTCTCGTGCGATATAGCAGGTGAGTTTTGTCGGACTGAACTCTCGTTTAAAGTTGTGGTGTGCTCGGTCCAAAAATTCTAACCCCAAATCCCCTTTGCCTCTGATGAAATTAAAAGCTGAACTCAGACCTGAGTGCTGAGGAGGTTCATCTTAAAGCAAATAAATAAAGTAAAATTTGTGTCTTCCAAAGTGGGAGCAGAAATTTTAAACCTCATCAGCTCTGAACTGGAACCCGTTGGTGCTCCCTTTACCATCAGCTCCTTTCTGTCTTGTCACACTTCTTAATTACTGCAGATATCACATTTGTCTACGAAGAGGCAGTCTTTTCCAGGCCTTGTTGTTACTCGTTACTTGAATCACTTGCTCTTTATCTTGTTTGATTCTGCTGGGATGCCCAGGGAATTTTCCAAGGCTGTGAGCACAGGATTGTGAAGAAATCATTGTCTGGCATTGATGCTTCAGCTGAAGATGCTCTCTCTCCTGTCTCTTGCGATTTGCCAATAAACCAGCCAGACACTTTGTTGCTAGCAGCCTTATACTGCTGAAAATTGTTTTTCAGGTGAGATGGTAAATTATGGGCTCTTGCTTCCTGTAGACATAGCAGTTTGATAGATCTAGTCGTGGCGTCTGATGTAGTTAAACAGAAAGTCCCCAGTGTTTTCCTTCCCTTATTTAAAAAAAACATAAACAGTCGTTTTGTGTTGCTTATCCCAGAGCGGCTGCATTTCATTGGAGTTTCTGCGTGCAATATAGGTGGAGGAAAAAAGACTGACATGGCAGGAAATGCCTCGTGTTCCAAAGCCAAGAAGAATATGCTTGCCTTTGATGTGCCAGGCATTGTGCCACGCTGGAGTCTAGACAGCAGGAGGTACTGCAGGGTTTATGTACGTGCCTGTATACACCAGTATAGTTCTGAGGCTTGTGCTGGCAGTGGGACACAGGTCTGAAGGGATGCTGAGCGGAACTGTTCCTTCGATGGGTCTTCAGCCCTTGAAGGTTTGTCCTACGGCACTGCCTTTTGCATCACAGCCCCCCCCAGTTTTGCTTTAGCAGCTTACTGCGAGTGAATAAATACTTTTTGTCTCTCTCCTGCTCCCTCCAGCTCCTTCCTTTAACATTTGTTGGCTTTGTCTTTAGGATTCCTCTTAATTGTAAGTTCTGAAGCGTGCTTTTGATTAACCATCACCTACCAATGCCATTAGAAAACAAACAAACAGAATTGTCCTTGAACTCTTTTCTGCCCTTTTTCTACTCCAGTGGGGCTGAATACCCAATTATAGAGAAACACGGAAAATTAAAGTGCGTCAGGAACGGCGTGTCCTTTCTAGAATCCTGTTTGACAGTCTGATTATCCTCGAGAAGAAAGGACCATCCTGGTACAGTCCCAGAGGAGAAGAATTAACAACCATGGAAGCAATGAAAGAAGATTCACGCTGATGTGAAGAAGACAAATGTGTGTGTAGTTCAAGTTCATCTTGGCAGAGTCATGCTGCAAATGCCAATCTGACAATTTTAATGCTGGCAGGAAAAGAAATGTACGAGGGGGCTGGGTAAGTGATGGCTCGTCCCAGCTCAACCTGAGCTCCAGCAGGGAGGCTGCACTCACCAACAACCCCCCTCGCTCGGGGTGGCCCTGCTGCAGCACACATCGAGCTGACAAAGGGCACCAACCAAGAGGTGAGCGAGGTGATCATTTATCTGGGGCTGTTGCTGCTCCCTGGTGTGAGAGGTGTGAGCTGAGAGGTTTTTGTCTTGGGCAACGAGGTGAATCTGCAGGGGGAAGGCACAGGAACCTGATTATGCTTTAACTCGCTAGCACAGGTACTGCAGGAGGGTGGCTGCAGAGGCGTGGAGCTCAGTGCAGACCACCCCATCCCCTTAAGGAGGGAGGTGGATGTGTTATCATCCCCACTGAGTGGGATTTCAGAAGGGATTACAGCCTATGGTGCCAGTGTTTCATCTCTCAAACAAAAAAAGCAGAGCACTGCACTTCTTCCTGGCCGGTCCCAAACAAGATGATGCAGGAATTTTGCTTTCTGCATGGGGAATGCGGGCTCCAGGTGTCTTGGCTTTAAGCACAGGGCAGTGCGATGCTGCTCAGGAGCTGGGAGCCACGCTGGGGGCTCCTGTTGCTGTCTGAGAGGCAGCAAGACGTGGTCAGAAGAGCCCCAGGTTGTGCCAGATCCAGCAGTGTGGAAGGTGTGTTTTACACAGAGTGAAATGGGGGAGAGTTTTGCAAGGATGCTGTGAAGCCAGCACATGCCTGACTGTGCAGAGGGGCAAAGGCACGGAGAGGAGAAAATGAATTTCATTGTGCCCAGGTCCTGGAGAGTGAGCAGGGTACGGCACAACATTGTCTGGTTTTTCCCACATAGCTGAGACCTTTTCCAGCTGTGAGTGGCAGCTAGCACAAGGCAGATGGTGAAGGGTGAGCTGGGAGCCTGCAAGGAACCCCTCTTGGAGGAGAAATGCTGCCGGTAATTATTTCTGTAGGTTTCTGTAACTGGTGCACCACTTACCAAGTGGAAGGGGGCTAAAATCTGAGCAAAAGGTGGGGTAGGAAATTCGTTAAGTAAAGCTGGGTGCTTCCCCAGGGGCATGGCTACCAGCTGGAAACCCAGGTGCTTTTATAAAGTTCCCAGCCCCATGGGATGAGAGGGAAGCGTGGACGAGGCACTGAGTAGTTTGGCAGGGGTGACTTCACTTGGGGTTATTTTTCTGCAGGAAGCATCCGTCAGGGCACTTGGGAGCAAAACCACTTTGAATAAAACCAAGCAAGCACCTGCTGGCTGGAAAGCACTGAGAGCACTCGTGTGTGTTTGGGGGAAGCTCTGCCCCTCTCAGTGTGTTGGTCCGAGGCTAACAGAAAGGTGGTTTGCATCAGAGAGGTGGGGGAAGAATATCCCAAAAAGGAGACTGGTGAGAAGCAGCAGGACAGGCTGGTATCTGTTGTCCCATCTAAATTCCAGCAGTGGAAATCGCTGGTTATTTTAAATCAGCTGTCACATGTTACTCCAGAAGCGGTGAGTTTTTATAAGTGTGCGCACAGAATAACAGGATTTGGTTTCCACGAGCAAAATCGTCACTTGTCTCTGAAACCTGGCACAGGATTTTAGATGCGGAGGGAAACATCACTTCTCTGTGTTACAGAAGCACAGCCGGCCCTTCCCAGCATAACTTTCTGAAGCTGAAAAACGTTCCCTTCTCCTCCCCTTTCATTTTGCCATGAACACATAAACATCCGTACAGCCACCTTCTCTCTGCTTGGCACAAAATACCAATGAGCTGGAAGGGCTGCCCTGGTGGGAAGCAGTTTTTCCAGACGTTTATAATCTCTTTGGTTTGTTTTGGGAACCAAACCCGCCTCCTTAAGTTTTGCAATTTACTCTAAGCTGTTTTTCTTGCCCTGTCATGGGCTGTACGTTTTTTTTTCTTCTGCTTTATGCAATTTGCATGCAAGTTACTCATGCAAAGCTCCCTTTCCAATTGAGCTGGCAAAGAATCTATCATCACAGCGACTCGATTTTTCACAGATCGTGGATGTTAGAAGGAAACCTGTGGAAATACAGCACCTCTGGTAGGCCAGCTCTGCCTCGAAGGACATTATCAAGTCTAATAAATCTGATTAATTTTCCTGTTTCTCAAAAGCTTCTTGTCTTGCAGCCGCTGATCTGTTCTAATTTCTCATGTGTCTCTTTAGCACAGGTTTGTCTGTATTGATTTCCCTCTGCAGATCATTTCAGCTCTCACACGCTTTCAACTCATCTTGCATTCCTGACACAGTTTGTTGCCTCTGGATGTGTTGCAGGACAGAGCAAGCTGGTGAGCCTCTGAAGCCAGTTTGTTTTGTTCTGCTTTTGCATTTGAACTTCCCAGGTTTCCTCTTCTTGTGAGCCTGGCAGGCAAGGGCAGCTCCTGGCTGAGGTATTTTGTAAACTTCTTGCTGATTTCTTCACATAACGAAGCATTTGTGTGCAGGTCATTCCTTGGATCCGCAGCTGGGCTGGGTTGGAGATGACAGCTGAAGACCTGTCCGTGGAGAAAGTGGATTTGAATCATCTGCTCCACTCTTAAGGGTAAATCTCACATCTCGCCTGGGACAGAACAGATCTCATCACTCAGCCTGTGTGGAAAACTTTGCTGACATATTATGACGTGCTAATTTTCAGTACCATCAACAGAGCTGCAGGAAATATGCTGATCTCCACCACTGTGTTATACTTGGTGTGGGAGATTGGGCTTTGAGTTGGGGTCTCCTGTTACTGCTTAGTGTGCAGGACATCAAAAGTGTGCAGAACCAGAAGCAGGCAGCCTCTGTGAGAGCTGTTCAGGAGTGTGGGACAGAGGGAACCTGCCTGCCTCCTGCTCCTGGGGGATGCCTCCTGCTCCTGGGGGATGCCTCCTGCTCCTGGGGGATGCCTCCTGCTGTTCTGCTCGAAGGAATTACGAGTTGTTCCTCTGCACTCGCTAGATTTTACCCTCCCTGCTGAACAAATTGTTAAGGTGATAATTCCTCTGCGAGATGCTCGGAGTGCTGTGGATTTAGAAGTGCTCATTTATGCTAGGATCATGTTGTAAAATCACTGGAATGTCTGAAGTTACAGCCTGAGATTGTCACAGGTGGCTGCAAGGAGCAGTAGGTCAATAAAATATCCTTGCAGGCGGTGACTCCGGATCTCCTGTCGCTAGGGCTCACCTCCCTGGCAAGGTGCTGGTGCTCACACGCAGAGCTTAGTGCACTTGAGATGACAGCGGCAGAGAAAACTCCTGAGGCAGGCGATGGCACGCTGAATGGAGCGAGAGCCCTTTCCTGTTTGATTGTTCAGGCTCTCGGTGTGGCACAGGGAAGGACGGCAGCTGCAGAATGTTTTCCTCTCCCTCCCAGGCTGGTGTTCCTGTGCACAATGAGCACAGTCCTTGAACTTGGCCTAGCGGCGTCCCCAAGCTTTTGAGAAGTGTTTGCAAATGAGGCAGAGAAGGAGTAGAGGAGTGTTTGCATTGTACCAGCCGTTATTGCTATCAGCGAGCGTTCAGAAGAAGCCTCGAGAACATCCCAGGGCACTGCTGAGGTTAACTGGCTGCTTGAAGATGTTGCTTTGCAGAAAAGAGTGTTTTTTTCTGGCCCGAAATCAGGAGTTACACATCACCTGTCTGTGTGACCCCCAGGTGAGCACTGTTCTCTTGAAGGAGGATTTTCTAAGGTGGCTGACACGGCACAGACCTGGCAAAGGCTGATCTTTACAGCAGGTCTCTGTAGGATCAAACTGTTTAAGACACCTTAAACTGGGCCAGCAAGGTGTTAGGGGAGATTCTGCACTCAGCCCCCCAGCAGTAACTGGTGTGCTTGGCACCGGGCAGGTCTGAGATCTTTTCTGTCACTGTAGAGTGACAGAGTAGTCGCAGGTAGCCATGGTTATGTCAAAATATTAAATATCTGATTATGTTCAGGCAGAGCTCAGAACTGTGGGTGACAAAAAAATAAAGCCCAAATAATATCATGCTGTAAATTGAATGCCATCGCTGCAGAACCATCTGACTTCTATCCCAGGGCGTGATGCACCAGGATATTTAGCACCGTGCTGGACACACGGAGATATATTTGTGGCAGCTCTTTGTTACCTCTGCGTCTCAAAGCAGGAGGATGAGGTCCAGCTTAAGTACAAGGGGAAGAGATGAGGGAATCTGAAGATACCAGTCTGATTCGTTCCCACTGGTAGTTTTGGGGAAGGTCTGCGGTATCCAAGAATGACTTTCAGAGCCGGGGCTGCAGAGAACAATGGGTCAGGCAAACTGAGCAGGCTGGTGGAGGTGTGCCTGTGTGCGTGCATTCATCTGCGTGTAAGCAAAGACCACGTAGGTGAGGCTGTCCTCATTCCCATAGGAGAACCTAAGAATGTCTTTGAGCTGCAGGATTTGCTTAGTTCCCAGCTCTTCAAGTGACCACGCCAATTCTGCTCACAGCGATCTCAGTACAAAACTCTTCTGTGGGAGAGTTGCCAGCTCCGGGACAAATGTGCTCCTTTGGGAGCAGGTGAGTACCCCGTGTTTTCAGTAGTGCTTGCTTTTCTTATAGGTGGAAGGTCACTCTGCATACTCCATACACTTCAGTGCTGTCTGTGCAAGCGTTGAGGACTCAGGAGGGATTTGTTCCGTCTGAATGGCTCTGGGACCTTTCACATCTCGGGAGCTTCCTCTGACATCAGCAGCAGGACTGAACCCAAGGCTTCCAGCACAGGGGGATGGAGTACCTAAGCTAACACAAACCCAGAGGTTGGTGGTGTTACTTTCCTGGGGACAAATGTCTCCTCAAAAATACCTGTATCTGACAGACAATGCCTCGATGCCTTTTTTTTTCTAATCAAAACAAGACAACCTGTAGTAGAAGAAAGCTTGTCAAAATTATTAACGTGCCTCTCAATGCCATGTCCCACATGCTACCAAACGTAACTGCATGAAGCTACACGTCTCATCACCAGTTGTCTGCTTTTAAAGATGTTTAAGACTCCAATTATGCAAGCAATTTATACTGCTGCTGAGGGATTAATGGGCACTGTCACAAAGCCAGGCGTGTGCTGGTGTTGATAGCTGTGCTGCTTGGCAGTAGGGTGGTTGAGCCAAGGGAATACTTCACCCAGGGGAGCAGAAAGGATGCAAAGAGGATGGTTTCTGTTTGTTTGTGTGCTCACCCCTGTTCATTTGGCCTGCTTTTTCTTGTTTAATATACGAGTAGAAAGATAGCAGCCACAGAAGAAATCCTACTGTTGAGCCCGCAGCTCAAGGATACGGATCAGGAAGCCAGCAGACTGCCGGGGATTTAGGGTGGGTATTGAGATTTTTGGTAGTACTTCAAACTGAACCGACCCATCAGTGCTCGGTAACTCTCAGATCCACATGAAATAACAAGTTACAATGTGCATCAAAAAGCCTCTGTCTGCACTGCTGCTCGGTGCTCCTTCCCCCTTAACTGTCAGCGTCTGCAGAGTGCTGAAGCAGCTCGCCTAAGGCTACGGATATAATCTGCTGCAGGCTGTAATTAGGAGAATTAGCCTGCTGGTCATTCTTTGGGTCTCTCTTGACTTGTTATTTCTGACAAAGAGCCCATCTGAGGTTGCTCTTCAGAAAATTTGGGTCAAGCTTTTCAACTTAGAGAAATCTCGGAAACTTAGTGTCTAGTCCCAGATTTGGTGTTAAATCCACCTCTTCTCCAGCTGACACCAGGAAGACACCCCACACTGTGACTGTTCAAGGACTGAAACCCAGTGGAGGATCTGATAAAGAAGCGATCCTATCACCCTAAATGTTGTTTTAAATTCTACGCTGAGTATTTTGCATTTGTACGTAGTGAAGCCTGTTACATAGCGAGAGGTGTAACTTCTTTAGCTTAGCATTTTCAGGCCTGTCACATCGTAGATATTCATGGAAAGTCAGTCTCTCTACTGCATTTCAAGAAAAGGGAATGTTTATTTTCAAAGGTGGAAAGGCAAGCTGTCATTCACAGAAATCTTCCGTAAGTTTCTAGCAAAACAATAAAACACTTTATATGGATTTTTTTTTGTGTTTGTGTGATTTTCCCCCTCGTTTCTTTTTGGAAGAGTTGAAGCTGCTGCTAGGTGTATTATTCTTGTTATTCTACCTTCCAACTTTGAGTAGTACTCCCTGTGTACACACCTGATGAGTCACTGTCTTCTTTGGACTGTTTTAAGGGGATGCAGTGTGCTTCCAGACTTGACTTCTCTAAACTCTGTCTTCTTTCCTTTTCAAGGTTCCTGAAGCTGAAAACATTTCTGCTTTCTGCATGCTGATGCGTACAACATGGCAAGTCTGCCTGTTCGTGCAGAGCAGGTGACACAGAGTGAGGCAGGAGGAACAGATAAAGGATGTAAAACACTTCTTACACACTTCACTACTACGAGAAAAGGTATCCAAAGGGGAAGATTCAGGTCTAGAGGGTGGCAAAGAGAGGGAAAATATATTTAAAAACAACTCAAGCTGATTTCACCCACAGCATATTTACTTATTGCTGAACATAGGGAGAGTGAAATAGAGTGAAAATAGAAGACTGGATTTCCACAAAGGATTTTTCCTCTGTAGGAAGACCATTTTCTGATCAGCATCCCGAGTGCAGGGCTGTCAGGCCAAGCACGGATGCTTACGAGGGCAGGCGGACCAATTCTGGCACGGACTTTCAGACCCAGGCCCTCATGCCTCTGTGTCTGGTAGGCACAGAAATCTTGCTCTCTGCACAGGTTTTATGACAGGGCTTTGCTTTGTATGGCTGGAGAGCGCCGTTTGGAAACGGAGTGCACCCCGGGGGATCTTGTGCTGCCGAACCATTGGAGACGATTTGGCAGCACACCGGCCCCCAGAATAACGAGATGGAAAATGAGCTCTGACAGGTCAGAGGTAATTCTGCAGGGCCTACCGTGCCAGCTACCAGCCTCTGTCCTGGCATGCAGCTCCTGGAGCTGCAGCTGCAGCAGCTTGTGCAAGGAGAAATGCACGGGATGGAAGCAGCAGCCCCCTTGAGCACTGGGGCTGCTTCAGGGCTGGATCCGGGAGGACTTGTTCCCATGAGGCAGGGAGTGATGCTGCAAGCTCTCCTGCAAGCTCAGGGGCTGTCTTACTGGGGAAATCCCATCCTAGCTTCAGTTCCTGAATCCTGCCAAGTGGATGCATTTGGTTTTCAACGTCCTTTGGTCCTGGAATAAATCACATAGGGCAAAAAGGGGCTGAAAGGAAAGCGCTGCGCTCTTGGGTGGCTCAGGAGGTGACCATCCAAACACAGGAGTGGAAGCACACAGCCCCCTGAGTGCTTGGACAGAGGATTACAGGACGGCTTCTGTTGTAAACCTGGATAAGGTGTGTTGGCAGAGCCGTGTTTTGACAGGAGCTCTCCATATTCAAGCTAATAAATGAGAGTTGGAAGGAAATGTTTCTGCCTGTAAACTACCGTGACAGACCTTGTGTAATGAGAAATATCTGTCAGCTTTTTCATGTAGTCCAGATTTATTCACTTGAACGCTAAGTTTGCTAGTAAATTCTTAACAAGCCTACTCCAGTGGAAAACAGCCCTAATTACTGTGAGCGTATTTCTCACTCCGGATTTAAGAAAATGAGGGAGAAGGAAAGATTTATTTACTTATTCCTCCTTCCTCCCCAGCTCGCTTCCAAAACGGGGAAGAATTTGAATGTGTGGCCTGAATTTAGTTTGGTTGTAGGCAAAGCCAGGCGTGGTGTCTGTGTCCTGAGGTCACGAGAGGAAACACTGGTTTATGGGTCTGATATGATGGTGTGCACAGAGACTGATGCTTTCTGCAAAGAGCAGGGAAAGTAGTAGGGCTTGAGAAATCCTTTCGTTCCCTTTGCTGCAGGGTTCTGCCTGCATGCAGGAAGAAATGAAAGGCTGGAGCTGGTGCTGTGCAGGAGTGCTTGCTGAGTGCCCCGGGAGTGACTGTGCTCTGAGGGAGAGCAGGGGCCAGCGGGTGGTTTTGTTGGGCTGCTTTGTTGGGGAAATGAAGGATGGGAGAAAGAAAACCTGCTGCTGCACTTCCACGGCGCTGCTGTAGCCTGTAGTCCAAGTGCTGGTGTATGAAGACCCAGGTAAAGGATTAGGAGCCTTCTTTTTAATGCCTTCTACCCCAGTCAGCCTTCTGACAACCAGCTTGAACTTGAGCTTCATGAGACACTTCCCAAGGTAAATTTGGTTTAAAATGAGCTGAGTGTTTCATGGTGGTGGCTGTGAGTACGTCTTTTACCGTACATCTCTTTTAAAAGTGCTGTGGAGACAGATTTGGTTCGTCTTCACTGTTCCTGGAATTGCCTGATTATCCACACCAGCTTCTGGCCTCAACGTGATTTGGATATATCCTTCTCTCAGCAGTATCTTTTATTTCTACATTGATTAATCAACTCTTTTAAGTCGTTTAATAGTCTGTTAGAGACCAGGTAAAGCATTTGCGTGGAGACCAAAGGTTAATCTTGCATCAAAATTCGTAGCAGAGGAAAGGGACCTTTCGTTGCTCCCTCTGTTATAAACCACGAAACCTCTTCTGCTGCCCCTGGGAAAATCCCAGGCTCACAAGAACTCCTCCTTTTCGGGCCACCAGATTCAAACCACTCAGGGGAAATGGATGCACTGAGGTATTTTTCCTCTTTCAATTTTGCATAATGTTTTAGGAAAAAAAAACAACGTTGTAGATCATCTTGAAATTAGTCTTTCAGCCCTCGTGTTATTCGTAATGTGAGTGAAATAAGGGCCAGATAATGAGTCTGAATAGCTACTGGGACATCTGAGGTCCCAACCATCTTTCAAGAGCAGATAAAGACAGCAACAAAACGTTAATATGGACTTCGCCTTTAAAAGCAGATCTTAGAAAATTACTTCTAAAATGTAAAACTCTCTTCTGTCCAGCTTTCTTGGCAGCTGTAAGCATCCTTTGCAGCCTTTTCTAAAGTCTAGTTATGGTTTTCTGCTCAAGGAAACTTTGTTTTCCATGTAGTCATAAAGAGATTTTTCTGGCTTTTTAAAGCTGTTTTCCTCTAAGAAGATAAATTCAGTTATCTATCCATCTTCCCTCAGAAGGTGTAATTGTGTTTTACATTTAAAAAAAAAAAAAAAAAAAGGCAACAAAAAGGAGCCTTGCAGTGCCCTGTGAAAAAGAGCTGATGCTTATCTTGGAGATTGAGAATGAGACATAGAAGTAATACAAGTCGAAGTGATTTACCAGAACTAATGAAGAAATTCAGTGATGGAGCTGAGATTTGAATCTTAATCTGTTTCCTTCCCTATACCTCCCTCTAAATTCAGGTCAGCTCTTGCTGGGCCAAAACTAGGATCATTGGAAGCAGTGGAAAGCCATCCAGGAACTTGAGATGGAGCAAATATTTTCCCCCAGTATGTCTGAAACAGTGATACTGAAGTTTAAAGTGCTCCCTTTGCTCTGTTTGCAGTGCAGGCCGTTGCCAGTTGCCACGCTGTGTCTGTGTTTCTCCACGGTGTTTGTCTTAACCCAATTTTCATCACGGGTCTGGGGCTGTATTGAGTAAAAAAGACACGGGAAAACCAAGTCTTGGAAGCAGGAGGAGAAAAAAAAGATCTTTTCTGCTGGCTGTAGAGCAAAGCTCATCCTCGTGGTGACAATATAAATGTTGGATGTACGAGTAAGAAAGCAAAGGGGGAAAAATCAGAGCCCAGCTCCTTCTAGTTTCGACACCTCCTAGGGAAGTCTGTAATATGCATATTTCACAACAGGCTTTCTTCAAAACTTCCCTTAATATTTCATTTGTCTTACCTTATACTTTCTACAGGTAACAGGTGGTAGTTATGGATTCAGATGCCATGAAAATCATTTAATAATTCTGTTGCGTAAACTTTTTTTCCATTGATAGGTACTACGTGATGACCCGTGACTCTTTGTGGACCTGGGGCTTGGCATTGCCAACAGAGAAGCTACAGCACAATTCAACAGCAAGGTACGAGGCAGAAATGCACTGTACAAGACTTCTCTAGACAGATTCGGGCAAAGTGTGACCCTGCATGAAGAGAGAAAAGAAGGAAGGTGGCAGAAAATGGAGGAAAAAAATCCTACAGAACAGCAGAAAGAGACATTTGGGGGAAACAGCAGATTTAGAGAGGTAATAGAGGAGGGGCAGGGATGGGAGAAGGAAAAGCAGATGCCAAGTGTGAAAGCAAATAAAATTTGGGGTATGATAAAAAGCCAGAAAGGGCTAAGAGAGCTATATTGGTAGCAGGAGGAAGGAGTTAATAGCACTCAGTGCAAGACTTGTTCTGCTTCTGGCCACTCACATGTCCCTCATAGCAATGCCACTGCCGTGTCCATGTCAGTCATCAAAATACACAGAGAAAGCTCCAGGACAGCCTCCAGTGATTTAGTCTGTTTCTCTGTGTTTTTGCTTCTGGCTCTGAATCCTCCAGGGGGACCAGAGGGCAGCAAAGGGCTTAAGTTGTTTTTTTGTTGTTTGTTTAGTTTAGTTTAGTTTAGTATTTTATTTTTTTTTTTAACTTTCTCTTCACTGAAATACATATTCTGCTCTGGCATTAGTCTGAAGTAGAAGTCTCATTTAGTAGAAGAAACTTTGCATTTAATCCACAGGCCTATTAGGGAAACAGCACAGCAGGAAACTAGTTAGACTGTTGAGTAGAAAATAGACTTGCTAATAAACCTCTCATTCTTGTTGCAATCCCAGGATGCTAAACATTTTTTGTTTTAATAAACAGAAGTTGGTGATTTTTGGATAACACCTTTTTTTTTTTTTTTCCCCCCCATAAATTAATACCTTGCAGGTTGGTTCAAAGGCAAGAAAATTGGGTATTTCAGAGAGAATTGTACATTTCTTATAGATATATCTCATCCTTTGGCTTGACACATATAATCACAAAGAAAACAAAGGCTTAGCTTTTTTGTACGTGTATCTTTGTTGTCTGGCATGTCTTGATATGGCATAAATAAAAGGAGGACAAGACCCTGGAGACTCTGTTGCACTCACGGCTTTGTCCTTTCATCTCACCAGACCTTGTTTTAGCATATGTCTAGAGCCAAATTTCAATTTGCTCTTTATGCCTGTTGCTTTTTGGAGACCTATTTCTACGAGCGTGTCTCAGCGACTGTTGTGTTTTCCGCGGGACCTGAGAAATGCCAGCTGGCTGAGTACCTGCTTCACAGCTGTTGCAGTAGGAAAATTGCATGGAGCTCTGGGAGATGCAACATCAAGGCAAGGAGTTACAATAAGGAGGAAGATTCTTCACGGATGTTCGAAGGTAAAGGTTTAGATGAGGCTACTGAGTTTATGAATAATCCTTCAGACCAGGTTTACAGTGCTCTAAGTCTCCAGTAGACCTTAGCAGGGCACCTCCAACCAGCCCCTGCCCAGCCCAGGAGCCTCATCCCAGGTCAGTCTGTGGCACTTTGTCCTTCTGAGCCATGTTCCTGAATTATTGATTTTATTTTCTGTATTGGCCTTGGACCTGACTGGTTTTATTACCAATTTAAGCTCCATATATGTGGTGATTTTATTGGACTAAATAAAACAATGGTTTTGCAAAAGAAGGGCATTTCTACAATTAGTGTGTATCTCAGGCAACACAGGTGTCACTGTACAGAGCCTGCTTGGCTGAAAAGAGCTGCTGGAATGACCATGCTGCAGGTGCAGACATAATAGATTGGGAGCCATCGTCACCAAATACGTTGGAGTTGGTAACTGTCTCCAGATTGTTTCTTACTATACCATGGTTTTTATTTCATTTTAACTTGAAAGCCTATTTCTGTGTTGTAGTTAGGGTTTGGGAATCACACCAAAGAACGTCAGGCGGTTATGTTTCATTTTAAGTAGGAAGAAGGAACATGTGAGCTCATATCAGTGTAAGAGAAATGGATCTATTTGTGGAGTGGCAAAATAGTTACAGACACATCATAATAACAAATTACAATAACCTTACCGGTCCGCAGGCGTATGGGGCAAGAGTACCTCCAGTCAGGCTGTCGTATGTGTTGAAGGCATATATAGAAATTGTTTGTGTTCCCTTAAATTGCATCTTACAACAATTCATTGGTTTCTTTTGATACTAATCAGTATTTTTTATTAGTTTTAGTAATAACAATTTGAATTCTAGTAGTAATCACTGTCTCTTATGGTTCTCACATGAACCATTATGGATTTTTTTCTTAATTTTGTGCCATAAACTGGATGCTTCAGAAATATGCTATCAAAGGATGTCCTGCTTTCTTTATAAGAGACCTTATTATTAGCTAATTAAAAATCAAATCCAGCATAAGGACAGAGACCTTGCATGCTTTTATAGCATTCTAAAGGGTAAGTCTTGGTTTTGTTGGAATTATTATTATTATTTTTTTTGCTTCATAATTCTAAAATTAATTTCATGTTTTTCTTTTCCATTCACAGAATTAAAAGAGGGGATAGCACTGGAAAAAAAAAAAAAAAAAAGCCTTTTTTTCTGGCAAGAAGATGTATTCTACTGACCAGTCTTGCATGTTTGTATAAACGGTGGGGCTACATGCAGGTCTGCAGCATTCCGCAGGCAGCTTTGGCTGTAGGAAGATAACAGCAAGAGCTGCAGGGGGCTGTAGAAAGAGCCTCGGCTCATCCTTTCTGCAGTCTCTGAGTAGCCACCTGCTTTTTAAGGACTCTTGTAAAGAACAGTTATGGAGGTTCTTGTCTAAAGAGAGAGCTTTCAACTGTGGGTGTGTTGACACAGATCACGTTCTTGCACATCTCTTTTCCTGTTCTTAGAACTGTGGATGTTCTCTCTGAGGTAAGTTGTCAGTTGTCATTGCTCCAGAGGCTTCAGCAGAGCTGTGACAATTAATCTGCCTGAGAGCCTGCTCTGCTCTCCCTGCTGCAGCCTGTTTCTGAAGCCCACTCAGCTTTCTACCTCTTGTTCAGCTTTCAGCCCATGGAAGTACAGGGCCCTCATCTGAATCACCAGGATTCAAACAACTTCACTGAATACTGGAATTGTCTCAAGTAGGAATTTCCTCTCCAGCCTGGATAGCGTTCATTGCCACCAGGGAGGGATCCAGAGCATCGAAGGGAGGCACCGTCCTTTCCCCTTTGGCTATAGAGGGATCCTGAGTGGCATCAGAGGGTAATTTTGGTGTTGTTGTTGTAGTGTTGTTATCCAACTTGAGATGTGTTGTGTAGCCCATCCGCAGTGTGCCTGCGAGTGGTCTCTGTCTGGACCTTGTGTGCCTGACATGGGGCTACAACACCAGGAATCCCCATCAGCACAAGAGCCAGAGGTAACTGATATTAAAGTACTTCCAAAACGAGGGGTGAGTAGAATGCTGAATCCTCTGTGAGACTTAACTACCGCTACTGCATCAAGTGCAAACCTGGGTAAGTCTTTAGATGGCATCTCATCCCAAAATAATTAGGAGTTTTTAAGCTTCTTGAGGCCCTGATAAAGTAGGGGTCTCACCCTGTCTTTTACAGACTGTTTTTTTGATAGCTTCAAATGCTTTCTGAGGTGGCTTATTTTTCCTTAGGGAAAAAAAATGGATGAAGTTTTTTCACATCTCATACAAGTGAAGAGTCTGCAACTTCTTTCTTCTTCATTTTCGTCCAGTTTATCTATTTGAGTTGCAACTTGATTCATTTTCTCAGGATTAGGGCTTATTTAAGGTTCTCTTCTTGCCCTTGCCCTCTTTCCACTAAAACCAGCAGATTTTCGGGGGAACAGCAATGAGGCCACTGAATTTATAACTCTTTTCAGAAGCCTTATATATTCGGTGAGGGTGTTTACAGTTACTTTCATTGCCAATATGATTTGCTCGATCTTTCATATCCCTTTCTTTCCAGGAAGCTATAGCTGTGCAGTATGCACCTTCCCAGTATAAGCTGTGATACAAATAAATCAGCTGGCTTCTCTGCAATGCCTTTGTTTGGCTTAGGTGCTCTCTGTGTTTTTGGTTGCCTGTGGAGTGAATCCCTCCTTGGGCTCTGGGATTGCCCTGACCCTGGTGCCGCACATTGCGCTTGAACTCACAAACCTCATTAGGTTCATTTGGGCCCACTTCTCAAGCTTCTCCACGTCCCTTTGGACCAGGCTCAACCATCTGTAGTTCCCTGGGTCCTCCGTTCTACCCTTTTTAAAGATGGGGGTGATCTTTTCCTTTTTCCATATGGGAAGAGGCTTGGCAGCTCCATCAGCCAGCTCCCTCAGGTCCTAAGCTAACCAGTGTCACTAAGAACAAATTTAACGTATTGGGGAGAACATCAGTGGTTTAGAGAGCCAAAGCACTCAGTGTAGGTGCTGGGGTGAAAGAGTTTAATCTTCATTAGCAGTGTTGGTAGGATTGCATTCAGCTGACAAGCAGAGGGGTTTGATTTGCCTAGACAACATTTTTATCACTGCAGCGGAGGTTGCCAGGATTAGCATTATTTTGATTGCCATTCGATGGCTACAGAGCATGTTGGGAGGCAGCCAAACTCCCCAAAGCGTAAGGGAGCCCTGGTCTTCTTTTGGTTTTGGAAGCAAAACCAGGTACAGGACGGATTTTATTTTCTAAAGTAAATAAACTTCAGAGTGAATTTAGTTAATTGCCATCCAACCAAATAACCGATCAGATCAAGGTTATTTCTGGGTCACTGGCAAGGTCTGTGCAAGGAATTTAAAAGAAATGCTAATACTTTGTGGTCAAGAACTCAAAAATTAGGAGAGAGTGGAATTACCATTTCTCAGAAAGGCTGATTTGTTGAATATGTATAATAGAGTACACCCATGCCAGCTTAAGCCAACAGCAGGTTTCAGTCTCTTGCAGTCCTGGTTGGCCACAGCTAGGGTCAGGAATAACTGGCATAGATAAAGCACCCTTAGCCTAAAAGTAGAAATGGCCCAAACGCTCCTGTTTTACAAGGTTTCAGGATCCACTGTCTGCATCGTACTCTGGAAAGCTTCTTTTGCACTAAGCTTACCTTACCTTGAGTTGGTTCTTCACTACAGTGCAAGGTTAAAACTGGTCCAGCCAAACCTAGCTCTTGTGTACCGGAGCTAAGATAATGTGCCATGAAATAGCCTTGGTTAAAGTGGGCCAGGCTCGAGTCTGTTCTGGTTGACATAGGTTGAAAGGGAGTGAAAAGATTAAAATTCTCCCTTATTAACGTGGAAATCGTGAACTGAACAAGGCAATGCCAGACCAGTACCTGAGAAGCCAAGGAGCGAGGCAGACTGTAAATACAAAGGGAAAGTAAATCGATGTATTAGGGTATGATCAAAACCAAACAAAGTGGCTTACCAAATGATTGCCTGTTGGCTGAGCTGCAGTAAGTCTGCGTGCACCCCAGCAGTGAGATGAAATCCATTTTGCACATGAAATTGGCTGCGAATGAATATGCACTTAGTGACACGAGGGAGGCAGCAGACAGGTGGCAATTTGCAGTAATATATTCATTTTCAACGGCGTGCCTGTACTTTAAGATGATGAATGACTATAAAATGCAAATTAACCACTGTTAACTAGGAAGAAGAGTCAGGATGCTGATTTTTCTTTTCTTACTGATTTCTTTTTTTCTTCCTTAGGTTTGATGTGGGTCAGGCTCAGCTGATGCAGACTCATGTTTTACTGTTTAGCAGCAAAGACAGTGCAAAAAGAAGCAGAAGTGCTCCTCAGCACACTTCAGGTACGTGCCATTATTAAGGCCACCGGTGATACGTGGTGATCTTTCCTTGTCAAGAATCCCCAAAGACGGGCTGTTCTTCTGGAGACCTTGGCTGGGCCTTGCGTGCCCGGCAGAATAAGCAGCAAGGAGCACGGCGAGGTTTGTCACCGGGCTCGCTGCTGTCCTTTGTGCAGATCCATTTAACGTCGGACTCGGCTCTACTCTTTTGCCACTGGAACACTGTTAGCAAGTCAAGTCCCGGTGTGTGCTTAGGGTTATTTTGCACCCCTGCCCTGTGTAGTTATTAATTTAAGGACAACGTTACAGGAGGTGGCAGCTGTTGGTTTTAATGTGGATACAGTGCTGATTTCTCTCACGGAGTCTTTGTCCCCCTGTTAGGAGGGAGCAGAAAGAATACTGTACTGGAACCATCCCATGATATTTTTACTACATCCTACTCATCTATTTTTTTTTTTCCAGACAGAGGGTGATATATCTTAATTATCATTTGGCAAATCATCATTATTCTTCTGGTTTATCATTTCATACGATTGTGAAGCTATTTGCAGCCTTCCCTTTCACTTGCTTCTGCCTATATATGTATTTTAGGGCTGCCTGAAAGGGTTAAGAGCAGATGCAGACGTATCCTTTGGGGAAAAACATAGCATACATCCCAGACTCTTCTTTTTTCTTTCCTCTCAGACACAGTAATGCGCAGTTTTACCATTATTATCTAGACATTGTGGACAAATAGAATGATAACATGCAAGGAGAGACAAAATAAACATGCTCCAAAACTGCTTTTCTCTAACTAGGTTATTTAATACGGCCTTGGCAGATGACAGTTGTGTGAGAGGAAGGTATAAGATACACGTGGCATCAGAGTTCAGCAAAAGCAAGCATGCGTTTCAGCACGCCCAGAGTGCTCACCTGGGAACCTGCATCCCATTATGCTTCACGCAGTCCTCTGGACAACCCAATTTGAAGTTGTATTACATTCCTCAGCTCCTCATTTGTGCCTCATTCTGTGATAATTTTCATCCCCCTGTGAAACAATTTGAGGTTTTGCTTTCCTGGAGAACAACGCCAACAGACTAGGGACGTTTATCACTGTTCATACACGTGAAATGAATCCTCATGTTAGGACAGAGCACAAGAACTCCCAGATTAGAGGTCCTAGTGCAAGGTGGCCATGGGGTCAAGCTACAGCACAGTCACTGGTAAGTGTGTAAAGCAGTGAGGTATGAAAGTCTGTTCTCACTGGGTTAAATCTTAACTCTATGCTTCCCTTGCTGCAGTTCCTTTTGGCCAAGCCTCCGAGTCCCGCTGGCAATTGCAAACCTTTGGAGTTCACCCCTGTTGATGGAGGAGTTTTAGAAGAAGGCAGAAGGCTGGTAAGGAAAATCCTTTACTCCTTAATCCTTTACTCTGTGGTATTAGGATGCAGGAGAGAACTTGAAGCTACAGCACAAGGTAGAGGTCCACTGTATTTATCACGAGGGGCAGCAGCACTGTCATGATAAGAGGAGGCACTGCTTCTTGTGCCCCTTCCTCTCCTGACTTGTTTTTTCCCTCTCTAACCCTCTTGGAAAATGCTAAAAGGAGATGGGTGCATTCATTTTGCTGTTGTTGTGTGTCCAATAGCACACCCTCATTCACCGTTAGCCCGCTTTCAAGCTCAGAGGTGTTAAAGGTAAAACTCTGAAGCAGTGGCCGTCAGGTCCGTGCTGTGTGACCAGGAAGGAAGAAAGAGAGGTGCACTTCCTAGAAATGACATGGCTGGTTTATTCTGTTATTTTCTTGAGACTCTTTGCTAGCCAGCTAGCAAGGGTTGGACAAGTCCAACTGAGTCTTAGAATTAACAGTAAGAAAGTGATGTAAATGCTAATTCTCCGTCAGAGCCTACCAGCCAGATTTTGCTCTCTGCTTCATTAGAGAAAAATATGTAGGAAATTCAGTGTGATCAGCAGACTCATTCTAGATTTGCACTCATGTAATAGGATTTGGTCCAAAGAGACTAAAAAGAACTGATGTATCACTTTTATTGAGTTGCACATAGCTGTCTCGCTCTGTTCAGGAGAATATTTTAACCAGACCCCATGTAATATTGCCTGTACTCTGTGACTAATTTCTACAGCAATATTAATTTAATACTACAGCAATTTATTGACTAAGAAAGAACTAAATTGCTTGGCAGAATAATGGAAAAAAACGTAGCCAGAGAGTTAAGGATGGCAGTCTTCACTGAGCACAAGAGTACTAACTATAACACAGTGAAACCAAGTTCCTTTAAGAACAATAAATACAGAACTTAATACATCACCAGCAGGTATGAACTGCTTCATCTCCTTAAGACGTCGTGCCTTGGTCTGCTTGGAAGCCAGACTCCATCTTGCCTGACATAAAAGTTGTTTTCAGAGCCTCAAGCCATTAGCTCGTAAATAACACAGAAAATAACGCTATTGTAGTGCTTCTGCTAATTCCATCTCCGTATCATCGCCGCGCTAAGGCAGGAAAAACATCAAAAGATGCAAATCCTGAAAATCAAGAGGGAGGGTGTTTGTGTGGTTTTGCTATTGTTGTGATTTCTTTAAATATTATGGATGATGGTAAACTCGTATTAAGTGGGACCTGGCTTCAGTTCTTCTCTTCTCCCACAAGGCTTACAATTATTGAAATACAGAGGCTATAATGCAATTTATTTAAATCTGTTTTGATGAATGTGGAGTGAAATATTAAAAATGACTCAGCCCTGCTGAGTTTTTTGAGGATCCTTTCAGAAACATTTTGGAGTGTCTGAATGAATCCAGGAAGATTAAGCATCAGAAACACACCGCTTAAATAATGAGCTTGTAATTGCAGCTTTTATGTACTAGGAAGAGGCATTTTGGTCGTTTGCTCTCCTTAGCCGAGATGGAAACTGCCTTCCCTTAATTCACTTTTATTCTACTGTGGAAGATAATTTACACAGAGCACTGAGGCTCCAGTGGCTTAAATAGCGAGGCTGTAACAAGAAACTGGATCAAACAAAAATTTCATTATTCGTGAGAACAATTCTGATTTTCGACTCCTAATTTGCAAAGTGGAGACCGAGAGCAAAAATCAGTGGTGGTGCAAAGCAGATGTAAGTCCATCGGTCTGAGAGGGCAAAAGAAAATTATCCCAGTGTAATCTCGGCAGAACAGAACTCATTTTGCATTGCTTGTTTCTTGGAACCCCAGCCCTTCCTCCCTACCCCCGAATAAAAGCGCTCCCATCTAAATCTGCAAGTCCAGTCCCAAATAGCAACCTATCTGCCTTGAATCCTGCCTGCTTTTTTGGAGTCTGTGCCTGACCTGGGATGCTTCTTGTATAACGTTTTAATCCAGATGTTTTTCCTCTTTCAGCTCCACCGTGTGAACAAGACGAAGCTGTTGTAGGGGGAAAGGTCCAGCTGGCATGGGGGGGCTCTGTGCAAACCCCCCTGCTGGTGCTGGCAGCGGGGTGAAATTCTCCACTTTGTCTGAAGGTAAGAAATTACTCAAAAGGCGAGAGGTGAGAAATGTGTTACTGTGATCCTTCCCAAACCTGGAGACTCAAATGCCGCTTTGATTAGGAGATGGTGAGCTAATTTCTCACGCAGCTTGGCAAGATAAATTTGGTTCCAGTCCTGCCTCCTAATACCCTTCTGTAGCTCTGGCCCGAAGCAGCTCCTCAGTCATACATCTAGCTGAAAATCACCCAGCACAGCTCAGTCTCCATCAGAAGCTGAAAACTTGTTTGGATGTAGATGAAAATAGTGTTTCATCTGCGGGCTCCAGTCTGGCACGCCTGTGACTGGAATCCAGAAGAAGGTTTCTCGGAGCCACGGATGTTTGCCTGGCTGTTGGAGGGGACAAACAGCTGCCTGCTCATTTACCTGACCATGAAAATGCATTTCCCAGGTGAAAAGCGTCAAATGGTTTTCTTAGGGTGGCAGGAAATTTTAAAAGGATTGTCAGGCTGGGACAGGCGGACTTGAAATGGTGCTGGAGTGGTGTTCAGCTTAGTTTTTCCTTTAAAAAATTTAAAATAAAATTTAAAGACTGAACCAGCTTTGCAGTTTTTTGCAGATTCACCCACAGCTTCAGGAAATCAAACCTTCTCCCATGATCTCTTCTCAGTGCTCATGAGCCCAGAGAAATCTAATGGTGTTGAGGAGTCAGGAAGTGACTTTTAAGCTGCTCGACTGGCTCAGTCCTTGACATCCCCAAAGCTAATACCAGGAGCCAGCTGCAGGCTTGTCTCATGCTGACATGTGAGCACTGCTGCAAGAAATACCTGCTCGTTTCCTGTTGCCCAAGGAAACATTTGGTTCTCCTGAAGCGCTGTGAGAGCTGACAGGCAAGGCTTTGATTTTGGTTTTTATTTTTAAACATAACTTGCAGTCCCCTCAGCCCTAGCTGCCTTTCCGTTACAATACAGATCAGCCTTCCTCTCGCTTCTGGAGCGCAGAGATCATGTTTATTCTTCCCTCCTTTTGGCAGCATGGTGCAGATCTGAAGCAGCTCTCCCCCTAACGAACCTCGAGTCAAGCAGGGAGCAAGATTCGTGCAGTGCTCACAGTGAGGAGAGGGGTAGCTTCAGCTGCACCTTTTCTTCCAGGCTATACTGGTTTTGAGGCACTGGCAGATGATGGTGGTGGGAGGAAAACGGCACCTTTCTTAGTCACAGGGCACTCTGGAGATGTTGAGTCTTCCTCTCTGCTCAGGAATGAGAGCACGAGTTAGGCAGGCAGCTGGGCTTGGCAATGCCAAGCTTTTGAGTGTGTCCTTTGCTCCCAGTGGAGATGTAACACTGCTACACGGCCCGTGATGGCCTGCAGGTGAGGTGTACCTCTGCTAGGGCAGAGATCTCTTCAGCAGGTTCCAGCAGGGCCGTTTGGAAAGCTGTCAGTAGGTGAAAGTAGCTGCCACTTCCCATCTTGGAAGCTCTTATTTCCTGCAGCACCACCTGGGTCATAGGTAGGGTGTGTTGTTCTAAGCCCAGGGTCACACCGCAGTGTAAATAGGTTTCTGTCTCTGTCTTAATTAAATAACAAGTCAAGCATGGGCAGATAAGGACCCGTCGCATCGCTGGGCTGACAGCTTTGGAAAGGAGATACGGGGGATTTGTTTTACCTGGCCAGCCTTCCTTCTCCTTGAACAGACGTACCTGTTTGCTTCGCATCCGGACAGACTCACGTGCATTGCTGCTACGCGGTCTGGCTGGTGCAAGAAGATCTGCAGCCGGGCTGGAAAGCAGTCCAGACTGTGCTCAGAGTCTGAACAGTTTGGGTTTGGGAGGATTTAACTTAGAGGCGGGGTTCTGACCCAGCTTTAATAACAAGGCACATGTAGCTGGCAGCGTGAGTTGTGAGGGTGCTGATGCCATATGCTAAAACCCGTACCAAACAGGGCTGCTGACAGTGAAAAACCTTATTTTTCCTAAGACCAGACTTTCCTACAAGTGCTGAAATATCGATGGGAATTCCAGCACACAAAGACGATGAACTTCTGGCTTTAGCCAACTTAGCCAGGGGTTTGAGGGCTGTGGCAGCTCCATCAGGAGTCCTTTGCCATCAGCTCTCTCCTCATCACAAGCAAATACCTTAAACTCGTTTCTCTCTCTGCTCTCAGCTGCAGGATTTTGGCACGGGGAAAGGGCACCTGCTGCTGCTGAAGAACTTGGTGCTTCGCAGATGAAACCCAAGCATGTTGAATCCCACCTGGAGCTTGGCTGGCAGCGAATGCAGGGCCCAGAGCAGAAACGTGATATTTTCTCAGAGAGACACTTGACTTAGTAAGTGGGATCTTGCGCTCTTTTTGTACTCATGCTGCCTTTTGCTCCCCGTGAGTTTCAAGAGGGAGTTTTCAGATGTCAGCATTATACTGCATCGCAGAAGAGTTTTGCTACGTGGTCTCCATCCTGCTGTCCCACCCCAGCGGCCTTTCTTGAACAGAAATCTGGGCTGGTGGCCTGCGCACAGGGTGGTGTGTATATTCAGTAATTACCATCAAGATTTTTAGTAAAATTGTGCCTGCTCTTCCCAACTTTCAGGTGGCTCATTGCATTTATGCTTGTTTTCTCATAATGAGCTGTCTACAAAAGCTCTAGTTCAAATTCCTTTCCAGATCTCTGACACCCTGAGCTTAGCGAGAGACGCCAAACTGCCAGAGGATGCAATTAGCTGAAATTTCACCTGAAACCGAAATCTTACCCTGTGGCACGGATGAATCCCTGGCGGTTCATGCCTGGGAAGCAGAGATCAAGGTGCTTGGTAGCTTGGGTGCTCTCGGGTTTTATCTCCCCTGGCAGAGGGCAGCTGTCCCCCGTCGGGCCGGACAGAAAGACACATCCTGAATGACCGGGGCTTTCCTTGGAGTCTGCTCCTCCACGTCTTTGTGTGGAGGCAGCGATTGTGTAAAGGAATGGGAGATGGGGCAGCGTTATTTCTGTTGTGGGCTCAGTCTCTGTGTGTGCTGTGCTTGTTTACAACCAACCAATCTGCACAGAAACGGCACGGCTTTGGTTAATAACGCTTGGCAAACAGCACGGCCTGGGCATCAGCATCGTGGTCTGATCTCCAGGCAACAGCTTCTCCTCTGCCTCGCGCTGCTGCCATCTCCAAAGTGGGTTTCTTTGCTGCACCACACCACCAGGAGGTGATGAGGGATAAAGGACATCAATAAGAGCCCAGGCAGGCTGTGAAGACAGCGTGCTGCTTGGGAAGAGGGTGCTGCTGTACCTTCACTAATAAATCAGGGTCATTATCCCACTGGGGGAGGGAAAGAGAACCCAGAGCACCAGCATCAGGCGTGAGTTATGTCTCGGAGCCGGCTGGGGCTCTCCGTCTTCCTGAAGCACTTGCTCCAGCTACGCTGTGCAGCCTGCCAGCAGCCATTCATCCCAGCGCTCCGGCCAGAGAGCTGATGCTGGGCCGAGGCAAATATTTATTGTCTGACTTTTTTCTTTCCTTTTTTTTTCCTCTTCTTTTTTAGTACATGCTGAGAGCCCAGAAACGCTCAGAGGGCTTTCTGCAGGGGCTATGGGCTCGTGTGTCAGTGGGAGGAAATGTAAAGGCCAGGGAAGCTTTCTCTTTTTAGGAGTTTGATCACCTTGTTGGGCTCCAAATAGATGTGTGTGGAGAGAGAGTGACAGCTGCTGAGCACAGGGACAGCACTGCAGCAGCGTGTCTGTCCTCAGAGCCCATTCCTTACACCGTGCCTCTCCTTCAGCCGAGCAACTGAGAGAGGAATGGGGCAATGCTGGTAGCGACGCTCCTGAATTCATTAGTTTCTGATTTCCTCCACACTTGTTAAGACACAAATGCCCCGAATGCTCTTCTGTGAGTAATCCCGATTCATGCAGCTAATCCTATTTGTGTTTTTTTTTTTCCTTTGATGGGAGGAACCGAAGGGGCTTTTCAGATTGAAAGCTTGTGAGCACGAAGCTGCCTTCGTGTGCTGGGAGTGCGATGCCGTGAGCGTGGCCACAGGGCAGCTTCAGGCGGTGCCTCCTGCCCTAACAGTGCGGCAGAGACCCCGGGCAGACATTTCCTCAGTATTGGTGCCCGACTCGCCCAGGGTCACTGTGGCACAACGGACAGCAGCAATTACACGAGTAAGAACTGGCGCTGTGTGGCCCGTGAAGCATTTTGGGGTCTGTCTGGCTGTCTTTGTACCTCAGGAAGGAAGGTGGAGTTGCAACCCCAACAAGCATCAGGGAACCAAGCTATGGGGCTGGCTGCCACCGCCCGGTCAGTGCAGGGGCTGGGAGCCTCAGGGGTGACCTCAGCACTCTTTATAAGTAATTAAAGGAGGCTGTAGTGAGGTGGGGGCTGGTCTGTTCTCCCACGTGCCTGGTGACAGGATGAGGGGGAATGGGCTGAAGTGGCACCAGGGGAGGTTTAGGTTGGATATTAGGAAGAACTTCTTTACTGAAAGGGTTGTGAGGCATTGGGATGGGCTGCCCAGGGAAGTGGTGGAATCACCATCCCTGGAGGGCTTTAAAAGGTGTTTAGGTGTTGAACTCAGGGGTACGGTTTTAGTGTGGGGCTGTGGCGTTCATTGGGGTTTGCCAGTGCCCTCAGCCCGCCATGGCGCCCGGCCGCCACACGGGGGCGCACTGCGCCTCCCGCCGCTGCCACTGCGCATGCGCGCTGCCCGACCCTGCGGGCGCACTCCTTGGCGCACCGCCGGGCAAGGCGCCGGGGCGGTGACGCGCCCGCACTGCGCCGCGCATGCGCCCTGCGTCCTGCCCGGAGCAGGGCACGGCGCGTGCTCAGCGCCCCGCGGCGGAGGGGGCTGTGCGCATGCGTGCTGCCTCATGCCACAGAGCGGGCGACGCACGGTGGCGGCGCATGCGCACTGCGACCTGTGTGTGTGTGTGTGGGGGGGGGTGCGGTGCGCATGCGCACAGCGCCTCAGGCCCCCCGAAAAGCCTGCGCGGGGCCGGGCCCCTCAGGGCGCTGCCGGGGCCGGGTGGCGGCGGCGGGGGCGGCTGCGGGGCCCCAGGGCCTTTATGGGCCGCGCTGGGCGGGCTCTGCCTCAGCTTCTGCCTCAGCTTCTGCCTCAGCGCCCCGCTCGGGGCTCGCTTCCCGCCCCCCCCGTGCCCACTCGGGCTGCGGGCCCCCCCCTCAGCCCCCTCAGGGCCCAAAAGCGGAGGACGAAGAAAAATTTCTCCTGCTTCCCATACCGGGAGTCGAACCCGGGCCGCCTGGGTGAAAACCAGGAATCCTAACCGCTAGACCATATGGGAGGCACTGTGTGCGCTCCACCCCGCCCGCCCCAAGCCCCGCGCAGCGCTCCCGGCCCCGCGGCGCCCCCTGCAGGCCGCTCCCCCCCGTCAGTGAGGGCTGCCCGCAGCCAAGATGGCGCCGCGCGCTTCACTCCGCGCCCCTCCCTCCCCGCCCCCCTCTGGCGGGGTCACGTGGTGGGGCGGGGCGCGCGCTCACGTGACCGGCGGCGGCCGCCGAGCGCTGGGTCCCGTGAGCGCGGCGGGGGGGGGGGCGGGGGGGGCGTAAGGACGGAGTAAAGCGGGAGTAAAGCGGGAGTAAAGCCCGAGTAAAGGCGGAGGAAGGGCTGAGGAAGGCCCGCGGAGCGCCGCCGTGCTGTGCCCGCGGCTGGGGGATGCCGAGCGCCGCCATGAAGAAGAAGGTGAGGGGGGGAGGGGGTGGGGGGGGGCTGGGCCCTGTCAGGCCGGGCCCTGGGGGCGCTGTGAGGGGACAGCGGGGGGGGGGGGGGGATGGGGGGGTGATGGGGGGGGGTGCGGGGCTCGGTGCCGTGCGGGGGCTGACCCCGGCTCTTTGTTTTTGTCCCCCCCCCTCCAGGTGCTGCTGATGGGTAAGAGCGGCTCGGGGAAGACCAGCATGAGGTCCATCATCTTCGCCAACTACATCGCCAGGGACACGCGGCGGCTGGGCGCCACCAGTAAGGCTTCTCCTGGGGCAGCCGGGGGGCCCCCGGGGTGCAGGCGCTGTGGGTCACGGGGGGGGGCTGCTCCCTGCCGCTCCCGGCCTGTGCCAGCAGCAGCTGGGGGCTCCCACCTCATGGCAACCTTTGCTCCGTGGTTTGGATGAGGTTGGAGCAAAAGGGGAAGGAGCCCTGAGCGCTGCGTCCAGTCCTGCCTGGACTTTTAGCCTTCCTTTTTTTTTTGGGGGGGGGCGATCAGGGAGCAGCCTCTGGTGCTGCTGCACCTGCTGTCAGAGGTGTGCCCGGAGCCGCCTCCTCGTTCTTCCTGGTGCTGAGGCCTCCCTGTCCTCAGCGTGCTGCTCGTGAGCCCTGAGGGAGGCCCGGTGATCTTGCTGTGCGCCGTGGTTGTGGCAGGGGGAGGCACCAGTCTTAACGAGCCTCTATTTTTTGTCAAAGCCACTGGTGTAAAAAAAAAAGCACTGAGTGGAAAGCCCTCTGCAACAGCCTCCAATTGCTCCGGGAGGACTTGATGTCTGACTGGTGTGTGCCCCCATGTTGCTGTAGGTGTGGTTTCTTGAAGTTTACACTGTTTGTGTGTTTTTAAGGCTGGTTTAAGCCCTCGCAGAACGTGCTGGGGCTGGTGCCGTGCTTCAAATATTGCAGAGGTCAGCGGGTGTCGGGACGGGGGAGCCACCTGCCACAGCACAGCGGCAGCCTGGCTGGTGGGCAGGAGGGCTTGGGTTGCTCAGGGGCTGGATTTACACCCGGTGCTGTTCAGAGGGAGCTCTGATAACCGTGAGCTGAATGGCAAAGAGCTGCCTGAGGAGGTGGCTGTGGTCTGGGTGCGCGGGGCAGTCGGTAACCTGCTCCTTGTCTCTTTGCAGTCGATGTGGAGCACTCCCACGTCAGGTTCCTCGGAAACCTGGTGTTAAACCTCTGGGACTGCGGAGGGTAGGTGCTTGGAGTCCTGCTTTTGGCGCTGCTGGGGGCTGGTGCTGTCAACGGGGTGGGGGTGGAACGAGAGCAGAGCGAGGGCCTTCTGCCCCGAAGGCAGCCGCGCGCTGCTCGTGTATGGAGCAGGCTCGCTGCTCGCCGCTGTGGAACTGGTGAGGCAGCTCTGGGAAGAGCGGATCCCACATCTTAGGGCTGTGGGTGGAAGGAGGCTGGCCTCCTGCCTGCAGTCTCTGAGCTGCCTCCACGGGAAAGGCCGAGGAAAGTCCCACTCTTTCCTTGCTGGCTCCTTTCTTCTGCTGGCAAGGAGCCCGAGCCCTTCACCTGGACGTTCTCTTGCAAACGGCGGCCAGAAGTGAGCCTGCCTGCTCTGACGAGGGTCTCGTGCTTCTGTTGCTCTGCTCCTCCTCAGCCAGGACACGTTCATGGAGAACTACTTCACCAGCCAGCGGGACAACATCTTCCGCAACGTGGAAGTCCTCATCTACGTCTTCGACGTGGAGAGCCGCGAGCTGGAGAAGGACATGCACTACTACCAGTCGTGCTTGGAGGCCATCCTCCAGAACTCCCCCGACGCCAAGATCTTCTGCCTGGTGCACAAGATGGACCTGGTGCAGGAGGATCAGCGGGATCTGGTGAGCAGCTGGTAGTTGCCATAGAAATGCTTTCGGAGAGAGCATCTCCTGGCTGTGCGTTGTGTAACGGTGCTGTTCTGTGCTTCAAATCCAGCCCCGTCAGCACCGCTCCGAAAATTGTTTCTCGGATGTCTCTAAGAATTGTCTGAGCCCCTTCCTCCCTTTCCAGATTGTGTCGGTGCTGTTCCCTGCATGCATGCAGTGGAGGAGAGACCTGATGGCTTTTAGTGACAACTGCCCCGAGCCTTTGCTTTCGTAGCTCCGGTTCTGGTGCTGGGGGCAGGGAAGGGAGGGAGACCTGAAGGAAACCCAGCAAACTTGGAGCTGCCTTTAACCGTTTGGGTGGCTCTGAGGATTGTGGTGATGACAGTGGTGGTTGGTTTCTTTTCAGCTCTCGCTTTCGATCCCACGTAAGCTGGGCTCTGAAGGCTTTGTTTTAAGGCTGAAACTTTCCCGGTTAACTAGAAAGTGGTTTGTACCAGGCAGTGCTTCTGCTTCCTGTCCCACGGCGTTCGGTGTGCCTGCTTGCCCAGAGATCACCCTGGTTTAACGCTCCCGTGCTGCAGGAGGCATCCTGCAAAGGCCGTGGGTCAGCCTCTCGGCTGGGTTTGGTGTTTTCTGCTCTCCTCAGAGCTTCTGGAAGGTTGCAGGGAGGCTGGAGGATATTGGATATCACCAGCCTCGATTTTTCAGCTGTGACTGAAAGCATCCAGCTCCTGATACCAGAGGAGAAATTCTTTCAGGCTTAGGCACCTTTGCCTGAGGAGTGCACCCCTGGCTGCTCGGCCGCTCCCTGGCCTGCAGCGAGCCCGGAGGCCCCTTAGGCTGGTGCAAGAAGTCCCACGAAACTTCCCTCTGGCTCCTGGTGAGCGTCTGCAAAAACAGCTCAAAGAGCTTGTTTGGAGGGTCAGTTTGAGGATCTTTTCCTCCTTCCCCACGAGCTGAAGGGGGAGTCTAAAACCTTGAAGCTGTTCTGTCCCGCTCTGTTCGGGGGCTGATGTACAGCTGTGGGTTTTGGGTAGCTGTGCAGGTTCTGCTGAGGCCCTGGGGTGGGGTGGGCAGCTGGCAGGGGGCCTCTCTCTGGTTTTATTTCCCGTGCGTATCCCTGCGCAGATCAGGGTCTGTTCTGAGGCCGTTCCTGCAAACACTTGGCCTTGTTTTTTTTGCCACTTCCCTAGGAGCCTGCTGTGAGGCTGCCTTCTCTTTGGCCCCTTCCTTTTTGTAGCCCAAATTTCAGAGGGCAGAATTTGGTGGGAGAAGGCTGCGTGCGAGCCTCGGAGCTGCCTCGTCCACGCAGTTCCTATTGATGAAATTCTCTAGTGCTTTCCTTCTACCCTGTTCCCAGTGACCCAGCTTTTTGTGCGTGGCCGGGGGATGTCAGATTTCTGCTCCTCTCTAAAACTCGTGCCCGGGAGCTTCCGTTTCTGCTCCACAACACCGCGGTTGTCCGAGGTTTGAGCCTCCTGCTGCAAGACAGCCGGGGTTGCTCGTCTCTGCTGCCCCAGCGGGAGGGGTTTCTGGCAGCCTGTCCCTGCCAGCACGCGCTGCTGCTCCTCTTTCCCCAGCGCTTGTTGAGTTTTATTTTGTTTGAAACGTGTGCTGGAGGTGCCAGTCAGTAACCACGCAAAGGAAGAAATATTTACTCTCGACTGCTCATCTTTTTCTTTTTTTTTACTTCCCAGATTTTTAAGGAGCGTGAGGAAGACTTGAGGCGCCTTTCCCGTCCCTTGGAATGTGCTTGTTTTAGGACTTCCATCTGGGATGAGACTCTCTACAAGGTTTGTACCCCATCCCCTCTGCAGCCGGCCTTTTTCCCCCTCCCTGCTTGAAAACGAGCACGAGGAAGGCGAGCGGTCAGTTCCTACTGCTCTGCTACTGACTGCTCCTCTTCAGATCTGCACGGACTCCTCCTGGTGGAGGTTAGCTGGCTGGAATGGCATCAGCATTTTAAATTAAAAAACAAAAGTAAAACTCCTCCATGTCTTGGAGTTGTGGTGTCACTGTAATGCTGCTTAAACGCTTTGCCTAGCCACTTCAGAAAGACCTCGTGCACCTTTTAGTCATGTGTAGCCAGCAAGGAGCTCTTTCCCGGTTGCTTTTTCCCCACATTACAGTTAAAGCACTTCAGGCATTTACCATCCTGGGGATTTACTTTGCTTCTAGGAGCGCGTGAGGGTGGCTTTTTGGTGGTGGTGGTTTTGGTTTTCCTTTTCTTGTTGGTCAGCCCTCATTGCAGTGTCAGAGGCTTTAAGGTGTGAGCGTGGTAGGTGCTGCCTGGGCTACGCTGGGAGCAAAGGAGCGCTGTCAGCTGCCCGCAGGCAGTGGTGGCAGCACGCTGGGTTGCTGGGCAGAAGGTGAGGAGCTCTTAATCTTGACTTCAGCGGGCAGATCTCACCATCCTGGCAAATCCATCCAAAAGCAGTTGAAATTCGGTGTAGGACGTGGTCTGGCTGAGGCTGATCCCGTACCGTGTGCCCGGCAGCACCCCTCACGCTGCCTGCACCCAGCTCCCTCTAGAAACCGGCCTTCCCCTAACCTGCTAACGGGTAGCAGGCTGTGTTGAGCTGCTTAAAAACAGGCAAAGCCGTGTGCTGCTCCACACGCAGCCCTCTGGTACACACAGAGTAGACAGGAGAGCTCTGGGGAGTAGGTGGAGATGTCAGCAGCTCGTGGTGAGGCTGGGGATGTGTTAACGCAGCCCTTCTTCTCTTTGTTTGTCGACAGGCTTGGTCCAGCATAGTCTATCAGCTGATCCCCAATGTCCAGCAGCTGGAAATGAACCTGAGGAACTTTGCTCAGATCATCGAGGCAGACGAAGTGCTTCTGTTTGAGAGAGCCACTTTCCTGGTGAATACAGCCGTTCTGCCCTTCGCGCCCCTCTGCCCAGCCTAGGACGGAGTTCCCTGGATGGAAAGTGCGGTTGTGGCGGTTGCCCAGAGAGAGGTGCCAGCACCAGATGGCAGAACGCTTTGATCCAGGCCTTGTGATACTGAAAGTAGCTGACAGGACTCCGTGGCTCATGTGACCTTCCCAAATTTCCACGGCTAGCAGCTGAGCCGAGGGCTTGAGTGGTATTTCCCTCTTCCAAGCTGCGGGAGGGTTTCAGATCCCCATTCTGTTATCAGCCGTGGGACTTGAGAATTCCTTTCTGCACAGGACGAGAGCCTTCTTTAGCTTGAACAAAAGTCTTTTCAGTTCCTTCTCGACTGTTTTTTAACTGTTCTTGATTCCTTTTTTGCGAGTGCCTGATGCTCTACAAACCTTAAGCGTGGATAGAGGCTCACTGGCAGCTGGATTGCTGTGGGAAAACGTGTTGGTTCAACCCACCGCTGCCTGTCCTGCCGTTCTCTTAGTGCCTAGCTTGGTTTCTTCAGGCTTTGTACCAGTGCTCTCACTGACCTGAAGAAACTGACCTCAGTTTTGAGCGCTTTCCTTGACAAAGGCCTGACTGAAGTGACTTTTCTCGTTACTTTTCTCACTTCAACTGTCAGGATTAGGCACCTGCCGTTCCTGGCAAGTTCTGCTTTTAGAACTCGTGTAGCTAATGAATAGTTCCACCTTTGCACTAGGTAGCAGTGCTTACATGCATTCAAAACCTGCATTTTTATTTTTTATTTTTACTGAAAGCTACTTCTTTGCTACAAAAATTCTGTACTGATTTTCAGTGTAATGATGACTTTTTAAAGACTTTCTCCTTCTCACTGTTTTCTTACACTTAAACTTCCCCAGGGCCTCCTTTCTCCCGAAGTGAAATCTTATTCTGAAATTGTATTCGCAGCGCAGTAACAGGAAAACCTGGAGAGTTGAGAAAAGAGCTTGCATGTAGTGAAGGCTTTGGTATGGATGTGATTCTTGAATATGGTTAAACTTGTATCTGTAGGAACAGTTGGACAAGCTTAAAAGTAGGAAATAAAGATTTTTTTAAGGTGCTTGAGGAAATGGGGGGAAAAAACCTCACAACTTAATTCCTGCAAGGCTGTAGCAGCTGAGTTATGGATTCCTCGGAGCTTAAAGCTCGTAGCGTAGCGTTGTTCAAATAATGCTTCTTCCTGGTTTTCTGTGGGAACAAAGATAATGCAGCTGTTGGATGTGTGATCCCCCTTAAGCAGTAAATACCCTTCTCAGCCTGTTGGATTTTTGGCTGGGGCGTGAAGGTGTGTGGGCTGCCAGCCCCGTGGAAGGGGCTGGGGAGAGGAGAGGTAGGCGTGGGTCACGGCGCGAGGAATCCTGGAAACTTTTTTGATCTTTCCAGAGATATCAAGCACCTCGCTGCTGCATTGCTGCGTGGGAAGGGAGGGAGGGGAGCGGATCCGAGCGCAGGCAGCGTGGCCCCATCTCGCTCTGACTCAGTTAATTGGTGCAGGGAGAGCTCCCTAGGAAGCCAGCCGCCTGTGTTCCGCTGTTCCACCTTGTGCTTTTCCACCTTGTGCTTTTTTTTGTGCTTTACGTCGAGTTAAAATGGCACCAAGTCGGGGTGTTCAGGCCCCAAAGGGACAGGAGTGCCTCTGGGGTGTTCACACCTCAGCACTTGTGAAGGGCTCCCCTGAAAAAAATGACTAACCCTGCGCTTTTTCTGCCTTCCAGGTCATTTCTCACTATCAGTGCAAAGAACAGCGGGATATCCACAGATTTGAGAAAATCAGCAACATTATTAAACAATTCAAGCTAAGTTGCAGGTGAGCTGGTCCAGTGGGAAGGATCCCCGAGCAGGGGTTTTGGTGTCACGCCGAGACGAGGAAGCTTTCCAAGTGAACATTGCCTTTATACCTCCTCGGCGGGAGGAGGTGCCTCGGTTAAATTGCTTTCTAGAAAGCACGGTGGTCAGAAACGTCCGAGTTTCTTCTCATCTTTCATAACTTCCTCCTCTGGTGATTGTTGAAAGGGGGTTGTTGTGAAACACCCATTTTCTGCTCGGTCTTTTTCTCCTGGTCTTGTGAACCTCGTCTTGTGAACCGCCCTCAGGTTCGCCAGTCTGTCAGCAACATCTGGAAGCGTTCAGAGCCTGAACAGGACAGGGAAGCAGCAGCATGCTTTGCAGAGCTGCCTCGAGATCCTTCAGCTTTGTGCTTGCTTCCAGAGGGTGTAAAACTGTCCTGGGAGTGACAGCTTCATCCGTGGGACGAGTGATTCTGGGCACAGCGTCCTCCACGGGGCGGCGGAGCTGTGTCTGGAGTTACAGACCCTCAGCAGGCCGATGGCTTCGTGCTGCCCTTGCTGGATGAATGAAGCCTGAAGCTGGAGGGTTTGCTTCTTAAAAACAAAGCCCAGCCTCACCTGGTGCTCACGTCCCCCTTTGCAAGCAGTGCTTCTTTGTTTCCAGCGCTGAACAGGGACCCTGGGGATGGGGTGGGGAACTTGTGAGCGCTGTTACAGTAACGCTACAACGCTACATTGCATGTTTTTTTTTTTCCCCTCTGTAGTAAGCTGGCCGCTTCTTTCCAGAGCATGGAAGTGAGGAACTCTAACTTTGCTGCTTTTATTGACATCTTCACCTCAAACACATACGTGATGGTGGTTATGTCGGACCCTTCAATACGTAAGTTGAAGCAGAGGCGAGCCTGGGGACAAGCAGCTGGCTTAGTTGGGGTGCGTTCCTGCTGGAATATGGCACAGAACAGGCAAAAAAAATAAAAAGGATTGGGTTAAAAGGCACGGAGGGCTCTGCTGTGGGGCTGGCTCGCCCTGCCTGAGCAAGGAGGGGGAAAGGAAAGGTGGTTCAGCAGCCCCTTGCCTCGCAGGAGGAGCGGAGCCGGCTCACGGTTGGAGCCACGGTGGGGAAGCGCGGTGGCAGATGTGACCTGATGGGATAGGTCGCGTCTGACAGCCTATTTTGGGCTGCGCTGCTTTGGCAGCCACGGTGATTTTTTGGAAGGGAAGCAGGGATGGTTTATGCATGAGTTCCTGCTCTTCTTGCCTGAACCGTCTCGGTGGGCAAGGGCTCTAATTATAGTCGCGTCTATTTATCTTAACGACTTGCGGGCAGCAGCGCCAGAGGCACGGCCTGAATATGTGACTGTGTTTATATTCCTGATCGAAGCTGCTTCTGGTAAAATGTGAGGTGCTGAAGGCACGCTGTCCTGGGCAGCTGCGTGGCCGACAGCTGTTAATCTTGTCCTCCCCTTTTTGAAGGGGTTCCTGCGTGAGGGAAAACCTGAGCGAGCCCTGGGGTGCTGGGTGAGCTACTGAGCTGTGATATTCCTCTGCTCGAGCAGCAGATGAGAAGCTGAGGTGACTTCTGCGTGACCACAGCTTGTCCTGACTCTTCTCCTGTGCCTCCCAGCGAGCAACCCCCACCTCCCGGCACCACGCAGGGAGCAGGAGGCCGGGAGGTTGGTGCTCCCTGAGCAGTGGGGAAGAGCGGTGGCTTCACGCTGCGTCACTTCTCCAAATTTAGGTGAAATCTGGTGCTGCCCGGTGCAAGTAAAAGCTGTAGAACACTTGTGCCCTCTGCTGAGCAGCGGGCTTCACTCCTCCTTTTCGTCATGGTGCTGAGTTTGGTGTGGCAACGTGAGCCCAAACCAGCCAGGGTTCTGATTTGGTTCTGCTGACAGGAGCTCAGATAAGTGCTGTCCATCCCTTCTAACTTTTCCTTCTCCCTTCTCCATCTCAGCTTCTGCAGCTACGCTGATCAACATCCGCAACGCCAGAAAACACTTCGAGAAGCTGGAGCGAGTGGACGGACCAAAGCACAGCCTGCTCATGCGCTGAGCGCCGGCCGACGCACCTGGTCGTTGGGGGGAGAAAAAGTGAATCGGAACTACTTTTTTTAGGAGAATCTAACAATGTGGATGTCTTTGTGGGTTTTGAAATGAGTGTGCTGCTTACCACCGCAATCTTCTTTATTGTTTCTCCTTTTAACGTTGGACACTAGTCACTCGGATGATGTCTGGATACACTGCGGACCTTCAAAAGAGACTTCCTGGCGTGTGTGGGGTTGGGAAGAAGTAAGGACAGGTGATGTGCACGTGGTCTCATGCTCCTGGCTGTCATAGTGGCACGTGGCAGAGCCTTTCTGGATGTTCTGCTCCCAGGTGATCGTATAAATCACAGGGATGGAGTATTTACTATTTTATTGGTAGGATGCTAGAATACATTTATAAATTTCTCCTTGTCTTCAGTCACGAAAATAAATTTTTTGCTACCGGGGATTTCAGATCCGAGAGCTTTGGACACCATGGGCTTGCTTTCTTCTAAAACCCGGGGCATCCTTGGCAAGCAGACGTGCCCTCGCTGCCTTTCCCCTTCCCCAGCCTCTGGGGAGTGCCAGCTGAAGGTCGCTCCAGAGTTTCCCCTCGAGATTTTAATTTTTTTCTCCATATTGAGGCAAAATTCACCGAGCAGGTGAAGCAGCCGGGATGCCGTTGGCCTCTGGACACTTCCTGAGGTGACGGAAGGTGGCGGTGAGGTGTTCCTGGTGTCCCTGCCCTCCTTGCTGGGCCTGCCGTGGGCACGTAGGAATTGTTGGAGCGCGGTGGCTGGGGGCTGTGCGTGCATGAGCGACGGGAGCCGTGTTCGTGGCGGGCCACTCGGACGGCGTTCAGCACCGGGGTGGCTGTGGCACTGTCTATTTTTAATGAGGTTTGATGCCATTAAACACAGGAGGAGCAGGAGCGCTGAGTTAGGGGGCTCTGACTTGCTGGGTGGGACCTGATGCCTGTCAGCGTCTTTTTTTTTTTTTTTTTTCTCGCTGCATCAAATGACTGTATAAAAAAAAAAAAAAAAAAGGGTGTGGCAACTCCCAGCCTCGCTCTCCATTTTGTGTTCTCGAAATCATGCTTTTCCCCTCTATCCCCGGCCCACACGCTCGGAAAAAAAATCTGAAAGGGTGAGTCTGTGGTGTGAGAACAGAGCTAAAGGGCACATCTCGGCCGGGGAGCCGAGGCCGGGCTACGCACGAGCTCTTCCACCGGTTCTAAAGCGTGGCAGGATGAAACACCCCGTGTCTTGCACCGCCTCCTCAGCAGCTGCCTTTGGGAGCTGTGGGGCTGGGTGGATTTCCAGCGGGAGCCACCGAGGCGGCGGCCCCGGGGGAGAGGAGCTTGGACGCCGATTCCCAACTCTGACTTTGCGGGGAGCGCTGCTGCCCCTCCCTACCTCGTCAGAGCCTCGGGAACATCGACGGCGGCTGCTGGGGAGGCAGCTCGGAGATTTGGGGAGAGCAGAAGGCGGCTCAGGGCCGTGGTGGTGGGGTGGAGCTGGAAACACCTTGCTGAGGGCACTGAGGACGGGACGGGGTGGGAAACGCTGGAAGTGGGGGGCAGGTAATGAATGGGGTGTGAAGGGAGCTGTCAGTGGCAGCGTGCAGAGGGATGAAGCCACCGCTTTTATTTCGAGGTGGCCGACACCTCTCAGCTGGGTTTTGGTTGTCCCTGTCCCAAAAGCACAACCCGGGGGCGTTTTGCCCAGCCTGGGGTCCCGCCGGCCTCCCCTGGTGCCTCAGCCCCTTGGTACCCAAACACCCCAAACGGTGCTGCCCGCCCCGGCTTTCGGGCATCCCACAGGCGGAGCCGGCCCCAGAGAGGGGCAAAACCCCCAAAAGACCCCGGGGCAAATCCCATGGGGGGGGATTTGGGGTGGGGGGAGGCCCCGCTGGGAGCCCGGCTGTGCCTTGTGGCACCGTGCTCCTGGGTGGCTCTGCCAAGCGTTTCCTTCCTGCCACCTGAGGTGAACCCAGCGGCCCGGGGAGGGAAAAAAATAAAAAATAAATAAAAAAAAGAAAAAAAAATAAAAAAAAAGGAAAAAAAGGAAAAAAAAAAAGAAAAAAAAGGAAAAAAAAAAGAAAAAAAAGGAAAAAAAAAGGAAAAAAAAAGGGAAAAAAAGAAAAAAAGGGAAAAAAAGGGAAAAAAAGAAAAAAAAGAAAAGAAAAAGAAAAAAAGGAAAAAAAAAGAAAAAAAAAAGGAAAAAAAAAAGAAAAAAAAGCAGTTTTTTTGTTTAAATAACTCCGGGTGGGGCCTGCAGGGCGGGGGGGGGGGGCCCAGCCCTCGAGGCTCTGGGCAGGGCCCCTCGGGGGGGGGGGGGGGGGGGGGGCCTCCCCCAGCCCCAATTCCCCCATTTCTCCCCCCAAACCCCCCCCGCGCCCCTCAGCCCGTCCCCATGGCAACGGGGGGGGGGGGCGCCCATTGGCTGCTGCCAGCGGTGACGTCACTTTTAGGGGCTCCCCCCCCCCATTCCCCCCCTTTCCCCCCCCACCCCCCCCTCCTCCCTCCCCCCCCCTCCCCGTGAGGGCCCCGTGTGGGCCCCGCCCCTCCCCTCCCGTGGGCGCGGCGCGGCGCGGCCCAGCCCCGCCCGGCCCCGGCACGGCCCCACCCGCCCCGCCCCGCCCCGCCCGGCGCCGCCCGGGGCCCGGGGCAGCGGCGGCGGCTGCGATGCGCTCGGAGGAGCCGCACGGCAAAGTGAGAGCGGCCGCAACCGGGCCGGGGGGGAGCGGGGCCGGGCCAGGCCGCCTCCATCTTGAGCGGGCTCTTAAAGGGGCCGCGGTGGGGCTGGGGGGGGGGGGTTGGGATATACGGGAGGGGGTGGGGGGGGGGGTGGGGGGGGGGGACGCGGCCCCGCAGGTGCCGCCCCGCCCCGCGCGGGGCCTCCCGGGGCCTGCCCGGGGTTGGGGGCAAGGGGGGAGCGGGGCCATTTTGGGAGGGGTGGGGTGGGGGTGAGGGGGGGGCTCCCGCCCTGTGCCCTCCCCCCCTGTGCCCTCCCCCCCCCGTCCCGTCCCCTCCCGGCCGCCCCGGGGGTAGCGGCGCCTTTAAGCGCGGCCCCGCTTCCGGGGAGCGCGCGCGCGCGGGGAAGGTCACGGCGGGAGGCGCGGGGGGGGGGGGGAGGTGGGGAGGGGGGGGCGAGGCGCGACGTCGCCGCGCGCGCGCGCCCCCGCCCCACCCCGCCCCGCCCTTTGGTCTTAAAGGGCCCGGCCCCTTTAAGAAGGCGCGGGGGGGAGGGGGGCGAAGCCACGCCCACAGCTCCAAGCCACGCCCCCTCCCCGAAGCCACGCCCCCTTTCTAGCCCCGCCCACCACAGGCCACGCCCACATTCGGAGGCCCCGCCCCCTGGCACGCGGTGGGGGGGGGCGGTGTCCGTTGGGGCAGGTGGGTGGGGGTGGGCGGTGGGTGATGGGGGGGGGGGGGAGGTAATTAACCCCCCCCCGTTAATTAACCCCCCCCGTTAATTACCGAGCGGCCCCGTTAACCAGCGCTTAACCCCGCAGGGCGCGGGGCAGGGGAAGGCGCCCCCCAAGATGAGCTCGTCCTCGCTGCTGGCCGAGCCCCCCCTGGAGCCCCCCCCGGTGCTGCTGGCCGACATCAAGACGGAGCCCCCCGAGGAGCTGCTGGCCCCCGACTGCGGGCAGCCGCAGGCCGAGCCCGTCGACCTCTCCCTCAACAAGGCCAAGGCCCCGCCGCCGCCCCCCGTGCCCGCCGCGCAGCCCCCGCCGCCCCCTCCGCCCCCCCCCTCGGTGCACTCGTCCCCTCTGCTGGTGGCTCCCCCCGTCCCCGCCGCCGCCCCCAGCGTCTCCATCGCGTCGCCGGCGCTGGGCTCGGCCGCCTCGGCCATCCCGGCCGTGCTGTCGCCCGGTTCCATCCTGGCGTCGTCGCAGGGCAGCGGCGGGCAGCAGATCCTGCACGTCATCCACACCATCCCCTCGGTCAACCTGCCCAGCAAGATGGGCAACCTGCAGACCATCCCGCTGGTGGTGCAGTCCCTCCCCGTCGTCTACACCACCATGCCGGCCGACGGCGTCACCGCCATCACCGTGCCGCTCATCGGGGGAGACGGCAAGAACACCGGCTCCGGTAAGGGGCTGTCGGCAGGGTGGCGACCCCAAAAAGTGGCCCCTGAGTGCCCCCCTGGTGTCCCCGTGCTGGTGGCCACCCGCAGTGGCTTCATTTTCAATGTCCCCCCCCATGATGTCCCCACTGTGTCCCCCTCCATATGGGGTGCCCAACCCCAAAATGTCCCCTATCCTAACTGCGCCCCCATCCCCCTTACAAATGGGTTTATGTCCCGCTTGTGTCCCAGGGGTACCTCCCCGTCCCCAAAATCCCGTTAATTTTATAAGGGGGGGTCACGCCACCGCCTGTCGCTGCACTGGGGGCGACGGGCGGGTTTTTGGGGTGTTTGCTCCCCACGTGCCCTGCACTCCCGGCCTGTCCCCATCCCTCCTTGTTCCTCAATAGCTTTTCTTTCCCGCCCCCCCCCAGTGAAAATCGACCCCGGCGCCATGTTCCCCATGGACATGCCGAGCGACAGCGAGGACAGCGCCTCGGAGAGCGGCCCCGCGCCCTTCCAGGACCTGCAGCGCGAGTGAGTGCGGCCCCGGGATGAGGGTGGTGGTTTGGGGGGGGTCCCGGGGGGGTGCACGGCGCCACCATCCCTGTCCCTGTCCCTGTCCCCCCCCTCCAGGGCTGCCACCCCGCGCCTGCCCCGCGCCGAGTCCCCCGACCTGAAGAAGCGGCGGATCCACCAGTGCGACTTCGAGGGCTGCAACAAGGTGTATACCAAGAGCTCCCACCTCAAAGCCCACCGGAGGATACACACGGGTAATGGGGCCGGGGGGGGACAGGAAATGGGGTAATGGGGTGAGGGGGTGAAGGGGTGAGAGGGTAAATGGGGTGACAGGGTAATGGGGTGCGGGGGTAGTGGGGTAAAAAGGTGGTGGGGTGATGGGGTGAGAGGGTAGTGGGGTGACAGGGTGATGGGGTGACAGGGTAGTGGGGCCATGGGGGAATTAATTGGGCAGCAGGGTAACAGGGGAGTGGGGTGACGGGGTAGTGGGGTGACAAGGTGACAGGTAGCGGGGCAAATGGGGTGATGGGGTAGTGGGGTGACAAGATGACAAGTAGTGGGGTGGCGGGGTAGTGGGGCCATGGGGTAATAGGGTGTTGGGGTAATAGGGTGTCAGGGTAATGGGGTGTCGGGCAGAGGGGTCTCGGGGCCGCCCAGGGGCAGTTCCCCAGCCCGGGGCAGGTCCCTGGGGGCCCTTGGGGACTGCTGGGGGCGTGGCCTCGGGGCAGGGGGCGTGGCCTGGGGGCAGGGGGCGTGGCCTCGGGGCAGGGGGCGGGGCGCCCAGGTGCTGCCGGCCACGCCCCCAGCCCGCAGGGTGGGCGGGGCCCGGCGGCGCTGAGCCCGGCGCGGCCTCTGCGGGCGTGGTGCCGTAATGCACCTAATAGGCGCGCCCCGCGCTGCGTTACCGTAACGCGCACAATAAGCGCGCAACGCAGCCCAGTTTTAGGGCTGTCACCGCCGCGCACCCAGCGCAGGGCCACGCGGGGGCAGCCTCGGCCCGGCCGTGCCGTGGCCGCGCATCGGGAGCTCCTCCGTGTGGGGGCGGCACCGCCCTGGGGCGGGCAGATAGCGGGGTAACGCCCGGGGGGGGCACGGCGGCTGTAGGGCGGTGCCGCAGGGCGCCCCACAAACGCAGGTCCCGGCCGCAACCCACCCAGTGCTCACCCCTTTGAGGCCGTTGTTGAATTGCACCTAGCGCGGCCCCCCCAGAATTTTGGGGCCGTTACCGTATTTCGCCTAGCGCCCCGCCGCAGGCATTTCGGGGGCGTTACCGTATTGCACCTAATAGCGAGCACACCACCCCCTCTATACCCCGCAGGCGAGAAGCCCTACAAGTGCACCTGGGAGGGCTGCACCTGGAAGTTCGCCCGCTCGGACGAGCTGACCCGGCATTTCCGCAAGCACACGGGCATCAAGCCCTTCCGCTGCTCGGACTGCGACCGCAGCTTCTCCCGCTCCGACCACCTGGCCCTGCACCGCCGGCGGCACATCATGATGTGAGAGGAGCGAGGCGACCGGGGGGGGCACTGCGGTGGGCTCACAGCCCGGGGACTGCAGGGAGCGAGGCCCCAGCACCAGCGCGGGACGGCCTCCGGAGCATCCTCCTCGTCCTCATCCTCCTCTGGGTCTCTCCTCCCCGCCGGCAGCACCTGGGGGCTCCTCCTGGGCTCCTCTTGGCTCTCGGCGGCCTCCTGCCCATCCTCTGCGCTCGCCTTCCCCGTGGACGTGGCGAGGATCGAGGTGGGGAGGTCTCCACTCTGCCTCCTTCCAGCTGGGAAAGCCGCCGAGCCTCCTTCCCCGCCTCGCCCAGAGCCCCCCTCCGTGTGTCGCCTCTTCCCGAACCCCCCTTGGCCCGTACCGGGTTCCCCAGGACTTGCTGGGGGCCGGGAAGAAAAGAAAAAGCAAGGGGAAGGGGGTACAAAAGGAAACGGGGAAAAAAAAAAAAGGAGGAAAAAAAAAAAAAAAAAAGCCCCATCCCACCACCGAGACCGCCAGCACGGAAAAAAGGGAAACTTTGCGGAACGTGGAACTGTGATTTTTGGAGTTCTGAGGGGGGTGGGAGGGGGTGGGGTGCCGGCTCGCAGTTTTTGCAGACTATGGGACAGTCGAAGCGTTTCTAACTTAAAAAGGCAGCAGCCTCCCTACGGACCGTGGCCACGCGCTTTTCTTTGTACTGGTAATGGGGATTTTTGTGGGGTCGCCCTCGCTGTGGTGCTGTGGTGCTGGGAGGGCGGCAGCATTCGGGGTGGTGGGGAGGGGAAGGGTGATGGGGGCCGTGACCCCCCCCCAGGGCCAGTTGGAGCTGGGGAGCTTCCCAGCGAGCTGCCTTTGAGGTTGGGGAGGGGGGGGCAGAGCCCCACGGCCCCCAAAAAGGGCCCTCCTGGGGGCTTTTCCTCTGTGTGCGTGTGTGTGCATGTCCCCAAACCGCCCCCTGCCCGTGCTCACCAGCTGGTCCGGCTCCTCAGGGCCGGGGGGAGCCCCCACATCCTTCCCTGCCTCGAGAAGACCCCAAAAGGGGAGGCTGTGACAGCCCCGGGGGGGGGGCAGCACTACTGATGTCCCGTCCGGGGTCCGTCCTGCCAATCTGCTGTTTTCCAAGACCAGGATGATGGGGTTTGGGGTGGGGGCTTTTTCTTCTTCTTCTTTTTTTTTTTTTTCTTCCTTTTTTTTTTTTTTTCCCCCCCGTTTGTTTGTTTTAAAACCGTGAGATTTTAAACTCTTGAGCTGTGACATTTGTACAAAAGCGTTTGATGTTTTTCTACAGGGGAATAACATTGGAAGCGGAGAGGAGCTTGGTGGTGTGTGTCTGCGCCGCGGGAGGGGCTGAGCTGGGTGAAACGACGTCCCGCACCCCCCAAGGTCCTCTTCCGAGGTTTTATTGAAGAGAAAAAAAACACAAAAATCAAAAAGAGGGGGGAGGAAATAGAGTTGTACCCCAGAGGAGGAAGGCCGTGGACATCGGTCCCCCTCTGCAGGCTGCTGTGGTTGAGGAGGGGGCTCAGGCCCTGCTGGGCTCCTGCCTCCTCCCTAAATATCCTCTCTGGAGGCCCCACTGCTTCCCAGCCCTGCAGAGCCCTGGTGGTGCTAATTAGCCTTAATTACACCGAGCAGCCTCACGTGGGGCCTCCACACACCCCTCACAGGCCCAGGAACCCCTCCATGTTAGGCCTGGAGCCACCACCCCACTCCCTGAGCTGTGTTGTGGTGTCACGGCCCCATAGGGCTGGCTTCAGGCCTGCCTCGGCCCCATGAACCCCACCGCTGACCCCCTCGGACCTGCTGGTGGGGCTCCCCCCATGGGAGCTGCTCTGACCCCCACTGTGCCCCGTGCATGGGACATGCCCCTCGTGGCCTCCCCAGCGAGGCTCCGGGTGGCGCTCACCCAAGCTTATTGACCCCAAAGGCCTCCACGAGGTGTTCTGGAGACCGCAGAGCTGCATCTCGGCCCCATGGCACCCACAAGTGACTTCCCCGTGTGCCTGGGAGCCCCCCGATATCTCCTTGAAGCCCAGCCGGCTCCCACCAGAAGCCCCTTTGCACAGTGTGCTCAGGCCGGGAGTGAGGTGAACCCCAAAGAGCTCCTTTGGGGCGAGCAGGGTTCAATCCTCCCTGCTTTGGGGTTCGCCCTGGTTCCTGGGTTCCCGGGGGGGCCTCTCCGGCCCCGTGCTCACCAGACTGGTTCAGCAGGGGCTGGGCGATTTGGGGCGGCCGCCGCGCTTTGAAGGGCTCCAAAAAAGGGTCTGATGGCCGCCAGCCTCCTGGCGGAGAAAAAAAGGCAGAAAAGGTGGTTTTGGGTTTCGGCGGGGGATTGGGCCGCCCCGGCAGCCCTGTGGGGCTTTGTCTGCTGGTGGCGGTGAAAGGGATCCCCGAGGGCCGTGTCCCCGCTGCTGCATCCCAGGGGAGGCGAATTTGGGGCCGTGCAGTGAGGGGTGGGTGCACCCAGGACGGGGCAGAGCCCTGCGGGGATCCCCAGCACTGAGGGGGGGACCCCAGATTTGGTTCTCGACCTGGGCCGTGGTCGGAGCTTTTCCTGCTCCTCGTTCTGGTCTGACCCAAGGGTGCTCAGCACGGGTTTGGGTACAGCAGGTGCCCGGTTTCAGGCACCTGGGGGTGCACCCAGAAGCTTTTTGGCTTTTTGGTTTCAGGTCAGGAAAAAAAGACAATTTTTATTCCCACGTTGCTCCGGCTTTCCATACTCCTCTTTTATTTTATTTTTTTTTGCCCCTCTTCAAAAAAAAAAAAAAAAAAATCCAAGACCACAAAACACCAGGCTTAATAAAAAAAAAAAAAAAAGAAAAAAAGTGTAATTTTAAAAAAGCCAGGCATGCATATTTGCAAAAAAAAATAAAAATAATAAAATAAAAACAACAACAAAAAAACAAGAAAAAAGAAAACGAAAAAAAAATAAAACAAGCAAAAACCACCAGACATAATAGCAAAAGAAAAAAAAAAAACAACCAACAACCCAAACCTCAGGCATAATTGCAAAAAAAAAAAAAAAAAAGCAAAAACACAGGCAGAATTGTAAAAGGAAAAAAAAAAAAAAAAGCATAATTGCACAAAACCCCGGCCATAATTGCCTCGCGTGTCCATCAGAGCCGAGCAGGAAAGCCCGGCGCCCTCACACCTGCCCTTCCAAACTTTTTTTCCCCTACTTTTCCCCTAATTTTCCCCAAACCCCAGCCTCCCCCCATCTCTTCGGGGCGGCCCCGGCCCCTCGCTGCCCCCAGCCCCGGGGCTCCCCGCTCCGTGCCGGGGCCGCTTTTATCCTCCCGTGTCCCGGCGGGGCCGGCGGTCCCGGTCCTCCTCCTCCTTCTTCTCCTCCTCCTCCTCCTCCTCTTCCTCCTCCTCCTCCTCCTCCACCGCCCAGGTAAAGCCGTCCCCGGCCGGCACCTGGCTCCGCAGCCGCCGCGGGGCCGCGCCGCGTCCTCCTCCTCCTTCCCCTCCCCTTCCTTCTCCCAACTTTTACCCCCCCCTCGTTTTTTTTTTTTTTTCCTTTGGCATTATTTCCCCCTTTTCACAAAAACTTTTATACATTTCCCTTTTGTATTTTTATTGTTTTCCCTTTTATTTTTATTGTTTCCCCTTTTTACACTGTTTTTCCTTTCGTTTCCCCCCTTTATATATTTTTCCTTCAATTTCCCCCTTTTTACAGATTCTCCCTTCAAATTTTATCCCCTTTTACATATTTCCCCTTCGACTTTCCCCCCATTTTAGAGGTTTTACCTCCAATTTCCCCCACCTTTTTGTAGATTTTACTTTCAGATGTTCCCCCTTTTATAGATTTCCCCTTCAAATTTTCTCCCTTTTGTAGATTTCCCCTTCAATTCTTCCCCCCTTTTATAGATTTCCCCTTTGTTTTTTCTCCCATTTCATAGATAACCCCTTCAAAACCCTCCTCTTTTATACATTTCCCTTCCAACTTTTCCCCCTTTCATATCCTTCCCCTTCCTATTCCCCCCTTTCCCCCATTTCCCCTTCAAATCCCCCCCTCGTATAGACTCCCCTTCAAATTTCCCCCCTTATCCATACCTCCCCTTCACATTTCCCCCTTCTATCAATTTCCCCTTGGCTTTTTCTCCCCGTTTACGTATCCCCCCCGCCCTCCCCGTCCCACCTTTCCCCTCCTCTCCCCCCCAGCCCCGTGGCCCCGCAGCGGGTGCGATGAGCAGCGGGCTGGTGCTGCGCGCCCCGCTCCCCGAGGACGCCTCGGCGTTCACCCCGCTCAAACCCGTCACCATGTCGGGGGAGCCCGGCGAGGACGCCTCCGTCTTCGAGGACATCAAGCCGCCCGCCCGGGCCCTGGACAACCCTCCCGACCTGGCGCAGGTAAGGCGGAGGCCGGCGGAGCTTGCACCCGCTCAGGTGCTGCTGGAGCCTCCAGCCCAAGGCCGATCGCTGCGTGCCTTTGGGTTGAATTCCCCTTCGTTATTTGATTACTATTATTATTTTTTTCACGATGATAGTTGCGTGTCTTCGGTTGAATTCTTTTTTCACCCACTTTTCGGCACTCTGTCCGCTCGTCCTTTCCCCTCCGCAGCTCTTGCTCCAGGGCGCGCTCGGTTTCGTATTTTTCTCCTTCCCTTCCCTGCGCCGCCGTTTTGGAGCTTCGGAGCAGGGGGAGAAGCCGGGGAGGGGGCACCAGGGTCCCCATGCCACCCACTGGGGACCCTGCGGGCACTGGGATCGCTCCCATGCATGGCAGAAAAGGGGGGACATTTTTTGATGATTATTTATATTTCCACCGCACCAGATTTCCGCTTCGAGATTCCCCAGCCCGTGGCCTCCTCCTGCCCCGGCTGGGGATAACACCCCAGATTTTGGGTGCCCACCATGAGGCCGCTCTTCTTGGTGGCCATCAGCTGGGACATTGGGACATTTTCTCCCCAGGAGAAACGGGGAGAGCGGGGCCATGGCTGGTGCTCAGCCCCACGTCCCCAGCACCGCTGGGACCGGGGCCCCGCGAGGTGGCAGGAGGGCGGCTCCTGGCCCCGTGGCCACCCCATGGGGACACCTCAGGGCCCCCCCTGCCCTCCACCTGTGGCTGGCTGGGTTGGGGGGATCATTGTGTCCCTTGGAGGGGAGACCCCCGAGGTGGGGTGGAGGTGCCCAGTGCCCCCTCGAGCCCACCTGGCTGTGGTCCCAGTGGTCTCCAGTGCCGGCTCGCCTCCTTATCTCACTCCTCGGAGCTGCACAAATCGCTGCTCGATCAGGGCTGTGAGGGTTTGATGGCTATGTGCTGCTGAAAATTTTATTAATTTGGGTGGATGTCGGGCCTTCGTGGGGTTTGCGCCTGTTTTTTTTTTTTTTTTTCCCCTTTCTCTGCCTCTCCAGTGGCTCTGCCCCAAATTTACAAAAAAAAAACCAACAAAAACAAAACAAAACAAAATAAAACAAGGAGAGGAAAGAGTTTGGTAGAAAAAAAAAGAGTTTTTTCCTTTCCGATTTGAGCCAGATTGACCAAAAGTAGCATTTTCCCCTTTAAATCCCGAGAGGCCGATGCCAGAAGGAAGATGGAGAAGGAAATTAAACGAAACCGAACCCAAGGCGCGTCCAGGGAGGCTCTGCAGGGGAGAAAGAGATGTTCCCCCTGCAGCACCCCCGGGGGCCCGGGAGCTGTCAGGGGGGTGATGGTGTCCCCCGAGCTGTCCCGCTGCCTTGTCCCCACGGCCACTCTGTTGTCACCCATGCTCGGTGGAGCTGGGGAGTGCTGTGGGCCCAGAGGGGTCCCGGTGGGGACAGTCACGCGTGCCTTTGGGTAAAATCCCCTTTCCAAGGGTGCTGGCAGCAAGAGAATGGGCAGTAGAGGGATGTTGAGGCTGGGCAAGCAGGGCTATGGGATCACTTGATCCCTCCCAGCGTGAGCGGAGAGCCTGGGAGCTGAGCCCTGGGTCTCTGCTTGGGGGCTGGATCCCACCAGGGCTGGATCCCTTGTTTTGGGGTCAGCTGGAGGCTGGTGCTGCCAGGACCAGCCTGCAGATTTGCAATCCGATGGGCTCGCTGTCGGGCAGGTGCCTGTGGGGCTGCAGGGAACCCAGATGGAGTCCCCGGGCCTGTGGGGGCGATGGGCTTGGACCAGGCCAGACCCCATTGAGGAAGCAGGCCCAAAAACAGCGAGCCAAAGATGGGGAAATTCGTGTGGGGTCTGATCCGGCGGTTTTTATTTTTGCCTAATCCCCCAACCCCACAGATGTCCTGGGCAGGCGAGGTGCGGGACGAGGTGTCTGGGCCCAACGCTGGGCTCACGGGAGCACCGTGGCTTTGTCCCACAAAGGGCGGCACAAAGGGCGATTGTTCTGCGGGACGGCCCCAGGAGGGGAGGCGGCGAGTGGGGGGGACCGCAGGTGGGCTGCCCCCTTCCCTGCTCGTCCCCCGTTGCCCCACACGGGCAGGTATGCGAGGGAGGAAGCGAGCGGGGGCCGCCGGCTCCGCAATAAACGCAACGGATTTCCCTTTATCGCTCTTCCTGAACGGGTTGTGGGAAGCACACGTCGGCTGGGATTACTCACGAAGGTCTAGGGCAGTTCATTTTTGGCCGGTGCATCATCCACCGTGAAGTTTTCCCCCTCCAACCTGTTTGGTCAGCTACCTACGCTGCTTTGTTCCCGTTCCCTGGTCCACTGAGCTCCTTTATCTAACCCATCCACTGCAAATAATCGCGCTTACCACCGTCTTGTTAGCTGAGCCCCTTGATTAGAATATTTGCTTTCCGTGGGCTCCATTGGTGAATTACATGAGTCACAGGGTACCGCTGGTGTTTGGGGATTGGATAACCGCTGTTTACAATTCAGATGTTCTCAGAACTTGAGCTAGCATGAAAACTCTCTCTCTCTCTCAAAAAAAAAAAAAACAAAAAAAAAACCATGGGCTGTTTCCCACATCAAAGAGGTTCAGCCCCTTCCAGGCTCAGATTGAAACTCAAACAAAGAATCTTTCATTGTGCTCAGAAATGCTTGGAGAATTCTTTGAAAATTATTTTTTATTTATTTATTTTTTAAACGTGATGGGGAACCTTCAAGTTCCCACCAAGGACAGGATTTGCCAGAGTGAAAGCGTATTTCATGACCTTGCTCCTTGTGGCATTTCCAATACAAGGAGGGGAACAAAAAAGGTGAGAAATCAGTCCTGGTGCAGTCAGGTCAGATCCTTCAGCTTCCAGAAACGCAGGAAGGAAGAGTGTTATCCATCTGTTACCACCTCTGCCACATCCAAGGCTGCTGTTCCACACGTGTGAGCCATCCCGCAGCGGGCAGGGAGATGTGGATACCTGCTCACCTGCCAGCCCAGCCCATCGCATCAACCTTACCCCTACAACATCATCCTTTTCCACTTGGCTAGCCTAGAGAGCTGCAGCCAGCAGTGGCTGAATGTTTTCTGCTGGAAACCCTTGCAAGGGATGCGAGGTTTGGTGGCATTCTCTGACAGGTGGGAATGACCCAGGTTTGTTGATCCGAAAGGAAAACTTTGGGCATTGCTCCGAAGCGGTTGAGACTGCAGAACAGAGAGCTTTGTTGGGAGCAGCTTCCAGTGTTTGGTGTTTTGGAGGTTCTGTGTTGTCCTTTTGGGCCTCTCCCTAATCAGCGTCCCTTAGTTAGAGCAACTGGCTATTCATTCCTTTACAGAGGAGATGTGGAAAGAGAGGTTTTGTCCAAGGAAAGGGGTCTGGAGGACAATCTTTGAGGCTTGCTTCTCGTGGGGTAGAGGAAGGACCCTCCTGGAAGCACAGATGCTAGGAAATCTATAGGGCAGGGTACACGCTGGAAGGGGCAGGAGTCCTCTGAGTCCACGGAGTGAGTCTGGCAGTATTTACTTGGCCCTGTACCATGCCGGGTGCCGTGCGAGCCCAGAAGAAAGAAGTTGGCCCAAAGACCTACTCACTCGAACGCAATGTTTTCACACGCCTTAGGCTTTGTTTTGTTTTGTTTCGCTAACTGGTTTGGCGAGGAAGTTGAGGGCTGCCGGGACGGTGGGATTTTTGTCCGTGCATGAAACCTGACCTTGCTTCTCCCAGACGTGCATGGGGTATTGGGTCTGCCTTGCTCATTGTACTGGGAAAAAACAGGCTTTTTTTGGCCCGTCTTATCGCGTACCGACTGCCAGGAGGACTTCACAAGTCCCAGCAAGCAGCAGATGACTCACTCTGCCTTTGTCAGACCCTGCCTGGGAATGTGCACCTTTTTCGTCTGATTGGAAGAGGCTGGGCGATGAGTGTGAGCTTTTGGATGGTTTGAGTGAGGTGGAATGAATCCCACCCGGAGCCCAGCCGGGGGAAGCTCCCTGCGAGCTCCAACAGCCTCTTCCATGTCACGCTTGGTTTGGGAACCATGGGAGAGCTCAAGGAGAAGCCCAGTGCCCTGTGGCTGTGCAATTGCTAGAAAAGAGTGGATAAATTTGTCTGGGTCATCCTGGGGAGCGGTGACATCTGAGAGCCTCCATCTTGTCAGATTCAGAGGGGAGGGAGTGCTGGCGCAGAGGCTGCAACAGGGGACGGCTGCTGGAAAGCACGGCTCCCAAATTCAGCTTTGGGTAATGTGCATAAGGAAACCTGGGGAGCATTTGAGCTCCTGCAGATTTTAGCTGAGACTGAAATAGCTCCAAGGCTTCTGATCTTCCAGGAGTTGAAGTGGCACTGGATCGTTTAATCTGTCCAGAAAAAGCATCCATACCACAACCCGCCCAGCGCAGCCTCCTGCCTCCAGCTGTGGGTGCCCACCTCGGTTGATGGAGAACCTCCTCTTGGCTTCGACGGGCTTGGCCCCAGCCTCTACTGAGCAACAGGATTTTGGGAATAGAAAGCTGTGTACAAAGACAACGACTGCCTTATGGGGTGTCCTCCCCTCCCATGCAGGCACACTTCCAGAGAGCTGTCCTCCTGCCAGGGCAGAACAGGGACGAGGAGAGGGCTGTCCCCCTTTCCCACCCGTGGTCTTTGGGCTCTGTTCAGGCATTCATTCTGTGCTGAGGTTGTCTGGGAAAGGAGAAACCAGCATGGAGATACTCTAATATTGACATGGGACCTCCCAGGGCAGGTGGGCCGGGTGCTCGTGGTGTTCAGCAGGGCCTGGAGATGGTGCAGCCGGGCCCGAGCTTCCTCCAAGCTCCGTGCCTCCAAGGTCTGTCCCAGTTATTTTTCAGTCCATTATTTCTGCTCGCTCTCTTAAAGCCCCACTGGAGCCTGGTTGCTCCTCTTCTGGGCACTTGACCTTGTAGATGGATGGGGTGCTTGTCCTGCTGTCTCTGGCCTGTGGGATTGCTGGTCGTAGTGGCCTGGCTTCTGTGCCAGACAGCCGAGGTAGATGGCCTTTCAGTGGGTTGTTATCAGCTGTCGGAGGAAAGGAATAGCAAACAGAGCCGGCAAGCCTGTGGAAGCATTGCTGCCTACTGGCTCAGCCGGAGGCCAGCTGCCCAAATCTGTCTCAGTGGTGACTCTTGGGCTCAAGGAAATCCCTTGATTAGAAGAAGTGATAATTAACTCGAGTAGTTCCACCGCAGCAGCGGAAAAGAGCTTGGGAATAACCCTCTGGAGTGGTGTGGCTCAGCTCCTGCACCATCCATGAGCTCCTGGAGGGAACCTGGAGAAAGGGTGGATCTCTGTGACTCGTCCTGCTCCAGGAGGCGCTCCTGCAAGTGGGAAGATGTGAACACCTCGAGATGGGAAGCTGCTAGGGTAGGGCACCTCTGGCAGCCTTCTCCATGGGCTCCAGAGAGAGCTTGCACGGAGACTTCAGCTTAGATGTTTGCTTTCCAGGTGGCCCAAGCTAGTGAAGATGACTCTTGCCCCATTGCACCTAATGTGTCAGGAGCAGCAGTAACTTCTCAGAGTTGCTCCTCACCTCTTTGAGATGGAGCAAGCAGAGGAGCCCGCCCGTGGCACCCACCTGCCTAAGCCCAGGGCTCACCGTGCTGCCTGCAGTCATGCTGGGCTGTTCACAGCAGCCAGACATTTTGGCCCCGTGTGCTTGAAAGGAAGAGTCCCGGGGCTTTCTTTGCTAATCCCGTTTTGCAGAGAGTTCCAGAAGACTTGAGGAACAAACAGAAAATAACGTCGATCGAGGTCAATATCAAAACCAAATGATCAGAGAAACAAATATTTACTCAGGTCAATATTTAACTAGGGAGACAATAAATGCTGATATTGAACCAAATCTGTATATAAATACAGTCTATTTATAACGTGTCCCTTTAAAGGGGTACTGCCAGGTACTTGCCGTGGCTTTTGATTGATGATTATCCTCCCCATTGTTTGCTGATTCCCTTGGAGGCTGGAGTTTCATGCAGGTGCAGGCAGGAGAAAGAGCCTGCGCTGCGTAATCCCACGGCCCGGACACCGCAGCCCTTGGCCCACGCGTGCCAGTGCTCCGGGAGGTCCCCCCCGAGCTGGGGAGGGGGTTTGGGGCTCGGTGCCCCCGCTTGGCAGAGCAACGAGGGGCTGGGGCCAGGAGGGCAGGAGGCTGCCAAGAAATGAAGAAAGTCCTTCCTTCTCTCCCCTTCCCCCCCCCTCACTGCTTCCTCTGCCAACTTCACGAGCTCGTCGCCTGTTTAGCAAACATTGATCTCTCTCCCTGTTCCCCCGTGGTGACAACATTTGATGTTTCTATGGCGGTTTGTTATTTATCAACTTCAGATTAGAAAGCGTTTAATCATGGGAGTGACACGGCCCGCCTCCTGCCTCGGCAGCGCCTCGTGCTCCTCTAACGCTGCTCGGGGTCAGCCGCTGCCCAAATGGCCCGGCTGGCTCACGCACCCGTTTTTGTGTGTCCTGCAGGAAGATCTGGGACTCGGTGTGTTGATCGATGCCCCGACAGCTCCTCAGCCTTGGTGAGGTCTGGATGAGGGGTGATGAAGGCTCCCAAGGCAGGAGGCTCCTGTGGGGTGTTTGGAAGCTGGAGGCTGGCAGAGCAGGACTCGGGGCAGAGCCTGCTGGCCCCAGGAGCATCTACTCAGGGGAGAAAAAAGCAGTGGAGAATCCTTTCCTTTGCCAGCTTGGATTTTTTTTCCCCCTTTTTCCTCTGGCTGGTTGAGAAGACCCTGCTATGCAGTCAGAAATAGATACGGTGACCTTGAGGGGAAAATACAGGAATTCAGGTCTTTTATTGCACTGTAAGGTATTCTTCTTGGCTTTCCCTTGCTGGTCAAAACAAAAAGCTCAGTTTGGAGGAGATGCCTCTCAAGCACGGAGGTTTTGTTGATGTCTGCTTTGGCTGTGTTTCCCCTTGGCTCACTTTTTGCCCCAGCCGGTGACCCATGACTCCTTTACGGTTCCTGGCACGGCTGTCGATGCAGTTGGTGGAGGCTGGGGCATGCCCGAATCATCCTCGTCTGCAGGGCTTGTGGTGATGGCACTGCTAATTAATGCCTATAGGGGAAGCTGGGCCACTCAACCCACCAGAGAGCTGCTGGTCCTTCAGCTGCGAGGCCTCGGAGTCTTCCTCCATGGATTTGCAGCGGGGGTGGCTCTGGCAGTAATGAGAAGACCTGTGTGCTGATGCTATGTGATTGGTTCAATCCTCCTCAAAAAGGCCAGAAAATGGTTAATTCCCTGCCCGTGCCTGGCAGACGGGGAGGCAGGGACAGGCTGAGCATCCCTGGCTGCTCCTGCCTCATGGGAGCCACCCTAGTGTCCTCAGCTGCCCTCTCACAGGCCGCCCTGGGCAGGGCCACAGCCTGCCACCAGGCCCTGCCCCAGGCTGGCCGAGGAGCTCAGAGGCTCGGCCTCCGCAGGATTTCCTCCTGGCTTGGCCTGCTTTGCCCTCGGATGCTTCCTTTGTGCTTCTGCTGCTGTGTTTCGGCAGGGGGTGTGTTGGTTTCCTGGCCTGGCTGACCCCAAGACCAGGGGTGGCTGCAGCAGTAGGGCAAGCTCAGGCTGTGAGGGAGCCTGGCTGCACCACGCAGGTGTTTCTGAAGCTGTTCCTTGCAGATGATGGGACACAAATCCCTGGAGCCCTTAGAGCTCTGACCCAGACTTCACACCGAAGCATCTCCTCATGCTTCCCCACGGCACGTGGGGCCAGCAGCTCCCGTGCCCTTCGCCCTTTCACCACCTGCCTTCTCAAGGCCACGGTTATCATCTCCCCGCAAGGAACAGCCTCCATTTAGATGCAGATACAAAGGCTCCGTGTCCCTCAGATCATCCTGTCACGGAGCCCGGTGTTCGCCACCCCTTGCAGCCAGGCCGAAAAAAAGCCAAAGAACCATCCCTGTTGGTGAACAGAGGGAGGGTGATGGCATGGCTGTGATCCCACCTCAAAATGGAGGTTCTCCCAGCGCTGGTGGATGGCTCCCCAGCCCTGGCTAAGCTCCGAGGAGAATTGCTGATGAAACCCCAATGGAAATGGGGTGCTGGAGAGGGCAGCTTGGGGCGTGGGTTTCTGCTCAGTCTCCCTGCACAGCTGGCTGTTCCTCCGGCTGTCCCCAAAACCCATGTCCTGGGGGTGCCAGGAGGGGCCGGTGGGGATAGAAGATGCTTGTGGGGTGCGGGAGGTGGCCTGGCTTCGGGGGAACCTTCCCACTAACCCAGCCCTGTCTGTTCCACAGCTGCACCCCATGAGGATGGAACAGCGGATGCCGCTCATTCTCGAGGTGAAGAACTTTTCTCCTTCCTCCCTCCGCTTGTTTCTACCCCTGTTGGTGAGAGGTACCTGTAAGAGACCCCCCCGCACCCTCCATCATCCCATCCCATCCAGCAGCCCCCTCAGGACGTGGTGGTGAGGACGTGGTGGTGAGGACATGGTAGCACCTCCACTCCTTCACCGAGCACCCCCAGAGGCAGGGGTGCGTTCCTCATGCTCATGGTGTCTCTATTTGTGCTAGCCACCTGGGCACCTCCGTGGGTATCTCCCACACGTGTGGGTATCTCCTCCTGCGTTTGGGACGCGTGAGTTGGATCCCACCCAGGCACGCCAGGAAGGCAGCCCAGCACGTAGTCAGCCCAGTTTTTGGGTGAAGCGTTGGGTGGGAGGTGCTTGGGTGAACGACTTGGTGCTGGGGATTTGCTGGGCGCCCAGCAAGCGGGGAACTGCCGATGGGTTGCTGGGTGTTTCTGGGCCACAAACAAACCGAGCGGTGATTCCGAGGGCATCCCAAGGGTGGTGTGGGAGCTGGAGCATCACCAGCACCATAGTGACCGTCTGGATTCCAGCAGGGTGGGGCCTTTGCCTGCAGGGTCCCCGCAGTGGTTCTGCAGCCGAGGGCAGTCCTGGCAGCCTGCTCGGTCCCATCAAAGCCCTTCGCTTTGCTTCCCTGACCAGCTGCCCTTTAGCACCCCCCTTTCCCCGGGACCCCGGGGCTGCTCAGGATCAGAAGTGGATTTCTCAGGCTCCATGGAGTGGCAGGAAGGAGACTTTGATCTGCAGGTAGGGCCGAGGACAGAGAGAGGGCTGGGAGACAGCGGGCAGGGGCAAGCAGTGCAGGAGGTGGACGGATGGACGGGCTCTGGGGCTCTGTGTGCAGGCTGGGATCTAAATTTAGGGCCCTTTTTTCTCCCCTGAATAACCTGCTTGGCCACCCAGCACATAAAGACCCGCTGGAGCGTGTGTGTGTGTGTGTGTGGGGGAGACCTGCCTGGGAACCGAAGGTGAGAAACTCAAATGCCAGAGATAAGGGAAGCTCAGAAATAAAAGGCATCCAGCGCCTTCCCCCCCTGCCCCGCTCCCCCGGCAAGTGGGGCCGTTTCATCGCTCAGGTATGCGCGGCATCCGGAGCCTCCGGTCCCACCCCAGGGGTACGGAGAGGTGCCAGGGTGGGCGCAGGGCTCAGCGCCGCGGCACCCAGCACCCTGCTCCCAGCCTGTGGCCCGGCTCTCCCAGCGGGGAGCAGAGAGGCAGCCGGGGTTTTGGCGGTGAGGAGGGTCCCTGGCTTTCCCCTCCCGCTGCTGCTGAGCCCTCACTGCAGCAGGGGTGGATGCTGCAGGAGGTTTGGGTGTTTCAGGAGACCTGGGCGCTGCTTTTCCACCCGTGAGGATTGGGGAGCACTGGTGGCATGTGCCCGTGTTTGGATGGCGTCTGGCTTACCCGTGCAGTGCCAGTGTGGCTTGCAGAGGTGCAAAGGCTCTTTGAATTCACTGGAAGCACAGGTGATGCATTTCGCTGGAAAGGGCGAGGAGAGTAACTTGGATCCCGTCCAGCTCTGATAAAAGCAATGAACTTGCAGCAGGGATGACTTTGGCCCGGTGGCATAGTTCAGAGCTGCACAGCCCTCGGCTCGAGTGTGCTGGGCGTGGGGTGAAGCAGCCTGCGCTCCCGAAGCACGCTGTAGGCTCTGCCAGGGAAGCCTGGTGGTTTTGCCAGCTCCTCTACATATGAATGAGCCTACGAGAGCTTTGCAATGAGCTCGGCACAGGGGTAACCACATAATTAAAGGCTGTAGCTTTACAGAGGAGCATTAGCGCCGGTGCCTTTAACCACAAAGAGCAGAACTCGAGTCATCAAATGCCAGGGGATGAGTTTCCTAGCGGATTGCTCCATCAGGGTGCTGAATTATCGGGCCTGGATCCAGTCGGGTGCCGCATCAGGCATGAACCCTGACAAGCGGTGGCTGTCTGAGCTGGAGGTCCTGTCAGCCTGGAGAACCAGACCTGCAGAGCTCAGCCAAAGGTTGGGGGAGGGCTGACTCACTTCACCAAGACGAGGCGGTGAGGGCATGCCTGGCCGCTTCAGTTTTAAGCTCACAGTCTGTGGAGCCAGTGCCAGCATCGCTTATGTTTCTAGGGCTGTAGCCTAAATTACTCTCAATTAATTGCCTCAATTAATTTTCTCGGTGTTGTCCATCTCAGTCCTAGAGTAAAATGCAGCACATGCATTAAAGCAGGCCAGAGCCAGCATGTCTAAGGTGGGCTGCTCCCCATGCGTCCAGCTCCTGATTTCATCCCCTGCCCGGGGCTAGCTGCCCTTGTTGGCGTGGCCGAAGCACTGTGCGAAAGCCTGGCTTTTCGTTATCAGGCTGAACTTCTCTCTTAACTGCAGCCTGGCTCGGCCTTTGGTAGCACTGCAGGTAGGTCGGAGGGCGGTGGGACAGAGGACGGGGTGACTCAGCCCGGGCTGAGTCAGGCACCCGAGCCCGATCGTAAATGCCTGACTCACGGGCTGTTCTTGCTTCTCTCCTGGTTCCCCTCTAGCCAAAGCTCCTGTTGAATGTCCAGCTCCCATCACCGCCACGTCAAACTGCCCCTCACAACCTCTCTTCTCTCTGCGTTTCCCTCCGCAGGGACGATCCGAGATGGACAAGTACCTCTCCAGCCAGGTGCCTCCCGTCCCCATGATGCCGGACAAGAAGTACCGCCGGGAGAGCGCCTCGGTGGTGGACGAGTTCTTCTCCTCCGAGAAGCCCAGCTCCACGCCGTACAGCGTGAACATCAACGTCATCCTGCCTGACACCACGCACTTGCGCACGGGACTTTACCGGCCCCCCAAGCCCCTCACCCCCTTCCCGCAGATCAAGACGGAGCCCGGCACCAGCTTCGCCCAGCCCTGCTCCTCCACCGCGGGCTCCACGCAGACCCTGCCCGACTTCACCAGCGTCTTCAGCATGCCCCAGTCCGTGGCCGTCAACAACATCTTCATCAAGCAGGAGATGCCCTCTGAGATGCCGCTGTCCAGCAGCCCGCAGCAAGCCCAGCTTTACCAGCTGCCTCTTGGCAGCGGCACCGCTGACCTGACCCCGCTGACCCCCTCCTCCAACAGCACCACAGCCATCAACAGCCTGAGCGGCGTCACCATGTCCACAGGTAACGCCATGTCCAGTGTGCTCCACAGAGCCGGAGGGCCGGTTAAGCAGTACCCACATGTCTCCCAAGGACAGGGAAACTTCAGCATCTCAGGGCAGTTCTACCCCGTGCCGGGGGTGAACCTGCCCCCTTCGCCCCCCAACTCGCAGCCCGGCAGCCCAGAAAATCAACCAGAGCTCATCAACACCATCTCTCCCCCACCATCCTACGAAGCCACTTTTGGACTGAAGCTGGTCCAGTCATCCCAGGTCCCCCCAGTCCCCAACAGCCTTGGGAGCCTCTCCCAAGGGCACATTGTCATGCAGCCCCCCAAATACAACAGACGCAACAACCCTGAGCTGGAGAAAAGGAGGATCCACCACTGCGATTACCCAGGTATGCTCACAGTGCTGGCTTGGTGTTGGGGTCCCTTCTTGGCTCAGGGAGGCTGCGGATCAGGCACCCCTCTGACTGCGAGGCAGGGCAGCACGGCACTGGGTGGAGAGCCCTGGGGAAACGAGGTCACCCCCACCAAGGGAATAGAAGGGGCTGGCCCTGCCTTTTTGCTACCTCTCCTTTTTCTCTGCCCGCTCTGGCAGTGGCAAGCCTGGCTCTGAGAGGCAGGGAGTGCCAGCAAAACATGGGGATGCTCCCAAAAACCTGCTGCCTCAGTGGGCTGGTGTGCTCAGCCACGTGCTCTCCAGGAGTGAAACCATGCTGCAAGGCTGGCTGTTCTTTCCCAGGAGGGTTGGCAAACCATCTACGGATTTCCATCAGCAGCCTTCTTGGTCTCTCCATGGAGCCCCAGTTCTCTTTTATTTTTATTTTTTATATTTTATTTTTTATGGTTTTGGCCAAAGAGCCTCCAAGCGGTGGCCCCAGCACTCCTCTGCGTGCTCACAGGGAAATGAAACTCAGCCACGCTCTACTCCTGTGTGGAGCTGGGCGTGTTTTAGCCCTGTTTCCATCCAGTCAGGTGGGGTTTCCTCTGCACAGGCCAGCTCCTCTTTGCCCACATCCACCAGTGGGACATAACTCAGCTCCCACCAGGAGCCCCAAAATGGGCACTGCAATGCCACCGAGTCTTCGTGAGCAGCCGTCGCGAGGGATGTAGGCTGCTGAGAGCTCTGCTGGCATCTGGGAGGTTGGACCCAAAGCCGATTAAGCTGGTGGAAGGAGGAATTCAGTGCATGGCTGGGGGCCTTCACTAAAACCCGCTGAGGAACACAGCTTTGTTAAGAGTTCAGCCATTTTCAGGCCTGGGGCCATCTCCCTTGGGACGGGGACTGCTTTTAGTGTCTGCGAAGTCCAGCAGTGAGGGATGCTGCTGCTCTGTCACCTGTGGGCTTGCCCTGGCAAACAGCATCTGCACGCCTGGGGTTGTGCTGGGAAGCAGTGCCAGAGCTGGGAAAATAAACAGTGCTTTGCAAGTGGGTGCGGAGGCAGCAGGAGGCTTCGTTAGACAGTGTGGAAAGAGAAAAAAAATATGGCTGGGTTGCTCACACAGGTCGTAAAAATTCAAATTCGTATTTTAATACACATGTCAAAACCAAATGAAGCAGGGCCATAAAGGCAGCACGAGGAGTTTTTCTAGACCCGAACTGACAGCCATTGGTTTGGCAGGGCCTGTTGTTGAGACGTTTGCTGAAATCACAGTGTTTCTGCTGAGATTGAAATTGTTTCTGATTGAAATTGTTGCTGCTGATCTGAAACACGTCCCACTGGCCGGGGTCCATCTCACCCCTCATCTGTCTTGGAGAATAACATCTGTCTGTCTGTCTTGGAGAACAAACGCTCTTTAGATATTGCTGAAACAGAACGGGGTGGCCGGGCTTATTTGCATCTTATTTACCCAGTGTGCGCTTCAGGCCCGCTCTGTCCCTGACCTCAAACACCCAGGCTGTAGGTTTCTTGCAGCGAGGGCCCCTTTTTCACAGAGAAACCGTGTCTTTGCTGTTTTTGCAGGTTGCACAAAGGTTTATACCAAGAGCTCCCACCTGAAGGCACACCAAAGGACTCACACAGGTAAGAGCACCAAGTCACCAGCAAACCCTGCCGGCCCCACGCTGGGTGGCTCTCAGAGGCTCTCTGTGGTTTCCCTGCCTTCCTGAGGGATGGTCTGGGATTTAGGAAATCCTCAGGGAGCTCTCCCAATGGGCCAAGAGGAGGAGGTGTTCCCAGGCCTGCAGTCTGAAGGATTTTCCTTCCACACCTCCCAAATCCTCCCAGCTCCGATCCCGCCAGAAAAATTGGCACGTGGTGCACATCAACAGCCTCTGAGGAGGTGTCCAGCGTCCCCGTGGCTCCCCAGATAGACTTTTTGGGCTGGTGGTGAGCTCCTCTGTCCTGTGGGCAGCTGCTGAATGCAGGCAGAGGGTGGTTGCAGGGTGAGGGTGCTGTGGGGAGAGGAGGGCTGGTGCCCCAGCACTCCCACCGCAGCCAGCTGGCCCGGAGTAGACCCAGCTCACTTGTGCATTCAAGCACAGGTCTCCTCATTAAGGCATTTATTATATCTGAAACTTTATCAGATCCCCAGGTAGTTCGGGAACCATCAGTGCCCTCATAAATCTCTTTTATAGGAGGGCTGATCTTTACTGAAAGCAATTAAGCTGGCCCAGAGTTCACTTTTCTTTTTTATGAACAACGAACAAAACCCGTCCTGAGGCTGGGAATCGGCTCTCGCGCTTGGCTCCATTCCGTGTCCCCCTTATCAGCCCTTCCAACGAGCCCGCCGGGAGGTTTGCTTTGTGCACGGGGCACAAGATTTCTCCGGGCAGGGAACAGCACCCAAGGGGTGGCAGCGAGGCGCAGGAAGGACGCTGTCCCGGCGCCGAGGGCCGGTGGCGATACGCCTCTGTCACAACGGCCATCGGGGCCGCTAAAATTTCTTATTCCCTTCTGCTGGGAGCACAGCTTGGGGACATGGCCCGTAGGAGACACATGCCGTCCCTGCAAGCCGTGCTGTAAAGCTGTATCCCTGCAAACGTGGGCGCTTTTTGAACCCAATAAAGTGCAGTTGTTTGTCCGCGTTTCCCAGTAACGCGGCTGGAAACCCGAGCATGGTTACCTGCGAGAGGGGGGGGGACCTGAGCAGCCAGGACAGCTGCTGCTGCTGGGGCCAAAAGACGGGAATCCAGAGCTTTGGGTTCTCATCTGTGCAACCCCAGGGGTGGCACTGGTGAGCTTGGAGGGGGCTGTGTTCAGTTTTTGGGGTCTCCTGCTCTGTTTTTGACTGCGGGGCCTCAAACGCAGCTGGCACCCATCCCATCTCGTGCTGCCCACCGGCCGTGAGGGATTCAGGGCACCCATGGGACCCGAGCTCAGCATCGGCCAGGTCTCTGCTTGCGGTTTTGCCCGTTGCTGTGGGCTGGGCTGTATTCATCTCCCGGAGACACCATTCATTTCCTGGGTGCCATTGTGAGATTAAATATATAACCCGGCGGCTCCCCGCCCCCCGGGGCTGGGAATGCCAGCCTGGGCCCTTTGTTTGAGCTTGCCCTGCTGTGCTGTCCTGGGAGATGGAGCCAGCTCGTGGGACAATGGAAAACATTTTCCCTCCATCCTGGAGCTCAACCTGGTATTGTTTGAAGCTAAAGGGCCTTGGTGGGGCTGACCCAGCCGGGTCACCTGCCTGGGACAATGTGGCTGCACAGAGCGAATCCCACCTTCGCCTTAGGGTGCCACCACGACCACCAGCAGCCCCCCAGCCCCCCAGCCTGCCATCAGATACAGCTGCAAGCACTCCATTTACCCCCCCCCCCGACATAAAACCACCGTGCTTTTTGGCACACAGCATTTTGGGGGGAGCAGGATGCGGCCTCGCTGCCCCATCTCCTCCATCTCCGCGGCTGCCCTTCCGACCCTGCAGGATTTCCTCCGCTGCGTGCCGGCTGCCTCTGCTCTTGCCCTGGCCGTGTGTTTTCTGTTTCCTGGCCAAATCCGCAGCCTGTCTGGCAGCGGGGCGGGGGCAGGAACGGCCGCTCAGCAGCCAGCGTGCCGGAGCACCGCGCACATGCCGGTGCATGCATGCTGCGTGCGTACGTGCCTTCATGCCGCGATGGTGCGCTCAGCAATTGGCCGATGAAACGGTAAATATTTGAGGTCGGGAAAGTCAGCACATTCCCTGAACTCTGCCTGCTTGTTCAGGCTGTTAAGAGCGAGGGCTAATATTTGAGAGCACCACGCCCAGGCAGGGAGAGGGCTGCAGCCAGGGTTCAGCGCGGCGGCTGGGAGCTGCAGGCGGGCACGGGCTTCTCCAGCCCGGTTCCCAGCTGGCGGAGGGGTTGCACAATGGCATTGATTTCGGTCGGGGCTGGGGAATAGGTGTGCGGGGAGGAGGCATGACATCAGCCCGCCCGACCGTGGTGATGTGGTGCAAACACAATGTCCTGCCTGCAGCCAGCTGCCGCGCGGCAGGGAGGCGGCTGCGGGGGGGATGCGAGGCTCCGGGGAGCCCCTTCTTCCTCTTGGTGTGCCCTGATCCCGTATCAATGGCAGAAAGAGCCATCTGGGGCTTTTCAGGCTGAAAAAGAGAAGAGCTCTGGGAGATTTCTCTGCCAAAATGCTCTGTTACCCAAGAGGGCCTCCCGTGGCAGTGCCCCTTGGTAGCGCAGAGCAGCAGCACGGGGATGGGCGCAGGGTGGGTGGGTGGCTGCGATGTCCCCCGTGGGCACGTGGTGACCTGTGTCCCCTCCCCGCAGGCGAGAAGCCCTACAAGTGCACCTGGGAAGGCTGCGACTGGCGCTTCGCCCGCTCCGACGAGCTGACCCGGCACTACCGCAAGCACACGGGCGCCAAACCCTTCAAGTGCATGGCCTGCGGCCGCTGCTTCTCCCGCTCCGACCACCTGGCCCTCCACATGAAGCGGCACCAGAACTAGGGGGCCACCGCCACCGCCACGTCTCCGAGAGCAGCTGGGGACTCTTCCCCGAGGGGACCTCTCCTCCGCTTGTACATAGGAACAACCCCACGCCGAGATCAACCGGCAGGGCAGCGGGCGAGCCCCGTCCCCGCTGTTCCTGGTTTTAAAAGAAATCTCATTAAAAAGAAATGATAATTAGACTGATCTTGCGACGAGGCTCCCTGCAGCACTGGGGCGATGGGCCTTGGATGGCAAAGGGCTTTCTTCCAGCAAACCTGCTATTTATTTGTCACTTGGGAGCAGCTGTCCTTCACGTCCTGAGCTCGTGGGGACATTTTGCCCCTCTTGAGTGGTGCCTTTGGGGAGCCCGAGGAGGGCTGGGATGGGCTGGAGGGCCTGGGAGGTGCCACCATCGGTGCCACCCTCTTGGACTGCCCCGTGTCATGGCTGTGGATGGCACTGGTGATGCGCAGGAGCGGGGCTGCTTGGGTTGACAACCCCAGTGTCTCTGGGGGCGTGGAAGAAAGCATGAAGCACTGACCTGACGTGCCTTCAAGCAAGGGACGGCGCAGAAGCGGGTGACAAAAGCTCTGTCCCATCGAGCCCACCCCTGGTTTGCTGGCCACCAGCTGTGAGTGCCAGGTTTCCTGGTTGTGTCCTTAGCATTTCCACTTCCAATACGAAATGTGACTCCGGGGGGCTCTGGGAGGACCAGGGTGGGTCTTGGAGCAGAAGACCCACCCGTAAGCCCTGGCTTCCCAGAACACGCCGTGCCTCTCCTCCAGCGGGCAGCTTCTGCCCCTGCCTTCACCACGCACACGAAGACCCAGTCGTTGCCAATCACTGGTGGTGCGCTGTTGCTGTTTCACCAAGTTCAGACAGAAAGGGAAGAGGAAAAAAAAAAACAAACAGGCGTCTTCGTAACAAATTCCGATAAATCCTGCTGTTCAGACTGTGATCATGTTACCTACCTCACCGGCTCCCTGCCCTGGGCTCTGCAAGGCACTGTCCTCCTCTTCCTTGGGTGCTGTGATGCGTGGGGCACCTCAGCTCCTCTTCAAAGCCTACCAGGGGTGAAGCATGGGCAGAACAAGGACCAGGCCATGCCAGTTTAACCAGCAGCCATGGAGGTAATAAATAAATCAGGAACAAATAAACGGGCCCGGCGTGCTCAACAGAATATTGATTTCCACCCCCACCCCCTCCCAGCTCCCCTTTTGTTCTTCCTTGAACAAATGGAAGGGACGTGCGGGTGGAGGTGTCTCCTTGCCAGGAACCGACCCGCAGCATCTTCAGGCGGTGGAAATGTGAAGGAAGGGCCCCAGCTGCAGGTTAGCCAAAATCCGCGGCCAGGTTCCTGGTGGCTCTTTGCCTTCGATGAGTAAAGCTGGTCCCACCTGCGGCGCACACAGCCCGTCCTGCCGTGCCAGGAGGAAGAGGTTGAAGCTTTTGGGATGATGTGGCATGGCATGAGCCTGGCAGCGGTGAGGTTTTTGTGTGAGCACGGCGTCGTCCTCCTCCTGTCCCGTGGCACCCAGCAGGAAGGGGTGGAGGGGTGAGGTGCACCCCGGCGCACTGAATTGGCGGGTGACTTGCCAGGCTTCCTCGGTGCTGAGGCTGGGAACGGGCTTGTCCCCTCTCCACCTTGTAGGCTGTGGGGTCTCCGCCTGCACTGGGGTCTGGGAGAAGCACTGGTTTCCCCTCTAGCTTCTATTTGGGGACCCGCAGAACAGGGTCAGGGCAGAGGGGGAAGTCCTTGCCTATGGAAACCCCCCTCTGGCACAAACACGGCCGTGTTTCTCCTTTCTTGGGTGGGTTGAGCTCACCCCAAAGGAATCCAGGGTAGTGCAGGAGCTGCTGCCGGTGTCTACAGGCTCGGTGGGGCTGGTGGTCCCAACGTTGCCATGCTGGGACCAGTCCTGTCCTCATCCCCCTGCTGCGTGCTGTGACCGCCAGCCTCCAGGCGAGGCTGAACCTCCCAGCGTCACCTCATGTGCCCTCCCAGAGGGGTTTCATTGCCTCCCCTTTTATTTTGGGGAGACAAACCTCCAGCCACCGCCACTTCCAGCTCTTGGGGTGCAAAACCCGTTTGCTGGCGAAGAGCGAAAGCCAAACCAAGCAACAGGCAGCTTTAAGTCTTTAGGGGAATTTGGAATAATTTTCCCAATGATCCTGTGTTTTTGTTTTTGTTTTTTTTTTTTTTACTACAGAAAAAAATGCACCTGCTCATCCTCACATAGATATATATATATATATTTGTTGTATTTGAGATTATTTTTTGATGAGGGGATGGCAGGGGAAGACGTGTCTTAACGCAAACCCCACCCCTGTGCAGCTCTGCACCTCTGGTCCGTATGCAAAATGCCGCCATGCAAATGTTTTACTAGAGCAAAGGCAACACTCCATAACAAAAGAAAGAGTCCACAGCAACGCCTCGGCTTTTATTCCCCCATTTCTGCCTCCAACCATGCACTCGGTGCTGCCCGTGAGCCCCAGCAGCTGGGGCAGGTGGGAGGGATGCGGAGGGAGGGCACGCAGGTGGCACTGGGGAAGGTTTGTGACCCCGGGGGTCTTCTCCTGTGACATTTCCATGCTTTGTGCAGAACAAACCTGGCTTTCGGCAGCCGGGAGGCGCTTGTATCATAGCAGAAAGAGGCTGTAAATAGGAAAGCACCGCATCGCTTGGCGGGGCTGTGCGGGCTGGACTTGATCGTTCACTGCCCAAGACGAGCACAGCGAGAAAAAATGTTTGGGACCTGGAAAACTTGGGTAGAAGGTTTATTTTTCCAGTGATGCTTTTTGTTTGTTACACAGCCCCCCAACTCCGAAACTCCCTACGACTTTTAATCTATCTAATATTTTGTAATAAAATTTTATCACATGGCGACCTTGTCTCTCTTCTCTCTCCCCTCCCGTTGCAAATGCTCCCATTACCTTTGCCTGCTGCTGCCTGTGCATGCGTGTGTTGATTTTATGGGCTTAATAAAAGGAGAAAAGCTTTTTGTTAGGCTGGGTTAGGCAAGAAGGTACCGGAGCGGGGCAGGATCAGTGCGTGGCGTTAACCCACAGCACCAGGCAACGCAGTGAGTGCCATTACGTGGCTGAGGCTGACACTTTGGAGGAATGCTGAGCGCTTCCTCCAGCCGACATTGTGGTGCTGTGCAGAGAAGGAGGGCAGGGGGCACTTTTTTCTCTCCATGAATGCTTGGCTCGTGGAGGGCATCCCAGCCTGCCCACACCATTTGCCCTGGAAGGGAAGAAGGAGCATCCCTGCACCAAGCAGGAGTGGAGCACAAGCATCCTCCTCCTCCAGAGGAGGGAGACGAGACAAGGAAGGACAGGAGACAGGACAAGGAAGTGCTGAGCTGGGGAGGTAGCAGTCAAAAATCCCCTTCTGTGTCCTTCTGTGTGTGTATATACACAGGTTTATACATATGCAAACAGACAGCTGCGCTTCAGCCGGGGCTGTTGAGCTCACGCCTTGTGCATGCATGCACCTGCACTTACAGAAACGTGCAAATATTAAAAATATGTATTTGTAGGTGCATATGTAGATAGATAATCAGCCTGTGTACATAAATACATATTATATATTATATATATGTATATACACAGGCTGAACTAAGCTGTTCCTGGCTGGACCACATGTGCTTTCTCCAGCACCTTTGTGACCACTTCCCATGGTTGCCTCCCGGCTACTCTTGTGTGGTCATGAGCCTTATTCCACATTAAAAGCAACAATTTCTTATTGCTTGCCATAGGCCTTGCCTTATAGTCATATTTTCTGTGGAAAACCTCCTCTTCCTCCCAGCAGCTAAGTTCCCTCAGCTGGAGGTGTGTTGTGGTGCTGAGGAGCTGTCTGACACCCTTCTCCTATGGCTTTTAGACAACCCCCAGGTGTTGCATTGTGTTTTCTTTCCAAGTTCTCCTCCCTTGGCTGTTTCCAGACTTCGCTATCACCCACAGGATGACCTGATTAAGACAAGGGATGTCCAGCCACACACCTGTGAAGCCATCTCCTGCTCTGCAAGTGTTTGCGGGAACTCCTTTTGATGTATGTTCTCATGCTGGCTGGTATGGACGGAGCCAGGAGGCTGTTCCTCTTTGCTGAAAACCTTCCCAGCTCCCGTGGTGAGAGGCGTCACCTGCCCAAGCACCCCGCACCCATCCAGCTCCTCCTGCCGTGCACTGCAGCTTGCCCTTTGGCACACCGTTGTGCCCCGGACTTTGGCTCTGGCTGAGAAGCCAAGCTGTCCCTGGTGAGATCGAGAAGAAGAGGAAAGATCTGCCATAATGTCATGAAAGTCCAGAGAGTGGCTTTTTTATTGCATGTGAAACCAGCGTGGCTTTCCTCAGCACCACTGCAGTGAGGAACCCACAGAGAGCATCACAGCGTGGATGGGGCCGCGGGGCCCCTTCTCTCCTCATCCATGGTGGTGCCGCTCTGGGATGGGATCTCCCCAGAGCCATGGCCTGCAGCCTCCTGAGCCCACCTGTGGCTGTCTGTCTCTGCTCACCGATCTCTATCCCCCTTTGCCAAGACTGATTTGCTCCATCCCCGGTTTTGAGGGACAGGGCTGGCTGGAGCACGCGGAGGACAGCAGGCAGCCAAGGCCAGCAGGGCTGTCCCCGTTGGAGCACTGAGGAAAGAGGCTGCATGCCCCCGGTTCCCCATCTTTGCCTTTTCCCTCTCCCCAGCTCCAGCTTTCCTAGGGGTGGTGATGCTTTGCTCCTCCCTGCCGCTGCCATGCGAGGGCCAGCCGCTGCCTCAGGGCTGGTGGGGACATCTCGAAGGCGGGCTGGGATGTCCCGAGAGGACACAGCGTGGGGAGTTTTGTGCTGGGTAGCACCAAGGGAGAGCTGCAAGACTCTGCGAAGGGTCCTGGAAACACAGAGGAGAAAGCAGCGATTAAAAAAAAATAAAAATATCCTCTGGTCCACAGCTCAACTCTGGCTCTTCCCAATCAGCCTTCAAGACAGTGCACAAGGGCCTCACCCTGCCAAAAGCCCCTCTCCTGGCCTGCGGACCCCTTTGCCCCCCCATGACTTTCACTGCTGCAGCCTCCCCCCGCCGCCGGTGCCGTCCTGGCCTTGTTTGTGCTCCTGCGATGAAGCAATGGGGCTGTAAAACCCTGCCTGGATCCCGCTGCCTGTCCCAGCGCGGTTATGGGGCTGTAAAGCCGCAGGAATGCCAAGATCGCGGCTGGTCAAGGACAGGGAGGGAAGGAGGAGGCGGGGGGAGACAAAAACCTGAGGAGGGGGCCCAGCTTTGTGTGCTGGGCCACCACACCCTGGGGAGCACCCATGGGTGCCCAGGGTGTCTTGTCCTGGTGTAGGAAGCAATGCTGGGATGTGACAGGGAGGCAATGAGATGGGTGGTGGGGTGGGCTCGGTGGAGATGGGCCAGGTGGCGGGGATCTGGAGAAGATGGAGGCCCACAGAGGTGTCCCAGGCCACAAGGCCGAGCTTCGCCGGTGGCCATGGCAGTGACTTTCAGGGTGGGATTGGTGTTGAACTTTATCGGCGTCCCCCCACCCCCGGTGACTAACGCGGCCCGTCTGCCCTGCCACTGATAGCTGTCTGCCCAAGGTTGTGCTGTTTGATGTTTTCTTCTCCGGGGGCTGTAAAGTTATCCATTGACTCGGGAAAACACAATTCAGGGAGACAGAGCTGCCGGGCGGGTTGGTCAGGTATCTCTGCCGCTCTGCAGAGAAGCGGCTCCCAGTGGGGCATGGAGGGGCCTGCCTGCTCCCTGCCGGGCCCCGGGGCTGGGCTGGTGCTCACACAGCCTGGGGTCAGCCCTGTGGAGGCCTCGGCAGCCTCCCGTCTCCTGTAAAATGCAAGGGCTGGAAGGGGAGCAACCAAGGAGGGCTAAAATTTGGAGCTGGAGGTGGAGAGAGGCCCGTGGCTGCCCCTCCGCCGGTGGGAACGACGCCGTGACAGCAGCCACGAGCGCTTCCCTTCCAGCCTCCCTTATCTCCTCCGTCCCGAGGACTATAAACCCCTCAAGGCTCCCCGTGGTGCCCTATCGTGTAGCCGAAGCCAGGACCGAGCCATTAAAGTTAACTATTACCCAAAGTGAGTGTTTATTTGGGGTAATAGAGGCCCTGGGGAAAGTGAGGGAGGGGAGGAGGAAGGCTCTTGTTGCTTTTTGGCAAGATACGGCCAGCCCTGCAGCGCTGGGGCAGCCGGCAGCCTGCCCTGAAGTGGTGCTTGAACAAGATGAATGCTTAAATAACGGTGGGCAAACAGCGCTGCCGTCAGCAAGCTGGAAGAGCCCCGGTCACCGCCGGCTGCCGAGCCCCAGCCAGCCCCAGAGCCCAGCGATGGGGACACCTTGGGGTCCCCTGGCCACAGGGGTCCCCATCCCCTGTGGGAGGAGAGGTAATTTTGGGAGAAATCCTCCTTTTCCAGGTGTTTTCTCCTTCTACCTGTGCGCCCACAACCTATCTCCCACCACTTCCTAGCTCCACCATGTCATCTATCTCCCACCCCGGCCCACCTCCACCAGGACAGCCCCCTTGTCCCATTCCCTGCCCCCTTGGCCATCCAGATATCACACAGGGAATGGAGCCAGGGAGGAAACATCCCCACTCACACATTTCCTTGGATCCCAGAGTGCCTGGCAGTGGGCATCACCTGGCTTCATGCTGAGTATCTCCAAGCAGCGGGCTCCTTACAACTAGTAGTAGCAGTGTTGGTGGCTTTATGGACCAGTGGGGTGGTCCAAGGAGACCGGGCAGTCTGAGCCCCAGAGGGAAGGTTCTGGTGGGAAACATGCAGCCAGCCCTAGAACCACTTTGGGAAAAGCCTGGGGAGCAGAAGAGCAAGGCAAGCATCCAGGGACGTTGGCAAGGACAGAAGAGAGCAGTGATGGGATGCAGAAGGATTAAAGCAGCCCTGAAAGCCTTGTGAGGGATGCAGACCCCGTGAAGCAGGTGGATCTGATGGGAGGCAATGCTCAGGCAACTCATGAGCTGCAGGACCAGCACGGAGACACCGGGGGACAGCAGCCGACCACGAGAGCTGAGCCGAGGTGGTGGGAAGCCCTACAAGCTCTTTAGGGCCAGGACAGCTGCTGGCCCTCACCCTGAGCATCCCAGTGCCCATTGTGGTGGGACGGAGCTTCCCCTCCTGCTCCTCCCTTCCTGGGCACATGCCGGCAGCGGGACAGCTTCCCACAAATGGTACCGCTTGGGTAGAAACCCAATCATGTGCCCAGTGCTCACCTGAACCCTCTAATCCCCTAATCCTTTACCAAGGAGACCCAAGCACTACCTGGGGCTGCGGGAAGTGGAGGGGCCCCAGAGCAGGAGAATCGGCTCCCAGCACCGCTGTCAAGCCCCTTTGCTTTTTGGCTCATCCCAAAACCCTGCCAGGGCTTTCCGATGGTTCCCCTGGCTCGGGCACCAGCAGGGTTGCACCATCCCTGCTTCCCGAGCCACCTTTCTCCAGAGCTGCATCTGCTTTGAAGAAAACCCTGACCTCAAGCTGCTGGCATGGGCTGTTTGGAGAGAAACGTGGCTGTGTGCAGTGAACCGGGTGAGATTTGGGTGAAATATCCCTGCTGGCAGAAGGAGTGGGGGGCTCTGAACCACATCGAGAGCAGCCCCATTGAAGCTCAGCACCAGGAAAAGGTAAATGGGGGGCAAACCCTGCCTGAGGTCTCACAACTCATCACACCAGTGAACTTTTCGCTTTTGTCTTCCCACACCAGGGCTCCAGATGCCACCTGCCCCATCTCCAGCCGGCCTAGGGTGAAAGCAGCTGGACCTTCACCTCAGCTCCTTCCCCAGACTCACCCCCCTCATCCCTCAGCTCCTCCAGCCACTGATGCACTTGGGGCAGCAGAGCCCTGCTTTTGGCTGAGGCCGTGGCAAGAAAACCAGTGGCAGGCTGAAGCCAGCAGGTACGAAGCGCCCCATCTTCTCCAGGTACCACACTGTGCCCAGGGGCACTCAGCCCCGCAGATCCTACAGATGCTTCAGGAGAGATGTCAGAGTTATTGGTGCAACAGCCCCAGGAGAGGAGGAAGACGAAGCTTAAGCCACAGCTGAAGCTCCCATTTAAAGCATCTCCTGGAAGATGGACAACACCAGCCCGCTCCGCCAGGTTTGCTCAGGCTCCTGGCAGAGTCAGGTCTTCGTGCCAAGGTTTTAGGGTCTTCTCCTTGCAGCTGGGGTGGGTTTGCAGCTCCCAGGGCTTGGAGGCAGCCCTGGGGAGGAGCTGGTGGCCCTGCCTGTCCTGCTGTGCCACCTAGCGGGACACCAGCCCTGCTGGGGCAGGGCGCACCGGCTCAGCCCGCTGCAAATCACCCAGGGAAAGCCTCATTTTACATATCCCCACTTATCCTTCTGCAGCTTGTGTCCCACAGCCCTTTCTGGTCCCCCAGCCAGGGGAAGGGGACACAGGATCAGGTCCCACCGGGACCAGGATTCTCCAAGTCCAGCCCTCCCATCCCTCGTTACGTGTATGCCCCCAGGAGGGCCAGGAAAAGGAGAGAAAAGGCCCCGACCCTATTGCCTGGCTACTTCCAGACACAACCTGGAGAGCAACACTCGTGTCTGGGGGTCCCGTGTGTCCGTGGGTCCTTCCTGCAGGGGCTGGGGCACCCTGGGGACTGCAGCTACACCCACCCAAGGCAAGGGACAGGCAAGGCAGGGCGAGGAGGCTGGGCGGACACCTCAAATGGGGTGAGAAGCTGCCCATTTGGGGCCTGTGGGCCAGGTGGGAAGCTGTGATTCCTTGTGACCAGCTGGGGGCAGGGCTTGCTTTCCTGCAATGCAAGTGAAAAGCAGGTTTGCTGGCTTTCGAAGCTACACCTGCTGCTGGAGCTCAGCTTTGAGGAGCAGCTTCAAAACTGAGGAAGTCTGCTGTGAGATCTCCTCCAAGCGAGGTGCTGCCACCCTAAACTCTTCATTTTGGGGTTTCCTAGCCAGGCAGATGGCTAAGATTTTTTAAAGCTGTGGCTTTAGGCAGAAGACAGATTTCTAGCCTGTCCCACCCCATCGTCAGGCACCTGTAGAGTCCTCACAGAGCCTCAGAGCTGCCCTAGGAAACACCCTGATGCTGCCATCAAGCAGGAATTTGCCAAAAAGGCAACATGCTTCTGCTACACCTTCTGAGGACACCTTTTCCTGATGCTGATGGCTTCAGCTTTTTGGCAAGAAACGCTTATATTGTCACCCAGAGGGCTGCTGAGTGCTTGGAGGACCCTTCCCCTGGGCTGCTCCTGTAATTAACACCATCCATCAGCGGGGACAGGGCTCGTCAGGAGGTGTGAGCAGGCTGTACCAGCAATTGTATTGCTCCTAAGGAGGCAGGGGTGTCCCTTTTGAAAAATAGCCCCGTCATTAGATCTGAAGCATTAATTGAAAACCAAGCCCGCTGGGCAAGCCCTTCGGAGCTGACTGAGCTCTCCAGAGCTCTCAGGGATTTGCTGGAAGAGCAGTGGAGATGTGCTGTGCCCGGAGAAGATAATCGTACCCCTTTAAGGTTACTCCAAGGCTAGAGGAGGTTTTGCCAAACATCCTGAACTTTTCTTCGAAGCTCAATTTGGGCTCACGGTCCTCCAGGGCTTTCCCGTTCCTCCTCGAAGAAGATTCATGAGCGCTGCCACGGAGTGAAGGGCACAGCTGTCCTCGCTGGATCATACCCACAGGGAGGGCGGGCGGCAATTAATAACGCTCATGAGCAAGGAACGAAGCAGGGGCCGGGGAAGGAATCAATTAAAGCCGCCTCAAAGGTGGGTGGCATTTGGGGGAGGACACGGGCGGCTGTGAAATATGGGCAAGGTGCTGCCGGGCTCTACTCACCCCTCCTGCAGCAGGCTGCGGTGCTGGAGGGGGGGGGGGGGGGCACTGCACAAGGGAGCCCCCAGCCTGGGTTTGGGGAGGTCTGGGGCAGCCCCTTATACACAGACACCGACCCAGGGGGGTCCTGCACCACCTTCAGAGCACCGAGTTCCCACCTACCAACCCATCTCCAGAGCTGCTGGGTGCTTCAGTGGGTGTTTAACACACAAACGAGCTTCCAAACCGCTCCGGTTCCAGCTCTGGGGGTGTTTGCCAGGGATCAAGTCCTCCCCAGGGTGATAGCAGCCCGGGGATGTGCATTAAATGAGCTGTTTTACAGGCAACAGGCGCCTGCCTCCAGCAGAGGAGGGAGAGCTGCCCAGCAAAGCCACCCCATGGCTGCAGGGACGCACCGGGGGGAGTTCGTCCAGGACTCGATGTTTGCTGCCACCAGGTCCGATGAAATTATCTGGGCATATCGAGGGAAAGGCACATCCTCAGGGCTTCTGAAGGAGGAGGGTGACCTAGCTGCAGGCACACAGAGGCTATTTCTGTAGAAAGGTGAATTTTTAGGCTCCCCAAACCACCCACCACCCATCTCTGTGTACCACCAGGACAAGAGCAGCGTATTTTTCAGCGCAGAGCCCTGCTGCGAGCTCGCACCGACACCAGCCCAGCAGATGGCAGGTCTGTGCAGCGGTGGCTGGAGCAGGGACAGTCCGAGGTTGGAAAGAAAAGGCTAAAACCACTCTTCTCCCCCTAAAAGTAGCTCCCAAGGCTCCTTAAAATCTTCAGTGCACTCCCAGGAAAAGCATGTCAGTGTTTCTGCTGCTTGCTGCACATCTTTCGAGCTCCTGAAATTTATTTATTTTTTTTTTAATTTTTGCTATTATTTCCAGCTTTTCTAGGCCAGGAAGGACAATAGGAAGGACAGGAGCTACCGGAGAGCTACGGAGAAAGGCAGGCGAGCACGCTGCCCCTCCTGTCCCCTTGTCACCACGGGTCACAGGGGTCTCCCTGCCTGGTCATCGCCCCGGCTGGGGTCTGCTGGCACGTCCCTGCTCCTCTTGTCCCTCCAAGGCACGAGGTGTCATGCTTGGAAACCTCATCCTCAGCAAAAGCTGGGGGGCTGCAAGAAATTTTGGGGTTCCTGAAGGGGTTGGGCTTTTGAGAGAGGCATAACATCGCCAAAATTTGTGTGTGTGCGCCCTCACCTTGCCCTAGCCCTCTATTTGCGGAGTCTTGAGACTCCCCAGAAAGAGAGGAGCCCCCCTCTGAGAGACACGGGTTCCCCTTCTCAGGCAGGCTCCTGCCTGTGAGCCAAGTGCCTGGCACTTGTGGGGCTGCTGGCCGTGGATGTGGGAGCCCAAACAGCTTCTGAAAACGGGGCTGAGCACTGCGTGGTGTCTGGGGCTGCAGTGGGGAGAGGAATGGCACAGTACCCAAATCCTCTGGAGCTCCGGCCATCCCCATCTGCCAAGGGTTTAAATCTCTTCTGCCTGCCTTTAGGTGTTGATTCCTACTCCGTGAGCAGGCTCCTGGGTGGCTTCAGCTGTACCCGAGCATCCCAATGAGTGGCACGAGGCTTACAGCCCCGGGGCAGCTCCTCCTGCCTCCCAGCTGCAGCATCACCTTGTGGGGCAGAGCCTTGTAGCTGGCGACAATTCCCCTACAAAAAGCTCACGATGCATCCAGGGCATGCTGAGAAATGAGTGTTGAAATGTCACCGAGCTTTGGCGTGAGGACGCACAGCACAAGCCCAGCATCAAGTGCTCCAGCTTGTGGGATTGCCACAGCTCCAGAAACGTCTGAGGGGATGTGGGAAGGGGCTGGGAATGTCCTGGGGACCCCGCTACCTACCTGCCGGGGGAGCCGACGGGAGCTTCGGGATGCTGAGACCTGCTGTAGGAGTGCTCCTGGCAGCTCCTTCCCCCAGCTTCGCAGCCCGGAGGAGACACCGGAGGCTTTGGCTTGAAGTGCTTGGAGATGAAAGCCCGCCCGCAGGCCTTCATCCCAGCGGGCAGCGGGCAGCGGGGTGGGCACACAAAGAGGCAGCAGGCGCGGTGACCTTTGCGTCCTGCGCCGAAGGAAGCGGGAGGCAAAATGCCAGCCCCGCCAGGCTGCTCTGCCTCCAAACCCGCTGCTTGCCCCTGCTGCTGCGCCCCCTCGGAGGTGCCGAGAGCCTGCGCTGGCCTTGATCTGCGCCCGCAGCTTGTTTCGGGTGCTTTATTTTTGGGTTTGTGGGAAGGAAGAAAGCGATAAATAAATAAATAACCTCCCGCTCCCACCCCCAGGTCACGGCAGGCTCCTTGCAGGCTCCCAGCTCTGCCAGGTGCAGGAGTTTTCCTGTGAATCCCCCCCATCAGAGCCACCTCCACCCAGAGTCCTGCCGTGCAGGTGGGCAGGACACGGGATTTCTTATCCCGTATTTCTGGGAACGGGGCACAGACTGTCTGGGCGGAGGGGCTGCCACCTTGGGAACACACCTTGCTTCCTCCATGGGTGTTAGAAACCTTCGCTCTTTAACCTGAATCTCGCAGCCACTGCCACCTGCCTGGGGTTTTTCAAGACCTAACATCTTGCAGACTGCAGCTAAAATATATATATATATCTAAAGTCCCTCTCTGCATGCTGGCCTGTAGGAAATAGAGGGCACAGCCCTGCCTCTGCAGCAGCTCCCAGGTAGCTCCTGCCTGCACTGCAGCTCCCGTCGCATCGCTGTTGCAAGGTGTTGCTCGTGAGTTTTAGGATTTCGCCAGTGTAATAATTAACAAACACTTCCATGCCAGCAGCAATTAGTGCTCGCCCTCGCTGGGGAGGAGGCAGGTCGGTCCGGGTACCTGCTGGAGCACCTCTGCTTCATCCCAGCGGCCAGACAGTGCGTGGGGGATGCAGCGAGGGACCAGAACTGCTGCCTGGGATGATGCTGTGAGCAGGAAGGACGGCGCTGTGCAGGAGGGGCGCAGGGTTCATAAATCAGGCACTGCGGATGGCGCCGGTGGCGTTTACGGCTCCCCCAGCGCTGCCGGGGAGCGATGCAGAGCCCCTGTCCAGCTCGGCTCCCGGAGCATTTCGGCACCTCCTGTCCCTTCTCCGCTGCCAATTCCCACCCCAAACCCTCCTTTCTGAGCTGCACAGAGCCACCTTGTCCTGCTGCCCTCGGCAGGGGCCGTGCTCAGCCCCCTGCACCTCTCCTGGTGGGGCTGATGGAGACGGCTCCCACGGGTACCCGGTTATCTCCCGTACCTGGTTATCTCCCACAGAAGCAGAAGCAGCTCTTGGACTTTCAGCCCGCAAGCACTTCACAAATCCCTATCTCCCCACGAGGAGACTCGCCGCCCAGCAGATATTTTCTCAGATTTAATAACTTCAGTGAACACCGGGTAACCCCACCTGCGGTGGCTGTATCTTTCCCAGAGCTTTGACAGCGTTGGAGCCATTGCAAGCCAATATTTCTCTAATGTGCTGTGATATCGCTTACATCCTGCTAAAATCAGGACTTTCTTCCAAGCACGCAGACAGAGCTGGGTTAGGGAAGGGGCCAGCTCCTCGGGGAATTTCTGGCACCACGGTTTGCAGCAGCATGCAGGAAGGAGGGCAGGGGAGGAGCGGGAGGGCAGCCTTCAATCCCAGCTTTCAACCGGGGCCCCTGCAAGCAAGCAGGTGATTTTTTATTTATTTCATTTTATTGTTTCTAATCTTCCACTCAGTTGGCTTGTTGGACGATGTTACCAGGAGAAAAGTGCATCATCATCAGTGTATCAGCTCCTACCTCCTCCCTGTGCTGTGGCGCCGTGCCCTGCTCAGGCTCATGTTGGCCAGGAAAAATCAAAATATGGTTAAATGTGGGGAAATGGGAGACTCCTTAGACTAAGCACAAGCAGAGAGAGAAGGTTTGAGCCGATTAAGCAGAAATCAGGGGTTGATGTGGTCTGGGAAGAGTGAAGGAAGGAGGAACTTTTGTATCCTCCCAAGCTTTTTGCACAGCCCAAGCCAAGCATTGTGTTGGGGTTACTGGAGTTCTGTGCTTCACAGGGGCCTTTAAAATGGAAAAAAAAGAGCAGATGTCATTTTAAAGGAAGAAAATGTTGCCCTAAAGCCAGGAAATCCTGAAGTATCGTAAGAGAAGGTCAAAAGGGAACACTTATAGAAATGTCAACAGATGTCCTGCCACTTTCAGAGAGATTTCCCCTCGTGTTTCGGACTAGAGCTATTTGTCAGATTTGACCTCAGTTTGCAGTTACCAAGGCCTCTCTCCTCTCCTTTCCCTTTTGGACAAAATTCCCTGCAGACAGAGGTGTCACACAGCTCTGAGGAGCAGCCAGCCCAGCTGCATGCCCCAGCTCCCCGTCCTCGCTTCTGTGTCATCTGCTGGAGCTCCCTCCTTGGCACTGCAGGGATGCTGATGTCCAGGGCAGCACAATTAACGTGGGCTGTGTTTTGATCTCTTTTACACCCAAGAAGCAAGGTGTGATGACTTTCTGGTGCTCTGAGCACCACCTGCCTTCAAGGAGAGGTGCTACTTGCTGTCCATGAGCACGTGCAACCAGGGCTTGGTCCCACCAAGACAGCTGGAGGGGAAGAACATGGTCTCATCTTCCCAAGGGCACCTGGCACTTCACTCTCAACCACAAGTCTGGGAGTTGCCAGGAGGAGGAGAAACACCACAAGTCCCCAGAGAGGTGGCTCCCTGCAATGGAACCACTCAATCAAAACGAGCACTGCAAAATCCACATTTTGGGAGCATTTAGTCCGTCGGCGCTCGGAGCATGCCAGTGGCAGAGCTTACATCTGCTTCTGAAAGCCAGGGATTAGCCTAATTTAGCAGGAGCTTGGATATCACCAGCAAAATCTGATGGTGAGGATGTGCCAGGCTCATTGATCACTTCAAGTGGCACTGCAAAAAGTTTGGCCGACTGCAGCGTGAACACGATTCCCCAGTTAGCTTGTATCAACAGGAGCCCAGCGCTGTGCTGACAGCAGCGTGAGCTTTCTTTCCTACTAAAAATACACTTTGTGTTTACTGGAAATAAAAAAAGGCAATTCCGGGAACTCTGGATGGAAATGTACCAGATCCTGAGTTTTTTTTCACAGCAAGTGGGATGTCAGCGCCCGCCGGACCCCGTAAGGCTGTGGTGGGCTGGGGAAAGGCTGGGCAGCATCTGGCAAGGCTTGGGTCCGTGGTTTTAGGTGGAAGGTGTCCTGGTCTCCTTCCTCCTTCCCTTTGCTGACATTTTCCCTGCAGAGAGGGCGCTGGGGAAGGAGAGCCCCCGTGGAGCTCTTTTGTAGGACTGAGGGCAGCATCCCCGGAGGTGAGCCCTGGGAGGAGTGGAGCACCTTGCCCCTGTGACACCCAGCACTTAAGCCCACCTGATCAGGAAAAATAAAATAAAAATCTGTCAATATTTAGATAGCAGAAACTGTTTTCAGAGGGCTTTTTGCTCCCCTGGGGCAGGAGAGCTGTTACAGCCTTGTTTCGTGTAGCGCCTCTGCACAAGGAGCAGTCCCCCACATGCAACCACCATTTGGGAATTCCCATCGTCTTGCAAAACCTTCCAACTTGTCGCCCTGCGAAAAGAAGAGAAGCAGACAGGAAAAACATTTCAAAAGCTAAAATAAAGCCCAGCCAGTCAGGGACCCTCCTGGTAGTGAGCCAAGATGCATTTTGGATGAGGAGCTGTTTTATAGATGAGGGGCTGCTGCCTGCTCAGATGAGCATCCTGCGGCGTGAGGGAGCTGATGAGGATGGAGCAGCTCCGTAATGGGTTTTCCTGCGTGTCACTGCAGCTCCTGCAACGTCCAGCGAAGCAAATGATTGCATCTGCGGCATCAATCATTTAGTGTCATTAGACAAGGGGCTCTGCCTCAAGATGTGAGCGTCTCCTACGTGGGAAACCAGCGGCTCAGCTTCACCCCGGTGCTGATGCGTCAGCAGGGGACCCATTATCCTGTGACAATGGTCTCCAGCTGGCATCGCTCCTGCTTGGAGGAAACCGAGCCCGCAGGAGCCCTCCTTGCTACCCAGAAGTAGGAATTTGGCTCCTGCCAAATTCCCTGGTGGGAGCAGCGGGGAGCAATCCCGGCCGGCTGCTCCCCAGGGTGGTGCTGAGCCTTGAGAACTGAGCATTTAAGGTTTGGGTCCTCCGAGCAAGTGCTACACGCTCCTTTGCTCCCTGGTCGAGCCCCCTGAAAGAAACGTTTCTAATTACAGCAGTTGCTGAATGAGGTCAGTAATTATTCACAGTCCCTGCCATCAGCCCGTCGCCATCCATAACGGCACGGTCCAAGGCGTGAGCCATCACCCGGAGGTTTGCTCTCCCGGGGAAGCTCATTTCCATGCAGAACTGCTCCTCGTGCAATACGTCTGCAGGAGCGATCGCTGAACGCCTCCGCTTCAGGGAACGGGACCAAAAAAAGTGAGCAAAAACTATCGATCTGGCTTTAAGCAGAGCTGTAGCTATTCATCTGGGAACACTTATCACTGGGGGTTGACAAGAACACGAGGTTCCTGAGGCCGCATTAACACTCCTCATCCCCTTGGGCAAAGCCCGAGGACCATGGAGCCCCTTCCAGCTTCGTGGTGAGCACCCAGCGAGGCAGGAAAGCTTTGCAGGAGGCTGCATCCCTGTGCACACATTACTCCTGGCATCTGACAACGTAGATGGGAAGGATAACACAAAAAAAAAATCATCCTGGGAAGCCCCAAGGGCATTTTTCATCTTATCCCCGTGAGTCCAAGCTGGCCGTGGTGTTATTAGAGGTGGGAGCGCGGAGGCTTTTTGTCTCTCCAGGGGGATTTATCGCTTTGTTATTTTTGTCTTTCAGTAAACCAAAAATGACACAACGGAGCTCAGGGCTGACCAGGATGGGGGAGCTTTGCAGGGATTAAAAAAAAGCAGCGGAGAAACTCCTGATAATTTTCATTATTATTATTATTATTATTTTTTTTGGATAGTGTGGGCACCAAAACTCCTTGCAAGCAGCAAGGGGCATGGGGCTGCAAACTTACATCGGAGCTGTCCCCACCTGCCTGGCTCTGTGATTCACACCCAGCTTGATGAAGCAGTAAGCTGCTGACAGGCGCCTAAAAGAAGGGCTTGGCGGGATGTTGGCAGCCCTGGGTGCACCCTCTCCCCAGCACGTGCTGCTGGTTCGTTCAGCAGGTCCGTGACAAATTCCCAAGAAGAACAGGTCCCCAGGCCACAAAAGGTGTTAAACAGGACGGGTCCTGGGACAGATCTCTGAGGGGACAGACCTCCAAGAGGACAGACCTCTGAGGCAGACAGCAGGAAGCTGAGGATGCGAATCCAGCCTTGAATTTGACTCTGCCTTTCCCACCACCATGCTATTTATTACAGAAGGGCTCAGATGTCCCCCTGACACGAGATGTTGGCCAGACAGCGCTGTGCATTTCCGCTTCTTGACCGTGCCAGCCAGATGGGGCAGAGCACTCAGGGCCTTCGCCGTAGGGGCAGAATAATTTCTCCATAATTTGAAGGTCGTTCAGGTGACCCTCAAGGTACTGATGCATTTCCTAGCCTGGAAGAGTCTCTTTTCCAAGATGAGACGTGCATTCACCATGCATTTTTCATCAGACCTGTCTATATTCATTAATTGGATGGTACGGCCTAGTTGCTGGAGAATGGAGAGCTCAAGGGATTTGGCAAGGACTCCTCTGCTTTTAAAGCCCACGGTTCCTCCCCTGGCTCAGCAATGGCTGGGAGAGGACAGCAGTGGGTAGGATGGAAAGTTTTGCTTGTTTTTACCTCTTTGTAGTAAATATCCTTCCTCCGAGAGCAGAGAAGTGATGGTCCATGGGGGGCCAACCCCACCCCTGACCAGGGAAGTGGCCCCTGCCATACTGGGGTTGATAAATACGACAATCCTATTTATCTTACAACAAAGAGAGTACCTCAGCCCTCTGGAGATCAAAGCATTTTAGTGTGGGACTGCAAAAATCCAGTGTGTATAATAATCCCAAAATAGATTTCCTTGGGCAGCGGTTGCAAGCTGCTACTCCCACCCAGCTCATCAGGCTAATGGGTAAGTGTCAAGTCAAGGAGGAAGGGCTGTGATTCAGCTGGAAAGTTAATGAGAAAGTAGGAGGTGTGGCTGGTCCTCGTCGTGATTGTTTTTTTGTTTTTTTTTTTTGCTGCCCTACCTTGGACAAAAAAAATCCCATTTCACTTGAGCAGCTCTTTGCCACAACCAACAATGCGATGCACTTTGAGGAAAGAACCTAGCCCCTGCACCAACCTTCCTCTTTCTTTTTCTTCTTGTTTTACGCTCCCACCAGCTGGAGCTTTGCACCAGCAGCAGGTGAGGGACACCCGGGTGACTGTGTCCCACACCTGTGGCTGGAGCTCTTTCAAAACCCAGCCAGAGCTTGGTTCTCCAAGGGGTGGTTTGCCCCAGAGGGTCCCAAGGCCTTGTTATTTGGCAGTAGCTGCTTGCCCTGGCCAGAACTGGGCTTTTCCAAGAACCGTCACTGAGGTTTGAGGTGGGGATGGGTTTGGTGTGGCCGTGCAGGACGTTGGTACCCATGGGACCAGCTCCCGGCTCCGCGAGGCAGGAGGGGCGGAGGGGTGCACGGCAGCTATTTATATCTTAAAATTAAACCATCAGAAGAAATGTGGCATGAAAGCCTCTCTCTTCCTCATGCACTATTTAGGAAGCTGGGGCTGGAAAGCGTCAGCCGCTCGGGTTTGTATTTCCCAGCTGTTATGGGGGAAATGCTGGGGAGGGGGAAGAACACGATGGATGTCCCCAGGCATTGTCCTGGCTCGGCACAGCCCCAGGTTGTGGGTGTGCCAGGACATCCTGCAGATCCCACACTCCCCCCTTTTACTCTTTCCAAATGTAAGGATTGGGAGGATTTGTGTCTGACTGAGTGCATTTGTTTTGTGGGGGTGCAGGCGTCGTCCTGAGCCCGGCACGGCAGCATCTGGGTGGTGCACAGCAGCTTTTCCACAAAGACCCCCCCACAAGCTTTTGATTTTGTTCCCCGGGGAGCGAGGTCTCTGAAAATCAGGCATCCCAAGCATCCCAAGCTGGATTCCCCCCAAAAATGCAGCCCTGGGAATCCCTGGCCCCTCTGCAAACCACAGCCCTGTGCTTTGCCCCACTGATTTTGTGGGGTTCAGGCTCTGCAGTGACCTCCACCAGCACCAAACCCAGGATTTCCCCAGCCAAGAGAGACCTTGAGAGGCTTCGGCAGTGGCGTCTTATGGATCCTGCTGCTTTGCTGCAACACGAGAAACTGCTTGCTCCTGTTTGCATATATTAGCCCTGTGATGAATTGCACTCCCTTCGAATTTTTTTCCCTGCTGCTCACGCTCATGGCTGGAGTGGGAAGCTGTCTCTTTTGATTTACGCATCCTCTTTATGTGGGGAGGAGCCCGTGATTCAAACCCCCATTTGCTCACAGACTTCGCTGCCTTATTTTGCTTTCGCCTTGGGTTGCGGTCAGCGTTTGAAAGGTCGGGGGGGGGAGCAACCTTCCCCTGCCCCGTGCTCCGCGCTGCAGCTGCTCAGCGGGGCACCAATTAGCGCCGATCCTCAAGTTCAACAACATAATACCCACGCAATTTCCCGAGCGCTGCCTTTTCCGGAGAGTTTGGTTTCAAAGGCATTCCTCTGCGGTCAGGAGAAATGCTACAAAAACACGAGATGTGAGCGCTCGCGTCTTGTTTGCTCGCATCTCTCTGTGCCTCGTTCCCTGCGAGGTCTCCAGGGTGTTGGTGGGAAGAGATGGAAAGAGAGCAGCGAGCGACTGCTGGGGATGGGGGCAGCCTGGGAGGTGCTGTCTTTACAGATTTTTCCTTTTTCCTTGTTTATTTTTAATGCTCCTCACCAGCTCTTCCAGCACTGCGCGGTGCCTCTCGCCTCGTGGAGGCTGCGTTATTTTGTGGTGCAGCACTCTGCCTGCAGCAAGAGCTAAATCCTGCGAGAGACGCTGAGCTGGGGGGTCCCAGGGAAAGGCAGGAGCATTTTTCATAAAGATCAAGGTCTTTCCTGAGCCAGGTCCCTTCGATACCCACATCCCTCCCCTGGAGCAGAGGCCATGCATCACCTCCGCCCCGGGGAGGCCAGGCCTGTCTGCTGGAGCCCTGATGTGCCCCCACGTGCTGTGTGGGTCCTTGTGCTGTCCCCAGCATTGCAGCCCCCAGCAGCTCAGTAATATTCACGGTGAGTTCCTCCCCACGATGGGGTCGGGAAGATTAATGGCTCCAACGTGTGCCTGCTCCGTGTGAGCACCGCTGAAGGGCACCTGTGGAGCGAGTTGATAAAGATGGCTTAATGGGATGAAGGGCATCGCTCCTGATGAGGCTCAAGCGAGGCAGAACAGCCCCTGCATGCCGTGCATCGTGCCCTTCCCACCAGGGCTCTGCCCAGCACCTCTTGGCAGTGGCAGCCTCGACCTGTGACTGCATCTGGCAGCATCACCCGTGCCATCCTCCTGGCGCTCACCTTTGTCTCCCTGTCTGGGTCATTCCTGCGGGAAAAACACCTCTGTTCCCCTAGAAACCTCCCTCCCTGCCTTCTTCCCATCTGCCCAAAGGTTTCTCTGTGGGGCTCCGCTTTTGTTCCTGCCTCTGCCATCTGCTCGTCCCGCTGCCATCGCGCCTGCCCTGCAGAGAGCCGGGAGCAGAGCCGGGGCTCCTGGCAGCCGGCTGCCTCCTGGCACACTCGGGCTTTCTCCTCGGTCAGGGCTCCAAGTCGGAGATTTTCTCTTTCAGACAAGCATCTTCGGAGTTCTCTTTACAAAATGTGTTGTTGTTCCCTCGTCTGTCTAACCAAACGTCAGAGAGCCGTAATTTCCCAGGAGGCAGGAATTTTGTCTGTCTGCCCATCCTTCAGGCTGGCGGTTTCAGGGCTAGCGCAGAGCTTTGTGGGGTTATTTGTGGGAACGTTTGACTCCTGGTCTCAGTTTTCTGGCCAAGCATTTCTTTACTGCTTTTGTCTGTGTTCTGGTTTCTCCGGAGGATGGGGTGGGCTATTGCCACCGAGATGCTTTATGGGTTCTTCAATACTGCCCGTGCTCAGCTGGAGCCCAAAGTCCTGGGCTTGTGCGCAAGTGACTGCAAACAGAAATCAGGGGTGCAAATAGAAATAAATTCCTACTATGCTTAATAAGCACACGGAGTTATAACAAACAGCAGTATCACCTTAAGTGATTAAAACCAAACACCCCGCATAAGCCTCAGTTCTTCTCAGTGTGATCTCTGTACCACTTTTTTGCAAGTCATTCATCTCTGGACAGCAGCAGTATGTGCTTACACACTAGCAAGGAGAAATACCAAAACAAAACATCCCGGTCACCTCATTTCCAAAGAAATTTTCCTCTGTCTTTAAAAGAAAAAAGGATTCTAGAGACTATATCCACTGATCCTGCCATTTCGTGTAGCAGTGTTTGAGAATATCCCTTTTCAGGCATTTCGGGAAGATTTCACCTCCCAGCTCACTTGAACCAGGATTTTTTCCCCCAAGAATAAAGCACAAACTGAAACTGGAGCCAGAAGCCACGGTCTTCTCTTGAGCTGAGTGCTGTGATCTGCTGACCCAAGCAGTAAATACTGGTTGAGGCGCAGCCACAGCTGGTATTTGGTTGTAAGAAAACTAAACGGGTTTCCAGCCTGACCTGCTGCCCTGCCACCACCCAGCGTCCTGGCTTGAGATGCGAGGTGTCAGTGTGTAGATGTACAAATGATGTCAGGCCACCGAATCCATCTCTGCTGATGCAGGCTTGAATTCAGCAGAGCATTTTCCGCCATCTGCTTAGCTCATCTGTGCATCCCTCGCTCTGGCCAGCCGTACCCCTGCTGGCTGGTGGGACCCGAGCCCATAAACCACCTCCTGCATGTGCTGTGCTGGTGGCCATCAGTAAATCAAGCCCAGAAACCTTCCTGGCCATAAGCTGTTAGAAATCCGAATCCTTTGGCTTTGCTTTTTCAGGTGGTCTGGAGGAGCCCCTCGCATCAAGCTGCAGGATGGCAAGGTGGGGATGGGGGTGCCGGAGACTGTGGGAGACCTCATGCCCAGCTGAACCCCCGCAGCCCTGGGCTTTCCCCACAGCCCTCGAGCTGTCCCTTGCTCTAAGTCCTTGCTTGAGAAAATCGAGGTAACATTTCCCATGCAAAAATGCACTGCTCAGTGGCAGCCGCCCCACTGTGCTCGAGACTGAAATGTCAGCTGGCAATGAAAACATTCCTGTAAATACTCTTTATTAACAGGAGAGGCATTTAACACATCTCAGGCACTTTGCTTCTCTGGGCTGGTGGCAGAAATGTTAACAGGACGATGTCCTTTCCTCCTGCTACAAACCCGAGCTGCCTCCCCCCTCCTCACCGGGCTCTGCCTGTTTAATCTGATTTTTCTCGGTCTGCCAAGATTTACAAGCACATTTTTACTCAGCCGAGCAGTTGGGCTGCGCCATGAATTTTTAACTCCCCCGTGCCACTTTCTAGCTCTCATGGCAGCTTCTGGGCTTCACGTGGTCCTTCTGCTCGGCCAAGCTTTGGTGGACAAACCCAAAGGCTTGGCTGCTTTCCTCTCACCTTTCTCCTGCTGAGGACCTGGGACCAAGCCTCAGCCTCGCTGCTGATGGCATTCGAAATCTCTTTTTATTCTTGACTTTCCTTTTGTTTGTCCCCAGTCGTTGGTGGTTTACGCAGCTTAAAGCAGCCCCCCCTTATAACCTGGCATCCTGGCCAGAAAACCAACAGAAATACTTTTTATACGATTTTTGAAGAGCTCTTCTCAGCAGAAGGGAAGTGCCAAACATTGCACCGTGGGCCCCATTTACGCACACATCTGCTTTTTATATGCACTAAACTGCATGCTAATACCTGCCAGCAAGATCGTGCCTGGATTTTATAGGAACTGTATCAAACTGTATCAGCGTGTGACAAATAAGCAATAAATTTTACCTATAAATCTTTTTTTAATTTTTTTTTAATTATTATTATTATTTTTTTATCCAGGTTGTTTGGAGAGGTCCTGCACCGGCGCCAGCCTTGACTTTGTGCAAAGGGATTTTTGTGCATTTTGGGCACGGCAGAGGATGCTCCAGCAGAGGGATGTGAGGGTTTCCAGCTCCCATGCACTGCTGCTGCAGGAATTCATCGGCAGGGATGAGGCAGGAGCTTGCTGGCACCAATCCTGCTCCCCTCCCTGCATCCCCAGAGCTCCCTGCAGCACCCAGCTCCTTCCCATCGAAGGATGCCAAAGGCACGAGGTGCTGCAAATAGCAATGGGCAAGCCACAGGGTAAAGTTGCTTCACCTCAGGGAAAGTGAAGCATGATGAAAGCTGCAAACCAGCTGTGTTTTCCCTTCCCATGCCTGTACGCTTACGTGGCACGGTGCTATGTGTTTATTAGTGTCCAGCCAATACATATTAACTTCATCTTTCACTGAAATGTAAAACTTGAAGTCATTGAAACAGCCAAATTATTTATTTCATGTGTTGGAAGCCGTGTTTGGCCCCAGACATCCAGCACGGAGGTGTCAGAAGACTTTTTTTTTTTGATTTTCCTCCCTCTCAGTGACTTTCTACAAGATGTTCCATCTTCCCTGGCCCTCCCGCCTCTCTGGTGGAAAACCATCGTGCAGGAAACACCCTGGTTGCTTTTTCCTGAGGACTAACTGCACAATAAATGCTGCCTCATCCCCTGAGCAGGTTTTATCGAATTTCAGGGCAGGCACCGTGTGTGGCTGTTTCTGCATCTCGGATGGCACGTGGGTCCTGCTGCATCTCCTCGCTGTAATTTGCCTCCCTTTCCCGTGGGTAATGTGTAATTACTGCAAAATTACACAGCACTAGCTGGCAAATAACGAGATTTAGCTAAGAGCTGGGTCTTGGGTTGTCCTCAGCGATGTGTCTGCTATCCACGGGGTCTGTGGCCAGTCCCCTGCAGGTCCCTCTGGATGCTCTCAGTCATGACAAGCACGAGGGTTACCCAAAAGCCCCTCACGTTCCCAATTTCCAGCTCTGCAGCAGCAGAACAGGGCTCTCGGGTCCCCGCAGGGATGTCCCTGAGGTCTGTGCCCGCTCCCTGGTGCCACCGGGCAGCCGCTCCTGGCCCCCAGCTCCCGGCACATTTTGGGATAAAAAAATCTAGGGTTAGAATAAAACCCAGCGTTAGAAATAGTTGGAAGCACCAGCCTTGGCCAGGTGAGGTGGGCCCCAGGGGATCAGAGCTGTTGATGTCTAATAAGAGAGCGTGGAGAAAAGCATTAAACAAACAGAGGAGCAGCTTAATTTCCCCGCAGCGCTTAGGCTGGCGCTGCCTGTAACTAATGGGGGTTAGTTATAGACTGTAATACGTTTTCCTCGTGTAGGCAGAGTCCCGGTGGGTTTTCTGGGTGTTAATATCATCGGAACTGAGTGATTTAGTCTCAGCTGAGCAGAAGATGATCCCTCTCCCCCTTCTCTGCTCACAAGCCCCATCCATCCTTCCGCACGGATCCTGCCTCCCGCCTGCCCCGTTACCCACCAGTGGGTGCAACTTTTCCTTTTAACGCCATGCTCCTTTCTGACTGATGTGAGGTTTCTGCAAAGTTCATCGATCCCAATCTCGTGGTGCTTGGAAAATAGACATAGATCATTTTAATTGCCGAAGAGGAAAAACGAGTTTATTTGACATAACTCAGGCTGCAGCATTCCTTTGGTGGAGCATCGGGATCATTATGTCAATTAAATCATTGTATGCATTAAACCAAAGCAAGCTTTTTTTTTTTTTTCCTCCTTGCTGGCTGCACAATGACTTATTTGATCAGATACTCCGGTGTTTGAAATGAAAATGAGCATTTCCAAGTTTCCTCACTCCTAACCATTACAGCCACCCTCCCTAAAACATCCCTGCTGTGCCTGTGGCTCTTCACCCGGTGGGGGCAGCATCTGTGGTGGCTCTTTGGTAGCTTTGGGATGGGAAAAAGATTCAAAAAATCTTGGCTTCAACTTATTTACGGTGCAGCCAGTGGCTGTGCTCGGTGGTATCGATCCCCAGCATCTCAAAACCCAAACACTGCAGCATCTCCGGGCTGTGCTGGGAGCCTGCCAGCTCTGCACTGGTGGGACTGGGTTGGTGCTCTGGGGCAGCTGGTTCCATGCCACCCCTCTCTGCTGCCAATACCAACAATTTATTACACGTATGTATATTAAATCGCGTGTGCCTGAGTTTCTGAGGCAGCCTGGGAAACCTCCACATCACTTTTGCAGGGCTGAGTGGTTGACTGTGGTGTTTTCTGAAGGGTGTTCCCAGGACCCATGGTAAAACCAACGCAGTTCAACCCCATCCAGGACCAGCTTTGAAGCCTGCTTGAATAGCAGAAGCCCCTCCAGTTTTCTGGTCCCAAGGGCTCTGCCAGGCCCATCCCACCACACCTCGGAGGATCTGGTGCCTGGAGCACTGTGTTTTCCCTGCTGGACCCGTCCTGAGTATTATTATTTGGGCCATGCTTCCCGGGTTTTAAATTATTCTGTCTCAACTAGCTGATGGCATTTGTTACATGTCATGCAATGTTCCTGGTAATTAATTGGTATTTAATTAATTAAGGGATAATGGCATTCAATTAAGGGATGCCTGTGGAACACTGTCACTGGGTAATTAATGGCTTCCTGCTGCTCAAGCAAAGCTGAGGCATTTGTGGAAAATAAATAGAGGAGAAGCTGAGATGTTTGTTCCCTTGGCAGGAGACTGGTCATGTCCCAGAGCTCTCAGATTCTCCAGGACCCCATTTCCAGACCTTTATCCAGGGTGAGCCAGGCTTTTCCCCCCAGCACACTTGAGATTGCTGCCACTGACATCCAGGAGCATCCTTTCTGGTGGAAAACAGCCCTCATCTCCTCTTGGCTTTGGAGCAGAGCATGGAAAAAATGCAAATTTCCTGTGACATGAAGACAAATGAAAATGGATTTCCTGAGCCGAACAGCGAACCCAGCCGCGGCTGGCTCTTCCAGTAGCAGGCAGCCGTGGTGCAGAAGTGCCCCTGCCACGCTGCTGCATCTGAAGAGATACAACGTGAACATTGCCAGAAATTGTGGTGCCTTTGTTCCCCAACAGCCTGCAATAGGTTTTCCCTAAAAAGCCCTAAGCCGGTTTTGTTCCGAATTTGTACTTCCAGCTGAGAACTGCAAAACAGTTAAGGGGGAAAAATGCAAATTGGCTTTTCACGGGTTGATTGCTGATGCCTCCTCTGGAGGAATTGCTTGCTGGATCTAATTGTTTAGCCCAGGAATGTAATGGCACTATTAATAATTTACTGTTCCTTTACACTGGCTCCTTAAATGCATTGTGCTTTCATTATTTTCCTGCACTCCTATAGAACCAATTTTTTCCATTCTAATTCCTTCACGCATTTCAGCTCCACTTGGGTAACAGGACCAGGATGCAAGGAAGCTCTGGGGTGGAGGAAGGCCAAGGGAGTTTCCACTGCAAAATTAAAGCCTATGAGCTGGTATGGTTAACCATTTCTTTGTCATTCCGTCCTGTGTGTGTTTCTGAGAGCATGTGTGTGTTCATGCCAGCATGTGTGAGATGCACCTGTAGTCACTGATCTCTCAGCATTTTTGGGTTGTTTTGGATGAACCTTTTTTTTTTTTTTTCTTTTTTTTTTTTTCCTCCAGTGGAGGTGTACAGGATGGACGTGGTGGAGCCTACACACTTTCCTGAGACCTCTGGGATGGAAGGTAATGTGGAAATGGAAACTCTAATTACAGATCCAGCAAGCTCCACTTTCTAATTAATTGCAGATTAAGTTAAAAATAGAACTGGTTATGTAAAATAAACCTAAAAGCCCCAGTCTACCTGGTTACACAATACCCAGAACAATGATCTCTGCTGAGGCTTAGTTCAGGGTGAAAATGCTCCAGGTGTGGTTTTTGAAGACACGCAGAGCAAAATGGGGCCAGTTCTGCTGGGAACCACTGTTCACATCCTATTGTGGGGCTGGTGCCCATGCCCTGCTCTGTGCCTGGGAAGGGGCTCCCCAGTCCCCCTACTGCACCCCCTGCTGTAGGCAGAAGGCTCATCCGTCAGCTCATGGACACCACTCATCATCCTGTAGGTCCCAAAATTCTTTAAAGCCCACCTTGTGCAGTTCCCAGGGCAAATCCCACCTCTGGAGTGAGGACACAACGTGACTCTCCCTGTGGATCCAACAGTGCTGGCTGTTCTTCATCATTGTTCCCCAGGCAGGGTTGCTGTTGTGCCACAACCTCCCTCCAAATCCTCTCAAAAGGTCACTTGTGTGGGCTGGGGCCCAGTTTAAGAGCAGTTCATTGATCTTTTTTTGTGTGTGCAGAGCTGCCTTGTGCTAAGATGGGCAAATTCTTTCACTTCTTAGCATTTGTAATTAAAGCAGCGACTGCAGGCATGATGGATACCATCAAAGAACACCAGGAAGGAGGACGAAGGACATCCAAGGGCTTCTGCCAAGAACAAGCATCTCCTTCCTTCCCAAATGCCAGTCTGCCCCAACCACTGAGGAATAAGTTTGGGGCAGAAGTGGCACTTCTCACAACTGGAGGCATGTGGAAGAACCTGGGATGGCTGAAACACGCCTTCAGGCAGTAGCCATGATACCCAAGTCAAGAAGTCTTGAAAAACTGACCAAGACGGGGCTGTCTTCAGTCATCAGATCAGACGGTGGGATGTTTGGCAACTGGTTTTGGCACCAGCCCCAGTGGACCACTGACTCAACCCCATTCAACCCCTCATGCTCTTGCACACTCCTGTCTCCTGGGGATGGTGTGCAAGGGGCCTGGGATGGTGTGGTCCCCCCCTGCCTTTATTGATTTTTTTTCTGTCTCTGCCCCAGCCTTATCTCGTGCTGCTCTGGCTCTCCAAGTTCCTGTAAACACTTCTGTAGCGTGGCTGCATATAAAAGGAAGAAGAATGCAGATCTGTCCTCCCCATCTGCCTCCCCCTGAGAGGCCAAAGCAATTCCTCCCGACAAAACCTCGCCACAGCAAACACTCGGCGAGTTTTTCACTGGGTTGTTTTTGTTTAATCTAAGAAACCTCGCTGAAACTCCTCTGTGGGTTGTGTTGGGGTGGCAGGGCTGGGGATTGCTCCCTTATTCTTCATCTGTGGAGCTTTTTGGGGGTCACAGCTGGAGCAGGAGGTGGTTCTCTGAGCTGCTGGGGGACCAGGCTGGTGCTGGGGGCAGCAGGCTGCCAGAGAGGGGGCACTGCCTGGCAGGACTCCTGAGGGTGACAGGGGACATCTCAGGTCAGCCAAGGGCTATGCTCTGCTACTCACCTTCCTTGCTCACCTTTCAGATTCTCAAAATTCACTGTTTTCAGTCACTAGGGCCAAAGTTGCCATTGAACACGTGAGCCCCATCCAGGTCTCTGTCAGTGAACAGCAGATCCAGCTGCACATCATACAATTGGCCCATCCAGTCACAAAATTATCCACAAGATCCTCCAGAAATCTCCAGGAGTGCTTGCATCCCAATCCGTTGACCTTCCAGCAGACCTCACAAGAGCAGGGTTCATCACCCAGATGTTTCCTCAAGTTGTTTACAGGCCTCGTGCCCGTCCTCACCCTGATGGGGTTGGCCTGTAACATGCCCCCAGCCCAAAGCCACCCTCCCTGTCCCATCCTTGGGGCACTCACCCAGTCCCCCATCCCGTGGAGGAGCCCCATACACCCGAACTGCAACGTTGGGTTCCTCATCCAGCCAACAGCTCCTGAAGGCAAGGAGAAGCCAAGAGCTTCTGGTCAATATCGGCCTTGTGCTGGGCCCTCCCTCTGGCTGGAGGCCCCAGCGCGAGGCTGGGCGGCGTTCAAGTATTTGTCTAGGAAAAGGAAAATATCTGCGAAACATCACAAAGAAAGATTTTGCTGAATCCCAGCCCTCCAGTTGCAAACGTTACAGACGGAGAAGTTTTGCCAGGAACGTAAGGGAGTCAGATGCATGACTTCCATTAATTTAAAGAAAAGCGAACATCTAAGCTGCTTGCACAGCTTTGAGCAGCTAAGCTCAAACATCTGTGCTGAAGAGACAAGGAGACTGGAATTTGTTTTTGACACCAACTATAGTTTATTACTTGAAACGCCACAAAAATTCATTCTTACAAACACGAGAGCTTCTGCTGGATGGCAGCTTTGGCCCTGACAATTCACCCTGGTCCTCCTTCCTTTTTCTGTGTCCCTCCAGCTATGTTTGTGCCCCCTAGGACATCATGCGTCCCTCCTGATGGCCACGGTGAGGAGCACGTTGTCGTGGGTACAGGCTTACAACCCTTTTGCTCGCTGGATGGGGCTGAAGGAGCAACCTACGCTCCTTGCTCAGGCCTGTGGGTATCCCCGGCCACCCACGGACATGAGCGGAGAGAAGGACGAGCCCTCCTCTCACAGCTGGTATTTCCTCAGCAGCTCACTCTGCCACTGCCTCTTCTTGTTGGGGAAGGCGAGGGGGATCTTGATCTTTCGGAAGTCCTCGATGCACTTCCCCAGCTCTGACTCCAGTGCCTTCCTCTCCTCGCTCAGCCCCGCGGCCACGGGGCTGCCCCCCACCCCGTTCTCCTTCACCGTTGCATGGTCGCTGTTACACCTCTGCCCCATCTCCTTCACCTCCTCCAGCTTCTTCAGGGGCTTGGAGAAGTCCAAGGTGTTGGGGCGAGCAGGGCACTCCTCGGGGGCTTCTGGCTGAGGTGTGGAGCCAGGAGGGCTGGGGTCATCCTGTCCCGACCTGGGGTCTTTTGGGATGCTCTCACTCGTGGATGGAGTGGGACTGGGCTCACCGTGGCTGCTGGTGCTGGGGGATGCAGCGTTGTACCCACCGCTGGGGCTGGGGGGGTCCTGCCTCGTCTCCTGGCCCTGCCTGGGCTCCCCAGTGTCGCTGCGGGCTGCAGGAGGGAAGCAGAGAAATGCACAAGAGGGGGAGATTACACCGTCCCTGATGGAGCAAAGCCAGGGTGCAGCCACCTGGGGGACATAGCTCAGGTCACTTGGGCATTTTTTTTCTCTAAAATATCTGAATTCTTAACCTACTGCATTTTTCCCCCACTTTTTTAGTGCATCTGCTAGCAGAGATATAAAGCAGGGTATAAAATATTTCTATTTTAAATCCCTCCACCTAAACTTTGTCCCCCACGGAAGTAGAAAATGTCAAGGTGAATTTTTAGTTTTTCCTGAAAACTTTTTTTTATTTTATTCCCTTCCCCCCTTTTATTTTATTTTGACATTTGCTTCAACTGCTCCAGAACAAAAATTACTAGAGGTGGAAAGCTGAAATGTCATCCGTCACTGAGGAGAAACCTTGAAGGCTGGATTTTCTTCGTCAAATCTCTCCGGGAAGTTACAAGGATGTATCTTAGCCCCAAATTCTTTGAGTGATGGAATAAAATCTCCAAGTTCTTATACTGCTTTAATCATCTTATCTGAAAGCCTCACAGTTGCCTTTGTGAAATGGGGCACCGAGGCAGGGGGAACATAAGCTGATGAACCCAAATTCGTACAGGGAGCCTAGAGCTTAGCTGGAGACCGAATTCAAATCTCTTCATTTCTTCTCCTGCTTCTTCGCTCCAAGACCATCTAACGATGATAGCTAGCTCGGCACAGCAGTTTCTCTCTAAGGCTTTCAACACATTTTGCATCACATTACTCCCATTTGAGGCACAGAGAGGTGAGATAACTTGTTAAGGTCACCAGGCTGAGAATGAAGCCCAGGTCCCCTGGGTGCTGTTCCTGTGTACTCTCCGTGCCAGACCACACTGATTTGCTTTGTGTGGTCTGGAAAGGCTGGGCTGAAATTCAGCTGCCAGCCTGCAAACCTGCAGCCCCCACATTCTTGCAAGCCATCTGCTCTCACTTCATTCCCGTTGCAATGGGGACAGCCTGAGACCCCTGGCAGGCTGCTGAGCTTGGGCAGAGCAGGAGAGTGGGGTGACAAATCCCCTGCTTGGGTATGGGTTGGCCGAGGTGTCTCTTAGGACGGTGATCTTCAGTCATTGTGCCTCTCCAGTCCCCACATCAGTACACAACTTTGTCCAGGTCTTTTGCAGGTACCAGCAGCGTAATTCTTTTAATTTAGGCATGATGAGGTAGTTTAAGCCATTTCCAGGTGGCCGAGGCACTTTGCATAAAGTAGCTAATGACTCTTAATGACTGGTCTTTGGAAATACTCATTAACTGCCCATAAACGATTTACTTAGCGTTATTTTACCTCATACACCAAGGACGTGTTCTCTCACAGCCTGCTCTGGCTGCTTCTCATGCTAACATCTGCACAAATGCTCCTGCACACAGTGAGAAATGCAAATCTCAGCAGGTTTTGGTTTTCCCCCTGAACGGTGATGAAACACAAGCTTCCTCCTGGCCAAGCATCCTGGCCAAACATCGCAGCCTGAGATCACCTGCACAGGCACATGTACTTCCAAACTGCACGGGGCTGGAGGGGAGCCAAGAGCCACGAAGATTTTCCAAGGAAATTTAGCTCCAGGCTGGAATTTGCAGGATCCAACCACAGGCAGATGTCAAGGGACAGAAGTTTGTCTTGGCCACCAACAGATGTCCCATCTCTGGGACAAGATACTTGTCTTGTTTAGGAGTCTTCGCCTAAGACTTTCTGTGAGATCAGAGTCTTTCTGACCCTGATTAAAAGCCTGGAATGTCCTATTAAGATGTGCGTGTGCTTTGGTTTTGTGTGCTAGTGATTTGAGGAGTGTGGGGATCACTTTGGCTGGAGTCTGACCTGGACCAAACCTGAAATTGAATGCCCCCGGCTCTGAGGCAGTCCGAGTCTTCCTGGATATTTCTTTTCCACTGAAATTCTCTGCAGCTTTGTACAAATACCTTAATTTTCCCTTGGGCTAAGCTTCCCTCACATTGTGTTCCTGGCCTGCAGCAGTCAGAACCCCTGTGCCCAGCAATACGTGGGTACAGCTCCTGAGCTGATCCCAGCACACCTCGCAGCACTCCAGCCATCAGCCAGGAAGAATATACGTAGTCTAATTTTGTCATCCTTTTTTTTTAATTTTCTCAGACTTTGCTTCCCGTGTGACACTTCTGTCTGCTTTAGAGCATCAATTAAAGTGCAGAAGTGACATGTCCGATGCAGCCCCATGGTGCTGTTGGAAATCCTGCTGAGTGCAATTAACGGGCTCCGGCACACGGTGAGCCGATGCTTTGCAGGGGAAGCACACACTGTCCCAGCCCCTTGCTGCTTTTTTGGATAGCACTTTTTTCTCTTCTGAGCACTTGACAAGGAGATGAACTCGCCATGTGCCAGGAGCCCAGGGCCCCGGCTTATTCCATTTGGTTTGCTCTGTGTCAATGCTTCCAGCTCCAGAAGAAATCAGAGCTCTCCTTTGCCAATTGACAACAAAGACCCAGGATGGAAGGGTCTGCAAAGACAATGAGCCAGATATCTTGTGGCAAAGCACCGTTAGGAGGGTTTTGTTGGAAGGCCCCAGAAAGGACAGGTGAAGAGCAGTTCATTCCTGTGATTTTTCCCCATCACAATGGGGCACCTTCAGCTCAGACTGGGTTGGCCTCAAGGATCACTCTTCCTTTCCCTTTACTTGTTGCAGGCACCCAAATCTCCCCAGAAGGGAAAAGAAGGGTCTTCTCTTCTTTTTGTCCCAACCAAAAACATTATCTGAGCCCATATTGGGCATCCCAATGGAGAGATGGGCATCGGAGGGAACCCCCCACCATGGGTAGCAGCAGAGCTTTGTGCATCTCGGGTTGTTTTTATTTTGCTGCTTTATTTCCATGGTTCTTTTTCTTTCAGATTTTAAGTGAAAAAAACATCAACAACACATTGCTTGAGGTCAAACAAAGATGTCCCAGTTCCTTTACAAGCTTATTAAACTCCTTCCTAGCCTCTCAGATTTAGCATGTTGTGACACAGAGATGGAGAAAAGTTTCAAAACAAGAGCTGGAAGAGATTATTTAGTTTGTACACCTGCGTGTGCCTGGAGGAGGGGGGGCAGGGACCTAAACCATTTGCTTCAGCCAGAGTTTTGCTAGCCCTAAAAGTGCATTCAGAAAACAGGTTTATTCTTTGGTCAAAATATTTCTCGTGAAAATATTTCTCTGCCTAGTGATGGGGAGCTGCGACCAGAAATCATGCAGGGATGCAGATCCTGGAAAATTTTATATATTAGAGCAGTTTGCCTGGAAAATGTCAGCCTGTGTCTGCCTGGAGTGAACCCATGGCCAGCAGGACAGGCTGGGATGCACAGGGTGTACCTGCAGCCTACCCACACCCGACGCAAAATAGCTGCAAGCTCCTTATCCCCGTGAATCTCAGGTCTTGCCCCTGCTCAAATTGATTATTGAAAAATCAAGCTGAGCCCGAAAAGTGATGTCTGCACTCCTGGCTGGCTCTAATCCCCCTTATTTTATCAAAGAAGGACAAGACTCTGCATAAATAAATGTCGTTGACCCTATCTGCCTGCAGCAGTAGCCCGTGCATTCCCAAGAGCCTCAATTAGCCTGGCTGTGCCAGGGAAGGCTGCTGCTAAATCCGCAGCCCTGGTGACATTGTGCATGGATTAACTGCTATAGCAACCCCCGCGGGACCAGGGTGCCAGCACCAGGACAGACAGACAGACAGACATTCGTTTTTCAACTTCCACGCTGAAAGCAAACGCCCCTTCTATCCCCTGTGGAGCAATACATATATATATATATATATAATGTTTGTCAGCACCAGCTCTGCTTCTGCTTTGCATGTTCTAAAAATGTCTGAAACAATCCGATCCTGCAGCCTTGAAACGCTAATCCAGATTTTTGATCTCAAAACGATAGATTTTTTTCCCTATCCGTCAGGTTGTCCTCTGCTGCCAGGAGGAGGGTAGGTGGGTTCGGGGCTCGGGGATTTCAGGTTTGTTTCTTTTTTGCCATGTAGGCACCCTGTGGTGAGAAGGAGCTCCGTCCCCCCACTCCTTCAGGCCCCTCGATGACAAAGAGAGCTTGGGGAGCGTGTAAATGATGGAGACGTGCTCACAGCCAGCACTACAATTCCGACTCAACCCTCTGAAAATGTTTGCATTTCCCAAACCCACCTATTTTTTTTTGGTGTTTGTGAGGGGTGCTAGCTCTGCTGTTGGTTACAGAGGACATTTGCTGCTCAGGGGGGGTCTGTGCAGCCCAGACACCCAGGACATCCTTACCCTAAATGATGACTTTCACCCAAATGATAACACCACTGCTCCTCCTCGGCCACCCCTGGGGTTGGGGAGAAGCAGCAGCAACCCCCCAAGGGGCCCCAAAAGTGCCACCCCATCCCTGTTGGAAGGCAGAAGCTTTGCTTTCCCCTGATGCTGGGATGCCCCAGGCCCTGGGGTGATCTTTTCTGAGCATGGTCAGCAGCTTTATCAGACCAAGACTTGCAGGATTGTTTTGCTCGATCGTGCTTTTTGAGTGCTCTACGGTGGGGACATGGTAACACGTTGTGTTTTGGCAAAGCAAATTCAGGCACCAGAGGTCAAATCCCAGTGCCGTGGCGGAGCCACTCTGCTGCAGCTCCACATCAGCAAAACATCTGGGCTCGGGGTTTGCGTGCTGCACGAAGCAAAAACAGCTTTCCTTATTTCTTGGCAGGAATTAATTGCTAATATTGTGCATGGCGAACGCTTTGCAAGAGGTGCCTGCCAGGAGCAGCCCTCCTTGTGCTGAGCTGCCCAGGCTGCAAGAGGCCGGGAGGGTTTTCCAAGGGAAAATTCCCCAGTCTGGGGAATGTCTACCCGGAGCAAATTGTCACCAGCTGCTGCATGAGGAACCCCAGCAAGATGGAGTTTCTCCAAAGTATCTTCGGGTGGCTGGCACGGTGTGGGTTGTCACATTGGGTCTGGGTGGAATTTGTCCTCAGCCATGGCAAATTGTCATGGCATGTGTCCCCAGGTGGGACAGCAGGGGACTGCCTGCTCTCATGGCTCTGAAATGGTTGTAGAGGAGGCAGATTACGCAATTGAAGCACAGAAATTGTCTAGAGTTGATATTTGGGTGAGAAAAGGGCTTTTTAGTCTCTCCTGGTGATGGGCTATAAAACACCGTAGCAGAACTTAAGTGGTAAGAGGCCCCAGAAGTGAACGGCCACCAGCTGGGCGTCTGCTTCCTTCCCTCTAAACGAGCAAACAAAAGATGGGAGGACCTGGTGGAGCAGCAGGTCCTCTCGCTGGGACCTGCATCTTCGTGTCTGCTGTTGGGAGCTCCCACCAGATGGGTCCTGCTCTCTAGCAGAGTGGTGCAGGTTCGTCTGGGCAGGGGGGTGACTCGGAGGGCTGATCTTGCCTAGGTTTGATGCTTTGGAGTGGAGACCTCACCCTGCCTGGCCTAGAATATACCCTCCGGCGGTAAAGGTTATGGTCACAGGAGCTAAAGCAGAGCAGCTCAGGTTCAGGGCGGCTGAAAGCTCGGTGTGAACACACGTGCATGCCCCGATCAAGTTCCTGCTGCTGGGTGCAGCTCCACCAGGGTGAGCTGTGTGTTTAGCTGCAGGCACCCAGCACATGGACCCAGCGTGGTTCTCACCTGGAAGGGCTTCTGCTGCATCTGTCTTGAGGTCCAGGATGGGCTCCGAGGAAGACATGTGTTTTTTGGGGCTCTGCTCTATTTCTGAAGGCTCGGGAACAGGCAGGCTAAGCCAGGAACTACCTAAAAAAAAAATCATGACCAAGAGAAGAAACTCTTAGCAGGCAAGTGATGCACTGGGAGCATGAAAGCAGGGGGTAAGGATCGTGAGTGGTGGCCTTGCTCCACACCTGGCTGTCACCAGCATCTGGGTCACCTCCCAGAGCACCTCGCTGGGTGATGGGGGCACAGCATCTGCTGCGGTCCCCCCCAGTGCCTCCCAGCCCCCTCCTGATGGTGACAGCCCAGCTTGGAGCAGCTCCTCTAACACCTCCCACCGTGCCATTCTCCCTCCTTGCTCAAGGCTCTTTTTCTGACTGTCTCCTAGCCCTTTATATCACTGGCTTCCAAGGTAATTCTTCATTTGTGGTGAATTAGCAAAATACAGGAGTGTTTATCCCAGACTAAGACTGGTGCTCCGGCTCTGTATAGCACAGCTGTAGCTTTGGATCTAGCTGTAGTTCCTGCCCCATGCAAGGGATTTTCCTCTCCAGGACCCAGCCTCAGAGATGGATCAAACGCTAACCTGTATTGCAGTAAGCCCAGGCTGCTTTTTTTCCACGTGCTGACCCCGCTGTGCCGTGACAGTGGCTGTGTCTTTGCAGGACAAGCTTCTGCAGGGCACATCTGCTAGAAATCCCCACCCTAAGCCTTTGGGATTGGCATCTTGTGTACATGTGCAGAGGTTGTGGTGTGCACTGCTGGTGTGAGGTCAGATCGGGACACATCTGTGCACGGTCCACCACGCACTCTCATTCTTGTTGTTCCCCTTTTTTACTCTATATAGGATGATGGAAAAACAGGTTGGGTCTAGAAGAGTCTAGAAGGTCCCCACCGATGCTCTTGCTAACTCAATTTTCAGGCTTCAAGCCGCTGCTCATCTTCACGGCAGGGGTCTCAGCTCTCCCAAACCCACGTGCCGAGGGTCACCTGAAAGCGGCTGATAACCAGGTGAAGACCACCAGAGAAGGTGAGCAGCTCTCCATGGCTTGTGGTTGCCAGAAGCCAGGATGTCATGGGCCATGACCAAGCTCCATGCACCATGGCCATCAGCTCATGGGGCAGAATAAGATGCTGCATCCAGGAGAGGGCAGCAGAACCCCAGCACACCCCCTGCCTATTGCCACTCCTTAATTGTGGCTTCCGAGAGTCAATTCCTGACAATTTCCTGAGCTGCAAACATGGCCTTCTACTCCCCATCACAATAATTTTCACCCAGAGACTCTGGAAAAGTCTTTGTGGTCACCATCTGTCAGTGAGCCCATGACAGGGTCTAATTCATGTCCTGGGGCAGCTATTTTTGCACCCTTTCCATCGTTCTGTCCGCAGTCCTAAATGGAGATCTGGAGGAGGAAGCCTGAGCCGAATTCAAGGCCAAGGGGCTCTTGCAAACGCTTTTGGGAGCTGTGTGGGTTGGGCAAGCAGAGCTGTCACGGTGGATTATGTCCTTCGCTGGCAGGTCTGTCCCCTCTGCCCCGTGGTTACAGGTGCCCTGGATTGTAGGGCACAGGGAAGAGCACCCACCACCTCCACGTGGGGCTGGGAAACACGGTCTTGAATGCAAGTCCTGGCAATATAGACAGAGAGGAGAGGCTTTCTGATGGAAAAGGCAGAGGACCCCTCAATGCATTTTAATGAGTGATGCTCCCCAGCAGCCTCCAGCAGATCCAGCAGGAGCCAGGCCGCTGGGTTTTGGCTTCCCCGCGCTGTCACGCAGCAGATGAGAGCAGCCGTGCAAGCCAGTTCTTATTAAAGATTTAAAAGGCAAGCTGTCAGCAGCGCTGCTAAGAGGTGGCTTTTCCTGTTATAGCTCTATCTCTCTCTAATACTAATAGGATTGGAAGGAGGAGGAGAGACGGCGGCGTGCCGGCCAGCTGGGGGGTGAGTGCTTCTCCTTGCAGATGTTTTGCACAGCTGGGGGGGACCTTTCTAATTCATCTTAATTGCTTGGAGGCAAAGATGAGGTAGAAAATTCCATGTCTTCTTTCTTCTTCACAGGTATATATTATTTATTTATTTATTTATTTTTACATGCAGTCGATACAGAAGGGCCTGGATGAGGAATTTCTGCTGAGAGAAATTTGCCCCATTTGCAGCACCCAGGATTTCACCCAGTGACCAGGGGGAGAAGCGAGCAGCAATAACGCCCCGATGGGCACGCGGAGACGTGGGAGCAGGCTCAGGACTGAACCAGGATCTCCCGATGGAAGAAAAACCCAACCTCATCGTGACGCCGTGCAGCATGGTGTCTCGGGAGCTGTGCTGCAGAGTGCAACAGGCACACGAGGGATTGCGTGTGTTAACAGCAATGACTTCAGCACCAATTAGCTCAGCTTGCTCTTTAATCAATGCCTTATGTGCAACAGACAGGCAGGCTGTATATCACAACCAGTTTGTGGCTTGATTGGAAGCGATGGGCCTGAAACCATAAAATGCTAGTTAAAGTCATCGTAATTCACGTGCTGCTTTCTGCATCCCATGCTCAGGACGCAGCAAGGGGCTGGTGCTCCTGGGGCTGGGTTAAATCCTTCTCTAGCAAAGCAGAACGGGAGAGGAGAGGGGATGGGGAGGGACGCCAGGCAATGAGCTCTCCCCTGGGCTCAGCCAGAGCCTGGCTTGTCCCTCTGCCAGGGCTGAATCATGAGGATGTGCTTATTAAAGAAATACAATTTTGGCTGGTCCGCTGCCAACCTCCTTCCACAAGGAGGCAAACGTCTCCAGCAGATAAAGCAGGAGTCCCCCTGCTTTGGCTGACACCACCTTTTGCATGGAGGACATCTCCCCACCACGGTGCTCCTTGTTCTCTGGGCTGCATCTCACCAGCTCGTGGAAAACCCTCTTGCTCCTGGCCACAGACCCTATGAGCAAAGTGGAAGGGTCCTTCAAGAGCACCAAGGCATTGCTCGTACGGAGGCACCGAGGAAAGGCTGGGAAGGTCGTTTCCAGCAGGACCATGCACGTGCACATGCTGTTCCCAGCGACGGCTCCTTGGCAGTGTCTGCTGCACACAAATGCCTCCAGCTGTCTTTCTTTACACAGGAATTTGCTTTTCTGTGTATTTTCCAGGAGTCACCTTCTGGAAAGCAGACCCATTGGCAGTTTCCATACAGCTGTGACTGTGCTCGCTTCCTAGTTATTTATTTATTTATTTATTTATTTTCGCCAAGCAGAAATTCCACAAATTAATGGTGTCACCGGGAGATCCCAGCCAGGACCAGGAGACTGCTCAGTGCTTGCCAAGCGAGGGATATCAGCGTCAGGAAGGCGAAAGGAAAGGTGACTGCAACTCTTAATGTACCGGGGGAAATAGCAAACTGGAATCTTTTATTCATGCCAAACCAAATGTTCTGCTCAACCCCAAAGGGAGGAGCCCACACAGAGCAGGGCATGTGGATTTGGGTCGCCCACTCCAGCAGATGCCTTGACCGTGTGGCATGGGTTCTGCCTTCCAAGTGGAGTCTCAGTTTCTAGGCAAGAAGAAACGGGGAGATGGCTTTTTCTCTTTCTCTGCCTTCCAGAAGTTCTTGTCTTATTTTGGAGAACCTCTGTCCAGATGTGCGAGGACGTTGGGGTCAGCCAAAACAGCAACTCGCTCCGGGTGAGCCTCTTCCTCCTGGAGTTTTACACCAGATTTCCTGGCTTTCCCTTCTCTTTTAGTGTCAGTCTGGGGAAATGAGGTCTGCCAAAATAACTGCAGCTCCATCCATTACATCAGCTAAAGGCTGTCCCAGTACACATAAACGCAGCATGTAGGCTCTTGATTCCAGCTGAGCCCCCCATCCCTTACGCCAGGGATCCAGCCCATAAGTTCAAACCCACCTCCAGCCAGAGTGGGCAGCAGAAGCATCATTGTCGCTTTCCAAAAGTGAGCCATGAAGTGAGATGAAGACGTTTGCAGAGAGCCAAAACCACCCTGCCCCCTCCAGGAGACAAAGTCTGCATCCTGCAAAGGTCTCTTCCTGCTTCACCCTTCTCTCACTCTTTGTGCCTCTTCCTACCCAGAGAGTTTGACATTACTCATTGGAAAATCCGCCAGAGTCTAATCCCACCCTGGGGAGCCTCTCCTCCATGTTACATCTGAAACGTTCCCCTTTCCATTTCCTTTTAGGAGCATAAATCCTTTGGGCAATGATTGTGGTTCTGGACCACAGCCTTTCCCCAAAGCCAAGGAATGTGCAGAATAAGGTCTCCCTGCGGAGTGCCGGGAGGCAAGCACGAGATGAGTGATGCAAGGCTGTGCTTTCAAGTGTCATTCTTATCAGCCCACTGCTCAGCATCCCCACGTACACAGCTGCTCACTGGAACATCCTCCTGAGTGTCCCTGCTCATGGACTAAAGGGATGAGAGGTGGTTACCTCTCCCTCCTGCATCCTCTCCTGCTAACCCAGCTCTGACCACCATTCAAAGAGATTAATTCCTAGGATCTGGGAGGATTTCAGAGTCCCCTTTGAAATGTGTTGACTCAGCCCCATTCTTGGTCCCCAACCCAGTTTGGCTGACACACATCACAGTCCCTTCACCTCTTCCTGCAGACCAAACACTGCTTCACCTGGCCATCAGGAGCAGCACAAGGAACCTCAGCACCGAATCTCAGCTCCTTGAGCCCCTCGGGACACCTCCTTGCCCAGACAGACCCTTCACCCTCACCCCCTCCCAGCCTTGCCCTGGAGCATCACTTGGGGTGCCCTTACCTGGGAGGCTGCTGTGCCTGGAGAGCTGCCTGGAGAGCTGGCCTCGCACAACAGGACCTAGAAGAAAAGGAGAAGGTGTGGGGATGGCTTTATACTACACCATGATGACTTTCTGGTGACCTCCCTTCACACAAGCACACCCCTGGGGGAGGTATATAGGGAAAGGGAGAGCACCCATTGCATGAAAAATGATGTCCAGAGAATTTCCCCTGGGTGTGTGCCATGAACCCAGCCAGGTTTAACTTGAATTGTCTTGGAGTGCCTCTGGTAGACACCCTGCTGCATCCCTCCAGAGCATTTCATGCTGCTTCGAAGGGACAAGTAAGCTGAGACCCCCACCTTAACCTGGGAAAAGGGTCAGCACAAACCCATCTACTCTTCTGCTTGAAGAGATGCCCTTGTACCAACAAAATCTGACCATTTTTTGAAGGGAAAATGTTTTCCAAAGTTGTTCAGTAGGAACAGGGGCAAGGTAATGGGCTACTGCCCTGGGACGAGGAAGGTGAACCTGCCCCCAGCCCAGCCCCCTGGGACACTTTGGTGCTTTCTCACTGAAATCCCTCCTTAGGAGGATAGCCACTGGTTTTTATCCCTAAAAAGCTGTAGGAATTTTGTGCTTGCTGGGCAGGAGGGCGATGCCTATGAAAGAGCCCCAGATGGATTGTTAATTCATTTGGTTTCCTTTCAGAAGAATAGTGAGCTGAAACAAAACATTTCTCTCTCTCTGGTTTTAGCTGGTTGCTACTGAAAAGCAATATTCCCTAGAAACAAGTTAATAAAATGTGGAGAGGCAGGTTAAAATTACACTTAATCTTGATATATTATTTGAAAAGAGGGGAATAAAATTCTTCATTTAAAGCTGCAGAAGGAAATGTGTTTTTTGCATGACAAAAAATTCTTTCATCACTGTTTCTTGTATTTTTGATGTATTCGCAACTAGTCTTAATTAACCCCAAACCTGCATTTTTTCAGCAATACATGGCTCACCTGAGCGTGTTTGCAAGGCTCCATTTAGGAATTGTAACTACCTTGGTACATAGCAGGCAAATCACAACGATAATTAAAGGCAGAATTAAAAACCGCCTGCGTGCTCCTAATATGCAGGGGGAAAAAATATTCGTCTTACGTTAAGTCAACAAAATAGTGGATAATGGAGAACAGTTAATACATTTTCCTGAGTGCTTTTTGATAAAGGCCATCAAAGAGGCTTTTAAGGAAACTCAATAGCCAAAGGGGGATTGTCTAGCTTCCACAGTGTATTAAAAGCTTAATAAGATGGAGAAAAGAAGAAATGGAATCAAGAGTTCATTCTCAACATATAAATAATATAATAATAGGACATCCCTGAGAGTCCATCTTGGGATGAAAATCTTTTATTAACGATGCAGGAGAAAGGGTGAACAGTCAAGTGGAAAAATTTTGCAGAGAACAGAGAATAATATCAGCTGGCCGAGGCCAGGGAAGCTGCACGGGGACTTAACGAAGGCGCGCTAATGAAGAGCCTGCCGGCAGGTTAATTGAGACGCTGAGCAGTAAAAAGCAATGTGTGTGAGAAGGCATCGCTTGAGCTTTTCATGCACCTTGGTGGGTTTTAAATCAGCCTTAGAGATTCAGGAGGGGAAAGGAAAATAAGGCAAGACCCCGGTGCTGTGCTGGGCAGACGAAGAAATGCTTGCTCAGCACAGACAGCAGGCTGCGTTGGGCAGGGGGATGAGAAACCACAGAAAATATAAAATTAAAACCTTAGGAAATAGGCTTGGGCTCTCATTTTGGTGCTGGCCACTTCCCCTAGGGACAGACAGAAAAGATTAATGTCTGCCCAAAGCCCTTCATGAAAGGCATGAAGGTTTTTACAATGAGGGGGGTGCGACAGGGGAGTCAAGAAGAAAAAGAAAAGAGAAAGCCGATGGAAGCTTTGCTACGATCATAAAAACACGGGGCTTTTAATGGAAAGCCCCCTTTAAGAAATACAGAAATACCCCCTTCCAAAATTAGACGAGATAAGGTTGGAGGTGATAAGAGATGGAAACCACGATGCTCAAGGGTTTGGGGCATCGCTGCACACCGAGGTTTGGGGGAATCCCCCCGAGCAGGCAAGCACAGACCAGACAGCTGTGTCCTGGGGTTTCTTCCACCTTGGGCTGAAACATCTCTGCCAGGCATTGCCAGAAGCAGGACACGGAGCCAGGCTGATAAATCCTCTCCTGGTCTTGCTCCCTAATGTAATAGTTTGCATTTTCGGCCTGCCCATGTATCATCGCTAGATGGGCCCGGGCACTTAATCCCCCTGGGCTTGTTCATTATTAGAAAGCTTTTCGGTTTTCCCTTAACGTCCTTCAGATCTGATGTGATTACTGGATCCGGCCAGGGCTGAGTCCATGTTCTGAGACAGGAGCAGTAATTTGACGAGGGTGGTGCAGCCTGGTGGGGATGGGCAGGGGACCCGCCGGGGGCAGAGAAGGGGCAGGTGGTGGGGGAAAAGCCACCCCTCTTCTACAGCTCTATCAGTAATTTTAAAATACTTTCTATGGTTCCTTAAGCACAAGCAGTATTTCCCAGATCTGCTCCCATCATCAAGTATTACCTGGTGCAGAAAATTTGTTAACCCCATGCCCTGTACTGAAGGCTTCTGGTATATGGGGTCCTAACACCGACCCCATAGCGCAGGGGAGGCACTCTGAGCAACCAGAGCACTGGTGATCCCGAACCCAAGCTTTAGCAGGAACAGGAGCAAGGCTTCCCCCCTCCCCTCCCATTGTTTATGGGAGAATTAATCAGAAAATTGCAGCCCCGCCAGGCTTTGAGGTTGGAGCTAAATCCCTTTAAATCGGTGTCACTGAGCTCCCAGCCTCCGATTATTTAAATAATGGCTTGATATATATTTTTTTAATTTTATTTGACTCTAGTCCTCAGAAGAAAACAAACAAACAAACAAAAAACCAACAAAACCCACCGGATTTTGTTTCAGATGAGATGTAAAATGGTATAAATGGTGAAGCACAGCTGGATGATGGTTCCTTGCTGGCTGTGCAGGTAGGTGAGGGCAGGCATTGGTACGAATATCCTGGTGGGATGGCCAGGAAAAAAGATAAGGGTGCCTAAATCTGCACTTTTCCCCCACCTCTGCAGGCAGCCAAGGAGATGCCAGCTCAGATAGGGCCGTGGGTGGAGATGGGTTTAAGGAGAAGACCTCCTAGGCAGCAGCAGCACGGGGGTGTGCAGGGAGGTGCTGGCAGAGCCGGGGAAGGGAAGGTGATGTAAAACAGAAAGATGAGAGATAAGGCTGGGACGGAAACGAGAGCGCAGCGTCTGCTCCTCGTGGGGCTCCAAGGTGGTCTGATCCCCGTGCCCACCCATCAGCACGGGGCTGCTGAGAAGAGGGAGTGGATGGATGGATTCCCCTTCCCTTTCCCTGCTCCTGGATGCGGGATCCTAGGGGATCACCTCTGCTGGTCCCCAAAAAGGAGCCGTGTGCCCTCCCCATGGACCTGCCTCTCTGGTGCTGCCCGTCACTGCTGCAGCGGACAGAAAATGCTTAGCGATGCCCAGCCGCTCCTCCGTAGTGACCTCAGTGTTTCTATTCTCGGCCTTTCTCCCGTGACCCTGCATTAAAACTGATTAGCGTCCATCTTATAATTAAATGCTGCCTGATGATGAACTGCTTTCACATCTTCTCCTTTCTAGACTAAACAAACCCCGTTCCTCCAGCATTTCCTAATAAGCTATGGTTACTAAACCTCATTTTATCACTCGTACTTCTCCTCTGGACTTCCTCCAGCTCCTCAACATCTTTCTTAGCTCAGCAGCCCAAGGCGGGCAGGGCACTGCAGTCCCAGCACCAGGCTGAGAGCAGCACACCCACCTCTCCCACCACCGAGGATGCTGCAAATACGTCGCGACCTGGCATGCATCGTCCCACCAACCCAGAGCACAGGCCTTTTCTCAGCTTTATTTGCTCACTTTTGCCCCATTTTGCACTCAGGTGTGCAGGACAACTTCTCAGCTTCTACAGTGAGCTCCCGTCCCCTTGCTTTTGGGGTGCCCCATGTGCATCGTGCTGCGCCGGCAGCGAGCTGCTCCGGGAGCAACGAGCCAGCTGTGCATCTGCTGACATCTGAGTTCAGCTAGACGACATTTCTCAGCTGCAAAGCCTCACTCAGAAGATGAGGGTGTAGTTCCTGTATGAGCTGCAGCCAAGCCTAGCAGGGACCGTTTCAGGCAGGAAACCTCCAAAGGGCAGCGAGCGATGGGGAGTGGGCGGAGGGCGTTTGTGCGACTGCAACTGCAGAGTGTGATGCTTGTGGGCTGGTGTTATCAGCTTGGGCGTTGTTTTTTTAATTAATTAATTATTTTAGCTATTTATTATTTTTTATTTTGTATTTTCCCCAGCCATTTGCTGTGTGTGCTCCTGAGCTCAGCAGGTTCCATCCCGGGATGCTCAGGAGGCTGATGAGCACAGTGAGGAGGGGGGTGCAGTGGCTCCGCCAGCTCGCCCTGGGAAAATCAACTCCCTCTTTGTGCAATTTGGTGTTTAATGAGTAAATTCAGTTCTGCTTTGATGCTGGTGTAATTTGGGTTGGCTGTCTGCATGCTGGTGGGCTACCTGCATGCGGTGGACCTTGCAGGCTGCATGGTAAGAAACCCCTTGGTACCAGGGCTGGCAATGTGCATGGAGGAAACCAGGGGTGCTTCTGCTCTCCTCACAACAAAACCAGATCAGGAGACCCATGAGGACACCCAAGTTACAGATACTGTTGCTTATAACCTGGAACCAAACCCCAGCAGCTAGATCCTGGCACGCATCTGGCACAGTGGATGGAGCCCATCGATGCCCACGCCTCGAGGCTTGGGCTGCTTTGGAGCAATCTGGATGTGCCAGCACACACTCAGCTCAAAACCACAAGCACCAACACCAGGCGCACAGAGATCCGAGCTCCTGGCTCTGTCTTGAGTCTAAAACCACTTATTCTGGATTATTTTTTCCCTTTACCCTGCCCTCAGCTCCGCACAGTGTCTCCGATGTGTGCTCCCCAAGGCCAGTTTTGTCTGGGATGCCCTAAAACGCCTCCACCCTCACCCTGCAGCAGGGTTGGGCCCCCAAAACTCAAGCCAGGAATGGTTTCCCCGCTGACCCCGGGGCTGCAGATCGCCACGAGCTGAGCCAATGCTGACAGCCCCCAGACGAGCAGCTTTCTCAGGCAGCCCTGGAGAAAACAAAACTCCCCCGAGCCACGGAAAATGACCCGAGCCTGCAATTCCTCCCTTGCTGTCTGGAAACGGCCGGGGCTGTGTTTTGCGAAAGGTTAAAACACAGGGTAGGGATGTTATTTTAGGGAACGGCTGAGCCCTGTCAAACCTCGTCCTGTTTGTGCAGATGCGGAGCTGGGCTGGGATCCAGGCCGCCGTCCTCCCCCCGCGGGGAGGGCTTTGGGCTGGGAAAAATGACGCAAAGGGGGCACAAAAAGGGGCTGATCTGCAGGTGGTGCCGAGCTCTTCCAGCCACGGAGCACAAGCAACTGCGAATGAATAAAATCCTCCCCCCAAAAAAGTTTTCCTATACCTGCAATTAATGGTTGGGGTGCCCATGCAGGAGGCTGCTGGAGGTCACTTATGGACGTGGATTTTGGCTGGAGTGACTGTGTCTGCAGTGAGGGGATGCTGGGTGCAGGATGGGACCCTCCGACCACGTGTGCAGCAGCGTGGTGATGGAGCTGGGCTGGTTTCTGGACCTCCACAGAGCCCCAGGAGCTGGTGCCCTGCTCAAGGAGGTCCCACCCGAGTCCCTGATCATCCATTCACCCACTTCTGAGAAAGTCCCCCAAAAAAAGACACCCTTGGTGGCTGCGGCCGGGCTTGTCCCAGAGGCACAGACCTAAGGACACAACTGGTGGGCTGCCAAGCAGGGAGGAAAGTCCAGCCTGGAGGCTCCGTGCCGTGATTAATTGCTAATGGCCCGGCCTCTCGAGCAATGGCTTCAGGAGTGAGTAATTGCCTGCTGCAGGTGCTCGGGCTGGGTGAGGAGACCTCGCTGTTGGACACAGCACCCACAGGCAGGAAGCTCCGCGGTCCTGCACGCTGCCTTGTCTCCTTCAGCTGCAGACAAAGGCATCAGTCGGGTCATTAACTCGAATTTCCCGACCTGTTTGGCTACCAGAAGGACCATCTATTATTATTAGGCAGGGAACCCTTGCAGACAGCTCACCCCAGCACCGCGTTATTTTATTGTGTGCAATCAGGCCTCCCATGGGAGAGCTTCCCTCTTTTGGTTTGGAGCCTGGTGTGTTTTTTTGTTTAATGCCCCCCCTTCTGACACCGTGCCTCTGTTCTGCTGTGCCTTCCCTGGCCCATAACTGTGATAACCATGCACATAACCATATAACCATAACCATTTTGTAGGGCGCTAGGTGGGAGCTGCAGCCTTTGTGGTAACCTGGTGCTCATCGTGGAGGTGCTGAGCACAGGGGGGAGCCTCAGGTACACCCCAAACAGCATCCCCAGCCTCCTGAGGGGCATGGGGACCTCATGGGGACATCTGCAAGGGGACCACAGCTCCAGGCTGGCTGTCCTGCCCACACCGGGTCTGTCACCCACACCAGGATCCCGTCCATCTCTTCGTGGCCAACGTGTGGCATGCTCATGGCTGATCTCCCTCCCTCAGGACTTCGTTAAAAGGTACGCTGAGAGAGACCCTGGGAAGGGGAGATTTCCACCCAAAATTCCTCTCTGCAGGAGGACGGTTGGTTGCTGACCCTGCTGCTGACTCCCAAACCCCTCTGTCCAGGCAGTGCAGCCCAGGTCCAGTTGGTGGTCCATCAGAAGCCCAAAGCATCTGATGGGCACCACTCACCCACCAGCGTTTTACCTCACCCCTACAGCCCACGTGTCTCTGGGGGCTCCTGCTGGAGTCCTTGTGGAGATGCCTACACCTCAAAAAGAGATGAAAGCTGCTGTGTTGGACACCAAGTGTCCCCCCAGACAGGCTCCTCATCCTCCTGCACTGCCCACATCCCTGCTGCACCATCAAAGGACAACCAAAGGCACAGCCAGCTGTGGACTTCCATGCTTTGGCACCGCTGTTATACCACAGCTGGTCTTAGCCCCCCTCTGATGTGTTTTTTTTTTTTTTTTTTTCTTTTTTTTTTTTTCTAATTCAAGATCTTGCTAATTTTCTGAGAGTACGCAGAGCTGCTGATCTTATCGCTGGTGGGTCGCGGTGACCACCGCCAGCCTGGAGCTGCAGGTGCACATGGGGAAGGCTCCTTGGCCATGGTTCACGTCAACACCTCTCCTCTAGTGACCCTGCAGTTCCTTCTTGGTGGCTTGTACCTAAAATCTTACGTTTTTTTGGTGCTGAAATGCTCCCTCCCACCTGGCTGTGGCACCCCGGGCACTCTAGTCCCTTTGTCCTGCATAGCCCTGGGGGGTAGGAAGTCCTGGGGAATAACTTCAGTGTAAATGGTTAATCTGGGGGAAATATTGTTTTCAGAAGGGTTTTTAATGATTAACTACCAAAAGAAAAGCGAAGTTTGTGGAATAGAAAGGTGGGTGGGTTTGAAAAACGGAAGGGAAGGGAAGGGAAGGGAAGGGAAGGGAAGGGAAGGGAAGGGAAGGGAAGGGAAGGGAAGGGAAGGGAAGGGAAGGGAAGGGAAGGGAAGGGAAGGGAAGGGAAGGGAAGGGAAGGGAAGGGAAGGGAAGGGAAGGGAAGGGAAGGGAAGGGAAGGGAAGGGAAGGGAAGGGAAGGGAAGGGAAGGGAAGGGAAGGGAAGGGAAGGGAAGGGAAAGGAAGATGGAGCTCCCCAGGAGTATCCATCACCATCTGACTGGGGTGACTTCCAGTGAATGTGAGAACAGGGAACGTTTCCTGACTCCTGCCAAGCCTCTGCCTGACACGAGCCGGGGCAGCCTGTCCTTCGTGTTCATGACACTGACGGATGGATGGCCTCAGCTCCTGCAGAGAGAGGGAGGAGAACTGCCTACGGCGAGGCTCCCGGGTGCCAAGAGCTCACCACTCCTGGCAAATGCACAGATATCCCATCACATGGAAAAATCTTTCCCTTCTGGAGCCTGCAAAAGCACGATGTGATGGAATGTGGAGTTAGCAACAGCATTAAAACCCGGGGGGAGGATGGGGGGAGCGCTTGGAGAACAACTCCGGAGATCCTGGTTCAATGAGCCCGGAGGTGTTTGACGCAAGGCAGCAAACGTTTATCACAGCCCCGATGTGCTTGGTACACGTTCAGCTCTCTGGCGTGCGGAGAAGCACTTTCCTGGCCCGTTTCGCTTGTGTGACTTCTAGAGGACTGGGAACCTTTCCAAGCTGGGGCTCGGGGACTTGGGTTCCCTGGGGTGAAATGAGAGTTAAAAGGCTGCAGCGTGGCCTCTTGCTGATTTCTGTTCCTTTGGGGCTTTGTGTTAAATCCTCTCCCGGCATGCAAAGAACAATGATATTTTGGGAACGCCCATCGGGAAATGGTGGCCGCACCCTCGCTTGCTCTGCACTTGGAGTCCCTCCATCAGAGCGAACAGAGGCAAAATGAGACGTTTCCACTCACACAAGCAAGAAGCTGGAAAGGCAGCTGTGTTGCGCAGAAATTAAAAAATAATAATAATAATAATGCAAGTTCCACAGAAAATAAAAGAAAAGCTACAAAAGTTGGGGTGGCTCCCAAATGGGCGAAACGCCGGAGCTGTTGGATCGCACGGGAAGCGGTGGCTGCAGGAGCAGGGAGCAGAGCTGGGGGCAGGAGGGTTGCGAAACGGTTTCCTGTTGATTTCTCTCTTATTTTTTTCTCCCTTAACCACAGGCTCTACCTACTGAAGCAGAAACATGGGGGGAAGCCCCATCCCTGCTTCCCCTCACCCCCATTCCTTCTCCCTCCAACCAGCTCCATGACCCCGTCCCCACCACCCCTGCACTGTCCCTTTGTAGCCAAAGAGCTTCACAGCATTTAATCCGTTGAGTTGACTAAAACAGTATATTAACCAGAAGACCCAGGTGTAATGGGAATAATAGGGTGTCATTGCATGGACTTCACTAAATGAGCTGTAATCTGCTGCTCTGCTGCAGAAGGGAAGGATTGAGAGCGTTGCTCTTTATTTTTGGTTGAAAGCCTCAGCTCTGAGGAAGTGATCCCCAGCTGGGGTAAAGCACTGTAACGTGGGGGGGTTCCTATTTATCTGGCAGGGACTGGGGGCTCTTCTAGCATGGAGCCAGCCCAGGTGAGCCAGGGATGGAGCCTGGTGGCACAGGGACATGCAAAGAGGCTCCTTGCCCCCAATGCTGTTCCCTCCGCCACGTGCCCCATGGATGAGCGAGGAACCATGGCCTTTTTCACCAGACCATGTCCCTTTGGGTGCTGAGGGGTAATGAAAACCATCAGCTCCTCTGGCTGCAAGTATCTGCTAATCTGGTACTGATAAACACCGTCTGTCTGGCCAACCCTGAAACACAAAACCGGACATTATTTTTTTTTCCAAGTTTCCTTTATTTACTTTTTTTGGCCTTTGAGCCTTAAACTCTTATGCCTTTGTTTGGTTTTGAGTTCTGAGCCTTCCTTGTCACAGTAAAAGGCTCGGAACTGAAAACCAAACAAAGGCGAAAGCTGAGAGCCTAATAAAACTGCAGCTCTGAGCAAAGCCAGAGGGGCTTCGGCCACGGAGCAGCCGGTCACAGCCCTTCTGGCATCAGCTACGCCACCCCTTGCCTGTCCCGGCCCCAGAGCAGGTCAGAATTTTTGGTTTCACGGACCACACATCTCTTTTGCAGGTCCCTGCCTGGTTATCTTCTGCTAACAACACAGCGAGCTGACGTCTGCTGGACCGCTGCCTGCCTCAGAGCATCCCCTTGGCTCGAGTGCCTTGCTGAGCTCTAGGGATTGCCCCCCACCCTCTGATCCTGAGGGCTGTTTGAGCTCTGATCTGGGGCAAATTCTTCTGGGATGAAGGGAAAGTGGGTGCAGGCAAACTGCCACCTCAGGCAGAGAGGCAACGAATGCTCGAGAGCCTCCAAACCGCCCCTGAGCTAAGCTCAAAGCTCGTATCTTGTTTCAGTCGTGCCTTGCTTTGCAGTTGTGAGGGAATCCAGGCACGTATCAAACACTCAGCTCGCAGCTCTGCTGCCCTAGCTGCTTGATCAAAGGCAGCTGGACGGAGCTTATAGTGAGAAGAAGCCGATCAGTTGTCCAGGGGTAGGAAACTGCTGAGATTTGAGCTCGTAAGAACAGGTTCAAGTCTGGACCAGGACACTCCAGCTATAGGAGGTTTTTCTGCTCTATCCCCCAGATCGGATGGGTGAAGTCTGCCCTCCCATAGCCTCACTGCACTGACCTTGCCCCCTCTGCCCACCTCTTCTTCCTCTGAAGGCCACCTCTCGTCTCATGTCCACGTAGGGCTCAGGGGTACCAGCTTTTCTCCCAGGTACCAGTCCCCACAACCTATTTTTCTCAGGCTGGTAGGCTCCTATGACTTGAAACATTGCCATGTTGGAGTCCCACTGGCCCACGCTGCTTAAAGGAAAGGGAAGGAGTATGCTGTGTGAGATCACTCAGACTTTTGTCCTTAAGAAATTAAGCTAAAGCCATCTGGGCATCTGTGGTAGGGAGCTGCTCCTCCCAGCCATGGTCCCTGGGGTGGGCTTTGGAGCATTCACCACCAGGCTCTCTGGGAGGGCACCAGGACGAGCTGTGTTGGCCTGGATGGGCTGTGCCAACCTCTCTCCTCTGCCCGTGGTGGCTTTGATGTGGTTCCTCTCATCAGGGCATCCCATCTGGGTGGCATCGTCTTGGGAGAACGTGCCAAGGACCTCAGGTTGGAGAAGGAAGACGCAGCGTGCTCCTCATCCCTGAGCTCTGGCTGATGGTGGGAGAGGACCACGGCGAGGCCAAGCTCCAGCAGTCAGAAGGATCTCATCATTCCTGCCTGCCAGCCCCAATCAGACATTGTGAGAGCTCCTAAATCAATGCTGGAAGGTTGGGCTTGTACTGCCCCTCTGGCACCACCAACCAGGCGGTTTGTGCCCCTGATTAGAATTGCAAGAGATGATTGAAAATTGATCAAAAATCAATTTCTGATGGCAGGTTTGTCCTGCTGCCCTGGGCTGTCAGGGCCCTTGGGGTTAGGTTAAGGGTGGTGTTGGCACAGCAGACCCTGCAGCAGTGTCCCTATCCTGGAAAAGGGTGAGGAGGGAGAGGGGGCACACAGCTGGCGTGCAGGGGTGGTGCTGTAGACTCAAATATGATTTAGATGAAATCTGCTGTAGCCTGTTCGCAAGCATATCTCTCAGTCAGATGCTGTAGAGCTCTCCCAGGGGAGCTGGGGTGATAACTCCCAGCCACCCAGAACTATGCAAAACAATATTTTTAACTGCAAGAGCCTTGCAAGAAAACCACCTGCGCGTCACAAAGCCTAACCTGCTTCAGCTCAGGACAAGCTGCCAGCACAGGCTGGACAAGCCCCACTTGGCAAAGTGCTTCTGCAGCTCCCTGTCAGCTGCTGGACCTGCTCACCCGTCCCAAAGCATCTCACGACTTCCAGCACACACAGACACACTCCAAAAACTTGTTTCATTAAACCCCTTCCTGCAGGGAAGCATGCAGGCTGCATTTTCCACGTGCAGGTGGGGGATCGCCCTCTCTCCAGTAGCTTGTCTTGGTGGTGAATACCCATGCTGTTAAAGGCCATATATATATAATATATATATTATTTTTACTTAATTCACATTAGAAGAGGTTGGTTTCAGCCTCCAGCTACTGCAGCCAGGTCCCTCTCTATCTTCCAGCACACAGAGCAGTCTCGTGCCTCCCCCAGGATGGGATGTTGAGGCTGTGCATGGGGTTTCTGTGTCTGTCCTCTAGCCTCTCTAACCTTCTGCCGTCTCTTGAAGCAAGGACCCTACAGGGACCTGCTAGTCCTCGTCCCAGCCCCCAGCATTGCTCCTCTCCACCCATATTGCCTCCTGGCCGGGTGGGCAGAGCTCAGCTCCCGGGATAACCCGGCATTTCTGGCACCGAAGGGTTCCCTCAGAGAGGGGCTGAAGGCAGGCCGAGGAGACAAAATGTTTTCAGATGTTCTCTCGGGGTGGTGGAAGAGACAGATGGGATTTGACTTCTGTTTTACAGGGAAGAATGCTCAGATCCTGTGGTTTTTTTTTGTCTGGAACGAGACGCCAGGCGAGCGGCAACCAGCAATTTGTGGGCAGGGTGCTCGCCGGAGAGCGCGGCCCCAGCCGGGGGTTCCTGCTCTGCCTCGTTTGAACGAGGGGTCTTATTTTAGGATGGACGTTTTTCTGGGGACCTCTAAATGAAAGGGTGAGTTACATTATCCCTCAGAGGGAAAGCAGGCTTTGAAAGCTCAGCCCTTGCTTTGAAAGCAGAGCCCTGGCTTTTTGGTGAGCTCAGCAGCCGGGGAGGCTTTGTGGCGAGGCCAGGCGCCTTCCCAGAGAGGATGCTCTCGCCCAGCGTGGTCCAAATTTCTCCACGAGGGACCTGATCCTGCACTGAGGCTGCCTTGGGAGGCTGTGGGCTTCTTATGCTGTCCTAAAAGCCAACCCATCCCTGCAGGTGCCACCAAAGCCACCCGGCACTGTGCTGGGGCAGCTGGCTCCTCTGCAAACCCCAGACCTGCCGTGCACCATTTCTCTGCAAATCCTCTCCTAAGGAACAAATTAACCAGATCAGGCAGCAGCAAAAGCACACTTTTTCTATTATTGGATATACCCAAATATATTAAAAAAAAAAAAAAAAAAAAAAGGAAGGAAGAAGAAGAAACAGCCCCACATTTGCCAGAGCAGCCTTCCACTACAGACTTCGACCTCAGCGACAGCATTTTTACACAAAGCACCAGTTTTCAGGAAGGCGGGCAGACTCTCAAGTGATTCAAAACTAAACCTTTCTGCTCTGCTCGTGTTTCGCTCGGGGTATCGGGTTGAGCAGGCGAACACTGCCTCAACGCTGACTTTGCCGTTTACGGTCTCGCCCTCAGGAAAAAAAAAAAAAAAAAAAAAAAAGCAACAACACTTCATCCTGTGAGATCAATTTTTGGGTCCAGTTCCAGGGGGAAAAAAGCAAATATCACAACACTAGTGTTTCTCACAAGGCAGCAATTTCTTTTTCTTCCCAGTCACTGCTAATTGCTAAAAAATCCTTACTTAAAAACAAACAAAACACAGAGTGCTCCCCCCTCTGCCTTTATGTAGCAGGATTTCATGCCACCCTTCACCCTCTCTGAAGAGCTCAAGTTCCCTTTTCTCTTTTGGTTGTCGTTTCCTCTTCAAAATGCTGTTGCAATGAGGAACAGGCCCTCACAAAAATACCATTTTTTCACCTTCCGCTTCATCAGGGCACAGGGACTGCCTCGCTGCAAAGTTTTGGCAGTCCCCGCGTGCCGGAGGATGTCAGCCCTCCCACCTCTTCCGAGACCAGCTGCAAGCCTTCCTCCCAGCCAAGCCCCCCCAAAAATACCTCTGTGGCTGGTCCCCAGCCTGTGGGGCGATGCTGAGGCTCCCCGGCTCTGAGCTTCACATGGGGCTGCTTGAGAAAGGGATGGAGGAACGGGGCAGGGATGCTGAGAGCCTCGGCAAGGGACCAGCAGCAGCTGGGGATGTCGGGGGGGGATTTGGGACTTGGCCACTTGCAGCAGCATCCCTGCAGGGATGGGCAGCGTGGTCCAGCAGGGATGGGAGAGAGGGCTCAAAGAGGAGGAAGAAGGGGGCAGAGAGGGGTGAGGCGAACTCAAGCAATGCCTCTGAGGGCACACAGCACGAGACCCGCGTCGCAGACGCACGCGGAGGCAAGTCAGTTTTGTTCCTTTATTACACATCGCCCAGGCACGGCAAAGCAGCAGCCAGCCCAGGCAGGCCGTGGAGAGCTGCGAGCGGAGAAACCTTCCGAGATGTTGTCCAAAGGGGCAACGATTTTAACGCTGGGCAAAGATTCCCTTCAGCCCATGAGCCCAGCAGGTGCCCCTGGTGCACTCCCACCCCATCCCTCCGCAGCCCGCGCCGCAGGAGAGGCGAAGGTGGTTGTTTTTTGGGCAGCCCTCCGATGAGCTCGAGGGATGTGCAAGCATTTGACACCCTACAGTAAAAAGCCTTCCCCCCGCCCGCCCACCTCCCTCCACGTAGGCATGAACAGAGCATCTCTCAGCCCCTACCCACCCCCCCAAAAAAAAGTCCCCGAGGCATCCCAGGGCAGCAGCAACGCTTCGGACCAGAACTGCCGGCACAGGGTGCGCCTCCCTCTAACCCTCCCCAGCACTGACAGTCTAAAGGCTAAGCTGCTTACAGGGGCTAACGGCAATATATCCATGCTGTGAGGCTTCACCCCCCCTCCCCTCCACTCCCCACCTTTCTCCGTGTCCTTAAACCAACACTTGAGCTCCTTGGTTCGTCTGCAGCGCGTCCCTGCATGGTGCAGGGAGCTGAGTTCGGCATCTATCATGAGCTCATCCGGCACAGTTCGGTGTCCCCCCCCCCCCCCCTTCCCACCCCAAAAAAACGCACACGCAGCACTGTCCAAGTCCACGCATCCGGGGAGGGCTGGGAGCTACTGCAGAAGTCGGAGAGAGGGAAGGAGGTTTTGGTGGTCAGCAGCCGCTACGAGGAGCCGAACGGGTTCGACGTGGAGGAAGGAGGGGGGAAAAACCCAAGAATGAACTCAAAAAGGAGGCAGAGGGGGGACGCTGGGATTCGGGGGTCGGACGTCTACCTTCTAAAGGCAACGGGGGAGGAAAGGGAGAGTTGGTGTTTGGTGGGTGTTTGTTTTTGGTGTCACTCACGATAGAAAACATATTCGGTGTAAGAGGTCCAGATCCTGTCATCTGTCTGGTCGTGGGCGAAGGCACAGGTGCCCGTGGAGTTGCAAGCCACCATGTGGAAGCCAGCATCAGCCAGTTTGTCAAAGGCTTGCTCCAGGAAGTTGAATTTGAGGTAGTACCTGGAGCTGTACCTCTCCGGGGGCCTGTCCGGGTCCCTGCTGTCGTTCAAGGTATCCCCAAAAACCTCCTTGGCCAGCGCCGTCTTGCCACAGACCATGATCCGCGCCACCCGGCGGAACTTGGCATCCGTCTGGCTGTCCCTGCCCAGCGTGTAGGAGCCCCGGTACCCGATGGTGATGAACCCAGCCCTGCGGGCATCGGGGCCGGCAGCACCCGTGCCGGTGATGACCGTGGCCCCGGGGCCACCGGCCGTGGCGCTGGGGAGCGTGGAGCTGGCAGGGGCCAGGCTGCGTGCGGCGTCGGCACTGGGGGAGAGCTCCTCGGGGTCGCTTTGGCACGGGTCGTCTCCCAGCGAGTTCTGCTTGCTCAGCTTGGGGGCCAGCATCTTCACCAGCTCCGGCAGCATGAAATACTCGGCCTCCCGCTGCAGGCGGCTGCGCTCGGGGAAGTGGTCGGGCAGCACCAGCTGCTGGTCCCTCATGTAATCCAGGATGTAGCGGAAGAGGAATCCGTCCCGATCCACGAAGAACCGTCCCTTGCTGTCACGGGCCAAGGAGCGGACATTTTTCTGCGTGAACATCTCCCAGAGCAGCGAGCCCGGCACGCTGACCAGGGTGGGGTGGCGGGTGATGTAGACTTGTCCGCCCACGTTGAGTTCAATGATCTCGGGGAAAGGGAAGTCCTCGCTGGGTTTGGCACAGCCCGCGTTGTCCGCCAGGGCCATCGTGAGCTACCGCTGCCTTCCCACCTGCGAGAGAAAACATCCGTGCGCCCGCGTTAAGCTCGCCAGCGGGTCCTGAGCCAGCTCAACGCCCCTGCCCTATCAATGAGCAGCGCAGGATCCGGCCCCTGTCCCCCTGGGAGCCTGGAAATCAGCTCTTATCTCTGATCCCCAGCCCTCGGGATAAGCAGCACTGTCTAACACCACCTTTTTTCCATGCCACGCAAAGGGAAGGTCTGAGGACACCCCTCCTCTCCCCCGCTGCTCAGCCTCGGGTCTCCATCGAGTGCTTTTGGGGAGCAGGGGAGCGAGGCTGGGATGTCCTCTGGGGGAAGGCAAATGCTGGGCTGCTGGCACAGCCTCGTGCGTTTCCCAAAGGCGAGCTGCTCCTTTGACATCTCCGGCCACCACAGATCAGCGCTTACATAAACCCGGCTCAGCAGACGGGTCCCGAGCCAGCCCATGCACTGTGCCAGGGATTTGGGGCCACGGAGGGAAGGGGGATCCCTGCGGGATCTCAGGGCTGCCCTGAAGCTCTGCCCTGCACGATGCTGGTGCAGCTTTGGGGTCAGTGCTCCCTGCGGGGATGGGTGCCCCAGCCAAAAATCAGCGGCGAGCCTTGCGCCGTCCCCACGTCCTGCCACGGGGCTTTGGGGGAGCAGCATAAAGGGAACCCGAAAGCAAACTGCGGGGAAATTGGAGGGCACGGACAAAACTCCACGGGCACTTTTGGGCAGGGAGAGCTGGGGCTGCATTTCGTGGCCGAGCATCTCCTTGTAGCTCGTAGCGGGGCGATTTTGGGTGGAAATCAGCTCTGAGCGAGGAGCAGCTCGGGCAGGAGAGAGCCTGCAAGGACGGGACAGGGATCGGCGAGGTTCTCCTGGCTCCCAGCACCCTAAATCCATCTTTATGGGAATCCATCCCTCGGTCTTCTTTTCAGGGGCCGTGCACCCGCTGCGGCTGGAGCAGGGCCGGGACCGAGGAGCCCTTTGTCACGGCTGGGGGCTGCGGCAGGGAAGGAGGGAGGGGGCACAAAACACCCCAGGGAGGGGGAGAGGACGGGATGGGAGGACCCGGAAAAAAATAATAATAAAAAAATTAAAAATGATAAAAAAAATAAATAAAACGCGGATACCGATCCTGCTTCCCCGCCGCCCCCGTTACCTCCGCTGGGTGCTGGGCAGCTGCGGGCCCGGTGCCGTGCCCGGTGCCGTGCCCGGTGCCCGGTGCCCGGTGCCCGGTGCTGTGCCCGGTGCCGTGCCCGGTGCCGTTCCGTGCCGTGCTCCGCTCTGCACTCCCAGCCCTGGCCCCGCCGTTTTATGGCCGGGGATGCGCCGAGCGCCTTCCCCCGGCCAGCCCCGGCCCGCCCTCGCTCCCCGCCTCCCCCCTCTGCCCCCCCCCCGGACCCCCGTTCCCGTCCCCAGGTGCGGAGGGTGGGAGCCCTGCCTCGTCCCCCCCCCGTCCTGCAAAGCCCCGAGGACAGAATCCGTCTCTTTGCTGGGAAATCCGGATTTCTGTAAAGACGAGAAGAAATGGTAGTGGGCAGCGATGTGGAGTCTCTGCCCGTTTCCTAAAAGTTTTTGGAAGCGGCTTAAAAATCTGTCTGCGACAGAGCTTCCGACCCTCTTTATCTGGGAGTTTATGGACGTTGAATTTTGTAAGGGCGGATGGTGGAATTTGTACTTCACCTGACCATCAGACCCTGAATATAAATCTGCCCCACACTGAAAAAATAAAAAAAAATAAAAAAATGAAAAAAAAAAGGAGAAAAAGGGACTTTTTAACACCGTAACTCTTTTTTACCTCCAACTTTTAGGGTGATGGAGGTGCTGGGCTCAACAGGGATTTGAGCATCCACTCTGAAAATGGGCTGCGGGCAAGTTTGGGTCAGGGTGAGACCCGGTGTGTTTCTGTCTTGCTTTTCTGGAGGCCTGATCCTACGTGGCTGCAGCTTCATTGAATGTTTCCCAGGCAAGTTTTAGGTCTGCTGAGCTGCAACTCTTCGTCACCAGAAGATGCAGTGACCCCAACCCTATTCCAGGTGAATGGCTCAGTGCTTGAGGCCACCCTCCCTCTCACCCACCTGGCCCATTACGGACTTGCAGAAAAGCAAAAGACACACAAAAAAGCCTCTCTGTACCAATCTCTGTGCTTCTCCCTGGCCAAAATCCTGGTGGCAGGGTCTCAAAACCTTCCCTGACACCAGCTGTGGAGCTTTGGGACCGGGGCAGATGTGAGCAGCTCTGCGATGCGTTACGACCCAGCAGGGCAGCAAGGACAAAGGCTCTGAGCTGTGTGGAAAGGGGGTCACTCTGGGGGCTGCATTAACCTTTATTTGCTGGAAATACTTAAATTAAGCTTCTCCTCCGCCCACTTCCCTCTTTTCCCCAGGTTGGTCAGAAAGGGGCCTTTTGGAGAATCAACAGTGCTCCACCAAATTGAGCTGAAATCACCCCAAAAATCCAAAATGCAGGGAGAGCAGAGGCAGAGGCACGCTGCCTCACACACAGCACACGGGCGTGCCTGGATCTGGATCCTATTAATCTTGTTTCCTTAGGAAACGAGCCTAAAAATAACCTGAATTTGATAGTGCTGTCGGAAGGCTACAGGAGCAAGGCTGCCCTGGGGGACTGAGCTGGAGGCTCCTCGCAGAAAATACTCCTGGAGGTTTTGGGAAGCCCCAGAGGAGCCGTACTTGGCTCCAGCAGCCCAGTTGCATGGCTCCAGGCTTGCAGCAAGCTCATCAAGGTGTGAATTTACCTGGTGTCTGTGCCAACACAGCCTGGAGGAGTTCAGGCCTCCTCCAGACACCCCTTGGACCAGAGGGGTCCGTCTCTCAGACTCATTTTGCCTTCAGCAACCTTCCCGACCACGCGCTTTAGTGCACCATCCTCTGCATTGCCAAGACCCGGGTTGGTGCAAAGGTTTCCACGAGATGACATGGAAATCACCCAGTCCACTGCTGGCATGGCTTGAGCAACCTGAAGCAGGATCTGAGGAGGAACGGAGGACAGATGGGGCCGTGGAGGCAACGAGGGGGGCTGGAAGCTCAGAAGAAGTTGCCAAGAGGTTTCTTGATCCAGCCTTTTACGAGTTCTTCTGAAAATGAAGGGAACAAGGATTCGGTTCCTCCTCTGGATTCTTGAGGACTTTTATCAGCCACAACAGTGCAGCATGATTCATCCGCATCCCAGGAGAAGGGAGGAATGGGCTTAATTTGTGTTTGTTTGCATCCACTCTGCTATTTACTGAGAATGTGGTCTGCTGATTGCAAGGAAGGCACTGGCGTAGCTTTCTGCCTGCTATTTCCAGCTCTTCGTGTTTTCTGAGCCTGGGCACAGTTCGCTTCGCCTTGCAGTGACCTCCTCATCTGCAGGCTGGGGGGTCCTGCCCCCTGCAGCCACCCCCAGCATTGCTAAAATCCCATTGTGCTGCTCCAAAACCCTTTGAAAGGTCTTTAAATGTGTATTTTAAGGGCTGAAAGGACTATAAAAGTAAGGCACGCGTTTTTCCATTCCATGATATTTTTGTCAGCTAGGAAGGCCAAAGTAATAAAAAAAAAATAATCAGTTATGCGCCCTGCTCTGGTGATGATCTCGTGATACATCACGTTGCGGGGACGCTGTCAGAGGACTGACGTTGCTACATCTGCTCAATCAGTTTCTTATCTGGAGATAACAGGGGGAAAACGCCAGCCGAGGAAGGAATATTGATGAGAGGAAAAATCCCGTATTTCCTGGAGGTCAGAAGTGTCCAGCTGATTGCACAGAGGGGTTTGGGTTCTGCTGGGTCTCTGCTGGAATTCACAAACCAGGGCGGAGCGCAGGGATCTTCTTCTCTCTTCTTCCTCCGTGCAGCTCTTCTTTCAGCTTTCCTCTTGTTGTTCCCACTCCACGGGCTAATTAAATCCCACCGTGGGGTTTCCAAGTGTCAGTGATAATACCAGAGGGTCGCGGGCGGTCTCACCCCTGGGTTGCTCCCCTTGTGCAGGCAGGAGGGTGCAGCACCCACCCAGCCCCCAGGTGCCCAGAAATCAGCAGCATTTCCCCAACATCCCAGGGACAGCCTCAGCTCCTCGCCTTCAGCCACTGCCAGCTTCTATAAAAAGTGTTTAATCTGCTTCTGCTGGGAGCTCGGGTGGCTTTGCAGCTCTGGGAACAGGGGGCGAGCAGCTGCCTGCCTCTGGCCCCGGCTGTCGCCATCCCGTTTGCCGTGTCTGCGAGACTTCAGGCTGGCATTTCAATAATTTACTTATACATCTTACCTTCCCCATTTTTAGCCACGTCTGCCAACTTGTGCTACAGTCGTTGTGTCCTTTCTGTGACAGATCGGTTTGGACAAGGAAGGAAAAAGGTTGAGCTTAATGGTGCGCTTTAATTGGCTTTTCATTATGGAAGCTCGGATGTCTCTGCAGCAAAGTGCAGTTAGAAATCAGTAACAGATGGGGACCAGGCTGCCAGCTCCTCCCGAAATGTGGGAGTTGCTGAGGTTCAGGGTTTTGGTTTGGTGTCAGCACCACGGGAGGGTTTTCTAGGATTGTCTCTGGCAAGGAAGACACAAACCAGCATCACCACCAGTGACTCCAGGATGATGGAAATATGGCACAGGAGCTCCTTTCCCATCCCGGTGCAGTTTTTGTTAGCGGTAACACGCACAGACACTGATCCCATTTCACCATCTGGAGTCAGGGACTGGACGGACACCTTGAAAGTGCTCATCCCCAAAGCAGGGACACCTCACACCACCTTTTCTCCGTGACCTCTTTCAAGCTGGCAAATTCAAATCATGATGTTGGACCACAGCCCTCCCTAAATTTTTGGCAAGTGCTGTCCGAGCTTGTTCCACGGGGAAGGATGCTGAAGCAGGCTCGGGAGTATTTCACCACGTTTTTGGTTTTAAGGAATTGTTGCCCATGGGAAGAGGGTTTTTCTCTGCCTTGCCCTCCCCGAGGTTGTTCAGGAGGATTTTCTCCCCCAAATTCTCCAGCCCAGCCCCTGCCAGCTCTGCCTTTTGCTCAAGCAGCAACCGTGGCCTTTGCCTTATCGCAGCATCGCTCCCATGTAGGCACTCGGGTGCTCTGCAGAAACAAACATCCCATCCGCTGTGTTTCTAGGATGCGCATCACCCAGCGAGCTGGAAACAGCCCGTGCTATAAAACTTCCCACGTACGCTCAGATTTCCACGCGCCGAGGATGTTTTTAGGTGTTACCCAGTATGCCCCGAGCTTGCATCCCACAGCAGAGAGACGCCATAAGACGAAAAAGACCCGAAGTCTCGACCGAGGTGGATGGCAGGTGGGCTGCGGGAGGCAGCTACGTGAGCCTGGCTGCGGGCAGGCTGTTCCTTGGGCTCTGCCAACGCGGTGCCCCGGGGTGAGGATGCCATCTGGCTCGGCAGAGCAGCAGCCTGAGGACGCTGGGTGCGGAGGGAAAGGAGGGATCTGCTTCAGCACATGCCTGTTTCACAGCCAGGTTTTCTGCAAAGCGTACCGGCAGGCTGCCCGCTGCATCCCGGCTTGGGGATGGGGCCGTACGAGGGTGGGGGAGCACAAGGAAAAGCAAGGCACTCTGAAATGTGGGTCTGGAAACAACACGGTGCTGCCCTTTTGGGGAGGGAGCTGTTGTGACTCTCCCCAGACTGCTGGAGTTTCCTGCTGGCCGCCCATGCCGAGCAGCAGGACACAGCAGCAAGCTCAGGGTACCCCGGAGCAACCTCTTGTCCCCTGTACCCTCCTGTACTCTGCTCTTCTCAGCTCAGAGAAATCCCCTCCTCCCAGCTTAGACGTGTTTTTGGTCCTGTGTTAATGCTGAAGATGAGAAAAAAAAAAAAATCCCATAGGCTCAACATGGTGTGCGGACACCCTGCGAATCACGGAAGGACGATAGGAGCACACGTGTCACTGCAAAGACACGTCCGTGATGACGAAGTTCCTGCCCACAGCTCCGTCAGGCTTGTGATGAGCGTGAGGCATTCTTCCCCTTCTGATGCAGGACTTTTTTTTGTTTTGTTTTGTTTTTTTCTTTTTTTTTTTTTTTTTCTTTCTTTTTTTGCACGTACTGTCAGCGTGAACAGACCTTCAGGTATTTGGTTATGAACAAGACTTGTGATGGCCGCAGCAGCTCGGGACCAGATTTCCAGCAGGTGTAGATCAGCCTTTCCACCAACATTTCCCATCCTGTGCTGCTGGAGGCAGCAGGGCTCGCTGGTTTATGCCTCCTTTCTAGGCTCAGCAGCAGTTTCCAGAACTCGGAGGAGTTCTGGACAATCACACCTGAGTTTTGCACCATGGCCGTGGTTTATGTGCATTGTTTTTATCCTCCCGGTACCATGCAGCAGAAGGAAACCCCAAACCACCCGGCCCTTCCATGCCTGTGCTTCAACCCCTGGGCAATGCTTCCTCCTATAGGCTGTTGTGTTAATTTTCAGCGTTAAAAATTGAGCCTTGCTTGCAGCACGCACAGCACAGGCACTATTGTCACAGCCTGTACGATGCCCTTAAAGCCAAGGGAAAGGATAAGGTGCATGGGACCATGACAGCACCGCCCATCATAGCACAGCTGTGACGAGGAAATAAATAATGATGGACAGAACTTGGTTAAATTCTCCCCAGCTGGACCCAGAAGGGGCTGAGCCCACCAGGCTCAGGGCACCACATCTCCTGGGGGTGGGCTTCCCATCGTGTGGCACTCCCCGATGCAGCTCAGGGCTTTGGGGAGCAGGGGTGGGCAGGAGACGGGCTCTGGGCATGACGGAGGCGTTTTGTCTGCTCAGCTCACCCAAACCTCATTGCTGTTTTCATTCACTCTTTTCCCACCCGAGCATTACCTTGCTCCCCTCGGAGCAAAATGCCACTTAGGAGCTGTTTTACGAGTGGGTTTAACTAGCGCCTAAAGCATCCACAAAGCGATCTGCTGGAAATCTGAACGTATTTGTTCCTGGCATCCGAGTACCTGCCACCGTGTTTCCATAGCGAGCACAGTGCCAGCAGTGGTCATGCCTCTGCTAGAACAGGTGACTCAGGCTTTGCCCTCGCATCACCTGCCTGAAACGCTCGGCTGCCAGCCCTGCCACGTTTTTAGCTTAAATTATTACCAGAAACGGCGCCATGGCAATGCTAGGCAACCCGCACACCAGCACCTCTGCAAAAAGCCTCTACAAATAATGATGGTGGTTAACAATTTCTATCAAAAAAATGTCAAAACATGGGTCAGTGACCTCCTCTCCCTTTGCAAAGGAGAAAGTGGCATTTACAGACCGAGGTCCCACGGGCAGCCTGCGGGACAGGTGAGAGGGCTCGGGGGACAGGCTGCCACCAAACTGCCATCGCCTCTCCTGCACCTGCAAGGGGCCCTCTCCACAGCTCTGGGCAGCATCAGTTTGTCCTTTCTTTTTTCCTTCCCTCCTGAGCATCAAAAGTGTCTTTGTCCACACTCTCGATATTTAAGGGAGCTTGAGGAGGAACATGCTGGATCACGTCCCCCTCTGGAGGGATGAATGCATCAGGCGCTGGGCCAAAAGCACAACAGCTGCTAAAGCCACAGGACCGTGGCTGTGGAAGCATGATAAAATGCTGAACAGGCATAAAATTGGAGGCAGGAATTTAAAGAAGCTCGCTGTGATTACCCAGTAACACATCTGTCTGGAGCATATGGCTCTACCCTCCACCAACATTTTGCTAGTGGCCTTGCTCTGCCCCGTGCCTCCTCTCCCTCACCTAAAGCCACTTTCACCTCCCATACAAGAATTAATCTCTGCTATGGGGTAACTGCAACCCAAATTGCCAGCTGGGATCGCTGTCCTCATCCTGCAGTCCTGAGGACCCAAGTCAGAGAGGCGAGCGGTGTCCCCAAGGTGACAGGAGGAGTGGCAATGACCGAGGAGGTAACGTCCTGCAACGAGAGCATCGCTCTCAGCAGTGCTGCAGTTTGGCGCTGAGCAGAAGCCAAGACGCCTTGGAGTTTTTCCATGCACAAAATATGAGATCTCCTCGGCCTGAGCGGTTCAGTCCTTGATGTGAATTCAGTTCTGCAGGTGTGTGTCTCTTTGTTGTATGTAAACCGCCGTGGGGCCAGCTGCGTTAGGGTGGGACATGCTGCCTTTGAGCAGTTATTCTGTGTTGAGGTGAAGACAGCTTCACCAGGGAGATGTCCCTCAAAACTGCCGTCCTGACAAAAAGTTCTGATGCCCATGACTCAGGATTTCCATTTTCTTGGAGAACTCCCAGCCACCTCTGCTAGTGGCACAGTCAGGAAATGGACCAGGGCCACCACCTGAGCCACAAGGCTCTCCTCCCCTCATCCTTTACCCTTCATTACCTCCTCTCTCATAAAGCTCGTCCCTTGCTGCCAATAAAGGCTTGGCATCGTGTCTCACCCACAGCAACGCCGATTTAGAAGCAACTGGATTTAGAAACCAAGGACAGAGGGGCCATCCTCTGCGGAGTGACACGGTTTATTGCCCTCTGGCACTGCACGGACCTCCTGTCAGCAAAAGGGCAACCAGATCTGTCACCGCTGGATGCCACATTCATGAGCAGAACCTGTCAAAGGGCTGGTTTCCTCTCATGTTTTCCTCTCAGCTGCTGCAGGTGCTGTTTATGGGAGTTTAGTGCTGCTGCAAAGACAGGGGCTTGCAGTTTATCTTCCCCAAAGGCACGGTGTGGTCAGGGTGCCAGCATCCTGCTCGCCGTGCAGCCCTGGTCTCCAGCTGCCCGTGCGCCCACCCAGGGCATCACCCACCACGAAGGGTGCCTGGTACAGCCCCAGGAAGCAAAGAGAAGGGAATCAATCATCCGAGGTGGTGCACGGACGGGTTAACCTGTGGCTGTTTGGCAGTGTTACAGGTCGCTGAGAGGAGGAGGAGGCTCTCCTGCGAGCCGTGCTCCCAGCTGCCATCCTGCAGGATGCAAGGTGAGTTGTGCTGTGAGCTCCATTCCCTGCTTGGACTCACGTGCTTTATTGTTTGTGTTGACTTGAGGGAAGAGATAAAAGGAAAAGTGGGCCCATAAACTAAGGATGGGCATTTCTGTCCCGCTGCCAGCAGCAATCCATAGCAGTGCTCGCTGTGCTGGAGATGAATGAGGAGGTTTGGAGGCCCAGGAGCAGGCAGAGCTTTCCCAGCAGAGCTGGGCAGCACCCTCTAGTGGGATCTGTGCCGTGTCCAGCTCTCGGCGAGCATCCCCTAAAAGCAGAGATGCAGAGGGAGGGTGGGGATGTGCAGTCCTTTCTGCTGCTCGTGACTTTAGGGTCTGCTGAAATCAGCAGGGGATGCTCACACAGAAAGGTGAAGGTCCCTCTGGGAGAGCACTGGCGATGCTGAATGGGCTGGTCTATGGATTGCAGAGCAAAAATCACCTCCCACACCATCCTGGCTGAGTCCTCATCCCCTGTATGCCTTGTGGGGAAGCAGAGCTGTTGCCCTGTCCTGCCTCCTGGATTCTCCAAGCACCTCAGGACATGCCTAGGGTTTGCTCACCATTTCCCAAACTGGTTAGGGTCGGGGTCCTGCTGCTCTGCGGTGAACACTCTGAAAAGCTGCAGCCAGATAGGCCCCACATCTTCACCCTGGGTTTCTTTACATCCCATTTCCTTTCTCTTAGTGAGCTGAAGGGAAGGTTTCCCAGCTCTCAGAGCGATCTCCACACCTCGAGCACTACACGGCCAGAGCAGGAGCAGAGCAGAGCGCTGTGGGGTGGCTCCAGGGCGGTCTGGGACGTGGAGAGGCTCTGAGACCCCGAGCAGAGCAGAGATGCTCGGCAAGAAGTGAAGCAGGAGAAGCTGTGACAAAGCCCATGAGTCAAGCAAGAAGCCTGGAGGAATCCAAAATCACCCTATGAGAATTTCCTATTAAATAATAGGAAAAATAACCCCCTTCTCTTCCCCATAACAAACCAGTGATTCTTTTGACCTGATTTATTTCCTCCATCAGCAGCAAATGCTGGATGCTCTCTTGGTACCGTGGCTCTATTAGTGCTGGAGTGGTACATGCGTCGATGCGATCCTCCAGATAAGATGCTGCCCATGCCTGGATGACGGCCACCGAGTCCAGCCCTCCCGGGTTATCTTTAGATAAACCCAGATTGGTTTTTGTAAACTGTGGAGCCATTTGGCTGACCCGGATCCTAAGGCAGTGACTTACTTCCCCAGGGCAATTATATCTGGCCTGAGAAGACGTCGCTTTGTGCTTTTTAATGCTCTGCCTCCTGGTTCACACACTGCCCTTTTGTTCCCGAGCTCCACCTGAGCATTGCCGCCGCATCGACCGACAAATAACTTCTGGAGGTTTTATGGGATATAGAACAGAACAAATGGCCTCCCCTAAAATATTTCCTTTCTTTCATAAATCTTGATTATGCTGCTATATCCTTTCTAGACATATGAAACTGCTCTGAACCCAGCTAAAATTGCTAAATTGCTGCCTTTTTTTTTTTTTTTTCTTTACCCCACATATAATCCCTTTAGGGGGAAGAGCACAGGACAAAGCTGCATCATGCACATGGCATGTTCACAGGCTCCACCTGGAAGCTACCATGAGTGTGGGTCTCTCTGCAGCCCTGGTCCTCCCCCAGCATCTGGTGAGACCAGCAGCAAGATGTGGAGGAGACACCGAGCTCATACCTCTGAGAACATCAGATGAAATCACGGGGAGCCTTTGTGCTGACCCCATTTGGGCCCTTGGAGTAACATTACATCTCTTTAGTGTGGTTCCACCTGACACAGCCTGGCGTAGGGCATTCCTCAGCCTTTCTACTTGTTTTTGCTGATTTCACCCAAGAAAATGGAGAGGGATCATTCTCAGAGCCCAAACACAGCATATGGCCCATAGTACAAAGTTGTGAGTGGGGAAGGAAGAAGGAAGAAGGAAAACGCCAGCCCTCCCGTTGGTCCAGCTCCAGCACAGTGCCTAGATTTATCGCTGTGCCCAGGAAAGCAAACAGAGGGCAAAAGACAAACAGACACCTTGATTTACCAGTGAGATTAAGAGCGTGTTGGCGGAACAAGAGAGTCTCTATAAAAAATGAAAGAAGAGCGGGCGGGTAGAAAAAGCAGTGAAGATGAAACTCAGTGAGTTATCTGGGGCATGTAAGAAAACCATCGGCCCAGCAAAAATGTGAGAGGAGAGCACAGGAGGTGAAAACAGTGGGGAAAAACGAGGCATTATGTTTTATTAATTCTACTGTTTTACATCTAAATAGCATCTCCTCGCGAAGAAGATGGAGAGTGACACGCATGCCTCTCTGTATGATGTGGTTACCCAAGTGGCCCTGAGTCTGGGTGTGGAGGCCATCAGGTAGGGGACAAGCAGATGTCCCCTTGTCTCAGGCTGTGGGGATTCAGTTTTCTTCTGAGGACCACCCAATGGTCCACAGCAAGCCCTTCCTGGGAAGCCCAGGTTGCCACCCGTTTTATAGGGGCAATGCAAGAGCCATCCATTAAACCTTGAAAATACGCTGGGAATGCAGGCTGTCTAACCCCGAAAAATAAGATTCGGCATCAAATGATGACTACAGATCCCCGCAGCAGAAAATTAAATAGCTTAAATTCTCTGCTGTGCCCTGCGGCAGAAACAGCTTTCTGTTCCCTCGTTTGGGAAGGAAGAGGAAAGGAAACTACTGCAGATTGCTAATCTTGGTCACAGAGCAGCAATCAGACACTTCAAGTCGTGTCTGTTTTTGAATCCTTGAGTGTGAATGTTAAAATAACCAAGTTATTGCTGCATTCGGAATTGGCTGGAAAAATTAATGCAAGGCACGCTGTATTTCCACACTTGCCTTTCCCTTTTCTTTATTAGCTCACCTGGACACGCAGTTTCCTAATTTCTCTTTGCATGAAAATTGTTTAAATACTCCCTGTTTTTTTTTGAAAGTAATTCTCTAGGATGAAGAGTCTGCAGCAATTGAGATTAATTGCCCATTTGCATCGCTCGTACAGCTGTTTCATCCCGCTTGCAGATGCGGGCAGGGAAATGCCTGCCAGCAAGGCTCGGCGTTTCTGAGGTTTGTTTGCTTTTGCTTCCCCAGCCTTCAGAAAGCTCGCTGTATTCTCTGCTTAAAATACAGGCTTTGATACCCCGCTGCCTACATCAGACGTGAGGCTCCGGGGGAATATTCCCGGGGAATGCTCTGTCTGGGCGCTAGTGCTACGGAGCTCAGACTGCAGAGCTACAGAGCAGCTTTCTGCAGGCTGCTGGCACTGCCTGGGTAAAGCCAGCAGTCCTTTGCTAATTCCTTCTGTCCTGCATTACTCCTGGATTTTTTTCAGTCAAGCAGGAGGGTCTAAAGCACCTCTGTATGTCTGGGGCTTGTGTGCCAGGCTGGCACCTCAGGATTCTCTAAGCATTAATCAAGGCAGGCATTTACCCCCTTGAACCCTATGCGAGGTCCACAAATAATAACAAAGATGTGCACCGCAGGCTGGAAGAGAAGAGAATCCACTTGGTGAGTGAGAAGAGGTTAAGAAGAGCGAGTTTATGGAAATAATACAAAAATCATGAATAGAAGCCCTGGCGTAGCATCTTTACTGTCCCGCAGTAAATGATACTGTGCTAATGCAGTCCTGCTGTGCGGTGCGATCGTATTTTTCTCTCTTCCAGAATGCTTGCCCCGTCTAATTTACCCTCCAGAGTGCACATAATGTCCTTGAAGCTCACAAATTAAGTAAGCTGTTTTTCCAAGGCACCGAACCCAGCAGGCGTGCAGCAGCTACAGCTTTACTCCGTCATGTTTGGCACCCAGACATTAACACAGACACCTCTGAGTCCAGCACAGCCTCAGTTACCTCGCCAGCATTCCCACCATAAGATGCTGGAGAAGGGGAAATGACCACAGGTCACAGTGGGATGGGATTTGCAGCCACCCTGTTCTTGCCAGCACCTGGTAAATGTCTCAGTGAAGCCAGCGCCGCTTCCCAATGACTTGCTCTTTTATGCTGAGCTCTCCTGAAGGATGGCACGGGGTATGTTAAAACACATAAACTGGTGCAGTGGTTTGGGACAGAGCTTCTCAGCGAGTGGCTGGGGCTGCTCAGCAGGAACAGGGCACGTTTTGGGCTACCAAAGCTGGTTCTGAAGCTGGGTGCACCAGAGATGGGTCTGCCTTCTTCATAGCAAAGGTCGCTCTGCACCGTTCAGCTCACGTGGTTTCCAGGCACAAGGCTTCTTTTATGCTTAAATTATGCATCATGATTATGTGTCTTGCTTAATGAAGGATTGTAATGTGCATCCAGCGTCCCGGCTGGCTCCCACAACTCCTGTTTGTTTCTGGGGCCCTTCGTTGAAGGAAGAGGAATGGGGAGACAACAGTTGCTCTCCATTCGACACTTTGACTTTATAGAGAAGCAAAACAGAAACGGGGGGAAGGGGGGGGTGGATGGGAGGAAGGGGGGGAAAACATTTTACCCTGCTTTGCTCTGCTTTTTGTCAAAACCTCCTTCATCTCCAGCTGCTCTGACGCTTTGCTTGCACCTGGTTTCTGCAGACCTCGGCATTCGCATGAACAATTTCCTGCCCTGACCTCAAGCCGCCTGCTCACGGGCTTCACTCAGGTTCCTCAGGCTTCCTGTTTTTCTCTTCAAGCTTTCATTTTACCAACAAACTGTTTCCTGTTCTAAGGCTTCTTTGCGACTGAAATCCCGCAATTTATCCCCAGCAAGACGCGGCCGGTAAAGTCTTTGAACAACCTTCCTTCCACTAACGCTCTCTTCCTTTCTGCCAGCTGCCTGGATGGGTGATGTGCGAAAATGTTGAGGCTTCACGGAGATCTTTAAGTCTTTCTGGTCCTCTGCAGAAAAGAGGGGATAAGTGGCTCAGCCACAGGCAGCTTTTCAGTTACACTGGTGGGAAGTATTGTGCTTTCTACATTAACTTATCAGGCAGCAGCGAGCCCTCCGCCGCTTCGGCTTTCAATCATTTTCCTTTAGCTGTTGCTCAAGCGCTATTAAAATTGTATTTGTGAGTCCGAGAGCAGTTGGGTCTATGGGCTGCTGTCCTGCCCACTGAATGCCATCAGAGAGCCTGAAAAGCTGGTGGGGATGGAGAAACCAAGATAACCCGGCGAGGGATCGCATTCAAAGAGATGCTGCGGGGATTGAAACATTTTAGCAGCAAGCCCCCCTTTTTCTTATATTTTATTTTATTTTTTGCTAACTGTGTGGCTGAGCTGTCCCCGTCACTAAGGAAGGGAGTTACTGGAGGTTTTGTTTGTTCCAGTCTGTCACAAAGCAACCTGTGAATTTCAGTAGCAGCGAGTTTCTCTTACAAAACGTTCAATTTTCTAATGTTATTGTTTTCCTCCAGGCCGTGTTTTTATTTATTCCTAATTCTTACCAAAATATTTGCATGAAGTATAACCTTTTAGCCTTAGTCACTTTGTTTATTCAATCACACCTAACTTAAGGACTGTAATATAACTGGTGTTTTTTTCCCCGTGTTTATACAGACATAAACTGACATCTCCTCCCTGACAGTTTTGGGTATGACTTGCAGTGGAAATACAGCTCCAGGAGTCTTAGGTCTGACAAAAATAACCAGGCAATGAATTGCTTGTAGCTGCCTTCCTTTTTGGCCTGCCCATGGACGTGGTCCTGATGCTCAAGCTGCTGTGCTCAGCTGGAGCCATGAAAGAGCTTTTGTTTTGCAGAAATAAGGAAACAGCTCTTCAATGTAGAAAATAGAAACGTAGAAAATGTAGAAATAGCCACTCTCTGCCCTGGAGTTTTGCAGATCCATTTACTTCTAAACGCTTTTCTCACCACCAGTTTTGGTTGTCTTTAGTCCTTGGGGTCGGTGTTTCAAGTCCTTGGGGTCGGTGTCTCCAAGTCCTTGGGGTCGGTGTCTCCAAGTCCTTGGGGTCGGTGTCTCCAAGCCCCATTGAGCTGTGCAGCTACTCCCCGACCAGAGCAGTTCAGATGGCTTGAGCAGCCTGTCCTAGCACACATACCCTGGCCGAGACAGGTTTATTCCTGACAAATACTCCTGTAAATCAGACAAGAGATAGATGCTTGTGCCACTCACCCTTGTCAGTGGATGGGTGTGCTGGGCAAGGCTCTGGAGCATGGTGAGTGCTCCTTGAAATGGGAGCCTGTCTGGTAAAGTGGAAGGAGAATGAAATGAGAGATTAATTAGAGAAAATTAAACGTGTAACTTGCTAAAACCTCCATGGGATGATTGGAACTGAGATACAGTTTTATTGTGGGCTGGATGTGCTGCGGTGTCCTGTTTGTCTTGTTCTGGCCTCAGGTCTGTAAGTTCCTTGCAACTCATGCTGTCCGCAAGCCAGCAGAGACCCTTGTCCAGGATACCGGTGTGGGGGCAATGCATTTTGTCAGCATGTAGGAGTTTGTGTGGGGATCAGCTCCACAGCCTGGTTTTGTTCCCCAGGAGCTGCCACTGGGGACAGCAGCACTGGAAGGCTGCAGATCCCCCTTGCTGCCCCCAGGTCCCACCATGGCCTCTCTCTGGAGCTCCCTGGAAAGAGATGTGTTCAACCCACAGAGCAAGAAGCTGCTGGAGACCATCTGTGTCTGGAAGACGGGGAAGAAGAAGAAAATGTCCATTCTCTGTGTAGTGGGTAAGAACCCCAGGGTGGCCAGGAGGCAGGTTGAGCTGCAAACCCAGCTCAACCACCCAGCAATGAAATATCATTTTTATTATATTTTGCATCACATCTGTTTCTAAAGGTTATCAACACATCTCCTCTAACACAACACAGCGTTACAGTCTCATTCTGTCTCTGCGTAGATTTGCTGAAAGTTTCAGCAGGACCCAAATGTTTGATTAGGATCCAAAGGTGCACGTGCTTTGGGAAATTTTGCGTCTCCTTTGATCTATGCACTTCTGGTTGCTTCATCACTCTACAGCATTTAAGAAATTGTTAGCACAGATAAGGTGTTGGTTTATTTATTTATTTATTTTATTTATTTATTTTGACTTACAGGGGAGAGAGTTTCCTGACAATGGGCTTCCAGATAGCCCAGTCACCTGCTATAGGGTTAATTTCTGACAACCTTAGCCACTGTTTCTGGCCTAAATGGCATGCTTCAGCACCCTCTGTAGTCAACAGAGGGCAGGAGGAATATCTCCAAGGGATGATACAGCCACTCTACAAGCAGCATCTAAAATACATGAGTTGCCCCTGGAACAGCCCATGTCTCCTTTCTGGAGATATCTATCTCAGGTGGGAGATCTGAATTAGAATAGCCAGAATGAGGTACAGTGAATTCCTCCCTGATGAACCAAAAGGTGACTGTGAGCTAATTAACATTGGAATTGAATTTTGATGGGATATGTTAATGTGGGTATCAGTCAAACAAGGCGATGCTTTTGGACCGTGTTATAGGGCCTGCAACAGGGCATGTAACTGTCATAAATCCTGTGGCAACGGGGACCCCGTTCCTGTCATCTTTGGATCTTGCTGAAATATTACTCACACGTTACACAGAGCACAATGGCCAGGTTTAAAACTCTTTAGGAATCTCTCCAATGAATTCAGAGTACTCTGGATTAGACTCCAGAGAGCACTTCCAGTATGGAAAGGTTAAATGAAGAGAAAAGCCTCGCAGCACCTCTCCATACAGTGTTCATTGCAGCCGCGACAAAATCAGTGTCTGTCTGTCCACCTGTACCAACCAATCCCACCGAAGTTAGTTATATACTGGGTTTATAATAATATTGTGAGTTTTTTTTGTTTGTTTGTTTTTTTTTTTTTTTTTTTTTTTTTTCTGTCTCTCATCCGCAGTGGATGCCTTTAAGCCGGTGCAGCCATTTCTGGTGAAGGTCAAGGTAGACCGAGGAGAGCAGTACAAGATAGCCTACAGGTGGCCTTTAGCGGAGCTGAAGCTGGTGGATGGCAAGACTCTCGATCAGGTAGGATTGATTTTCTTTTTGTGGCAAAGGACATGGCAGAGGGAAATGAATATGAAGCTAGAGAGACACATGCCAGGATCCATAAGGAGATTTCTTTACTGAAAGCGTTGTGCGGAATTTGGAACAGGCTGCCCAGGGGAGCTCTTGAGTCACCATCCCTGCAGGTCTTCAAGAAACCTGTTGATTTAGAACTTAGCAGTGTGGTGGTGGACTTCAGCTTAGAGGTCGGACTAGATGATCTCAGAGGTCTTCTCCAGCCTGAACAACTTTATGATTCTGTTCTATGATTGGGTCTTCTGTAGCCCAGCCCATCTGCCTGGATGGAGGGAAGAGCAGCAAGACTGCTTCTCTCCTCATCTAGGACTGAACCAGCCTGAATGACACTTAATTATAAAAATAATAAAAATACTAAAAAAAGAAATCAAAGCCCTCTGCCTTCCCTCAGGGCTGTTTCCCAGAGAATGGTGCACTGGGGTCTCTCCATCCCTAGTGAGCTCCTCCATCCTGCTGCACTGCTTTGGGGTTTCTCGTTTCCCTCTTCTCTTCCACGAGATGTGTGCGTCCAGGAGGATGAGGCTGGAGGGATTTCCTCCCTCCTGAGTCCTCCCTCTCTTTCTGCTAGGCTAGCCAAACACTTGGGTAGGGTGAGCAACGAGTAGTTGACCATTGCATTGACACAGCTCCATCAAAATCCCTGGGCAGGATCCCCTTATCCTCTGGGACAACTCCCTCCTGAAGCTCTTTGCAGCAACCCTGAGGCTGGAGAGATGGGCTGCAAGGCACTGCTCTTGTCAGATCTCCAGCAGGACACACTGTCAGACCCATCTGTCAATCCACATTGACAACATTTCTCAACATACGCTTGCATAGGATATTTAAAGATTAAATGGAGGCATTTGCTGAAAGAAAGATTGTAGAGAGGAGTGAGCATGAGTCTGTGCTTTTAGGGTGACGTGAAGGTTTTTGGGAAAGAAAGCATGGACAAGATATTCCCACTCTGCTGCCGGGGCTGGCAGTGTGTCGTTAAAGTTGTTATAATTAGTTTTTTTATTAATGTGAATGTTCCAGGGGCCTTGGCGCAGTGCCTGGGTTTTCACAAGCATAGAAATAAATGAGAAAAAGAACAGCTTTCCAGCTCTGCATCCAGGACAAATAAAGTACATCTGCACAGCATGGCTGAAAGGCAAATCATGCTTGCAGGTTTGCAGGGCATCTCGATCCTATGGTTAGAGCTGAGCTGATATTTCCATTGTCTTACATCTCCCCTTGCATGTTTTCGTCCTGCCTGAGCTTTCTTCTAGCAGATGAGCCTGGTTCCTCCAAGCCTCCTGACCTGCCTCGGCTCCTGACGAGCTGGGATTAGGAGACACCTCCCGGATTGTCAGTCCTTTCCCCCTCATTTGCCAGCACGAGACAAATTGACCATACCCTATCTTACAGGGAAGCAAACAGAGAACTTGCTTGTCCTGATGGCTAAAGCCTTCCTGTGACCCCCAGCCTGGATTCTGACCCACATCATCCCATTTGCATTTGTGCTGTGCCTGTCCTTTAGACTGCACAGCTTTTCTCCTTTGCAGATGTATTTTTAGTGCAGTCACCTCCCCTGTTGACCTTCCTTTGGGCAGGTTAAGCAGAACAGCCTCACAGTCTCCTTTTCCGTGCTGACATCTCTATTCCCTTCATCGGGCCTGGAGCTCTTTTCTTTGCCTCTTCCAGGCTGAATTCACCTTTCCTGAATGCTGGCAGCCAGAATTGTCCCTGTCACTCCTGGAACGGGACCTGGCCTCCAGCTGAAGCTGCTGCACGAGGTCCCCAGGCAGGGGAGAAGTGTGTCAGCTGCAGCCAGGGCACGCTGACACAGTGCCACCATGAGACCCCAGCACCAGATGAGCTTCCCAGCACAGCCCAGTGCTCAAATCAGCACAGTCTTTCCCTGGTGCATGGCTTGGCAGGTCCATGAAAATGCAAATAAGACCTCCCCACCCTTTTCCAGCAGATAGCTGGGACCCCAGCCCATGGGATGACATTCAGGACGCACAGCAGGAGCTTGGCCGTCGTCTGCTCCGCTGCACCCCAGCCCTGGCACCAACAAAATCCTGACACTGCAAGTCCAGAGGTGCTAAAGCTACAGCTCCCTTGACCAAAACAGCATTAATATTTATGAAGCGATTAGCAGAGGCCTCCCTGCTTTAATAGCTCCTCGTAAGGCAGGCTGTAAACCACGTGCCCTGCAAGTCCCCCCCCCAGGCATCGCCGCTCTGCGCTGCTGCAGGGGCTGCTACGGAGCCTGCAGAGCAATGCGGGGGTGAGATGTACTGCTGCAAGGCGTCTGGAAAGCGACCCTAACGGCATCGCAGGACTGCATAAATCCGCACAGACTCTGCGCCTGTTACGATGATTAGTACCGATAATTATGAGAGCAGCTTCTAAATTCTCCAGAAGAGGAGATCAGGCTGTGCTGCAGAGCTAATGAGATGATGCAGGAAGGGGTTTCTTTCTGTGGGATGTTCCTACTTCAGCATCCTCTTATTCTCTCCACCCACGTACACTGCATAGTGGCAAACACAAAGTCTCCAGTGGCTGGAGTTCCCCCTTCATGAGACTGCAATCTCTGGGCATAAAGATAAAGTCATGGACACTTACATGGACAAAAACCACATGGGGAGAGCCTAAGGGTGTTCTTCTTCCAGGCCATGTTCCTGTTCTTTCAAGTGACCTTCTGGAGAAGCCAGGGCTGGGGTGCAGCACAGCAAACGGGGTCATTTCCATCACAATGACTTTAAGAGCAACAGAGAGGGGAAAGCCCCAAACCCGGAGAAAACTGGGAGAAAAGCATCCCTGAGATTTGTGCTAGGACTGGAGGGAGGAGCAGGAATCTCCTCTGCCTCTTGGCCAGCTGAGGTCTTGTCCTTGTAGCACTGACGTCCTGTCATTGATGCCAGGTAGCAGGGGCTTCATGAGCTCGGAGTTTTGCAGAGGTTAACACCGCTTTCTCTGAGCTCCTGCATGTCCTGAGCCATTGCCTGTAGCTGGGGTAACCTGAAGTTCTCAGGAGACCAAACGCAGGGGAGATCCATGCTTGGAGGCAGGTAAAAGTGCTCACAGGAGGGCATACCAGCAAAAAGCTGGCCTGAGAGAGTTTGTCCTGCCCTTCCCTGGCAGCAAATTGGGTAGTAGACGATACAGGTGAAGCTGTTTCTTTTTTTTTTTTTTTTTTTTTTTTATTTTTTTATTTTTTTATTTTTTTCTGGATTTTCCCAATTCTTGAGTGAAGAGAGGTTTGAAATTCCAGGTTAGTGGATGGCAGAAAGGAATATCTGCAGCGGGAGGCAGGCGGGTGCTGGGCTCATTCTGAACTCCAGTAGATTCGAGCTTTCTCACCCAGCACATCGTTAAGCTGCAGAGCTTATTGCCACAGGACGCTGTGGACACCAATACCATGAATAGGTTCAAAGAACTGTTAGAGGGAATCAGGGACAGGAGGTCCTTCAAGGGCTGTTAAACACGGCGCTCTGGATCTGAGCTGCTGGAGGCTGGCAGGGAATCCTGAAGGCAATATCACTCTGGACCTGCCCTTTGAATGCTTTTCTCCCAAGCATCTGCTGTTGGCTGCTGTCAAAGCTGATCAGCATCCATCTGCCAAAACCTGCAGCGAAAGGTGAGAGATCTATGCAATCTGAAAGGAGATCAGTGTGCTGCAGCAGGGCACCAGGACTGGCTGAGTGCTTGGCCTGACCTACTGTGAGCATCCCAGGGTCCTCTCCTGGGGTCAGAATCACTGTGCATCCTAGTTTTCCGTGCTTTTATCATGCCTGGGATTATTTGCAAAGCACCCTGACTGTACCTCTCCAACCCTTCCCAGTTGCCCTGAGAAAGCAGGGAAAGAAGGAGCTTCCAGTAATTGCTGCAGCTTCCTGGGGCCACCGAAATCCCCAGAGCTTGAAACTGCAGCACAGCTGTGTCTCCCTCCTCCTTCAGCCTACCTCTGCTTTTCCTCCCGGCGCACAAGGTATTTTCACAGCATGCAGTGCCTGTTATTAAAACAGGCTGCCGACCTGCGTTAAGTGCACGTGGTGAGGCAAGCGGTGTTTAATTATTGATGAGGTGATTAACTGTTGACATCTAGGCGAGCCTGGATTTTGACCTGCACTTCGATAAGGTTTACAAGTGGACTGCCAGCAGCTCTGACGAGAAGAAAACCTTTATCAGATGCTTGTGGAAGCTGAACCACCGATTCCTCTCCAGGGCTATCAAGTTTGTGAATGTCCCCTCCTGTCCCGTGGAAGGTAATTCATTTCCTTGTCACACTCAGAGTGTTGTTTTATTTTTAATTTATCATCACTGTATCCCTCTGTCCTTGAACCTGTCGCATGCTCTGGTGATTTTAGAGGGCTTCTCATAGATGCTGCCTGCACTCTGCGTCGGGCAGTCAAGTGTTGGTAACACCAAAATGTATTTATTTTACAACCTGCCACTAGTGTTGCATTTGACGAGAAGAAGCCTGTTCACCTCTGAAATTCGTTTCAGCCTTGTATAACATGCCACCATGCCCCTACACACAGTCCTAGAGAGGTGAGTAAAAAACACAGCCAGAGCTCAAATTAAATTTCAGATGTTTGTCCCTTAGAAAGCTGACTTTCCTTTATCCCATCCACACATTTCCTTATTCCATGCTGTTGTTCTAACTGGCCAGCAGGCTGAGACCACTGGACTCGTGTCACTTGTGACTCCAGATGGGACTCAGTGGCACCCCAGGGAGAGCAGAGCTTACGAAATGATGAAATTTGGCTGTACCCACGTGCCCTCCTGTCCACGCAGGGAGACAAAGGCCCCAGGAAGACAGGAAGGATGCTGCAGAGACTGAGAGCCAGGAGGAGCTCAGTGCCTACCAGGAGATGACACCGAAGGAGGCTGCAGATGTGCTGAGGCTGATGGAGGAGTACGAGCCCCTTGTGAACAACTCCGTGGCCTTTGCCGAGCAGCTGAGCAATGACCTGCACGTGCTGGACGAGGTGAGGGGGGCGAGGGCTGTGATTCAACAGAAAAATGGTGCCTGGCATGGAGGGGCACTGGGTCGAGTCACTGGGCATCGTCAGCCCTCCCACGTGCTGGAAGCACTCGGTCTCAATGATATCTTGGTGCTTTGCTGCTTCATCCCAAAGGAGATGATCTCAGCCCAGCTGATCTCAGCATCTGCGATGTGCGATGAACCAGTGGGGCTGCCCAAGAGAGGGGCTTTGGGTGGGACCCTGCGGGCTGTGGGGCTCGGGGAGGACCAGCAGCTTTTGCTGGGAGGTAGCCAGGTGATTGCAGAGGCCAGCGCTCCCTGCAGCCTGGCAGCCCGGCCAGAATTAACATCATTGCTGATGAATATCTGCACCAGCAGCTCTGTTTTCACTGCGCTTGGACATCAGCGTGCGTGGCCTCTTTCCAATGACTGCGGGGGAAACAGAGGCTGACCCACTCATCTGCAGGCACACCAGGGCAGAGAAGCCCGTGGTCGGTCAGCTTTGGAAGGAGTAAAACAAAATAAATGGCAGGCACACAGAGCCTGAAGGCTGCAGAGCCCAGAGGCACGGGGATGTGGGGGGAAATGGCAGCAGTGAGGGGCTGGGATTTCCAAGGGCAGTAAAGAATTTCTTCCTTATATCTAATCTAAATCTACCCTCTTTTAGTTTAAAGCCATTACTCCTTGTCCTATCACTACAATTCCTGATAAAGAGTCCTGCTATTGTACCTGGTGATCGGCTTTTATAGGCAGGTAAATGGAGAACAAATGGGGAAAAAAACAAGCCAAAGGAAATATTCTAAAACATAATAGAAACCACAAACCCTAAAGCCAGCCTCCTTCAGCTCCAGTAGCTGCTGTATTCCCAATTTGTGTCTCCGTATGAGTTATGCTTGGAAACTTAAGTAGTTAATCTGGAAAATCGAACTCCTGAGGGCTGTTCCTGCTTGCTCTCATGCAGGCACTTTGCAACTCCATTTCCCAGCTATAAAACACACTGCAAGGGCAACCAATAAAGCTCTAAGTTAAGTTCTTTGAGTCAAAAGGCGCTGCCGAATACATTATTTTAATGCCCTCTAACGAATAAACATTGCTTACTGTTAATGCAAATTAATTAATGAGATGTTTCTATTTGTAAGGCTTGATCTACGATATTAAGTGTAATTGATAGCAGCAAGTTAGACCAGCACATGCATATATTTAGACGTTTTTTCCCCCACACCCCAGTGATAACACCTTGTGCCGCCGTCGCAGCGCTAATCAGCCTCTGCCAGCCCATCTCTTCTGGGGATGGCCAAGCAGCGTGCCAACAGCCTGGAGGCTTCGGAGGGAAGGAGAGCATGGCCAGGGCACCTGGGGGGCCTGATTTCCACATTGGTATTCCTACGTGCTCGCAGGACCCCAGCACACACCAGAATTCGTGTGTCTCCCAGCGATTTTGTGCACCGTGTCCGGCGGGAGCGCGATTACCGCTGCCCGAGTGGCGATGTTCCAGAGCCCTTCTGCCGGCCCTGCCACCGGTGATGCTTTGCTCTTGGCCACCTCCTGTTAAGCCCTAATGAGACAATCCGAAGGCAGAGCAGTGACCAGCTTGTGGGAGGGCTGTGGCTGTGTTTTAGGAGTGTTTAATACGAAGTGAAGATCCCCGGTGTGCGGCTGGAAAGCGGCAGTCTGGCAGCGGGGCTGTTTGCTCCCTCGCAGGTCCTCGTGCTGGGCTGGGCTCTGGGCAAAAGGAACATTTTCTTAACGTCGTTGTTGCTTTCTGAGATGAATATCATGGACCAGAAAGCCCTACTTCAATACCCGGTTACTGACCTATTGGCAACTGAAATCTCTGCCTGCCCTGCCTTCGTGGGGCTCCCTGTGGAAACGCTGCAGCTCTTTGCAGACAGGCAGCTTCATCTCTCCCTTCTGATAGAGACTGCTACGATTTCAGGCTTTTCTTTTCTACAGGATTTCTCTGACCTTGCCAGACCCTCTGTGAAGCTGTCTACAGCTGATGCCATTGCCCCCAGCCCTTCCTCCCATGCTCTCAGCTGTTTAGCTCCTAAAGCTGTGCTGCATTTGTCACGGGAGGTTGTAATGCACGTTTTGCCCATGATATTGAAGCCACCAGATCCAGGCAGGGGCTGCAGAGTGGCTCTCATGCATTCTAGGAGCAGCTCTGTGATGCTCCAGTGTCTTGTCCTGCACGTACCACCTCTAGATCTGGAGCTACCAGCCCATCCTTACTCCACTAGCAGTGGAGATAGTTTGAAAAAGAGAAGCCTCTTGACATGGGGATTATAGATAGCCAGCAGCTACCGTGCAGGAAACCAGCTTTCAGACACTCCTCATTCAGTGCACAGGGGAGGTCCAAGCTGTGACAACCTGACTTGGGTGGACAAGATTTTGCTTCTCTCCTTCTGAGCATTTCCCATCAGAAAGCCAAGTGTGGGGCATACTGAGTGCAGATGCTGCCCTTCATTTAATAAGAAACTCAACAGATAATTGAAATATCTGAAATGACAAACTCCTTTAAAAGCTTGATTAAGGCAGAGAAAGATAGCAGGCTGGAAGACTCATGCCTCCCATGCTCATGGCTATAGATTATTTTCCTTGATATCCCGCATGGTACTTAGGCCCTGAAAATGATACAATTAACATTTGGAAGCGGTTAATCTCTAGCGGAGCTTGTCATCAACAATTAACATGCTGTTACATCTCCACCACCCGTCAAAACAAATGCCCGAGACCTCCAGGGGCAAATAATGCCTTCAGTTGCCATATTAGAGACACACATATGCGTGTGTCTCCTGCATGATTTAACTGTTTATTAATTCCACTGCCAGAGCAGCTCAGCCTGGCACCTGGGACTTGCTGATGTAGAGTTTGGCTGAGTGCAAGGATAAGACATTGACCTTGTGCTGATAGTGATGCAGGACAGCTGTCTTGCATGTTATGACGATGAAGACTCTGCTTTGACTTGGGAGGATGAAGGTCAGGGTATCTGGCTCTGAGATGGTGCTGCTCAGCCCCTGGCACTGTGCTGAAGCCCTCTGTTTCTCCATTTCACAGGCCAACCTGAGGGCCATCATCTCTTCTGAGAAGCAGGTGACAAAGCTGATGAGCTCCATTGATGAGGCCCTGGCAGAGGTGGCCAGAGTGGAGGAGACCTTGCAGGTCTACGATGAGTTACTGGGAAGCGTGAAGCAGCAGATGGACCACATCCACCAGGAGAACTCCTTGCTCCATCACATCCTCTCTAACAAGACGAAGCTGATGGATGAGATCCTCTTCCTCACGGTATGTGGATTTGCAAAGTCTGTTAAATCTGTTCCAGAAGCTATCAGTGAACCGCAAACCCTGAAAACTATTTGCAAAGGCCACAGAGCCTCTCTGGCCGAGAAATGAGGAACTTTGTCTTGATAATATAAGGACGGACACACAGCTGGGATGGGCTATGGGCAGACTGGTGGCAATTACCATGCACAGTGCCCTCATTGTGGCCCAGTGCTGTAGAGGGACCCCCAAAGGTCTTTTTCATGGGCAAGGTGAGCCTCAACCTGTGTAATGCCATATGGAAAGACAAGCTATTTACCAAAATAACACCCCATAAATGCAAGAATTGTGCTGTAATAGCACAGCTAATCCTCACTTCCACTGGCTATGGTGACCTCTACACCACTGACCTTTTTATTTCTTAGCCTTTTCCTTAGCTTTTTTTCTCGATGGACAATTGCAGCCTGGCAGCTGAAGGTAGCACTTGGCTGTTTCAAGCCAGCAGCCTTCCAGGTGGAATGGGAAGGGATGCAGAGCTGGATGTGTTTGCACCCGCTCTCTTCTGGCTTTGTTTTCAGACCCACCTCGACCTCGGCAAGGAGCACTGCGAAGCCCTGAGCCGGGCAGACCTCTCCAGCCCCAGTGGCCTAAAAGCCTGTGTTGCTGCAGCAGAGGCATTATCTGGCTGCATGAACATCCAGATACAGCCTGGTAAGGCGAGGGCAGAGATTTACATCTGTGAAGGGTAGAGACATCAGCTTATCTGCCACTTGTGCTGCTCACGCACCATTTCCCTGCGGCACAGCCAGAGAGATGAGCTGGGACACGGGCTGGCAGAGGTGGCTTTCTTCTGAAGATGTTGCTGGAGCTTCCACGAGCCTCCTTATCTCTCTTTGCACAGTATCACAGCAAACTTTCTTCCATTTGTTGGCTTTTAGGGGGCAGCATTCACCCCAGAACTTACGCTTTGAACACGTCTTGTATTTGTCAGGGTGCTGGGTGACAAAAGGCCCCAGTGCCACTCCGTGCCACTCTAACACCTCTCCTGCTTTGTCTCGAGGTTACCGAAAGCTACAGGCTGTGGCGGAGCAGCTGATCATGTTTGAAACACTCAAGCAGAACTTTGAAAACAGCTTCATCAGTCACATTACGAACATCTTTGAGCTGCAGGTGGGCGTCACTCTCCACACAGCAGCACAGCATTCTGAGGAACTTGACTATCCTGGTAAATTAGCACCAGTGGTGTTGGGGATGCCACCATCATTAATCCTCAGATCACGTTACAAAGAGAAGTGGTTTTGCTTTAGATTTTTTGCTTTACATTTTCTCATTTTAATTCAGGAGTGGTGGTGGCTGTTCATTTGCTCGTTACGCAAAATCCCAGGAGAAAACCCAATCCCTTGAGCCTTTGATTAACATTTTCAAATGTTTGTCATGCAATATAAAAGATCTGGTGGACACGGTGGGGAGAAGTTTGGAAGGACAACGTGACTCTTCTAGATTTCATTTCGTGAAGAGGAGTTGCTCCCAAATCCTTAGCATTACAGCCTTAGATGCTTGACATTGACTTTCAAGGGTTGACCCTGGGGAGAGATGTGTCTGGCAGGGACCTGTGGGATCTCCCTGTGTCTTATCCTATCCACTGTATTTAGCCACAGCATCCCACGTATTACTGATGGGCCAAATCATTCCTCTGGGCTCAGAATTGTTCACCCAACATAGGGCTAAAACTGGAGTTCAAAGTGCTCACTCCGATCCTCTCTGGCCTTTAAATTTGCTTCTCAAACGTTCAGAATTACCAATCCAAGGGTGGTTAGCAAACAACTGTTTTCCAGAACTTCCCGAGGCCATTTTATTCAGCATCCTCTGTCCTTTCTGTTGCTTTAGGGCAATGCTCAGGTCGATGCTCTCATGAACCCTTTTGACAAGCTCTCTGCACCAAGCCATAGTCTCCACCATGAGGAACTGGCACCCTACACCCCGCTCACGGCCTGGCTGAGGAACGCCAACCCAGTTCTCTTCTCTGATCTCCCCAAGGTATGGCTGAAATCCCGAATAAATATCCATCCAAGAGGTCAACTCACGGTGAGAGCTCAGTTTCTCCAAATCCCTTCTTGGCTGTGAGCTTCCAGCATTTGGCATTTCTAGGAGAGAGTCTGGCCAGTTTGGCCACATAAGGCTTGACAGAAATAGGTATGGGACTTGGTGGCAGATACTGTGTTGAAGGAAAAGGTCTGAAATTCCAAAATTTGGTATTGCTGCCGTCATCTGGGCATCCCTCTACTGCATGTGCTTGATAAGATGAACTGCATTCATTCAAACATCATTCATACAACACTTGGGTGTATTTTATTCAAGTGAGCTTTATTTGTAGAGTTCTGGGAAGCCCTTAAAATCCTTGGCAACTTCTGCTAATACGGACATTGTTAAGTGAATTAGATGGTTCCTTGTATATCACTAAGGCTTGGTTTTCATTTTTCTTACTGTCTTTTGCCTTTCCAAAAGTCTTACACCCCAAGAACACCAGGTCCATTTCAGTTACCATCTGCTGACTTTTGCTTCAACTGGGCAGCTGAGGAAAAAGCTCTGAGATGGGAGCTGGTCATGGGGAGATGAGATACAGAGGAAATTCCTGTGCCTGTTTTGTTGTTCCAGGTCTATGCCCAGAACCTCAGCAGACTCTACGACAGGGAAATCAAAGCCTTTTTTGAACAAGCCAAAATGCTCTTGTTGGGAAGAAGAAAAGGAAGTAAGTGACTTTCAGATGTGACCTTTGTGCTGCTGAGCAGTAATTTGTTTGCAAGTAGGGAGCGCAGCAATCATCCCCCATCACGGGTGTTACTGTGCCACGAGCTTCCCTCCTGCCCTATGGCCAGGTCTGCAGCTGGCAGCAGGTGACAAAGTTGGCTCTGATGTGCACCAGGTGGTGTCTGTGTGAGCCATGGCCCCATGTATTATTCAGCATTGTTTAGCTGCTTCTCAGGGCTGTAGTTTCTGTGTATCTTGCCATTTCAGGACTCCCAAATGATGCATGGGTGGCTGGGATCACATCCTGAGGAGCCATAAGCGAGGGAGACATAGGAGTGCCTGGCTAATGCCTGGTCCATATTTCATCCAAGCAGAGCTGGTCAGGCACTTCTCCCTGTAAAGAGATGGCACCAAGCCTGTCCCTGAAGACATGAGTGTATTCATAGCGATATTTGTGAGAACAGAATGATTTCACACTGAGCTGGCTGTGGGGCTGTGTTGTCCCAAGGTGATCATTTCAACAGGAATGGCTGCATCTGACTCAAAATATTCCAGTCAGGTGTTTCTGAAGATAAAAAGAGAAACTGATCTGTCTCCTCTGGAAGTTTTTGATTGCACAGAAATCACATTTTCCTTCAGAAAAACAAAGCACTGTAATGGAAAGTTCCATGCCAGCTTGGCCCAGCTTGAATGTCAGAAACCACTTCGCATGGTGTGTTTAGTCCATCAGAGCACTAGCCTGGCTGCTTTCAGCTCTGCACCTACTTCATCACTTGTCTCCACATCCCAGGAGACACCCTGCATGCTGGCTGGAGAGGGAGGTCAAAGGAAAGAGGGCTGGTGCCTGATGGTGGCTGAAGGAGCGCAGCCAAGGGCTCTGCCTCTTGCCCAGATGACACACGCTGCATCCCTGGGGCTGGGAACGCTCAGCATCACTTCCCTCTTCACCACAGCAGGTTCAGCAGCTCCCCTGGGGCACTGCTGACCCTGCTCACCCCCCTTTGCCCCCCAAGTCTGGGCTGCGATGCCAGGCAGCAGTAGGGAGCTGGATTTTCCCACTAGCTAAGGTACTGACCCTTAATTAAAGTTTTTCCTTTTTGAAATTTTGCAAGTAATGGAGGAAAACACCTCCAGGAAAACTTTTTATAGTCACCACAAACCGATTTTTCCATGCCAGAATGATTTGCCCAACTATGGAGCCAAGAGAGATAATTGTCACCCGGCTGAAAAAAAAATAAAAAAATCAAGAACTCTCCAGAAGACAAAGAATAACATAAAAAGCATTAAAGCACAAGTTGTGCAGGGAAAGTCAATATGACATTATTACTACCCTTGTAATTTAAAAACCAAAAGATAACAAGCAATAAAATCAAAGGGACAGGCTGAAAAACTGGGAGTAGGAAATCATTTGTGCACAATGCTGGTAACCTGCTGTACTTGTTGCTGCAAGCTGTCACTGTTGCTGGAGGATGCAGGGAAGCCTATAGCCAGAAGATAACAGGAAAATAAAACGAAGCTATAATAATAATCCCAGGATAATACTGAGATATAGAATTTCTGGAAGAGGAAGGCATTTCATAAGAGCTGTAAAGGAAGACACTTCTGCCACGGGTCTATTGCAACCTCATCTGTCATCCTGAACATCCCTCCTGGAAGCCTGGCAGATAGGGTAATACAAACAGTTAACAAAAGATAACCTTCCTATCACCCCCCTGGCTCCTTGATGCCTGGACACAGCTTCTCCTAGGGAAATTCCTATTTTTTTTTGCTTAAAAATAGGAATTCCTGATAAAAGAATATGAACACACTGGCAAGCAAGCAAACCCAGGGAATTGGCAGTGGGAAGGCAAACTGCTCCATGGTTTATAAGATAATGCAGCCAAACCCCATTTCCTGAAGAAGGATGATTACTTTTACTTAAATAGAAGGAAATAACAAAGATTGCATGTGGGATGGAGAGGCCCTGGCTCCTATTTGTGAAGTGATTGATGGACTCTGAGCAAGGGACTTCAGTTCTGCTGGGCAACAGGAAAAACACCATCACCCTTTTGTGTCCTAGGCACTGAGCAGGTGCAGACATGGCTGGGCTGTTAAAGCAGACCTTTATGAAGCCAGCCTTGCTAAATAAAGATAGCACAGGACACGTGTCGCAGCCAGTCTACCTAATCCCCCTCCGTAAACACGAAGCCCGTCATCTCCTTTCAGCACTTGGTCCATCGTTAGCACTCATGCAAGCCCCATAAAACAGAAGTAACTAAAATCCCAGGAGAAACTCCTGTGTCTCCTGGCTTTCTTCCCAGGCTTTCTCTAGCTCCCACTGCCTCTTTCTTTCTAATCACGACCCCAGCAGTGAATTTTTAGGGTTGTTTCCCTGCCTCATAAAGGATTGTTTATGTTGATCCCTTCTAAATACCCAACCTGATGATTTGCTGCCTTGTTTCAAGTATTATAGGGCAGTTTACAAAGCAAACCCCAACCTCTTTACAATTGAGTCACTAATTAAATTTTCTCCTCATTTTTCCATTCCATTTTCCACACAAAAACTTAGACCTGTAAAATTATTTCCTGGTTGCTGTGGGGAGAAATTTTTTCCTAGTTTTGCCACTTCTCAGCAAGTGAAATGATCATTGCCTGTTGCATAAGGGTGGGAAAAAATATTAGGAAGCAGCTCGTTAATTTTCTCCATGGTTTTTGCAAGGCTGGGGGGATGAGAAGGGCTGTCTGTCATCTCTCATCCCTTCTTGCTGCGTAGGACATCTGACAAATCCTTTCCAAAGGTAAAGGCCCTGCAGGTATTGGCTCAAATAAGGATATTTTGGATATCACAGAAAATAAAGAGCTGGCCTGAGTCACCCAGGACCTCTGGGGTTAGTGGAATGATACCAACTTTTAGAATTAATTAGAAAATAGGGATGTTTCCCCACTGATTTCTTTCCCTGGATATAATTGTTTTTGATGCACATTTCAAATACATTTTTCAACTTTTCAACTTAAGCCAGGCAGGAAAGGAAATGTTGTGGTAAAAACTGGTAGCGTTTGAAAAGTATATTAATTTCCAGATGAACACTTACAATTGAAGAAAGCAAGTTGCTGAAAAAGCCAATTGTCCCCTTCAGGGATTTGTTTGAATGGCAATTTAGCATAAGAACTAAGCAACAAACATTTCTCCTGAAACTCCTGCAGGCATTTCTGCTGATTTATGCTCTTATCACCCAGGATTTTTCACTCCCCAGTCCTCAATATATAGTACTAAGCCCTAAATAGCAAAAGGAAAAGTATCACAGGGAAACAAGAAGAAAGTAATGACTGAAAAACAGATGAGAAGGTAGATTAAAAAAAAAAAATAAAAAAATTGTATCCCCTGCATATTTGAACCTGATAAAAATCTGTTGGGGGAAAGGCCAAAACACACCAAAGATCAGGAATAAAGATGTTTCAATCCATTAAAGTGATCAGAGGATCTGGAGAGCCCAGGAGGGACAGATGCCCAGCCACCACGCTGTGCCTGTTGCAGGTCTTCAGGAGGGCTTGGAGAAGCCGATGGTGATGGGGAGCAGGCAGCACCCTCGCTGGAGCCTCCCAGGGAGCAGAGAAGGACAGGAGGACACACCGGACAGAGGAAACGTCATCAAGGTCAGGAGATGAAGTTTTCAAAATGTTTCACATGTGCCCAGTGCTGCAGCACATCCCAGGGCCATTTCTCCAGTCTTGCATACCTGGGGCTGAAACAGAGGTGTTCTGTACGGCTGGCACTCTCCTTGTGGTGGCTTAAATGTCACTTCAGGTGGACATGGACACCCTTCCTGGTGTCCTCAGTGTGTGTTGGGAGTTTTAATGTGCATGCTGGTTTCTGAGCAGATGTTGGAGCAGGTGCTGCGAGAGCTGCAGCCCCTCTGCACCACGGAGCAGCAGTTCATTGAGAAGTTCTTCCACCTGAGCCAGAACACGGCCGAGCTGCAGGTGCTGGAGGTAAGCATGGGGACCAGGTCCTCTCCAGTGCCACTGGCCCATCCCTCTAGCTTGATACAAGCCTCATCAGGCACAGTGGGGTGTCTGATTACCTTTATCTGCTTACCGGAGCTCTCCTGGGCTCTGGTCCTCTGGCAGTAGTCAGCGGTGTCAGGACTGCTGGTGGTGTTGAGACTCCCTGGGGACAAAAGAAAATTGAACTTAAATGATGGTTTCAGCAAGATCTCGGCATCTCTAAACATTGACTGTGGGACTGCATTACGATGCAGCATGACTTCTGCTGAAATGAAACCTAGATTTGAGGAGGAAATTCTTCACTCAGAAGGTGGTGAGGCACTGGGAGAGGCGGCCCAGAGAGGCTGTGGATGCCCCTTCCTTGGAGGTGTTCAAGGCCAAGTTGGATGAGGCACTGGGCAACCTGATCTAGTGGGTGGCATCCCTGCCCATGGCAGAGGGTTTGAAACTAGATGATCTTTAAGGTCCCTTCCAATGCAAGCCATTTTATGACCCTATGGTGTCAAGCTTTCCTCTGAGAGAACATGCAGATTATACTTTCCACCTCTTTCATCATTTCAGGTACCTGCCTCTAAGGGAGGAGAAAACATGGCATCTGCAGAGGATCCTCCTTGCACCAAGCCTCGGAGCCAGTATGTAGATCACGCAATTCATTGCTTTGATGTGGGCATGGTCCAGAGTGTCCTACAGGGACTGCCAGAAGAACTGATAGATTTATTATTATTTTGTCATTTACGACCATCCTGATTTCAACATTGGTCTCAGGTTTTCACCCTAGACAGCAGCAGAACCCAAAGGCATCATAGCTGGGCTTGCAGAGAGGCAGAGTGCTTCTCCCCAGTGCAGTGGCTCTGCTTCAGGGGGGTTACAGAAAGTGGGGTTTCTTGGCATCATGCTTTCATCAGCTTTAGTTCCCTAATAGCAAGATTGCAAACTGAAAGCTTATTATGGAAAAAAAAATAGAAAAAAATGCCAGCATAAAACCACAAACTTTCCATTTGGATGGGAAAACAGGACCTCAGTGTCCTCCCACAGGCAGAGATGTGGAAGAGTTGGAGGACTCAAGCAATAAATAAGTTCCACTGTGATACAGAAGGCTTTCCTTCTCCCTTATGTAGCTTTGCACATGCCTCTCCAGCTGGCCACAGCATCAGTGCTCCTCCCCATTTAATTACTTTATTTTTATTTTTAAGACTAGAAGAACCTACAACCCGGCTGCTGAGTGAGATTTTCAGTTCACTGGAGCCCGAGCTGAGAGGCTTCCTAGATGTCTGCAATAAGACCCACCCCTTCAGCTGCTTGCAGGTCCTGGTTACCTTGAGTGACTCCGTCTTTGAGATGTGGGGCTCTTCCTCAGCTCCCCCCTCATCCTTCCTCAACACTGTCCTGGGCAACATGCTGCTGCTGGCCAAGAGCAGCTTCAACAAGTGCATTGTGAGTGTTGGTAAGAGCAAGGCCAAATAGATATGGGTGGTGGTTGACCTCCTCCAGGGTCTTCTAAACTTCTAACGTGGGCTTTACTGGTAGTGCTGGTGTGTATCAGATGTGGATCTGACTCTGGTTTTGGGAAGACTTAGCCCCTCATTGATTATGTCTGAGAGGTGAAGCACAATAAAATAAAGTGCCACACGTGCCTGCTCTTATCAGAATGAGGAAACTGGAGGGTTTTTCCCCATATACTGCTCTGGGAGGCTGTTGAAGCGATGGCTGCATATCAAGTTGTTGCAGCCAAGCTCTTCTGCACTCCTGCTGGCACAGCAGGACTTGCTCAAGAACCAATTGGTAGGGAGGAGAGTGTGGGGTGATCAAGATCCCATCAGAAGTGAAAAACCTGGCCCTGACACTGCTAGGTCAAGGGAAGCCACATGCTGGCATCAAGGGCATCTCTGCCAAGACCTGGGGCAGACAGCCTGTTCCCAAACTGGCTTGAGAAGTGCCAGAATTAGCAGAGGGGAGAGCCTCTGTCCTTTGGGTGTATGTGTGAGGAGGCAGAACTATGTCTGAGCAAAGAACCACGCAGCCTGAGACCAAGCACACCAGCTCCAGAAGAGCAGCTAGTATGGTTTCAGACACAGCCAGAGGCAAGGAAGCTCACCTCTTCCCATAGACTCACGAAGGGAGGCTGTTGCTGCTAGTCCGGCCTTGTAAATGCAGAAAGCAGTACACAACTCACTGCTTTGCTTGTTTTCTGGCCTGTGGCTTTGCCTGTTGGAAGATGGGGCTGGGGCCACGACAGACCTGAGCATATTTTTTTGTATCATTGCCAGGGGACCTTGTGCAAAGAAATCAAGGAGGCCAAGGCACCCAGCAAGTTGAGAGGTGGGATCCTGCCCTCTGTGAGCCGCTTCGAGGAGTTTGTGAATTTCTCAGAGGAGGTGTTCAGGACAGCTCAGCGCAGAGGGGAGCTGGACAAAGCACACCTCAGGCTGGCCAGCAGCGTCTTCAGCAGCAGTGAGTACAAAGACTGGTGGCAACCATAAGGCTGCAGCCTCAGGAGTTATCAGCAACCAGCTGAGCCACCAGAGCAGGGTACATGCAGGCTACCTGCCTCCTGAACACTGCTTGGGCTGGATCTGCCTTCCCCAAGCAAAGACCTGGAGCATCTGACAAATTCAGACTGCATAGTACAAGGTGCATGCTGCCTGGGATGTTTGCAGAGGCTGGGACACAAGCTTAGCTCCGAATCTAACTCCAGGCTCTCCGCTACAGAGGAGATGCTTCCCACTACAGATCAGACTTCTTGCAAGGACAGGTCTCAGGAACACCAGCAGCCAGAGAGTAACTTTGCCCCCAAAGTACTAAGACAGAGGGAGAGGGGTTGGGAGAGCCATGCAGGCAGCTCTCAGTGGGTCCCTGGCTGTGGGTGCAGAGACCCCGCTTCCCAGCCTGGAGAAGACCTGAGGCACTGCAGAAGTAATAAGTCCAAGCCTCCAAGAGCATGAGGTGGTGCAGAAGGGCAGCTCCTATCTGCAGATGAGCTTGGGGTTGGAGCATAAACAGGCCCTACCATGCTACAAGCAATCTTTAAAGCAAAGTGGGTGAGATAGGGAATAAAGCTAATGAGCAAGGGCCAGTATTTGCATTATAGTTCCTCCCTCCAGCATTTCAGGGGGAGACAGTTCAAATAAGATGGCCTAATGACCTGTTCACCATGAGGAGTGAGAAGGGCCATCTCTGCTCTGCATACACAGTGAGCTACTTGAGCTCCTGCCCTCTCCAGACCAGCTAGCTAGTGGTTGGCAGCATGGCGAGACCTGATGAAAGATTTGGATAGGGCTGGATTAGACCCAAATGTCTCTGCACACTTTTGGGTAAATTATAAAATATTACAGCTCCAAAGCCGGTACACTGCCCTGGAAGGCAAGGCAGTCGGACAGCTGAACAGCCTGTGATGAAGCTTACCTCAGCCCTTGATTCTCTCCATACCTGTCCCTGTCTTTTCAGTCAATAGCCTGTCCTCAGCAAATCTCAAGGCGAACACAGACATGGTCATGATGGAGAATTTCCACCACATTCACTGCTTCCTGTGCCAAAAGAAGATACAGTGCCTGGAGGACAAAAAGAGGGAAGCCAAGCAAAGGTATAGTGAGCACATGGAGAAATACGTCATCACCTACCTGGGCCAGCCACTGGAAAAGCTCAATGTGAGTACAGAATAAACTGACCCATCAAAAGGTCACTGCAATTCATAAAGTCACGAATTCACAGGACAGGGTCCAGAGGAGGGAAATCAAATTTAGAAACATGCTTGTTTCTTTTTGCACAGCTGCCTGGACTAATCAGCCTAGGAGAACCTCACACTTCCCAGGTGACTGCTTTGCGAACTGAGCTAAAAGCATCAGGCTTCGCTAACTCAACCCGGCATCCCCCTTCCTCTGAGATGATGGCTGCTCTCAAGACCCCTCCGTGCTCTTCTTCTTCTCAACCCACTCACTGACCTAAAATATCTCAGACTGAGTTCAGCTTGAATCATTTATAAGACCTGCTCCTTTCAATTTGTTTGCAGTCTTCGCTGTCAAACATCTTGTAGGTTTGACGGGAAGATCATCTCAGCATCTCATGCTGCTTTCAGCAGTGACACGCCAATGTCTTCAAATACTTCCTCTGTGAGGGAAAGCAGAATTTCATTGCTCCAAATAACATGAAGGTACTTGGTGTTCTGCTCAGACACCTGACAGCCACCTCTAACAGCCCATGTAGCTCTCCAGGTTTGAGCTCAGTTCAACACAAAGGGTAGTTGCAAAGGCACTGAGTAACCTAGGAGCCCACACCTGTTTTTGAAAGAAGCTTGTAACTTTAGGAACCTCTTTCTCCTTGAAAACCCTTAGGATTTAGGATATTTCTCCACCCCAAACTGCAGCAGAAATACTCAAGACAGCCTACAGCATATTGGGCTGTATGGCAGCAGATCAAAGGAAGATATTAGTCTTTTTTTTTTTTCCCCTTTATTAGGCCAGATCTGAAATCTTGTGCCCAGCTTTGGGGCTCCAGATCATGAACAAGCTCACAAGGGGGCCACCAACATGGCCAGGGAACAGTAACGTGTCCTGTGAGCCTGGCCCTGGAGAAGAAACAGGTTTAGGTGTACTCGACAGCAACCTTCCCTAGGAGGTAACTGAGAAGACACAACCAGGTCCATCACTGAGATGCATAGCCGAATGATGAGAGAACAGTTAAATACTGGGGGGAGGAGGGGAGGCTGATAGCTAGAGAAAAAAAAAAGCACGATGAGGATAATAAAACACTGACAGTCTGTCCTTGAAGATTTTCAAGACCCACCTTCAGAAGTGCCCCAGATACCTCGGGTCTAAATGCAGGGGTGATCCTGCTTTTAGCAGGAGGCTGAACTAGAGGCTGACTGAGGTCCCAACAGATTCTGTGTCTATAAAAGCACATGCAGAAAAAAAAAAAAAAGAAAAAGCCCTCTATCAGCATTGAGCCTTTCATGGAGCTACCCCGCTCCTGGTATTTTCTCCAAAAACTAGCTGAGGTCTGTACTCCTTTGGGTTGGCTTAGCCCTGGGCTCCTAGAAGTGACAGCCATGCCTGTGGCTGGATACACACTCCTTTTGAAACACCTCCTTAAGGGGCAGCCTTTCCTGCATACACACAATATCCTCAAAGTACTGAGAAAACTGAAGTTCATTTTACAGTTTTGCAGATTGTGATCCCATTTGAATCCAAACCCTCTCTAGTGAGGTAGACTGCGTGAAGCCCCAAGGAACACAAGTAACTTTTCAGCAGTCCCGTTGCTCCATGGTAAAGCCACCCCTAGAGATCCCACATGCTGAGCAGGGAGGGAAAGTAGAACTGATGAAATGCCCTAAAGCACAGCCAGGCCTGCAGAGCAGCCCTGCTTTCCTGGAGGACGAGTGGTCTGATACTTCTCTTCCACTTGGTCATGGGAATGGGACTGAGGACAGTGGCCAGGTTTCATCCCTGACACCTTCATGCAGCTCATCAGTGGATGTCTCCTTGCTTTTCCAGCACTTCTTTGAAGGGGTGAAAGCCCGCATCGCTCAGGGGGTGAAAGAAGAGGAGGTCAGCTTCCAGCTGGCCTACAGCAAGCAAGAGCTGAGGAAGGTCATTGAGAGGTACCCTGGCAAGGAAGTAAAGAAAGCCCTCGAGACCCTCTACAGGAAAATCCACAAGTATCTCTCCCCAGAGGAAAATCTCCTGCCGGTGATTGATTGTGGTGTTATCTGGGTGTGGTGTCATGATTTTGGGGGGAGTTCAGGGCTGCAAAGCAGTGGGTCTTCTCCTCCTAAAGTTCCTTCCTTCTGGCTTGTCCTGTCATAGGGTGGCAGAGCATACATGGCTTATCTTCTTGCAGTCAGCCCCCACGTACAGCTGGCACAGGCTGATGCTCTGTTTTTCCCTAGGTGGTGTGGCACGCCATGGAGCAGGAGCTCATACGTCAGTACCAAGAGCTGGAGGATCTGATCCAACGTTGTTACGCAGGCTCGGGGATCACCATGGACTTCACCATGGCAGACTTGCTGAGCTATTTCAACTCCATCACCCTGTCCAGCGTGTAGAGGCAGATGCCTGTCGATTGAGACCAGCTCAGGGATCCTCTGCAGCTACACCTTCAGGAAGCTAAACTGAAATGTAAAACTTTCCCAGGCTGAATTTTGATATGCAGTGAACTCAACACCAAGGTGCAGCTACCTTGTCAGTATTAGACTAGATCTCCTTTGGGGAAGTGGAGCTTCCAGGGGCAAAGCACAGCTTCCTCCCACAAAGAAATCACTGTACAGCCAATGAAAAAACTCCCAAACCTCAAGTTTCTGCCAAGGTGAGTGCCCGTGCTGTGCATCTTCACCAGACCACTGCCTGCTGTGCCACACAGCTGAATGATGAAAGCCCTCTGCTCCCCAGGACTCTCTCCTTTTTATCTACTCTCAAATGTTACAGTGAACCTGTGCTGAAGCAAGAGGGTCACAATGCATCAAGCCACCCTGATATGTGCAGTGCTATTATATCTAAGCATGCACAATTACTCTGCCAATTGGAGTGAAGTAAATGCTACTGTTTTAGCATCTCAGGGAAAATGCTTCTCAAGGATTATCTTTTTCTTACCCCACTTTCTTACAAAGCATCCCATAAGAATGTCACAGCTTGTTACTATATTGTTTTTAAAAATATGGTCTTCACTCAATTCTTGCATCCTGTGTTGGTGACTTGGAGGCTGACATCCTATCCAAGATAGACTTGTCTTTAAAAAACTAAAGACTCTGAGCTTCTTGGTTCAACACAAAGCAAATAAGAGCACTGCTCACACTGCTCAGATGGTTTGATATCATGTAACTCCCTAAGATCTCAAAACAGATAGGAGCCATTTCCCAGACCAAAGGACAGTCTTTTTTTCCATAGAGTCTATCTAAGAGAAGCCAACTCCTTCCCACCTCCCCCCTTCCAAGGACGTTAGCCCCATCCTTACTGCTGCTTCTTGGACTTGTTGACCCCAGATCAGACTACCTGATGTTGATCTAATGGGTCAGTAAGCACACCATCACCATGCAGGTCCATAAGGGTGAGACAAGGTCAAGATCCAGGCCAGCAGTATCCATGGTCAGGCAAAAACACATTTGAGGGTGAGGTGGAGACCAGCAGCCCCACATCATCACTCAAAGAGAGGCTGATGGCCCTGAGCTGAGCTTAAATTGGCTCCTGGGCCCATGGGTGTGGGGTGGAAGCCCCAGGTGAGGCAGCTTGGAGCTGATAAGAGCTATTAGTGCCCTCAGTGTTGGTGTTACTGGCACCTGTGAGAAGAGCTTTGAGAGTTTTAATAAAGAAAAAAGAATATAGGATTTTTCAGATGAAAGTGAGGTTTGGGAAGCCAACAATAAACAAACAAACAAACAAATAAATAAATAAAAGCAACAGCCTTTTACCAAGCTCTGTCTGTGCAGCACACACCTATCAACCTGCTGGTACCTCCTTTGTATGTCCCATTTCCACCTCAGCTCTGCGTTCTCCAGCATTGGAAAACCCACTGTGACCTTAAAAACCATGAAGGCACGAGGGTTCTGTTGCATGTCCCAGGATTAGTTTATCTATTCAGCTCCTTGCTGGTTGACAACAGGTGTTCAGAGACAGAAGATAACCCACAAAGTAACTTTGGGGGAAAATCTGTGGGTTAACTTAGACAACTGGGGGAGAAAAATCATGGAATTATAGAATTACAGAATGTTTTGGGTTGGAAGGTACCTTTAAAGGTCATCTAGCCCAGTCGATCTGTGCTGTACATACAGGATACAAAACAGGCATTTTGTTCCCTCCCAGAATCCTCCAGATGTCCTTTCTCTCAACTTGGGGCAGAATGCAATACATCACACTGCATTTTCAGCTGTGTCCAAATTTCCACATATTAGAAATTTGTTTTATTTTTTTATTTTTTTATTTTCCCCACTGTGCACAGCGAAGCATGGGCAGTTTGCGTGCAGAGGGTCTATGCAGAATGATTTTAACACAGCGTGTCCTGTGCCTTGAACCACTTCCCTGGCAGCTTTTCCCCAGTCTGAACAATTTACTCCCTTGGAGCCAACTGCCCAGAGAGCTTCAGACCTTTCAAAACTCCATGCTATTTTTGGCACGTTTGTTTTCTGTAGATCACTAACTCTGCCTCAGGCCATGGAGAGCCTCTTTGGAGGAGCCTGTTTGCAGGAAGGTATCTCCAAAAAGGTGTCCAAAGCTGTGCACATCACCCTGAGGTTCCTTTGCTATTGCTTCTTGCTATACATTGGCTGTTAGGACAGCAAGTGTCTCGCTGGGCAATAAGACCTCAGCATGGTTCATGGTAGAAAATAATTCTGGAGGCAAAAAGGAACATTGTCTGCTGCAGGGGAAGGGGCTGCTTGCCACAGCTCTTCTCTAGGGGCATCCTTACCATCTTCTTAACAGTAAGCCACCCCAGTCTGAGCAGCAAGCTCAATGGTGTGCCTTAGTTTAGCACATTAACTCAGTTTTCCCTTGCAAAGAGTAAGTCACTAAAATAGCCTTGATTTTTTCAAGCAACTCTGTGTGGTTGGACTTTCAGGTCCCTAAGGTCAAAGTACACCTCTGTGGGGAGCAGTGCTTAGAGCTCCTGTTTCTAATCAACGTTTATTTTATTGTTTTCCCCTTTCTCCTGTGACGTTACTCCTCACACAGCTCAGCTCCGGGCAGCAGGAGGACGGTTGTAAAGCCAGGCACTCTCCACCACTAGCTCTTCTGCTTCTCCTGCAGGTACTCAGCCTATTTTTATGATCTGGTTTCCTTGTGGTGTTTGCAGGCTTACTGGTCATGCAGGAGGGGAAGGTCTTGGGGAGGTTTGTTGCAGGCTGGGCCCTGCAGCTCAGGAACACCCAGGAGAACTTCCTGGGTGGGAAGGACTTTGTGGAGGTTCTGAGCCCAGGCTGGTCAAACACCAAACGCTGTCTGTGAGAAGGAGGAGTGGTGCAGGACAGTGGGGTCCTGCTCCAAGTGAGCTCCTCTGACCGTGAGGACCAGATGTCCCAGTGAAGCTGTGCCTGGTTTTATGCTGACCTTGCTCTTGTGTCAGTGGGGCTGAAATCTCTCCTTGCCAGCCGTTTCCTATGCACTCTGCTGCAAAAGGGCAATGCCAGATGGTATGAATCCAATATAGAAGAAAATGCCAAGGGCAACCCTGTTTATATGTACAGTCTGGGGGAGGAGAGGCAGGAGAGCAGGCCATAGAAAAGGATCTGGGGGTTCTGCTGGAGAGCAAGTTGAGTAGGAGTCAAGTGCGCCCTGGCAGCCCAAAGGGCTAACCATACCTTGGGGTGCACCAAACACGGCATGGCTAGCTGGTCAAAGGAAGGGATTGTCCTGCTCTGCTCTGTGCTGGTGCAGCCTCACCTTGAGCACTGTGTGCAGTTTTGGGTGCCACAACTTAAGAAGGACATAAAACTGTTTGAAAGCCCCCAAAGAAGGACTACAAAGATGGAAAAGGGTCTGGAGGGGAAGACGTGTGAGGAGTGGCTGAGGGCCCTGGGTTTGTTCAGCCCTGAGCAGAGCAGGCTGAGGGGAGGCCTCATGGCGGCCTGCAGCTCCCTCACAGGGAGCGGAGGGGCAGGCGCTGAGCTCTGCTCTCTGGGGACAGCGACAGGACCCGAGGGAACGGCATGGAGCTGGGACAGGGGAGGGTCAGGCTGGGGGTTAGGGAGAGGTTCTGCACCCAGAGGGTGGTTGGGCACTGGGACAGGCTCCCCAGGGACATGGTCACAGCACCGAGGCTGCTGGAGTTCAAGAAGTGTTTGGTCAACACTCTCAGACAGAGGGTATGATTTTTGGGTGGCCCTTTATGGAGCCAGGAGGTGGAGTTGGAGATCCTCGTGGGTCCCTTCCAACACAGGATGTTCTATGAATATATGAATTTATTGCTTCTGTACTTGTGCCACCTGCAGGCCAAAAGAAAACCCATTTGATCTCCATTGACAGTTCAGTTAACAGCTTCCTGGATCGTTTCCCTTTGCAGCTGGGTGCTCCTCACCTTCCTCTCGAGTGGTTTTGCACTCTGTTCTCAGCCCTGGGACGATGTCCTGGAAGGAAGAACACATGAGTCCACCCCCTTGTTTCATCCAGCGCCTGGACCACCTCGTGTTGACTGTTAAGAGCATTGAGGACACTGTTGCCTTCTACTCCAAAGTCCTGGGCATGGAAGTGGTGACTTTCAAGGTAACATGGGGGAAAGGCTGAGGGGAGCTAAAGTAGTAGTCCTGAGCCAGTGGCTGGTTCCTGTGGATCTGACAGGAGAAATCTTTGGGATTTCTCCTTGGTCTGGGGATAGTAGAGCTAACAAAGTCAGGCACTTGCACTCACATCCCAGGGCTACAGTGAGCATCAATCTGCTCTTCAGATGGGCACAGGTGGAAGGTCACTGCCCTGCGTTTCCGTGGGGATCAGGTCTCGGTTGTCATATAAATCTGAAGAAATATTGGGGGCCTGCAAAGAAAAGATGTGTCAGAACCTCCTTCCTTACCATCTTCCCACTGCCTCATCTTGGTTCCCTCCGCAGTTCCCAGCGTGTGCATTATTTTTATGGCTGTCCCACAGGCAGGATGGAGGGTGCCCAGAACTGAAAATTCTCATCTTTATGGCTTAGAAGCAGCTGCAAGTGGCCATGGGACTTTGTTGGGTCACTGCATCTCCAGGGATGTGGTGGGAATCTTGCAGCAGTCAACTCTTGCCTTGAGTTATCCCAGCAAGAGCCCAGAGTTAGCAGGACTACAGCCATGCCCCCAGGACTTTTAGGACTACACAGCTGAATGGATGTTGAAAGCTTCCAGCCCAGTAAGTCTCTTTGGTATTGATTCTTTTTTTTTTTTTTTCTTTTTTTTTTTTTTTTTTTGGTGGGGACAGGGAAATCGCAAAGCTTTACGTTTTGGCAACCAGAAGTTTAACCTGCATGAGGTTGGGAAGGAATTTGAACCCAAGGCTCGCCACCCGGTCCCCGGCTCTGTAGATATCTGCCTTATCACACAGGCACCCCTGGAGCAGCTTTTGAGTCATCTGAAGGTGAGCAAGGTGTAGAGTGTGCACAGGGCAGTGTAACCCTGGGAGGCATGAGGCCAGAGCCTCACAAGTGACACTTTAAAGGTCTGTGCTTTGGGGAATGTCAGAATTTTCTCATACAATGTCGCATGCTTTTAAGGCTGGAGGGAAGAGTGCACAATGACCTGATAAAAATCCCTTGAGCATTAAATCCCTGCTCTTATGTCTCCTCCCAGGCCTGTGGGGTGATCATTGAAGAAGGTCCTGTGGCCAGAACTGGTGCCGTGGGTCCAATAACATCCATCTACTTCCGAGACCCCGATGAGAACCTGATTGAGGTTTCTAGGTACAGCACAGACATGAGTGCAGTCAGCGGAGGGGAGCCCTAACCACAACCCGTACTCTCAGCCTGGGTCCCAGCAGGAGGTATGATGCAGAGGCCAGGATTTTGATGGTCTATATACAAATTCAAGCTTTCATTTTGTAAACCTATGACAAGTCTCAGCTCCCAGCTGTAAAGCTGCATGAGCCTCGAGAGCTTTCCAAAGGCAGGATCAGCCCCAGCTTGCTCTGCACTCACCCCTGGATGTGAATCCTACTTCTATAAATCAATGTCAATGGAGACTTCATGGCTTTCTTGGGAGATCCATCCTGCTGTAACCTATCTCCTCTCTGGGAACTGGGAACTGGGTCTCAGCGTCTGACACACAAAGTGCTCGTGAAGCTGTGCCTCATACTCAGCTCTGCATAAATACTTGAATATTTATAGGGTTTCTGTCACCGGGGATGGGAGAAAGCAGCAGTGAGGAGCAGCAAGGAGGTGGCTGTAAGGAGGGGAGGGTTTCTAAAGTCATGGAGCTCACCTAGATTTCTGCAGGGATGAAGGGGAAATGAGGTGCTAAGAAGACAGTGGCATCAGGCACAAAACTTCTATGTTGGCTCTCCTTGCAGCTCAGCATGGTTGTCTTGGACTGTCATCTGGGTTTCCTTCTTTCTTTAATACTTCAATTATTTAAAAAGCATGAAGGAACAAAGAGGGGTTACTTGTTTTTTTTTCCAGGAGAGCAGTTCCCCAGCTGGCCACACTGCGGTAGCAACGTTATCATCAAGGAAACAGTGCTGGAAGGCAGAGAGAACTCTTCTGACCTCTACAGTCAAAATCACCTCTAAAACTGAAATAATCAGTGAATTGATTTTTTTTTTTTTTAAATGTCATTTCGTGGAAAATCCATCTCCTCCATGGTGGAAGAAAAGAAAATCCCTAATAAATGCAGTGCTTCCAATGACCCAAATCTTGTGTCAGTGGTGGCAGTAGGGATGAAAGCTGCTTGTAGCTTGCTTTGAACCATTTGTGGGAGTGAGCCATAAGCGCTCCCCTGGGAGGAGACACCACAACTCACCACATTTGCCCTGTACATGCAGAACAGGAGGGGACCGCTGGGGAAGGGGACCCGTGGGAAAGGGGGAGCCCCTGGGCAGTAGCCCCGGTTCTGCGGCTGCTCTCCAGGGTGCTGACAGCCACCGAGCATCCTCGCTCCTACCAGCCCGGCCCCAGCTCCCAGCTCTACTGGCCTGGGCTTCTCCCTGCCCAGGTTCTTGTTCCAGCCCTACCCTGTTCATTTTTGGCCTGGGTTTGTCCTTACTGATTGCTTGCTCACAGGTGTCCTGCCTGGCTCGGCGCTGGAAATGTTGTTTTACTCAATGAGCTCGCTACTGTAAATATGTTTGGGAAGAAAGGTTTCCTGTTCTTATTTTTATTTTAAGCATCATTTATCTTGGAGCAGCAGTAGAAAGAAGGACAATGGTTCTTTTCTTATTCAACTTGACAGGAGAAGTTAGGAACTTTGTTTGCACCATATTAATTACTGGATTACTTTCAGCGTCACACAAGCTGGCCTATAGTTTTCCCGGGGCCATTTTTTCTTATGCTCTTAAAAGACCTCACTTTCCTTACCAAGGGGCAAGGCCTCCTGTTTTTTTAAGGACATGAAACATTCATTGTTTGAAACTGGAAATAATGAGTCAGACATTTTTCTGGGGTAGGAGACTGGAGGCGTTTTCAGGATCCTAGGCTTACAGAAGAAATACCATGAAAGAAAAAACCCTCAAGTATGCCTTCAGCTTCCAGATATTTTGGAAAAGCTGTTACTACTTCAGCTGATAGGCTTGTACACTACCAGCATTCCTGAAACTTCCCTTATTTTACGCATTTTCTGATGAAATGTGTCAGGATTGTGCCTTGCTGGATAGCTGAGACTGCAGGCTGAGAAAGTGGGAGCAGTTTGTAACGCTGGCAGCAACACCAGATCTTCAGGCCCTTGTACTTGTGAAAGCCTCACAAAAGCCTTGTCCCTCTCTGACCAAGGACTGACAATGATCAGTGTCAAACACCACAAGCTTGAAGTGGCCTTCTCCCTCCTAGAGGGGTGATGGCACCTAGGAGAACTGCACTCAGAGAGATTTATGAAATTAAGTTTCTTGCAGCTCTTGCCAATGTGTGATCTGGAGTCTACTAACTTTGCTGAGTATATAGTGAGCACATTTTCCCAGTGGGGACATGAATTTGGGTTTATGAAGACTGTCTCAGACTATCAGGGATAAGCAGGGATTCACCTTTCCCAAACAATGACCTTCTAGCAAGTGTTGCTAAAGACCTTATCACAACCTGGCGATGTTGGAATGCAAGTAGGATGAATCAAGTTTAGAAGAGCTTCTGGATCTCATGGACAAAATGTAGCCTGAAACCCAAATCCGAATGAAATGTTCCCCCTACCTCAATCCCACACCCCACCCCACTCCAGCACCAATAGATGGAAGGTGATAATTCCCTTGTCACCTTCTCAGCTTCAGCTCACTCTGTCCTAGCCTCTGTTGTGTTCCACTTCTCATTCAAAAGCCATGGTATTGTATGTGTTTGGATTAAAATTGGAAACCTACACGATGTAGAATGAAATCTCTATGCAGAAAATGGATTTACTTCAGTTCTTTATTTAGAAAGACTCAGTGTGACTATGCTTAGACAGTAGGAGAGAGTGGATTACAACAGGTGGGCAAACATTTTTGCTCTGACTGGGAAATTCTTTGCAGAGCCCACTACCAGCAAGCTAAAAAGGAACCAGCCCACATTCCTTGCCTGTCTAGACCCATCTCCCAGCAGAAAGCAGCCCTGAATTCTCCAGCAGGTTCTGTACCCACATCATTATCACACTGGAAACAGGTCCTTTGGATAAGCAGTCACAGTATTTAACGCACAGAGGAATATTGCATAGTTCTCCTTGCTGTTCAGAAAGGACGCAGGGTAAGAAAGCCTTTCAGTGAGTGGTTGCTCAGGAGCACAAGTACAGATTTTGTCCCAGCCAGAAAGCTGATTTAGAGATGCAGTCTCTTTATCCTTTCTCTCCTCTCAGGGGAGAGAACCAGGAATTTCCCAACACGAGTTACAGTGTGCTTGTGCCAACCGTCCAGAGGTACCCATCTCTTTGCTGACCACAGAGGTGACCTCCGGCAAGCTAGCTCTAAATAGCTGCGGGGTGACCTGCCCAAAGCCAGGAGGGATGGTGTGCCACAGCCCTAGGATCACCTCGCAGGAGGTGTGGGATATAGATGTAGGACTGCTGTATGATTCCTCACCTACCAACTGCTTTTCATTCAGAAAAGACAGACAGGTTTTAAGGGTCATTGAATGATCCCTTGCACAGAGAGAATTGACAACCACTTCCCAAATGCTGCAGAAATGGAAGGCTTTTGCTGAAAAAGTAGCAAAAAAAAAAAAAAAAAAAGAATTCCTTCTGTGCCTGAGAGCTTTGCAGGCAGGGCTGCTTACAGTAACTCTGATAGATTTTTCATCTGGCCAGAAAGACTACCTAACCATGATCCAAAAAGTGCCAGGAGGAGCATTAAGAAAAGCACACATTTTGCAGTTGGATGTCCTCTTCCCAGACTCAACAATTAGGCATTCCATACAAAAATAATTTTGAGCTCAGCTTTAAAATATCTAGACTATCCCTAGTGGGAGACCAGTTTCCAGATAATAGCCCAGGATTCACATAGATTCTCATGGGATTTTTTGGTATTTGTAGTGGCCTTTCAGCTTCTGAGAACCAACCTAAGTCAAAACTGACTCTGTGTACTAAGTGCTCACACAGACACACCTCCTGCCTCATGGGCTCCTTTGATACTAAAGCGTCTACTTTGACTTCAAGGGGTAGGAAGTTTCCTGCCATTGGAAATGAATAGTAAAGCACCAATGAAGAAAGGAATCAGAGTTTCACTGGAATAAGTCCCTTTTCAGGAACCCATTCGCTGTTCCTTCACAGGCTGCAGGCCAGCTGGGAGCTATCTGACATATTCTCCAGGTTGTCCACCATAGCGATGATGGTTTCTACTTTTTCTTCAGGAAAAACGTGAGAGGCATTAGATCGAAACTTCTTCAGGAGTGACTCTCTGCTCAGAGGCTTCCTCCAGTGCCCATAGAAAGTGTCACATTTGCCTGTGAGGACATCCCCGCTGTGCAGGAGCAGTGCCACCTCTCCATACATCTTGTCAAAGTTGGCCACGTTATCTTCAGGGTGCTCCACCACCACTTTGTCCAGCAGCTCCCTCAGCTCCTGCCGGTGGATGCTGCTCTCCGTGAAGGAGCTGAGGCCCACTTCGCCATCCAGCAGGGCTGTGCAGGCATTGAACTGGAAGGAGTGCCTGGCCTGGTGCTCGGAGCTGGGGAAAGGCCGGTTGATGTACTTGGACACTGGGATCTTCAGCACAATGGTGCGGATCAAAGAGGGAGAGAAGGACCCTGCGTAGTTGATGAAGAGGTTCCGGACAGACAAGGCAGCATCCACCACCCAGTGCATCCCCAGGTGGGCCGGGAAGCGCTTGAAAGCGATATCCTGCTTCTCCAAGAGGAACTCGTGATGGTCACCCGGTGTGGACAGTGGCTTGGGTTGGTAGACACTATAGAAAGCGCTGAACCCAGAGCACCCCGGGATGTCATCCAGAATGACAGGGTTAGCCTCCATCCCTCGGGCAGCCAGCAGTGCTGCTTCAAAGCCCAGGCGGGTGGCATTCCCGATGTGCAGTGGCTTGGCCTGGGTGGCGGCGTTGGCCATGGGTGCCCCCGCGAGCGAGGCGGCGATGCCCAAGGCGTGGGCGCACTGTGTCATGCTGAGGGAGAGCAGCTTTGCCGTGGCCGCCGCGCTTCCCATGGTACCGACCACTGAAGGAGGGTGGAACCTAAGGGGGAAAGTGCAGGTATGAGCGTGAAACAGCCACGTTGGCCAGCGGGAATCCCTCATGGCTCTGTTGTGGATGGGATTCACCTGACTCAACATTTAGCCATTTAGCCAAACCAAACATCTGTTTGAAACTTCATTGGAGACCACATAGTGAGGCCAGCATCTTCGGAAAACTCTTTTTAATTTTCTCTAAGAGTAGGTGGCACGGCTTGTGTCTGTACAGCTAAACTTTCACCCTGTCTTTCACCCTTCCAGGCAAAGAAGGTGGCCTCATGTACCATGCCCTAGGGCAACAGATCCTGACTGATGTCTCTTGGACCACAATGGAGACTCAGTCATCATGATGAGGGTTTGGCACAGTGGCCCTGAGCCTGCAGAGCTGTGCGAGCTACCAAGAGGGAATAAGTTGTACGCTTATGCTTGTTTTTCTAACTGAAATTGCTGTAGCATCCTCTAGCCCTGGTCACTCACACCAGCCTACTAGGGGAAAAAAAAAAAAAGAAAAAAGAAAAAAAAAGATTTACCTTTTGGGAATGTTGTGAGCCTCAGTGGAGAAATGCATGAGCCTCCCTTGCACTTCCAGACCCACGTTAAATGCCAGGAGGAAATCCAGCCCATTGGGTTTGGTGCTCGGAGGTAGCATCTGGGAAGCAGCCAGGAGAGCCGGCAGGACAGCCCCAGATGGGTGAGTAGCAGGGTGCCAGGTGTCATCAAAGTCCATGGAGTGTGTCTGCCAGGGAAATGGAGATAAGGGTTTTCTGGTGTAGGGGGCTACGAGCCAAGGGGGTCCTTGCTACTAGTGCTGAGGCTGCATCTATAACAACGTCCACCCAGTCATCCAGAGGTCCCCACGGTGCTTGGTTGGTCCCCTCTAAAAGCAGTGTGCAAGACTGCAGAGCAACCCAGGACTTCTTGGCCCCCATAGCCCCTCTCAGGCACCAGACTGCTTCCTGCAATACTAATTAGTGTTTTAAAGGCACCACAAAGCAGATCTTCTCCTGGAAGAGCCTGCCTTACCGCAACACCGTTGGTGAACGCGGCCAGTGTCGGGGAGAGCTTCATGCCTGGCCTGCCATAGACGGAGCTCACGGCAACTGAAGAGTACAGCTCCTGCAAAAAAGGGAGATTTAGGAGTGAAGGAGTGATGGTATGATGCCCCACTGCAAGGCAAAAGTCCTACATCATCCATGAAATAAAGCCTTGCTTGTGGTGATGGGGTCACCGTAGGGACTGCAAACACCCAAGGGAATAGGGCTGTTCCTACCCGGCAGTACTGCAGAGCAATATCGAACACGGGCGTTGTGCTGCCCATGAGGCCGACCCCAATGCTGTCGAGGATCATCCTCTTGCTTCTGTAACGGACAGTCTTGGTCAAGTGCTCGGGCCGGACTGCGTGGATGAAGGAGGCGAAGCTGCTGGTCACGGTCTCCTCGGGAGCACTCCTGGCCACCACTGCAGAACCAAGAGAGAGGGGGAGCGGGTGGGAAGTGGGCTGACAGCTCACAGCCCTTTATCCTCTGTCCCCACTGGGTTTACTGAAGGGAGAAGACAACTGGAGATCACAGGAAGCATGTCCCTTGGGTCACAGAGCCTCATACAGCCCTAGGGAGCCGATGGGTTGTGATTCACAGACAGCAGAGAGACGCTGCTGGGGAGGGGATTGGCATCTCCTCCCTCATCAGCAGCACAGGGAGCTCAAGGCAAGCAGATCAGTGCGACTCCTGTCCTTCTCCATGGGTTTCCAAAGGTCCAGGGTGCATCCTGGCTCCTACAGCCTTCATGTGCTGTTAGGACTGCTCTGGGTCACTCCTCTAGTGGTTTCAAAGGGGTTCAAGAGAAGCAGGACTCAGCTACATGACCCCTCTTGGGTTTCAAGAAACCATCTTTTGGGGATGTCAACGCAAACTATGTCTCCATATCTGGAGAAGGAGCAGAGCAAGTGCCCTGCCCCATTACCAGTGGAGCCCTGTTGGGAGTGTATCAACCAAAACCCAAACTAAGCTTAACCCCAATTACATTCTATAGCTTCCATTGCTTTTAGCAAGCAGCATTAGACCCAAAGCCTGGATTTATCTGTAAGTTATCTCTAAATTTATCCCTGTGTGGTGTCTGGGCTCAGGCAGTAAAGCTCTTAAGTCCTATGCACTCAGAAGGATGCTAGTGATTAAAAGCAAAAAGGCCTTTGTGTGTTCTTACACCATTCAGCTCAGCACATCAGAGGCTTCAGCCTGTGCTTCAGAAGGGGAATAGACCAGCAGATCACCTGAGCTTGGTGTCTGAAGGGAAGTTTTTTTCCTGTCTCTGAAAACCTTTTTAGTAGACAAGAAGCAACACAACACGCTTCCCAAGGAAAAGTCAGTGTTTGTATTTATGTAAGGTAGAGCTGGGCAGATAACACAGACTATTGGCACTTTTGTATTTGGAAGTCACAATTTCCAAATCTTTGGAGGTGTTTAAATTCCATGGAAAATATCCAATTTGGGACCATTTTTATTTCAGTGACAAATTGCTTTTGTTTTGATGAATTTATAATTCATAGAATTACAGTCATTAGGATCCACTATAGTTTATAATATCATTTTGAGAGCTCACATGAGATTAGAAAAACCAGAAAATTCAATATATCTAGTATTTGCATGATTTCCCATGTATGTATATGTGTATGGTGGTGGGGTAGACATACACATGCATACAAACAAGAGACAGCACTAACGCCCAAACGAAAGCAATCACACAAAAAAGTAAAGATGAATGAAACAAGAAAATAAAAATACTTTCTTCCAACATCTTAGAGGAAACCTCATCAAAATCAACAGGCACTTATGACACTATATTTTTTTAAACAGAAAATATCCCAATCAAACAAAATGACCATTCCCTAATTTCACTAGGATGCATTCATTCGTAAATGTCATGCCCACTGACTCACAGTTTGCTTGAAAATCTGTTTGGACTCACCTAGAGCCTAGGAGTCTGAAATCCACTTGTAAACACAGCTGAGAATGTCATCATTGCTGTGACTCACAGAAATAAAATCCACCCCTCGCAGCGGCTCTGCGAAATGGATCGCTATAGGAATCTGTACCACTCAGCAGTTTGGAAACCCTTCTGCTGCCAAAATCAGTGCCCTCCCTGTGTACGTGGAGAGCATCTCCCGTAGACCGCAAATGGAAGCACCAACGCCCTCAAGGAGGGGGAATGTGAGGTCCAACTAGGTTGGAGAGGCTGTAGGAAAATCTGCCTGAATCACACTGCACCCATAAAATGTTCATTGCTTCCTTCCCATCATCAATTACTCTTTGTCACTTCAGTAATCAGCAATGTTTTTTTAACCCTTCAATTAAAGACGCTTAATGACAGCCGTGTTTTTATCCTGCTATGGCAGCTGTGCTGCAGAATTTTATTAAAAAAAAAACCAACAAAAACAAACAAACAAAAACACTGTCTAATAAACCTGTTTAAGAGCAATTGGATTTGCATGGATTATTATTATTTCTGTTGTTCCAAGTGTTCATGAAAAACCACAAATTGCTCTTACTGCATTAAGAACACGTTTAAAAAGGAGTTAATAGACACAATTTATAACAGACCAAGTGGGTGCACTGCACAGTTGTGCTTGATTTGTCTGAAGTGGGAAGCTGAGGTTGTGCAGCTGTGAGACACAGAGAGTTATCAGTGAAACACTTCAAGCAGTGTAAATAGCAAGATTAGTTGTGAGAAAGTAAGGAGAGAAGAGTTAAGAATCTAAGCAATGAGAGCTACAATTCAAATATCTGCAATTTATGGTCAAAGTGTAAGAATTCGGAAAGTCTGGTTCTCAATCAGTTAAAGACGGTTTTAGCACAGGGCTAGTAAGCAACATTTTTACCACTTTTTCCACCCAGGGCAGTAATTATCGTAACAAGACCCCTAAGCACAACTTCCAAGAATTTGAGAAGTCTAGCTCAGTATGCTTAACCCAGCTACTTTAAAAAAAAAAAAAAAAAAGAAAGAAAAAGAAAAAAAATAAGTAATGACACAATTATTTTGAGATGCTCTTGAAAAGAAAAACAAAAAAGGATAGGGAATGCTGTTCTGCAGAGATACAAACCGTGAGCAGCAGTTTTATGCACTTGCCGGGAGCTTGCCAAGATCTTCTGGGATTTCTAGAGCAAAGACAGAGAAAGACCATTTGTCACCTAAGCTGCTTGAACTTTTTCAGAGCTGTTTTACTGGTTGTGCCTCTAACATGGCATTGGAAGACACTCACAGATCAAACGAGCGGATAAAGCTGACTTTCAGAGCCTACATATTTAAAGGAGAAAAAAAAAAAATAAAAATTTTCCAAAGCTCGGTCCAGCAGGGGTGCCAAGAACAGCCAGGGAAATAAAGCAGTGCAGTGGAAGGGGCAGCGCAGACTTCTCAGATCTACCATGAAATCCTCCTACAGCCGCGAGAAGGACCAGCTCCAGGTGGACGGGAGGAGGAAGACCCACGCAGCACATCCCAACAACAACAACCCCCCCACGGCACGGGGTGAAACACCCTTGGGATGCGTAAAAGGACCAGGCGTGGAAGAAAGGGGTTAGTAACTGTCAATAAAGTGTCTGCGAAAACCATCCGGTTTTGTTAACGTCGGGGCAGGTTCCCGTTTTATGTCACGACAGTTTTGACGGCTTAGGGGAACCACCCGGAAAGTGACACGACCTCCTTAAAGTGAGAAAGGAAAGACGAGAGATGGAGAGGTTTTGTACACAAGATAGTATTTACCTGCAAAGTTAAGTAGACCATTCTGCTGGCTGCTCCCACTGCTCAATGCCCAGCTCTGCACTGCTCTATTCGAGGGATGGGAGAGGTGTCTGAAAGGTGCCTTGCTGTCAGGGTTTATATATGCTTCTGAAAGGCAATTTGCTTTTTGTTTTTTTTTGCAACTGAATTTCAAGTGTGATGACATCAGCCTCTGGGGACCGAGAGGGTGGGGGGAATAGATGAGGAGGGGTGGTTTTTCTGTGCTGAGCAGAAGGGAAACCCCTCTGGTTTCAGGAAATAAAAAAGGAAAAAAAAAAAGATTTAGGACAATAACTGACAAAGTTCAAGGAAACTCCTGTCTCCAAAATGCCACAGGTGCCAATGTGTGAAGCAACTGGCTGCAGGCTCCTCCTCCAGAGGAGGACTATAAAACTGGTACTTACCAGGAAATGAGAGGGACAAGAGCATCCTCCCATTGAGCTGAAGTGTCACCAAACCAGGTAATCCAAGCTGCAAAGGGAGAAGCATGGCATTGATGTTTCTCTTTGATGCTTTTTTTTTTTTTTTTTTTTTTTTTTTAATACATTCACTGTTTTAGCATTTGGCTGAATATTTTCATAATTCTCCTTCTTGTAAATAGCCAGCTCTGCGATGTTGCCTGCCATGTGCTGCCGGTTCACGGAGATGTTAGTGCAGACATGAAATCTGGGCTGTAGCTTCCAGGAGACGTCGGGACCTTCTGTCCCCAAATGGATCTTTGGACTCTGGGGAAATGCCATGGCTTCTTGCTTTGTCCAGTAGTGCATCTCGGACATATTCTGTACAGAATATCAGCTTGCATTGAAAGCCAGCTTGAATTTTTTTACTAAATACTAGCCAGACCCATGGTCACTGTGAACGTAGCAATGCGTCCCAGGCAACTTTGTGTTGTTTTTCACCAGATGAGAGGCAGGGCTGTGATATTTATTCCAGCTGTGTAGTGGTGTTGTGCACTTTTAATCTTGCTGTGTGCTTGTCCAAAAGGCATTGCGTTCCATTCTTTTAACATGCTTATCTTGAGAGACACAGTGTTTTCTCAGAGCTAAGTAAACACTGGTTATCACTAATAAGGTAGAGTGGAAAACCAATTGCTAAGAGCCACTGGGGAATAAGTATCTGAAAATTTAATATTGTGGTATTTTTATATATATATCCAATGCCACGCTAAGCATTGCTCCAGCCTCCCCTGGGGATAATATCCATGCAGCAGGATTTGGAGGGGAATGGCTTTTTCTGGGGGTGGAGAAGGGGAATTACTGTGGGCAAGGAAGCATACAGAGGACAAGGTGCTCGGAGGCTGCAGCCACGTGGGCAAGGCTCAGAGGCCATGCTGAGGGCAGAAGAGACAGGGCTGAGGAAGGACCTCGGCAGCCACTTCTGCAAACCCCAGGCTGGAGCACATCCGGGGAAAGTGGGAAAAGGAGAGGAGACAGAGGAGGGTGGGTGGCTGTGGCTTTGCCCTCGCCGCCCAAAGGATCACCTGGGGCTGCCCCATCCGTTCAGCAAAGCCAGCTCTCCGAAAGGGCTGGCAGTGCCCCATCCATCCTCGCGGTTTCCTGGACAGTGGCTGTGCTGGCTTGTGCCCCATGTGTACAAAGAGCCCACACACGGTAGAAAGGGACTTCCCATTTTCTCCTTTGCCTCCACACCACCCTGCATTGCCCACGCCACCTCTACCACGAGAGCTACACTGCAGGAGTCCTGGTGGAGGACAGCCAAGGAAAGGCTTGGTGGGTACTCCCTCCTAGCTGTGCTGCTCCGAGCAGGGAGCAGAGGTGTTTTGCTACCCATTTGCTGTAGTGCATGTGGAGAAGCAGGTCCTTACAAAGTGCTGGGGGCAGCAGCTGCACAAAACAGATAGTGACGGCACTGATGGGTGACTTCATCCTAGGGACGAGCAAGGCTTGGGCATTCTTAGAACAGAAAACACCTCTGAATGTTTCCTCGTTTCTCCAGGTCTTGGTGCAACCTGTTCCTGGTGCTGTTACCACCAAGACTAATTATTCGGTGTGTCGCTATGTTGCTTGAAGCAGGGGAGGAGGTGATGGACTTTGCCTTGCAGCTGCTGAGCACATGTCTATGTCCCCAGTGTGTGGGGTGGCTGTGTGCAGAGCAGGTCTGAAGCTTTTGCCAGCCCAAAAACCTTTCCTCCCAAGGGAAGCTCCTTCATTGTCCTCCTTTTCCATGTCTTGATCTAAATCCTCTCTCTTCCCTTCCCTTTATACCTCTGTATCCTGTGTATCCTGGCACTTTTGGGTACTTCTCAGGTGTCCTATAAAGGAAGGCACTGCAAGCAGAGGGAAACAGCCCTATTGACATTTCCTCTCCACCCTTCCCCAAACCAAGTTATCACAGGCTCTAAAACCTCTACTGTGGTTAATCCTGCAGTTACTGCAAACCAAGTGAGTGTGTCAGCAAGTAGAAAATCACTCCTGAGAGCTGAGCAGCCACCCAGCCAGCCCATCTTCCTCCAGAAAACCCATCTCATCCTACCCCAGAGACCAACTCAAAACAAGGGCTTGTAGCAGCATGCCTAGAAAGTCACTGTCTGAGCTACTTCAGAGCGAAACATCTGGAGGAACTTAATATTGTGGCCCTCCTCCAAGTACAACCATTTAATCTGAACTGTTTGCATCTGAATGTCATAAAAATCAGTGACAATAGCATAGACTGCACAGGTGTGCTGCTCAGCTGTATCTAAAGGTGCATCATTTATGAGGGCCTCCTTCAGGTCAGTAATTCATACAGGAGTTTTCTGTTAAAGGACAGTGTTCCTCCTGCAGTGCTGTGGCTTGGTGCAGCCTTCTGAACTGAAAAATCCAGCCTTTAGCACAAGTAAATAATTGAATGAACTAGTTGTTCCCCAGACGTGTGACATATTACCTTTCCAAATTATTTCATGCAAGTTTAATTTGTTGAATCAGTTCAGACCTGTTAGGAGTCAATGCAGACTGTTTATTCTTCATTGCTTCTTTGCTTCTTGTCAAAATTGTAACCTTTAAAATAAATAGAGAAAAGAGAAACTTTTTTTTTTTTTTTTTTTTTTTTAACAGATCAGAAGAATTCAGAGGCCACTGACCTCTTTGCAAATCAGTATTTGCAAAATAGTGTATATCTGCCCAGGAATACTGTGTGTTTAAGAGTAGACACTGGGATTTAGGTTCATTAATATTCACAAAGCTATTCCTCCTTTGGGTGGTGCAGAGTCTGCTCCTTCACTCCCCTTCACTTCCCATATCAACATTAGCTCTGCTTTCCTTTCTTTCCAAAAGGCTTTTTGGAATGTCTGAGCACAGAATACATCACCTTCTCCCTTTCCAGCTCCTTTAGGTCACTAAATGTTCTAAAAATACCAAAATAGCAGGAACATTGCTGTTTTATTTTCATTTTTGTTTCCTAACAAAAACCTCCAGAGAGCAAGCTCCAGCTCATGGTACCCAAGAGTGCAGAGGAATGGAAATGTGGGGGCTGCTTACAAATAGACGAGTTAATGGTAGAAATATGAAGGGTTTGAAAATAGACTATTTAGTCACTGGGGTTTCAAGAAAGGGATGGAGCTGGAAAATTCCATCTGGAAGGGAGACTGTGTATGTGTGTGCAGTGCCTGCCTGTTTGTCTGTAACAGTGGATAAGAAATGTCCTGGACTGGCTCAAAAATACCTTGTGGGTTTCATCTGAATGTTTGTTCATTTGTGTTAGGCTATTCATTCCTCTCCATCTCCAGCAGCCCAGAGAAGAGGAGGCAGGAACCATTACCACCACCTGCAGCGCTTTGGGGCACCTAAACATGTTTTTGCCAGAAATCTTTGTAGCCTAAATAGGTTGTGTGTGTTTTTTCTGGATAGGCCTCTGGAAAGTAGGCACCTAAAGTTCTGCTTTGAATGGAGCCTTTGTCCAGGGCTATGAGGAGGGAGGCTTGGTGGAAACACCTGAGCCTGTCACCAGCTTCTCCCTCTTGGAGCAGGGGCACAGCTCTGGATGCTGGCTGAGCGCCCGAGCCGGAGGAACGCTGGTCTAGACGCAGACACGCGCGGAGAGAGGGTGAGGTTGTGGGGGTGACCGCTGACACCCTTGTTTTGTCTGGAAGGGCCATGGTGAGCACGGCGGGTTTCGCAGCCGTCTTCTACAGCGAGCCGGCCGTGCTGGGCCTCCTGGCGAACGTCGTCAGCGCCTTCCTCCTCTGCCTGCAGAACTTCGCCACGGCGCACACGGGTGTCGGGCCGCAGGGAGCTCAGGATGTCCTCGCAGGTGGGTGACAACGCTCGGGGGGACACCTGGGCCCTTGGTCTTGGTGAACTTCCCCCAGGAGCACCAGCAGGATGGAGTTTTTAGGAGTCGTCCCCCTGGGCCAGTAGAGAGCCGTGGAGGACAGGTGGAGAAAAGTGGGGTTTCTCCAGTGCTGCCTGGGAGAGCTGCTCCTCCTTCCCCAGAAACCCTGGCAGGAATTTGCTCCCAACCCTTCACGTGCCATTCCCCTACAGCAGAACAAGGGTCTCAGAGCCCCTGCCACCAGCAGCAGCAGGTTGGAGGACAAGAAACAGGCTTAGGGAGCTGAGGCACTCTCCCAGGGGCAGGATGGAAGACTGGTGGTGCTCCTGGATCTGCTTATCCTGCTGAGCATACCAAGGGTCTCACGGGCCACACATTGAGGCTCAGCACAGGAGTTTGTCATTAAGGTGGGAGCAGAGGGGAAGGCAGAGTCCGTAGGGTGATAAGAAGGCTGTTGGGCCTGTGGTGGGATGGCCCCCAGAGCCTGGAGATGCATCCTTCCTTCCTGACATCTTGCTGTGTCTCCCAGGTGTCCACCTCATCCTGATCGGAGGCTTTGTCCAGCTCCTGGCAGGATTTCTTGCCTTCAGGAAGTACGACCACCTTGGAGGCGCAGCCTTTCTCACCTTCTCGGCTCTGTGGAGCAGCTATGGGGCCACACGCATCATCTCAGCCGCTTCTCCCCCCTTGCAGAACACAACGCTGCCCTTGGGGAACGCCAGCCACCTCCTGCCTGCCAGCACGGCCCTCACCTCCGCCAGCCAAAGTGCCGTGGCAGGGCTGGTGGCCTACATTTCCATTTCCTTTATCCTCTCCTTCTGCTCAGCCACAGTGAACTACATCATGCCCTTCATATTCGGGGCCATCGCACTTGCCCTGGTGTTTGAAGCCGTTGCACTGTTTGGCCAGTGGGCCCTGGTAGTGTCGGGGGTCATTGAGCTTGTCATTGTCCTCTGCGGGCTGTATGGTGCGGTGGCCCTCCTGCTGAAGGGCATCACACAGCGGTACATCCTTCCAGGCTTTGGGCATCCCCTCTTCAATGTCTTGCTACTGGGGTCAGCACAGAAGAGCTCTTCCAAGGCCATTGGAGAAGAGAAGAAAAAGAACACAAAGTATGCCGAGCCAATGGCCCTAGGCAACATCTGTGATACTGTCTCTCCTTTTATATTTGCTTTTTACTCCTTTGGGTACATGAAGACCTTCTGTGTTGGAGCAGCATGGATTTCCATCATCTCCAGCTGCCAGCTGCTGTCCAGTTTCTACAGCTACCTGAGAGGTGATGTCTACTACACCACCAAGTTTGGTGTCCACAGCCTCTACTGGCTGGTGATGTCTTGGGAAGAGTTCATAGTCACCGTCCTCCTTGGGCCAGGCACGGCTCAGGAGAGCAGGCTGGGAATGTTTGGAGGGTGGTTCTTCTTGGCTGTTGCCTGCATGCTGTTTCTGATGTCAACCCACAAAGATACCCTGGAGATGTTGCAAAATGCCTCTTTCATCATCCTCATGTGCGCCTCCATCCATCAGATCCCAGTGCCAGGTGCTTACCTGTTCCTCGGGGCTGCCTGCAGCCTCTGCACTGCTCTCTCGTTGTACGCCACTTTTGCCAGCCTTATCAACTCCATCGGGGAGAAGGCTCTGATTCCAGTTGGCTCACAAGCTATGTCCAGCTCAGCTCTTCAAAACACACTGATGGCTGCCAAAAGCTGCTTCACAAGGTCCAAGAACTTGCCAAGCAGCACCAGAGCCGAGGTGCCAGATGCCTTGTTCTACATCTGCAATGGCCTGGCAGCAATCTCTGCCATCCAGGCGACTTTCAGTGACCCCAGCAGACAGCAACTCTCCATACCTTCCATGCTCATCCCAGGATCCATCATACAACTGTATGTCTGCAGGATCCAGGTGCAAGGAGGCAGAAGGTTTGGTTGCATTCTCCCATTCTGCTATGCTGCCTTTTGGGGAGCATGGACCTGGCTTCGGTTTGCAGGTAACGCAAGGTCAGGCTTTTGCTGATTGCTTTCTTCAATGTAGCTCCTTATCCCAGAAGATTCACTGATAATAAGATTTACAATATTCCTCCTCATAAAAAATATGAAGAAAAAAAAAAGGAAGAATGGTCAGACATCCTGGCTTGTCCTCATGTAATTGACTGCCATTGACAGCTACAGGAGTTTAAGTTATGTCTTTGACTTCAAAGGAGGTAAAGTTTTCCCTGCTCAACCGTTTTGAGGCAGCACTCAGACTGTCCCAGGATAGTTATTTCAGAATAACAGTTCAGTAGACGCTTCTGAGGTGGCAGAAGACACCAGGTTCTGGATTTACATTTCAGAAGCCAGTAGTAATTTATCTTAATTGTTTGTAGCCCTGGAAGGAGATCTCAGAATGACAAGTTTGTCTTTAAGAAGCCCTATTCAGCTCCACATGAGCAGTATGTTCACATGAAATCCAAGCCAAGTCCTATTAAAATGAGCACCAGGGGAGAAAGTTAAAGCTGTTGCCTAAGAGGTATGTCAGGAAGCTATTAGTCTTTTCAGCCAGACTTTGATGTCGTTTACAAGCTGGAAGTAAAAACATGAGTTTTTAAGATAGCCATCACCAGTTCCTCAGTTAATACCTCGAGTGGTTTGTGCTGCTGATGTGATGGGTTTCAGTGTTTCAGTGCAGTAGGTTGTTTTTATAGCACTCACCATCAATTAATGCAAACTGTACTCATTCAAACTGCACCTGTGTCGTTCTTCTGTTACACTGCGCTTAATGGTTTGCTCACATCCAAATCTGCTGGTCCTGTTTCAGGCCACTTGATGAACATTGGTACGGGGAACAGTGAAGGATTCACTGCTGGTGCCATTGCCTTTTTGGTGCTCAATGCTTTTTTAATGATTTTAGGTAAGTACCGTGGGTGACTGGTTATTGAGGGGTATTTGGGGCCAGGTCATTAATCTCACCTGTGGCTGCTCTGTGGTGGAAGATGCACAAGTGAGGGAGCCTCAGCTCTCTCTGTTGCTCCAATTAGGCAAGAACTGAAATGTTTTGCCCACATTAAGTAACAGAAGCTGAGCTGGGCTTAGAAGAAGCAGTCATAAGGGAAAGGAAGAACATTTCAAAGAAAATAAATGGTTCAAATAAGGTGAAAGTGTTAGACGGACTGGGCCACTGGCATACATCCACAGTCACCCTCCAGCCCAGCTGCTGTAAATCACAATCTTCTTGGCCGCCCGAAAAGTGTTTTCCATGTGAGCACAGCGTACTGGCAGATGAAGGGCTTGGCAGCTTGTCTCCTGAAAGCCAAGGACTAACTAAACCACAGTCGTATCTCTGTGAACACGGAAGTCAGACCATGTACAATTAAGCTGATTTATGAGCTCTTCTGTGGTTTCACATACATTTTTACAGGTCTTTCTCTGATGTGGGTTCCTCTTGTTTGTATTTCTTTCCACAGCTTCCTCTTTCAACGTGGTGCTTCTCTGCATGACTGCTGCAATGGAGCTCTTGACCATCTGTTTTCTGCTCTTTACATTGGAGACCCTCCCTCTGCCATTTGAAAGTGAGTTGTAGCTGACCTTGGTCCTCAAACCTTCAGCCAGAGGGTGAAAAGAGTGGGTCTCTGGTTGGCTGGGGAGCAATATTCTGCACAAGCTCTGTATGGTAAAAAGCAAGCAAAAAATTGTGTCATCTTTCCCTAGAAGACTGGTGTGTGTGCAAGCTACAGATGGTGAGCCTTTTGGCTCTCTGGCTGCAGGAAGAAACATTTCTTCATACTATCCCCAGGTCCTTGAGCTTCCTAATAAACATTTAGCTATGGCTGATACTGCTGGATCAAGATGACCTCCTGAGGTTCTGTACAGCCCTACTTTCTAGTAGTTGTTCAGTGAGCCAAGACTTGGAGTGCACTAAATATGCCACCGGTGTGAATTTCTGTTCAAATTCTGGCTTTGTAGCAAGCGAGAGTTTGATTTGTAATTATACACAGTGCTTTAGCGAAATGCTTTTTAAAGGCTTTTCCACCAGGGAAGAAAAAAAAAAAAAAAAAAAAAAAGGCAAGCCAGGTAGGCCAGTGTGGAAATGCCTTGAATTTTTAGACCCACAAATGTGCTGGACTGTAAATGTTGAATGACAGGAAAGGCTGAGGTAAGTTTGCAATTCTGGGAAGATGCGAGACACAAAAGAAAATAAAACTTTGCCAGCACCCTTCCTTCCTTTGACCCTCTGGTTTTATTTTCAGTTGTGATGTTAAGCATCTTCAGCATCATCTGCTTCTATGGAGCAACAGCATCGCTGGCAAACAGCATGTTTGGGAAGGATCTCATGATGATGGGGCCGCCTCTGTTCACAGTAAGAGATGTTTTGTGCAATGGTGTCACTTCAGAGGGATATCCTAGGGTCTTCAATCTCACCTAAGGGAGTTCAAATTTCCATCTCTCTTTGTGCCATTTGAAATCTTTGTCACAACATTGCTGTAGGGAGCTATGAGCTGAAAACAAGCCACCTTCCGTGAATAATGTGCTGAAAACCTGGGGAAAAGGCAGGGACATTTACAAAACTCACACCTCATTCCAAAATGCCCTTCCATCTCTTTGGTCAGGAGGAATTAGCCATCTCCAATCCAAGAACTGCTGACAGGCTGAAGTTTTAATGGTCATAATCTTGGGGACAGGAGAGCAAAGAGTTGGAAGTTGCCCAGACTGGACAGCAAGAGCTCCCCTCTCCACCTGATAACTTTAAACTTTTCCTGCTGCCTTCTACCTCTGACCAAGGGAGCTCCATCTAACTCAGTTGATTGATCTGACAGCTCCAATTCCTCCTGCAGTGGAACATTTTCATTAAATTACTGCTCCTAACTACAGAGATTCATGAAAAAGCACTTTGCAACCTGATCTCACTCAAGTTCCTCTGGATTTAGGATTTCCTAGCAGTTTCCTTAGGTCACTGTGGAGGGCCTCTCCAGAAAGTAGTCACCATGCTGGGTGGGATTCATCTCCTGTAACTGTAGGCATCATGGTTCAAATGTCTGCACCTGAACTAGGTGCTTTTTTGACTCTTTTATCCCTGGAGCAGAAGTAATTGCTTCTGAAAAGTAATTAATATAATTTCCTTTAGGTGGAGCTTGCCTGGAAGTGTCACCGCTGCACTTTGACTAGCAAGGGAATGGAGCACTGGGAAATAACTGTGTTCAGGCAGACCAGATCTTACTCAGATTTTTATGTTTGCTTATTCTCACTCTAATGGATTTATTGCCTCCTGATTACCACCAGGCTGAGAGCTCTAAGAAGGACACAGAAGGTCCTCCACCCTGCATCTGCCCCAAGTCCCACTGTACGAGTGGCCTGAGGGCCATTGCTGACTTGCTGAACACCGGGGCGGTGTGTGGGGTCCCAACAGACACCGTGTATGCTTTGGCAGCCTCCTGCAGACACCCTCAAGCCATCGAGAAGGTCTACAGAATCAAGGTGTGAATACAAGACTGACATCTTGTTATTTGGATCCTGCTAGCATCCCATAGATGAGTTACGTACTCAGGTAGAAATGGAAGCCGCCTTGTTTCAGGTTGTCCTGGCTCAGAGCCGAGCAGAAAGAGTCTGGGAGGAGCCTCAAGAAAAGGTCAGGGACCAGTTTCTGAGCTGAGAAACCTGGGGAAAAGCACTGGCTGCTCTGGGCGTGTAGCACTGGGAATTAGCTACTTGTGCTTCACTGAGGGGGTAAAGCAAAAACCCAAACTGGAACAGCCTTGGTACGTGTCAGAAGTAGGTCCAAGCTGATATTTGTCCTCTCTGTCTTAGGAAGTGCTGAATCAGAATCCCAGCTCTAAACCTGCCCAGACTTTTGGAGACATTCAGTGCTGGAATCAGACCCAAAGTTTGCACCTTAAATACATCTTTTGCAGCCTGGCCCTGTCTGTTCTCCATGAGGCAATTTCCTGGCTAGCCTGGAGAAATAAGCATAACAGACTATCTCAGCTGGCACTTAGTGTGAACATCAGTAACAAAGGCAGTCTTTTCTGTCCTGCTTTGGTGCCAATGCTAACCTTCCCTGTCAGTGAGAGAATATAAACAGAATGTAAATACATGCCCCGTTCCTTAGTCATTTGGCCCTGCTGGAAATGATGTCAGTTGAGGACTGAAATGACACTGTTTTATGAGCTCTTTTCCTCCATATCATTTCTTGCTTTATAACAAGCTTATGACAAAGCACCAAAGAGCTGAAGAAGTGGTCACATAGATGCTGGTTTCAGGGGGTTAGACTCCCCTTCCATTATCCTCTTGTGAATCGGTGGGTTTTCTCTTGATTTGTACCAGTATAAGTTAGAAGAAAATCAATCCCCCAGTGTATAAGACATTAAAGACACTGATAATGAGCAGAGAAGCAGGGGATTTGGATGCATCCTCCAAAGCTCTTGCTTGCTTGGAGCTCGTGGTCCCTGGGAAGTACACAGACTAAGACTCCAGTGGGTTTAGATATTCTCAATGCAGACTTGCTCTCTTCATCTCGTTTTATCCATCCTTTCATCCCGTTTTCATTTATTTATTTATTTATTTTTGTAGGACAGGCCTCAAGAGAAGCCCATCTGCATTTTTATTTCAAACCTGGACCAGTTGCGAGCGGCTGCTCCCCCCATCAGCCCTCTGCTTTGGGAATTCATGGAAAATGTTTACCCTGGTGGCATTGGCTGCATTATCAAGAAAGGAGAGTGGCTGAAGAAGTTAGGTGAGGAGAACATGACATCCCTTCTCTCCTTCTTTCATGTTTTCAGCACAGCAAGCATGCAATCCTTTGGGATGACAAGGGGGAGAGCTTCTGTTCATTTTATTCTGAGAAAGCATCTTTGGAGCTCTTACATGTCTTAGCAAAATGTTTAGAAGAGGCTGTAAAAGAGCTGGAATGAGTCATAAACAGCATGAGACAGCATGATGATCTCTTTAACCCACTCAGACTCAAAGCAAGGGAGGCTCATCAGTCTGGGAGGGTCACATCGTGCAAGCCCGTAGCTGTTAGCTAGGAATGAGCAAGCCCTGGGTGGAGGATCAAAAAGAGACGAGCGGTCCAGGAAGGGGAGAGGTTCCTAGGGTATCTTGTTACCTCTCCCTTCCTACCGTATGGACCAAGACAAAATGCTGTAAACAGCAGCATGGTTAACACACAGACCTGGTTTCTGGGAATCACTGGAAATATGAAAGACTGAAGAAACAGTAGGAGTTACACATGCTTAACTGGCAGAATGTGTGGCAGAGAATGGGGAGGCTGGGCACTGATCACAAAGAGTTTCACTCTGTGATCCAGGTAGATCCTTTATCTGCGAAAACAGCTATGCTGATCTCCAGCCACTAAGGTTGTGAGATTTTTCCTGTTTGCCTCTGACTTCTCAGTCCCCAAATCTTACAGCTGCTCTCATGGATTTCTAATCAAGCATGCTGCTTTTCTGAAACTGTGCAAAGAGACTTGCCATTTTATTTGGGGTATGGAGCAGGGACATTTGCAAGGAAAGCAGGAGGTCTTCCTCTGACGCTGTGTCAAGCAAACCTCTTCCAACATCTCCTGTCTGTCTTTCAAGGGGTTGGAGAAGGCTACAGTAGGGTGGGAACTCAAGACAGTATAATGATCAGAGTGCCAGACCTGACTGTCCTGGTGCACCTCATTGACATGACGGGACCCTTGGCAATCACATCTGCTAATCCTAGTGGAGAGGTTGACAGCACCCATCACGACATGGTCATCTCGTAAGTACCCTGTTCACTGCATTTCTATAGCCCTGAAAACTACCCGTTAGGTGGGCAGCCGTCATGATTTGATGCCCGGTGTAGAGGGGAACTTCAGCCCCAGGTAATATGAAGTACTGTGCAGCTTTGTTTCTTCTTCTCCCTACAGGCGTCTTGGCCATAAGCTGGAGGGTGTTCTCTGTGATGGAGATTCTGACGAGGTGGTGGCATCAACTGTGGTCAACTGCACAAAGATTGATGAAAGTGAGTGTTAGAACCACCCTTCTGGTTGCATTTTCCTGGGTTGTTTCCATTCATTTCAATAGCATCAATCTGGCAGCACAGTGTGCTCAAAGACTAACAGTTCTTGAATGCTTGGGCATTTACAAACATGTTGCTGGAGAGGAACAAACAAAAGGTGTCCTTGGAGGACCTCTGTGTTGACAGAGAATGAAGCAGTGAAAAGAAACAAGGTTGTGCAAGCAAAAATTGCCTTATAAGAGCAAAATGCTTCAAGTGAGAGGGTAGATGCTTCTGAAAGGAAGGGTGTATGTTCCTTGTAGACCACCAGAATGAAGGTAGAGTTAAAGGAGTTCATCTACAGTGATGGAATAGCACAAGTTGTTAGCTGTCTCTGGGTTGTCATCTGAGTGGGATTCTCTAGTGGAATACTAAACTCTTGTTTAGTATTTCCCCCTTTGGGGATTATCCTAACTTTCTCATTCTTCCTCTGGGAAGGTGGCATCACCATCATAAGAGAAGGCTGCATCCCAGCAGGCAAGGTGATGCAGATATTTGAAAGAGTGAAGAACAGAGTGGTCTGAAACTGAAGAAAACCTTTCCGTGTGAAAGAACGGCATCTGCTCTCACAGAAAGACACGAGGCAACCTATGCCCTGCTGGAGCACTTGGCCTCGTGAAAGCCATACCTTCTCTAATCAAGCACTTACCTCCTTGGGAAACAGCAGCACTTTCTCACCCAGTGTCTCTCCTGGGAGCCTTTTGCGGCTATTTATTGTTTATCTCCAGTAAGTGGCTGAAACCGCCGGGAAAGCTGCCCACAGAGTGCCAGCAGGACCAGGAGCTGATGCTTTATTGCAGGAATTCCCTGAGTGCCCGTGTTTCTTAAGTGCCTCGGACTGTGGACTCCATGCCTGCTTTTATACAACCTTCCACACACAACACTCAGATCTGTGTATTTTAAAGAGCTACATTTCACTAAATAAATCCTCTTTTTGGAACGTAAGGAACAAGCTTTGAGTTTCATTTGATTTCCACCAAGCTATTCATCCTCCAAAAATCACAAGGCTCTATGGCTAAGCCCTAGGGGAAGGAATAAATATTGGACAGCGCAACCCTGACAGAGGGCTTGCAGCAAGTAGTTGACCCCCTGTCCTTCTCCAGCATCCTCACAGCCACTCCCTGCTTGGACCAGGGGAGTTCCCAGCTGGTCTCAAGGTGTCCAGCAGCCACCTTGCAGAAAGCAGAGGCTGATGTGGGCCCGTGGTGAATGAAGACCAGGGGAGAGTCAGGGACGAGGGGAATTCTCTCTTAATAAAGACAAACCTCCACTAAGGAAACAATGAGCTAGGGCTCAAAGGCAAGAGGTTGGCTTCAAAACACTCAGATGTGCAATGCAGATTTGGAGTTTTTTTGTAATGTTTTCCCCTGCACCAGAGGTGGTGTCCAAGTGGCAGATCCCTGCCAGTTCCCTGCAGTTGTTCCTTCTCCTCCCTCTTGCTCTGGGCAGGGAGATTGCTCCCTTGGCACTGACACACCACCGCCTCTTACCACCCGAGGGACAAGCCCCTTTCCAGCTCTTCTTTACCACAGCTTTGCAGCATCTTTCTCTCCTGCTCGTGGCCTTCCCCCTCGAGCCACATCCCTCCGTGTGCCCGAGCTCCCTCCCAGCTCACCCGATGCCGCTCCACGACCTGAGCAGCCAAACCTGGTGGAGCTTTCAGGGCTGGATTCCTCCCACACTTCACTGCAAACATGTAAACACTGACTCCAGTCTTGACTGTGCTCAGCTTGCTTTGGCAAAGGGGTTGTTGTCCATCTGACCCTCCTCAAGATGCAGCCTGCTATTCAGCCTGCACTATTTAAGTCGCCATAAATAGCAGCTTTGGCTCTGGCTCCAGGTGTCAGAGGTTGTTTCACTCGAGCAGCTCCCCTGACTCCTGATTAAAAGTCCTTGGCACCCTTTCCTCGGGCCTGAACACAGCCTCCCCTTCACGCTGCAGCCTTCTGACCCTGCCAGCCCACCGGCACCCTGCGCGGGGGGCACTCGCTGTTGGGGCATTCCCAGCCTCCTGTGGCTTGCCAGCCCGTGCCAGCTTCTGCAAGCAGAATGAAGTCATGCCCTCCTCCCTGCACATACCCCGAGATGGCTAAACAAGCCTCGCACACCCTGTACCCTTCCCTCACACACCAGCACGTATCCTGCCCCCATGGCAGCCGTGTGAGCAGTCCGTGTGTCACCCCCTCTCCCCAGGACAGGGGTCTCCTGGGGCAGGACCCTCCCTTCTGCCCCGTGCTCCTCTCCGGCACCCCGTGCACCTCCTGGCATGGCTCAGCTGGAGCTGCACCCACGCTGGAAAACCAGCGGCACCAGGGCGAGGAAGCGTGGATCAGCTGGGAGGGGAGCAGGAAACAGGAGGCTGGGAGAGCCGAGCCGAAACCCTGAGGATTTCTGGGGAAGTTGTAAAAAACCATCATCCTCCCTGGCCCCAACCCAAAAAGGCACACAGCAAAGCCGCTGCTAAGTCCGTGCAATAAAATCCTGCTGCTTCACGGGGACAGTCGCCCCCGGTTCCTGTGCTCGCAGTATATCTGCATCCCAGCTGCGGGTGCTGCCACAGAATATTTAGCTTAAATGTACAGATAAAGGAAGGAGGTAACTACGTTAGACAAACGGGGAGAGGAGGCTGCTGCTAATGACTGGCTGCGAGTGTGGTGCAAAGAGCTGTTAACCTGCTGCAAGCTCCAGCACTTCAGATCACTGAATAAATGAAGTTAAGTGCCAGCTGAGGTCCACCACCATCCAGCAGAGGCTTAACTTCAAGCATGCGGTGAAGTCCCACAACACGGGGTTTCTCTCATGTCTTAATGCTTGAAAAAACTACTTGACCTTTCCAAGCAAAGGAAGTTTTCAACATGGGCTATAAATCTCTGGAACAACAACAACAACAAATGGGTCCCTTCTTGGCTTGTCACCTCTGTCATGTCCACATTAGACTCTCACCATACCGGTGGCACAGGACCGAGAGTGCCTGCAGCATTTCAGCTCACGGGAAGGATGTGTGGTTCCTCAGCTGCTGTCATCAGTGCAACAGACAGCCCAGGATTTGGTAAATCGAGGCAACGTTTTGCCAGTGGTTTTCTGGGACGTTATATGTGAACATTTTTTCTGTCGCAGTAGCAGCTCTTGCCTTGCACTGCTGCTATCTGGCAGGTAAATCAAGACTGGAATGTCTCAGCCCTTGAGAAAAGCACCTGACAGCATTGTAGTGGTGGGAAAATTCCTTAAAATAGGAACTGTTTTGCAACTTCAGTGCAATGGACAAATTGACAGTTTTGGTTATAAATGGGGCAAGATAAGAAAACCGCAGGGGCATGCTTTTTACAGATGGCAGACAAAGATGGCAAAAGTGTTGCAAAGATCCATGATGAAAGGCTCTTAACAAATTCCTCATTTATTTGGGTTGCTTTCCCCTCAAAACAACACTTAACCCTTCGAAATCCACCTGAGAGGTTCAGATCTCTGGGACAAGCTCATTGTGGAACTTAAGGCAGGACTAGACTTTAGGTTGTGTTTAGGTCCATACAGAAATGGTCTAGCCTGAAACCCACATGCCTAATGGTGGCTTGAGTTTGGAACATGAACTGAGTTTACCTCATACCAACTAGACGCCTCTTTCCATCTCATGGGGCATAAACCTACTGAAGACTTCAGTATTTCCTCTCCCAGTCACACTTTGGAGATGCCCAAAGTGCCTGCACCAGCTATAGAGGAATCAAAAAGTATCTATTTTCTCAAATACTACTTCATTTATGTGTCTATGCTGGGGAAACTTGCCCTGGCTTTGTTTCAGGGAGAAATTCAGTAGTATTTCATTGGAAACGATACTTCAGTGGAATTTCACTCAAAGCATGCAAAACCAAATGATTGCTTCTCATCAGACAAGAATGTAATCAATAAATGGCACTGTACTGTGAAAGTCATAAATGTAAAGACAAGGAAATTTCTATGTATTGGTTTTTATTGCTTTCTAAATAAGGAAGCAAACAAATGAAGTGACAGAAGAAAATACTTCACCAGACTCGGGGTTTATCCTGACAGTCATGTTCTCAGAAGCAGTCTGTTGACTCAGGAGAACTTAGGGTAAAGAGGTGTTTGCACCGTACCTGTTTTCCAGTATCACTTAAGGCACAACAGAAAGCAATGTTTTCAGCACAATATCCTGCACAATCTCTTCCGTCTTTGATGAGTTTGTGCTGGGAATAAGCGTGGTTATCTCTGCAGCAAACAAGGAAATACGTTGATTTCTCAGTGTTGTCCTGGTGCTGCTAAATATAGGAGCAGTGTTTCTTTACCAAAACAGATGGGGGAAAATCCCCGTTATATTATCATCATGATTAAGCTTTTCATGACTTGGGTTAATGCATCTGGTTGTCTACTCTGCCACTTTACCCAAACATAAAACTGAATTTCTCACTGTGCTCTGAGCAGCTACCATGACAAGTCAGCCTGGAAAATGGCTTTTAGTAAGCAACCCAGGTGACTGAGCCGCACCATGTCCCGACTCCATGCATGTACCCAGTCTTTGTTTCCCATAAATTTGGCACAAGGACTTGGCGAGCGGCAGCAACTGTTGTGTGGTTGTGTGCCCACAATTCTTCTCAGGGACTCAAAGCAAATTCCCCAAGCCTGGAGCACTCCTGCCAACATTTCTACACGGTTAGAGGGAAACAAATACACCGCCCTTAGATCAACAACGGGAGCTGTCAATTCCTTTATTCAGGCTCTCTAAACACAGGGTCCTTTCATTAAGGCCATTGCTAATGTTTAATGCCTCTCGCTGTGTTTTCCATTATGAGATGCTCTATATTGCTGAAGGCTCATTTCCACTTGGGAGCTGGCAATGAGCAACAAGGCCTTTGGTTTCCAGCTGAGCCAGGGGTACTGGATGTAAAGCGTGTCATGTTTGCCCCAGTGGAGAGATGGGTCTCTTCATTCTGCCCCACTTCTCACCCTAGTGTTTGCTCAGCAGTTAGCTGAGCCCTAGCAAAATGGTTTTCAAGGCCAGGACACCAGTTCTGGCAGCGAAGAGCAGCCCACGTGTATGTGTGTTGAGGCAAGAGGGGGAAAGAGATGCAGAGACAGGCACAGGAGTGGAAGTTTTAGGCAAGGAGCAGAAAGTCCGCCCATGTTTTATTAAAAGAAACATGGTGAAAAATATTTTTGCCAAACTGAAAGTCAGCTCACATCATCAAGGAAGCAAACTGCACTAAATGTCACTGGTGGTGAAGGGCATCACGTCTCTGTTCCAGCCCAGGTGCTGAAGCCTGATGAAGCCACCGTCCTCTGAGGGAGGTGGGGAGGACGCTGTGACCCATGAGTTGGTTCCTTCATTCCCGGAGCTGACCTGTGTACTAAGTTGTCCTGTCTGGTTTCAGTTCTGCTCAGTCCCCACTATTTTCCTTCCTTCTTCATCTTGTGGTTTTCCCTTTTTGTTTTTTCACCATTTGATCATCTCATGTTATCTCTCAAACATTTTTATGAACCAGGAAGAAGCATTTTAGTGGGGTGATAGGCCTGTGACTATGCATTTTATCAGGGAACATAATGAATATAGTTTCACATGGAGTAGCAGGAAAAAAATAACTCTCTTGGCTTTTGTTGTGCCCACGCACGCACCACTGTGTTACCTTTCCCCTAGAGAAGCGGTAGGGCTCATTGCCTCCATACACGGGATGAGTTGTACTGGTTCGGACAAAGCACTTCCAAAAAGCTCAGAAAGTCACCAAAACCTGCGGCATCACAGACAAGGCGAGCTCAAAGGATCCAAAAGGTTCAATGGATCCAGCAGCAGCTGTCGGAGGCCACTCTTCAGTTACAGAGCCCCTCAAAGCTACCTTGCTTCATGTCAGAAGAGGGGTGGACGCGGGGGCTTCAGCTTCCTTTTGGCCAACTCTTTGTCTTCTCGGGACTTGGAAGTGAGATGGAGCAGGTAACACGAGCAGTGGTTCTGGATGTCTGCAGAAACCCCACCTCAGCTCCTGTGGCCAAGGAGAGTGAAGCCCACATCTTGTGTCCCCACGTCCACTGGGACATTGCTGCCTGTGGGACTTGGTCTTTGGGCATTTGGCTGCTGTGTCCACTTGATCCTTACACCTCCACTTCTTCCTCCTCCACCTTTTCTGCTCCACAAAAGGCTCTTGCTTTAGCAATTTGGACTTGGTTTAATCTGTGGGTGAACACACCTGCTGGCAGCTGCAGGCAAGGAGGGCCCGGAGCAATTGCAGAGGGTGATAGGAAGGGGGACGGGGGCCGTGGCAGGCTCTGGGTCATGCAAGATCTGATAACCTGGTGTGGGAAGACACGGTCCTTCACAAGGCTGCATGCAGAAGGATACCAAAGGCAGTTATCAGGTTCAGGGGAATTTTGAGGAGATAAGATGAGCCTGGTCAGGGCAGAGGAGGCAGGTACTCACCCATTCCACAGAACAGTGCACCGAAAGGGAATTTGGGCACTTCCTGCTATTTTAGGGTGTAGTCTGCCTGCACAAGGTGATGGTGGAACCCGTAATGGCAACAAACTGGTTCATGCATCTGCCAGGACTTCAGCAAAAAGGAGCACGAATGCTGGGAGTGAACCCGCGACAGGTCACGGGGAAGGCTGCTGGGCTGCTGGTGGGTGCTGAGGAATTTATTGGGGCTGCTGAGCCCTGGCCAGGTGCAGGGGCCATGCTGAACTGGCTGTGCAGGACGGAGTTCCCCATCCTGCCCCCCAGCACCACCCCTGGCACGGTCTTGCTCCATCCAGCCCAGGGGGCTGGGAAGCTGAAGCCCCATGGCCGTGCTGCTGTCGGATCCCGTGAGCACCAGGATGGGAACTGGGGTAGAAGGCTGGATGCTGGCTGGCTTCGTGTCCCTTCACAGCCCACCAACACCTGCTGGATCTGAATGAGGAACCTACACTGAAGGAGCTGAAGGCACAGGACCTCCATTGGAGGTCACGGACCAACAGCCTGGAGCCACCAAGCTGACCACCAGCCCTCAGGTGTATGGTTGGCTATCTCCTGAGTCCCTTTGGCAGCGAGATGCCAGCACCCATGTGAACAGAGCAGGGAAATACACCGATGTGATAAACTCGCAGGTCCCTGCCCCAAAACGCTGCTGCTGCAGAGCCTCAGCCCCAGGTCTGACAGCGCAGTGCATAAGAAGGAGGTGAAAGTGTTGGTGCCATCAGAAACATTTCCAGCTGGGACAGACGGGAGGAATATCAGGGTCACAGCTAGAAGTGAGTCCAGTTGGTTCTTTCTCTGACTCCAGAAGCCCAGTTTCCAGATGGCTGTTTTTTCCCCACAAGATTTTTCACACAGCCGGTTGCTGCTGTCACCCAGCTATCTGTTCTGCCTTCTCCTGAGCCTTGGCACCAAGCTGCTCCATAAATTCATTACTGCAGCTGGCACGAACGCTGGGGATGCCCAGATGGCTCTAGACCATCAGAGGTTGTCCTGTTCTTGGCTGGGCAGCACAACACACACAGCCATCACAGACAGAAATCCAAGCTGGAGCAGCTGAAGACCTGGCCTGGGTTTTGAAATATGCTGTTTCTTTGTTGTCCTTAGTATTTCTCCAAAAAGAGACAAACCAGATTATCTAGTCATTTTGTAGTAATAACCCCAGGCACTTGATGTTATAGGGCGGAGTACCAGGAAGAATGCAGCAAGGTGAGTAGGACATAAAATCGTTGCGAGGGGTGTTTTCAGACAGTGCCTCAGTAATGCCAAGGAGACCTGAGGGTTTTGATGTGACTGATTATCACCCGATAAGGAGGACTTTCCTTCTGCCTTTTCTCCCAGCTGATGTCTCATCCCAGGCTGTAGGAAGACGTTGACTTTTGTATATGAAGAGCAAGAGCCAAACAGATGAGGACCGTGTCCCTACAGAGCTCCCAGTCCTGGTGTTTCCTTAAGCTGGAGGCTGTCAGGACATTCCAGGCTCTGCCCATGTGTGAAGCCTTCTGGTCGGCTGGTTTCACTCAAGAGGTGGTTGTGATGCCACCCTTCCTCCCTGAACCGCTGCAGTATCAGGTCCACCCACTATACCAACACGCACCCTCATGAAGATGCCATTGAGTCAGTTCCTGTCCCTATGGCACAGCTCTATTCTCAGAAGGGTGAGCTGTTTTCTTCCTGCGACAGGAAAATGCCCTTCTTTATTTTCCATTCTTTTTTATTTTCCATTGACATGGATGTCTGGACTGCACAAAGGGCAAAATCAAGGAGGGACAGCCCTTCTTCCTGGGTTGCTTCCAACCCCAGTGGGATTAAAGCGTTGGCTATTTCACAAAGAGGTCCATTCATCAGGTTATTTTGTCTCCCAGACAGACCTTTCAGGCCTAAAGCCTTCAGAGTCATTGACAATGAAACCAAAATTGGCCCTTCTCAGAAATCTCTTGATTTCCTTCTTTGATGGAGGTTTGGGGGCCCCAAATCCCTTCCTATCCCTCGTCTGTCATGCAGCAAAGCACCAATCCTTCCCATCGAGCAGGATGGGAGAGGAACAGCACCAGAAGGGCACACTTAAAATCTCCTCTGAAGAGGGCTGGGCAACAACGTTTGACTCAAACCTACATTTTTAGCAATGCAAAGTATTTTACAAATTCTTGTAATTCTTCAATTCAAATTCTTCATCTCAGCATGGATTTGATCTATGATTTTTCAGCAAATTTTTGAGAGAGACCAAATCGTTCTGATGGGAGTATTTTGGATTTGCTTCTTGTAACAGAGGCCTTTTTTCTCTCTCTACTTTTCTTTAAAAATGTTCTGCTTCACCTTGAATGCTGGGAAAACTGGAAATATTACAAATTATTTTGCCTTGATTTAACCGAAACATTCCGTCTAAGTCTCCTCCTCCCTAAGTACTGGCATCAACAATTCCTGTAAGAAACAGGCACCACAGATATAGACTGAAGGAGGAAAAAATGGATCCAGGCAAGGCATCTTGTGAAGAATTCAACTCCTTAAACTGCTCTTAATCTCTGGCACACTAAAATCATAGAATGTTTTGGGAGGGGGGGACCTTAAAGATCACCTAACTTGGTCTGAAGGTACCATTACATGCAGCACAGGGCAGCAGCATCCATAGCATATTTAAGACAGGGCTGTTTTCCAAGGCAAAAGGCTTTGTAATGCTCCTTTCCAGATTAATACTCCTTAGCATACACCCTCAGATCTTGGTGGAAAATTTTTTTAAAAGTTGGTTTAGGAAAGGAACCAAATTCAGCCTTGGTGTTTATGAACTCATTAGCACTTCTCAGCAAGGAAGGTGGCACCAGGGGGTTGATGTTAGGTATTATTCTCCCTTTCCCTCTTCTCTCCCCCCCTAGAAAATGCTGCAATTTCATTCACTTGTAAGATCATTTGTGCATGGTTAAGAAACCCCAAAATGCTGAAATCCATAAAACCATGACCTGCAAAGTTCTTCCCATGTTCTTGCCACAGTTGGTAGCACAGTCCTGTGTGACATATGACAGTTTATTGAAAATATTTTATTGATTTCTGTAAGTCAGTTTTAATAAACACCAAAGAGATACAGTAAGTGGACTGGCAAAATGAGTTCACAAACTCAATTATCTGACATTTTCTTTCTCTGCAGGAAGAGAGCCAGTTCTGTAAAGAACAAGCTGAGAAGGCACGGTTTTGCCACAGTTCACAGAGTTTTAGCTTCTCTGACTGCACAGCATTTATGCTCAAGTTCCAATAGCACTTCAGGTGAAATCAATAAGATTATTCATTGGTTTCAGCTGCAGTTTGATCAGCACCTTGCACCTGAGTCAGGTAAGAGTAATATCAACAGTTTTCAGAGGTTAAACAAGCCACTAACTGCATGGCCAGGCAGATTTTGCCAAAGAAAACTCTTCGTGTTGTTTTGAAACTTCCTGTTACTTCCTCCAGGTCAGTTACCACTCTTGTACAAAGTCTGCACTCTGGAGGAAATGTACTGTGAAGTATGTTCAGTTATGCTAAAAGGCAACAGACCAGCTTCTAGCATCTTCAAACGCAGTGCATACGGTTCTTCTGAACTTCATACTCTGCAGAAGATAAAACGAGAAGGGAGGATCTTCCATAATGCTCCAGCACTTCTAAGGAGACACTATTGGAGTCATCAAAATGGTAATCCCGCCCTCACACTGACTGTGAAATACAGAAAATGGCACCTCAGATAACAGCACTTGTGGTTAGTGTTGGTCTCCGTGACCTCTACCCGGAGAAGATACACCAAAGACAGCCCCAGCTCCCAAGGCTTCATCTATTTTTAAGAAGTTCCCTGTATGCACCAACACGTGACCTGAATACACCTTCCCTTCTCCCTCACGCATTTCTAGTTCCATGCAGTGTTTATTCCCTAACGTATAATTGTGCAGTACTTCAAGAAATTCTCTGCCCCAATCAGAAGGCCTTAACTCCTAGTGAAAAGAAAAAAAAAGCTCCATTACTTTGGGGCCAGTCACTGATGTAACGCTTTGTCATGCCAGTGAAAGCTGGCAGTTTCCATAAGTGAAAATTTTACTTCTACAAACTGAGCGAATGTAGTTTATAAGACAGCTCCGTGCTGCACCCAAAGGTGAACAAGTCACCCCCGCAGCTGGGAAACCTCTCCCATTCCCCAGTTTCACCTCTACACCATTTTCCAGCAAACACCTCCCTCGTGAGCATGCAGCTGCTTGACCTGCATGGAGTCAGAGACGAGTGTGGTTCCCATCAGCGGAGTGCACCGGGGCAGCCGTGCCCACCCCATTTCGCACAGCGTGGCTGTGGTTTGGGTGTTCTTCCTGGCTTTTTGGGGTCCCGGTACCACTGCCAGGAACCGGTGAGTGTTTCTTCTGCACCTGCTCCAGTATCTGCAGCACCTGGAATTAGCAAACACAGCTGTAAGCAGGTTACTAATTTATTCTCCAGGTATTTAAATATGCCCTGTTCTTTTTCAAGCTGCTTGTTTGGGTGTATCTTTGGGGTTACACTGCTTATTCAAAGGTCTTGGGGATAGGTGTAAAGGGAGAGCCTGCTGCACAGAGACCTTGGATCTCAGAGCTCTTTCCCTGAATGAATCAGTCTGACATTGCATGGAAGATGTTCTCCAAGCACAGAGAGGTGCAGTGATGGTAGCAGGACCAGGACACAGGCAACGTGGAGCTCTGTTTTTCTGCTCTTTCATACCAGATTATGATAACTCCTCGTGCTATCACAGATTTCTTTATGGAACCAGGGAACTCCCAGTCTGAAACCCACTTAATGGAGATGTGCAAAGCAGAGAGAAAAAGAGAGCAGAAATCAGATCAGGATTAATTTTACCTGAGACTTGGGGATGATACCAACTCTGAAGAATCCTATATTTCCACTGTCAATTTTGGTACAGTCCACAACAGTAGAGGCAATATTCTCTGGAGAAGGACCATCACAAAGAACTGCATCCACCTGAAGGGCAGCAAAATTTCACAGCAAGCTCAGGCACATAGGCTGAGAGATAGCAGCTTCCCCCTCTCAACATCTCAACAGCAGGCAGCTGTTAAAGTCAGCTCTGATCCTTCCTGTTTGAATGGCCATGACTATTGTACTTCCAGAACTTACAAAAGGCCTAAAAGCCAGAAATGTTTTAAAGCTCTGGTGCCAGTTTTAGACCAGCTTCAGCTTTAGATCGGAATCTCCAACGGTAGCTGGAGTCCTGACGCATTCAGGCATCAGTTGTTTTATTGCTTGTACACAAAGAAGCGTCTTTTTTTATTGCTCATAACATCCTGTGTTGGAAGATGAACTAACTCACGTTGCCAAGCCCTAACTATGCTGTAGCAAATAGAAGCATTTTGGTTTTCCATAAAAGTTTCTAATTTTATGCTGTTCTTTCAGTCTAGCACCAACATGAGTGACAACGACATCTTTTTAATTACACGCTCTCCCATATTCTTGGTATCATCTGTTGACTTGCCTACTGGGAACAGAATGAGTGTGTTCCCACGTCCCTGTATCTTTGGGGACCTACTGGGCTGAAAATACGCAAAGGCTCCATTACCTTATCTCCCAGCTTGGCGTACACTTGGTTGTGGTGTGTTGTGTCTGCCTCTCCTGTCGGGTTAGCTGACGTGACCACAATGGGGCCAACCTAGTGGCAGGAAGATGGAAACAAGAGCCCTGAGCATGTTTTGTGGTACAAAACAGAGGAGCTGAAATGTGAAGTTCCCTGGCGAATCCCCGTGACTCTATAAAGAGCTCAGTGTGACTCTCCCAGGTAAACACCCCTTCTGCGTAGGCAACTAAAGTTGGAAGAGACAAATCCCTCCAAAACTGCGTGAGTGACTAAGACCCTCCTGATTTGGGGTTTCCTGATGTTGAATCAGGAAAGAACATTTTATTTTCAAGCAATAGCAATCGCCTAAAAGGTACAATCCCTGTCCTAGAAATGCAGCAGGGAGCAGAACAAGCAGGGTGCCACAGTTTCTCTGGCAAAGCCCAGGAATACAGTGATTAACCATGGATTTGAGCTGTGCAAGGGACGGCGATTCCTTCATTCAAGGTGAATTTACTAGCAGGGTTATGGGGCTGTATCCACTCTTCTTTGTAATACACCTCCTATAGCTCCTGCAGGTGGGAATAGCAGACCATCAATGCAATTCCTTCCACCCAGAGCACAGTTGCCACTGGCCAAGCCAGAGATCAGCATTTTAAAGGCAAGACTGTGGAAGAAAACTGCCTCTCAGCACACCAGGCAGCAGCATCAATATGCTCTCATCCAGAGCTGTGTCAAGGTAGCCTGGGGGCAGCGCTCAGCACTGCAGCAGAAAGTTTCCTACCGTGCTTTCTCTGCAGGTTTTATGCCAGTAGGTTGCAGCTGATCGTGCATTCGCTTGCTGCTGCTGCTGCCAAGAAGAGGTCATGCAGCACGCTGCAGAAGCAGCTTTCTCCCAGGCAGGGATCAGAGACCCATACGGACAAGCCAGCATCTGTCCCACAGCACTGTAATAACCTTGAAGCTACAGCAGGATAGGACAGGCTCTAATCCCACGTGTCTGGGCACCTGAAATGTTGATGTGCTCACCCCAGCATTATAGCAACACACAGACATGTTCTCCCAGGTAGTTAGCCCAGCAGCTTCTGCCTGGGTAAAGTCATGAAGCAGGGATGCTCAGAACATAGTCCAGGCTGTAACTGATGTTGTTCTACGTTTGGGACCCTCCCAAGTTATTCTGGCTTCAAACAAGCCTGTGCTTGCAACAAAAATGTTCAAGGCAGGAAATCAGACAATGTGTCTGTTAATTATATCTCTTCTGGCATCCTGATCTGGTGGTCTGTTTTCTTGCTTTTAGCCTCTCTTCTGCAGTAAAATCAGCTACCAGCTGTCTGCATAACTCATCCCTTCTTCCTTAATGATATTTTTCTTGTGGGAGTTACTCAGTATAGCTCTCTTCACTTCCCAGAAACCACTCTGAACATGCTATCATCCTCACTGCTCTGAGAAAAAAAGGTGAAGAGAGGTGATGTGCCAACACCCAGCAGGAGAGTGAGCTGAGTGCTGCAGTCCCTCTGTCCTTGACCCCTGCAGCAGCCCAGAAGAGCTGGGTGCTGGTGGCTGACCCCACGTCTGCTCCCTGTGCATTCAAAGGGCAGCCCCCACTTGCCAGCGGTGCTGGGATGAGTGCGCCCTGACCACTCACCAGGTCGATGAGGTGTGTGGTGACGGAGCAGTCGGGGATGCGGATGGCGATGCTCTGAGGGGTACCGACATATTTAGCAGAGTCCTTCATCCCCAGGAAGTCCACCCATGCACCTGCACAAGGAAGAGTGGCACAGCACTTACAGATGTACGTCCGTCCTCACGCGATGGTCTTACCACAGGTATTGCCACCGAGCTCGTGGCATTGCAGGAAAGCATGACTTGAAGTTGGAGTTCCAAAGCCAGTGCTCTCCAGAGAGCTTGAAACTAACAGCTTTTCCTCACCTCTGGGAACCACCAAGCTAATAGGAGATGGCCAGGCAGCTTCCATGAAGTCCCAGAGGAGGGGGCTGAACAAATGCTTTGCAGGTTCCAGTTGCTTCAGGCTAGAAATCCAGAGGGACATGGGGCGCTCCTGAGCCTGGCGTTTGGAGCTGGAAAGGGGGCAAGAAAAATGAGTTTGGAAGTAAGCTACACTTTATTTTCAAGCTCAAAAAGAAATTGTGTTGGAGACGCCTAGAGTTAGACAAAGGGTGTGGGCTCTGCTACAGGTGAGCCATCTGTAATAAAAGTAGGATGGTTCAATAGTTGACCCGAAAGGAAGGGATGTGAATGACTGCTCCTGATCATAAATTACAAATCACGGTCTTAGCTTCTTGTGTTGTAATGGGTAAAAGACCCAGTTGCCTAAGTTCTGAGGGGTCCCAGCTGCTTAAAAATGTACAACTAGAGACATTTGTTAAATAAAAGAGGGATTTTGGTTGTGACAACATGTATCTACAAATATAGAGAAGGGGTGCCCCGTTTTGACATTTCTTGGTCTTTGAGTTTCCTTGTGATATCCGGCTCTATCCCCTGTCCCATTAGTTTGTTGTAAGAAAATTCCAGCTCAACTGTTTCCATTTCTCATTTGGATCTTCTCCCCAAGCTTATCACCTTACTGTTCCTAGGAAGGCTAAGCTATGTGTCTCCTGGCTCTGGGGGGCTGCTGTAGCCAGGACTCTATCAGCTGTGTGTCCTCGTGGCCTCCTCAGACTAGCCAGGGAAACCTTCAGTGGGGCAGCGAGACAAACACTTACCGGTGAGCTTTCTCCACAGCATCAGGCCGATTACAGGCTGCCACAAGCACATATACAGTATCTGTGGGGATGCCACAAGTCCCTCCGCTCTTCAGGATATCTGTTGACATGTGAACAGGGCAGAATCCCTTCAGTGACTAGAACTGAGGGGCTGTAATTCACGGAAGAGCTGTCACAGACAAAACAGCCAATTCAGTGCTCTCGTATCTCCTTTTTCCCAACTAACACAGTATTCCCTCTGACAGTGCATTTTCTAGCATTCATCCAAGAAGAGGTCTGGTATTTAGGGGAGATCTGAGCCACGTTCATTTGGGCCAGAAGTCATTCAGCCCTGTGGGAATAGCAAGCACCTTGCTTTCTCTGTACAAAACTGTCTGTCAGCACTAGCCTGGAGGATTTGTGTACCACATATTGGATGAGCAGACAAGGATATGATACAAGACAGACAGCAGCAAAATCACTGCTAAACTGAGGAACCGCTTCTATTTCCCACACAGTGTGTTCAGCTCCAAAAGACGTTTGTAACCTGGCCCACTTGGTCAAAATGCAATCAGGTTATTGTGATCTCCACATCTGGCTTGGAAAAACATCCTTTCAATACTGTTCTGCTACAACATCTCCCAGAATTACCCCTCCACCCCGCATTATCCCCTATACATTTCCCTTACCTGCAATTCTCTTGACTGAGGAAGCTTTCCTGGCAGGCAGGTGAAGGCACTTGGTCATTCCTCCCCCCACACCACTGAGCTGCACGAGGGGCCTACCCATCGGTAAGCAGGAGCCCTCAAAGACGCTGCTGCAAAGCGCGGAGAGGAAGCAGTAAAAGCTGACCAGCCCAAAGATGACGGTAGCAGCAATGTCATAGCCGACTGGAAGAGCACCCACGGCATCCAGCAGGAAGCTGACAGCAATGAGCAAGAAGGTGAGGGAGTAAAAGAACCAGGTGATGTTTAAGAACAGCGTGCAGAAGACAATGAAGCCATTGAAAAGCATGAAGGCAATGATGCCTACTGCTGTGTGGAAGCTTCTGGTCGTGCCGTAGAGGCCACCGTACCTTGCCAAGCCCCAGATGATCCACATGACGGCATAGAGAATGAAGGCACTGCTCTCCAGGGTTTTACCCCGGGCAAAGGCCACTGAGCCGCCTAGAAACTTAAGGATCCCACCAGCTACCACCACCCACGGGATTACAACAGTAGCGAGCGGAGCCTGTGGGTCCCCTGTCACTGTAATAGCAAAAGAAGCAAGGACGCTGCACGCATAGCCAAGGACTTCTGCATCGGCGTACTTGGAGTACCCGAGGTAGGGAGCGTGAAGGTCTGCCCCTTCACGAAGCTTCAGGAAACTGCTGCGAGCCAGCAGGGCCTTCACAACACCCTGCCCTGTTGGGATTTTGGTGCTGGCTTTCACGTTGTACAGGTGAATCAGAGCCATCACGGCTGAGGCCACAAAGATGGCCACATCCACACCTTGGGGTCCGCCTTCGAAAAACCCCTTGGGACGGCAAGCTAATGCAATGCAGTAGGCCACATAAAACAGCAAGTACAGGCCATCCGCCAGGCTCTTAAGAGTGAGGAAAAGGGCCAAGACAGCAAAAAGAATTGAAAAAAACACGAGGAATGGGGTAGGGAAGGACGGTTCCTCTGTTTGCCAGACTGGGTACAGAAGGCAATAGCCTCCTGCAAATTTCAGGATGGAAGTGAAACCGAAGAAGGTAGCCATCAGTACATCCATTGCACGGTATGACAAAATGCAGACTCCAATCTGGTAGACCCCAGCTGCCCACAGCCAGGGCACTTGTCCAATAAAAAGTTTGCTAGTGACGCCCAGGAGCCTGCAGCCAAAGACACTGGCAGACAGCAGGTTCAGGATCACACCGAAAACCGCAAAATGATTCACGCTACCACTGGTGGGCTGGAGCTGCTCGTGGGCCTTATTCTTGGCCAGATCTGTGCCAGGGAGGGCAATTTTCTCTTTGGAGAGGAAATAAACAATCCTTCCCAGAGCAAAATAGCCGCCAACCAAGCAGACAATCATATAATTGCAAGCCACGGCAGAGGAACCAAAAGACGTGCTGTAGTGCATGGCAACTTCATGAGCACTGGCGAGCGAGACAGCAGAAGCAATCAGAGCTAGGATGACCTCTCTGCTAAGGAAGCCCACCACGGCGACAATGAGTAGTGCCAAAGTAAAGGTGACCAGGCCAGGCACCAAGGCATTGCGGAAATCACCGGTGTCATTCAAAACTCCTTGCCCTTCCAGGATGAAGACCACGCCGTAGCCGCACCAGAACACTGAGATGGTCAGGCAGAGGGACAAGAACAGGGACGCATCTCTTTGGCTTCTCCGAATCCCTACGAAACAAAGGGGAATACAGGCAGAACTGTGATTTTGACAGAGTTATGGAAAGCCACCCTTATGATAGGCAGCTGTGCTACAGCAAGCACATGGTGTCTTGGAACCATGATTACAACACAAGCATGTGGCTGCACAGGTCCTGCGTGATTTCAGACAGAGCTAAAATGAGCTTGGGTCAGTCCGCACGGTGCCCCATTACGCAGTGTAGACATGACTATAAAGACTCCCTCAGAACTGTGTGAACTCACAAGTATTTGTGCCTCTCCCAGGCTGTCTGATTTGTAGTGGAAAAAATACCAGCTTCCAACCTGGGATTTTCATGTTCTCACTGCTCCAAGTCACAAAAGGAGAAATAATTCAGCATTCATTCTAAAGAGCATGGACTTTGTTATAATAAGAGATTTTCCCTCTTAGCCTCACATATTGACAAGCCATTTCAAACCATGGATGCCTAAACTGATTTAAGAAAGCTTGGGGACAGTTTTTAGAGAAATTCACTCTCATTTAGCATATATTCACTCTCTTATATACAGAGAGAGTATATTTAAAAAATAAAATGTTATAAAAAATAAAATGTTATAAAAAATAAAAATGTTAAAACTCTCAAAGATTGTGATGGAGCATTTGTTCAAAACTAACATTTATTTCTTTGGTTACTTATACAGGAAAAATGTGATGTGCTGGTTGAAAAAAATGATTGTGAAAAATGTGTGTGTGTTGATTCCCCAAGCAGAATGGATCAGTGGTCTGGCAAAGCTGACACAGTTCATATAAACCTGTTGGCAAGGCAGACCAAATACTTGTGAAGCTATAGGAGGGGGAGGCCTTGAAGCTGGCCACCCTCCGAGTCTTACCTGCATACGCCAAAAGTGACGATAAAATCAACAGAAGGACTCCTAAAGCTGTGCTGGGGATCACGGGGGCTGCTCTGGGTATACTGTAGAAATGCACTGCCAGCAAGAGTGATCCTGTGTGTGACAAGGGAGGGGGAAAAAGAGAAAGAGCTTGTAAACTCTGGCCCCTAAAAAACAGGAGAGAACCAGAGTGACAAGAGCAGGGAAAAGAGAAAAAAAAAAAACAGTGCAAGATCTGCAAATAATGAGATCTAGAGGGAGGGTGTTGTAACTTGGTTTGTGTCACCTCTTTCTGGGTGCCCAGTTTTAAGAAACTTGAACTTATTTGTGTTTGAAAGTGCTCCGCCGTTGTTGGATAAAGGTAAAAAATGGATCTCAGATTCCAGTTATACAAAAGGCAGACAGACAAGCACACACACTCTGAAGACAATCCCATAAGCCTTGTAACTACAGAAAACTAGCCTAAAACTGAAAAGCAGCAGCACTCAGAAAGATGAAGTGCAAAGGAGGAAAAGAAAGGGAGTGAACACAGAAAACAGAGCAGCAGGGAAGACAGAGAGAGAAAAGGAAGAGAGGAAAATGCATCCAAATAAAAATCATTTATGAAAATGACTATCAAAAAGTTTTGATTTGCTTCCCACTCGAGATGGATTGGGTACAAGAATTCAGGCCAGCATTTTAAAGCCAAGACAAATATTTTGTTGGCTGCTGAACCAGGCAGAGGGATCTCCGGATCTAAAAGTTTTACCCAAGCGGAGAAGATTCGGAACAAACAGACGTTTTAGCCCCTTCAAAAAGGGGGTTGTCCATGAAAGCTAGTCCCAACCCCATCCTCCCATGCCAAGAAGACTCGATCCCTACCTGCGGAAATGCCCAAGAGCCCTATGGAGTAATGCAGTGACTCAGCTTTTCTGACTGCCATCGCAGAGTCCGCTGAAGACCCAGATGCGGGCTGAAATGCTGCCTCTCTTTCCTCCCTAGCTCTTTATAACCAAACCAACTTCACTGGCCTGTGTTCCTCCCTGCTCTCCACCCCTTTTCCCTACAAACATCTTCTGTTAGTGTGCCTTTCTGCATGCGGGAGGAAATGCAAATGAGTTGCTTGCTGCAATAAATTTCAGTCTGTGAGTCAGAATGGGCTGCTGGTAGCTCCCTCCAGGGGCCTGTTAATTTTACTGTTGATTAACCCTTGTTAAAAAAGACACTTGAAAAATAACGCTGATGGTTTATTACTATTACTGCCTTTTTGCTATTGCCAGTACGGAAATTACACTGGTTAAAATTAAGGGTTTTTTAAAGAATCCATCTTGCTGGAGCAAACAAGTTCTTTGCAAGCCCAGGAGCTCCCCGGGGACCAGTTATTTCTCCTCACACCAGCCGTGGTCCTGCTGTTTGTCCCTGTCACAGCTATGAATGCCTGGCACCACCGTCCTGTGCTGGGCAAGCCCGGGGCATATTCAGTGCCATTCCCTTAAAGGTGACTTTTGTCCGTGTGCCGCTCCATGTCTATCTAATCCAGCCTCTCTGCGCACACTCCCAGGGAACTCCTCCTAATTCCTGAGTGGCTTTCGTGAGTGAGGAGTGTGAGCTTAAAATCTGGAAGAGTCTTGCTGGCTTTCCAGGAGAACTGTGCAGGCGGTGAAGTGAGTACCAGTCATTCCCACAATCGCTGCTGTATCCCCAGGGTGATATAAAGGACCCATGAGAATACGTGATCAGGCCATAAAAGTCTTTACCCATGAAGGAGGCCACAGAAAGCAGTGGACAGTGGCTACAGTTGTGATGATATCATGTCAGTCACACATCATGTGGGAATCTAGAACAGTCCCAGACTGGATCCACAGCTGATGCCAAAAGATGCTGCTCCTCCTGCTTGCTGAGCCACGTGGACTGGGGTGCTTTGCTTCCCCTGAACACCTGGATCCCTGCATTGGCTCCCAAACCTTCGTGGTTTCTTCTCTGCTTTGGAGGATAACCTTTAAGAAGGGCTTTGGGGAAAAGGGTTCCTTCACACTCATCTTTGTTAGAATATTAACACAGATTAAAGCATGGTATTGAGGTGTGGAGGTACTCCCATGCAGAATGGAAAAAACTCAGCCGAAAAGTATAAACTATCAAGAATACATCTGTTGCAGATTGATCTTTAGGCTCAGTATGTCTGTTGAGATAGACCTGGTCACATGAGGAAGCACTGGAACAACCCTGTTTTGCCTGGTTACACCTAAACAATGAATTCAGTGAGGGGAACCAACACAGTCGGTTTGTAACATGCAGAGCTCTGTGATGTGGTTTGCAGGAAAATGTAAGTTTGTTTAAATATCAGCCTTTAGCTATCTTTGTTCCATCAGTGATGGGACTGGTCTCTAACCAGCTGAAGGAGGAAGAAACTATTCGGCTACTGAACTATGTTCAAGTCGCAGCATGATTCAGCTATTTTTTCAAGTAAGAGGAAACGATGCATTCCTAAATCACATTCAGAATACCTCAGATATGAAACCAAACAGCAGGGAAAAGGCTTTGGGGATTTTCTCCACGTATCTCATAGTTTAATTCCCATTCTGGATAATAAAAGTCCTTTCTCCACCCACCAAACAGGTGGTTTTTGTTCCTGTTTGTATAGTCAGCAGCTGTGAGTACGTGGTACCTGATTTTTTAATCAGCTTTTTAATCAGTTTTAAGAGATGCATGCAATAAATGAAGTCACACATACTAGAAAAGAGTACCTTCCTCATGCTTGCTACGACTCAGGAACTTGCCAAAACACTTTCATTATACACAGGCTATATTTCATGTCTCTTCCAAATATGACAGACCTGAGAATTTTTTTTATAAATTATCCCTGAAAAACTTCCTTCCCCCAAGTTGCTTCAATTCTGTTGTTCTCTAAAGAATGGCAAGATAGCCTTAAGAGGCTATATTTATTGCAACAGTGCAAAGCTGAAAGAAAACGGTTCATAATCTTCTCAGGTACGAGCATATCAAGGACAAGGGAAGATGGGTTTCCACATGAGCAAGGGAAATTCCCCATCGCATGCTGTGAATCTTGCAGGCAGGTATCCCTATCGAGGTCAGGGGTCTGCCAGCTCTTGCAACCATTTTCCTGGTAAATGATATTGTCACGTTCTTAGAGAGATGGTGTTGTCAATGAAGAATCACATTATTCATTTTTAACTCAGGACCTGAAGGCCAGGAAACAAACTGGGCACAAAGCTGCTGCTTTTCAAAGATGGGGCGGGAGGCTGAGCACGTTTAAAGTCAGAAAATGAAACCTTGCTGTTAAAATACAGAGGCTGCTGGTACAATGTAGGGTATAAAAATGGAGCACAGAGAGGAACTGCACTGGCTCAAATACGTGCTGTGGGCTGGCTCCCTGTGATACCATCTTATGCACAAGAATTTGCTGCTTTAGTCTGAAATAGAATGGAAAATAGACAGCTGAGAAGGAAAAACACAGCTGCTCTGTTGTACAGGTCGCGTCGGCTGGGGATGATTTGGAGACAACGTGCTGGGAAGGAGGTCTGCAAGGGAGCAGTCAATTGAGGAAACAAATAATATTTACATGCCCTGCCCGTGGCACTGGAAATAAAACCTCCTTGCCAGTAAGAAATTCAGCCCAACCCTCCTGGCCCCACCTGCTCCTGGGGGAGGGATCATGCTATAAAAGGCTCCAGGCAGGGCACAGAGATGCACAGCAAATTGGGACTCTCTGGGGACTCCTCCTGCTCTGCCTGTGACCATGGGGAAGAAAGTGGCCGTCGTGCTTGCTGGCTGTGGGGTGTACGACGGGAGTGAGATCCATGAGTCTTCTGCTGTGCTGGTGCACCTCAGCAGGGAGGGGGCACAGGTAAGAGGCACCTGGCAGGCTCCTGCCCCATCCTTTTGCCCTTGCTCTGCTTTTTATTTGCCCTCCCCTTGCACGAAGCACTCTGCTGTAAGGAGCTTTGCGTCTTGCCCGACAAACCACGAGCTCCCCGTTGCTGCTGGGGTGATTGCAAAGCGTCAATGACTGGAGTCAAAGCAAGCAGCACGGTGTCGGGGCTGCCACAGCAAGCAGGGACCATGCCCCGATCTCTGCTCTGCCCTCCCAGCTTTGCTGTGTGAGAGGATTGCCCGGGTGCTGAGCACAGAGCTCAACCGTTCTGCCAGCTACACAACCTCTGAAACAAACTTTCTGAAATGAATCTATTTTTGGCTTGCACTTCCTCTTTCTCTTCTCTGGTATTTCTGTTTCAAAGGCTACTATTGACTCTGGTTGCTTGAAATTCATCCTTTTGGAGCACTGAGGATTAAAATGGAAAATGAGATGAACACAGAAAATAGAGTTCTTGTGAGTTAGATCAGAGAAAGGGGGGGAAAAATGTGATCCTTAAGCACCAGCTCTAATGTGCAATCAGTGACAGCAACTCTTTGAGAGTCAAAGTGTAGGGAGAGAAGCCCCGGGTAACGCTAACCTTGGCTCCAAACTGCCCACAGCTGTGGGTCAGAGCCCTTCTCCTGGAAATCAGGCTGCTCCCCCGAATATGAAGGCGCAGTGGTGATTTCCACGTGCTGCAGAGCCTTCCCACCCAATTCCAAAGCCTTCAAAGTGTGTATTCACTTCGTGGATTAAAGCTAAGACTTGTCCAAAACTTTTCTCCCCTGTCTGTAGTTTTGTTTCTTTTCCCTCTGAGCTGCCGTGGCTCTCCCCTCTGTTGGCACACTCAGAGCACTGCCCTGCACTCATCCCTTGATTGGCAGGGACCTCTAGTGGAGGAAACTCGGGCATCATTTCCCCCACACCCTTTTAATTTTCGCTTCTGCTTGCCTGAGGAAACAAATTTTGTGTACAGCCACCAAATCCATCACCTGCCTGTTTGCCATCTTCCGCTCTTACTTTCTGTGCGTGAGCTGGAAATAATTCAGAAGGAAAGCAAGACATTTTCTTGAGAGGGAAATACTCTGCCTGTGGGAAGCCAGCGGGAGGAGAGAAGAAACTCAAAGCCCTGTCTGGGGGTGGTGGTTTGACAACAGCAGCTTGCTGGGTGCTCAGCACCCGTACGGGATGACCGGCTGTGTGCGGGCAGCACTCGGGCTGCTGCAGCGAAAGGTGATTGCTTGGGATGAAGGTGGAAAATTAAGAAATGGGATTCACACGTGGCTCTTGCAATGACTCATTTTCCTAGGAGGGAAAGGGGTGGCTGCTCCCTTTCCGCTACTTCAGCCCCCCCAAAATAAGCAGTGTGGGCTATAGCCTCCGCCAAATACCCTCCTTCCTTTAAGGTGGGGGTAAATGTTTGTGCAGAAGCTAGAAAACAGCTTTTTTTTTTTTTTTTTTTCCCTCTTTATAACAATACCTTCCTATTGCCGCTATCAGATAGAAGTGAGCCTGAAGGCCACTGAAATCTCCAGCAAAGTTCTTTCCTAACCAAGAAACACAAGCGTTTTAATTTGCTACCTGTGGCCTTTAACATGCTTAGGATGCACGCCTGAAGGATAACAGACCTTCCCTTCCCTTCTCAGGCAGAGGTTTATGCTCCTAATGTTGACCAGATGCATGTGGTGGACCACGTGAGAGGACAGCCAACTCAGGAGAAGCGCAATGTGTTAGTTGAAAGTGCCCGAATAGCCAGAGGCAACATCAAGGACCTGGCTAAGCTGGACGTGAAGGGGCTGGATGCCCTAATAATACCAGGTAGGAAGCACAGCACGCGGGGTCTGCATGCCTGGGGGCTTGGGAGCAGCTTAAATATTCGTGAGCCTTGAATGGCATGGGAGCCATGGGCTGGACAGGAACTGGGCAGAGCACTAGCAAGAAGATAAGCTGGGAGATGGGACCAGCAGAATGGCCATCTTCCATCTGTGCTTATATCCATCAGAAACAAGCTGCCCCCTCCCTCATCGACACACTGCCCTCTGGGGAAGAGAAGCAGAAGCTGGGACACAAAGGGGGGTGACTCAAAAGGGAAAAGCCTGATCTTTTTTTTGAAAGATTCTTGGGTGAAAGTATGACCAAATGATTTCAGTGGGAATTGATGAAGCCTGGAGTGAGGACTAAAAGACAAGTGAAAGCTTGTCAGTGTGCCCCACCATGACAGGGTGAAACAGCATGATACCTCTCCAGTTCGGTTCTGTTTAGGAGCAGAGATGATGCTTTGGAGTCTTGTCTCGTGGCAGTCAGGAAATGAGAACCTTCAGTGGCTCACAATGGTTTAGCTTTCTGCTGTCAACATTGGGCAAATATTTCCATCCAGCAAATCCATTTTAGCATTCTTACAAAGCATATCCGACAAAAATCCTGCCCTGGAGTACTAACATTTGTTTCCTTTTTCTCAGGTGGTTTTGGAGTGGCTAAAAATCTGAGTACTTGGGCCACCCAAGGCAAGAACTGCACAGTATCCAAAGAGGTGGAGGATGTCCTGAAGGCATTCCATGCTGCCAAAAAGCCCATCGGCCTGTGCTGCATCTCCCCAGTGCTGGCAGCCAAAATCTTCCCCGGCTGCGAGCTGACTGTGGGTCACGACACAGAGTGTGAGAAGTAAGTAACTGTGCGGTGCTGATGTATAATCACGCCACGGAGATCACAGCAAGGCAGTCTCTCCCCAGTATATGTAGCACCACTGACTAGAAGTTCAGCAGATCTGAGGCAGGAACAAGATGGCTGCTGAACACATGGTAGTGTTATGAGAGGTAGGGACAGGATCTGTGACCCATCCATGAAAGCTGTGACCAAATTCTTCCAACAGCAGGGAAGAAACTATGATGAAACCACTAGGCTAGGAAGCTGGTGAAGAAACCAAACCAAAAGGAAAAGTCTGGAGTGTGCATTTAAGCAGCAGAACAGCTATAGTAGAGCATCAAGGCTTTATGTTGGCTTCACTTCAGATTTTTAACTCGCTGTAATCTGGAGGCTTTCTGGCTTCTACAGTCCTAGAGAAATTCTTCTGATGGGAAAAGATTTACAACTTATCAGTCAGGCTTTTTGAAGGGACCATCTTATCTCTGTAACAGCCTAGCAGCTGTTGCTGCGAGGCACCACCAGGCTTTTCACTCCAGGCCTCTTTCATATCTCTCTCTGCAATGACAGCTCCTCTGCACAGGGTTTCTTTTCTTTTCTTCTTCTAGATGGCCTTATGCAAAGACTGCTGAGACCATGAAGGAACTTGGCTGCAAGCACGTGAACAAGCATGTCACTGAAATTCATGTGGACGCGAAGAACAAGCTGGTGACCACCAGTGCCTTCATGTGCAACGCCCCCATTCACGAAATCTACGACGGTATCGGAAAAATGGTGAAAGAAGTGGTCAGACTTGCCTGAATGCCACAAAGCCACAGAATCCAGCTTCTCTGGAGAGCGGGCGCTAGGCCTTGCACTTCCCCTTTCATACCCACATGTCAAGAGGCAAACTGCTGCTCGGAGTTCTTCCCCCCATGGCCCACTGGTAGCCCCTGAGGGGGGAGAACTGGAGCAATGTAAGCGCTGGCGTGCTTGGCCAAGGACACGCCACTTACTGCGTTGATCACGAGCTGGCAGTAACTGGAGTGTCACACGCAGCCACTGTCACTGGTTCTGAGCAGTTGCCCGGTCATTTCAGCCATGCCGTGGCTGTCCCGATGTATCACCTGTGAGCAGGAATTGGTCTGCTTCCCAGATTTGTTATAAACCCATCTCTCCCTACACACGGCCACCTCACAGAATGGATGAATTAGTGGCAAAAAGAACGTGATTTTGGTACTGAATAAAACAGGTGTATTTTACATGCGCTGAATTCTGCTTTTATTTTTGCCCTTTACTCTGTATGAGGACCTGCTCTTAGTGTTACTGGTTGGCCAGTGAATGGGGAAAATGTCATGGAAAGAAGCCACTAGTAACAAACTCCACTTGCTTTCTTAGGATTTGTCAGAACTCAGACTTGGGCATGGATAACAGTGGTTGGTGAAAACAGAAGTAAACCAACATTAGCATGAAGGTTTAGCAAGAAGTGGTTAAGCTCTTGTATTAACCCAAGACCTGTTATGGCAGTGTGGAGTATTTTGGAAGCAGACTAGCCAGAAAGAGTTGAGGGTGAGACCTAGGGCTGCAGTTTCCAGTCTCTCCCATTCTCTAGAAAAATTCTTAGAAACAATGTGGAAGCAACAATTCTGCATCCCAACAGGGACAGACAAGATACCAGTCTAGCTGAAACTAGAATGGCAGACTGTAAACTGGTTGGGTGGTTGCGAAGTCTGGCAAACAGAAGACACTAAGAATAGCTGAGCATCCCACTGAGCTGTTCGGATAGCAAGCCAGGCACGGATTTTTAGGGCCAGAAGGAACCATTTGTCTGCATAATCTGACTGCTCTGCAGGAGCTGTAAAGAGCACAGTAACTCACACTTTACTGAAGCAAACCTGCTGAGAAGGCTCAGTTTTGACTTAAGGATACTGCTGTACTATTTCATAGCTCATTCCCACAGTTAATCAATGTTATTTAAGATAAACCATGGCTTGTTTCTCTCACAGTTGAAGAGCTTACTTTCAGGAAAATGCGGGTTTGTCTCCATTGGATTCAAAAGCTTTTTAGTGATAGCTGGTATGTTCTTCTTATATGGGCTCTTATCCTACATGAAGCATTATACAATCATTACAGACTGAGCTGTTAAATTCTCTCAGTGTTAAGACATTTTTTCTAAGCCAACAATTATTTTCTGAGGCTCTTCTAAGCAAACTCTTCAGGCTTTTTATATCCTTTCCAAAACACTGGCATTTTGCACTCTCAACAACATGGGAAGATCCTTCAAGACTCCACCTGTGACCAGAGTGGAAGAAATTAGCCCACACGGTGCAGTGGAATAGCAAAGAAGGCCTCAGGTGCTTTTGGCAGGGACACAAAAGCCCAGAGTAGCATGATAGGACAGTTTTACCCCTCTCCTTTAAAACACAGAGCTTATCCAATCACTCTTTTTTGTGTTATTTTTTTCCCCATTGCTACTCCTGCCAATCATTTTAAAGCTGCTGCTCACCTTCTATAACATTTAATAAAGGTATAAAATTCTTCAAAGATATAAAGGACCAGCCAGTTTTGGGACAGTAGCTGCCAGGAGGAAGAGGGAATGTTTGCTTAACATGAGGAGTCCACAGTTCTCTCGGTCCTTCAGCAATCCCCCAGAGAGGACCGTGCTGAGTATCCCAACCGCAGAAGAATGTTCAGTCTAAATCTGCATTCCTAAATCATTAGGAAGGAAGAACAAATCCACGGGAGACCTGACCTCATTACATCTTCTTACATCTACATAGCTGCACAGTCTTCTCCTCTACTGCTGTTTCTGAAGGGAAACCCAAAGCCTAAGATATTTATTACCTTACAGAAAGTAACTGCTCCCAAGACCTCAAATCTTGTCTTTTACACAACGCAGGAGATCAGGAAAGGCAGAGACGTTTCTTCTGTAAGTGGTAACATCTGAGAGTTATGAAGGATTTTCGGAGGTTAAGAGTGTTTTGACAAACTTATCAGATAGGCTGAAAAGCTAGAGGATGCAATTACAACAGACAGAACTCCAGGGGCTAGCTGCAGAATATGAATTAAGCTCAACCTTTAGAACCAAGCCACACAGACACACAGTTAGTAGCAACACTGTTTACTGGCGTGTGGAAAACTGCTTGCAGTAATGGAGCAGAATCAACACCAAATATGAAACATTAACAATATCTTGGTAGGTTTTCACACCCCAAAAAAACGACAAACTAAAAATAATGAAGTTGGAGAAGAGTCACATTGCAACCAGTCGCTTACAACTGAATGGGAGAAAAAAAAAAAATCACAGCTACAGATCATTCAGCGTCAGAATCCGCAGGAACTCCTGTTGATCCACTTCCCCATCTCCATCCACATCTGCTTCATCGATCATCACCTGTCGGATAGCAAAGATTTGGGAGACCAGATTAGGTGGGATCTGAGAGGGTGGAGAGGCCACTAGAGCCTGGTATTTGCCACCGATGTTACCAGTGAAGGTCTCAGGCAAAGCTTCATGTTAATGTAATGCAAGACAGACTTTGTGCCCCCTGCAAAGCAACACGGCACAGTTCCCCAACCAGTAAGACATTCCCCTCCCTCCCCAAGTAAGAGGAATATGTCTGTAATTCACAAACCTGCAGCTCCTCATCTGTGATGTCTTCTCCAACCTCAGTAGCCACCAGCTTGAGTTTCTCAAAGGAGATCTTGCCGGTGCCATCAGTGTCAAACAGCTTGAAACCTTTCAGGATCTCCTTTTTTGAATATGGCTCTGCCTTAGCAAGGAAATGAAAATGTCATCATGCAAGCATGACATCTTACTGCTCTACAATCCCCAATCAGACACTTTACACAGAAAACATTTAGAATCAAATCCAAGACATCATTTTGGGGAAAAAAAAGGGTCATAGAAGAGGGTTATTTATCACTGTCGCTTCACCTTTGTTGGTGTTTTATGTTTTTTTTTTTTTTTTTTTTTTTCTTTCTTCTGCTTGTGTTATTGAAATCAAAGGAAAAGCTCCAAGAAAATTTGTCGGAACAGCATGGAGATTTGGCCTGGAATATCCCGACAAAGCTTTGTCAGGAAGAGAGGGATTAGCAGTGCTACTGGAAGAGGAAACAGCTGCCAGGAATGACCCAATGCCTACAGCTAGATTTTATTTAAAAAGTAAGCCATGCCTACGCTGGCTCTGACTGCCCTTAGTCACCTCACACACAGGCAATACACACAGAAGCCTGCAGTTAGGTGTGGGCTTTGACCGAACTCCAAAGCATTACTAGGGGGAAAATGTGGATCTTCACTTAGCCCAAGCACACACCCTGGCAACTATGATAGCATGGACACAGGAATGGCAACGCCTGCTGCGCTCCAGGCACCCCCCAAAGCCTTGCAATGAAAACACAAGGATGAGAGAGGCAGAACCAGGCACGCTGGTGCTCTTTGAGAACAGCCTCTACATGCAGCCAGGCATTAGAGGATACCAAGGGGTCTGAGCCACAGGTATCCCAGGTGGGTGATGCAGTTTAGGGGATGTGAAGCAAAAGGCTGGTATTGACCAGCAGCTCTGAGGACACTCCACAAGCAGGAGGTGCTGACAACATCAATGGGCATTGAGGAATGATTTCTCTACAGATGGCAAAATTTTCATGTTCATCCAAGGTGTGGCATTTGCTCCCCGCTGTCTTGATTTTAAGAAGATCAAGAACTGTGTGACTATAAATACAGATGGAAATCCCAAGTGCTGAAATGCAGCCGTCTCCACCTGAAGTGGCCGATCTGCGCCCTCTACAGTTCGCAGAAAAAGGCAGGAGGGGTAAAGACAACTCACCCCGGGGCAGGTACCTAAAACAGTTCACCTGAGACTCCTGATGCTCCCCTGCAGGGAGCCAGAGTTACCCAATCTACTGCGAGTACCTGCATTGTAAAGTTAGGCAAGAGGAATTTCAGTCTTTGCGACCAGCTGGGCTCACACACCATTTTCTGAGCCATCACCTGCAGGAATGACTCAAAGTTTATCTTCCCTGACCCTTCCTCATCAACTTGAGAGATAATTTTCCTCATCTCCTCTTTCCTCAGTTCGCAGCCCAGGGCCCTCAGGGTTATCTGCCAAAAGAGAAAACAGACCCATGTCTGTGTGCAAATCAAACAGAAACAAAGAGGGAAAGATGTCTGAAACAAGCAACATGCAAACTGAGGGGAAAACAAAACAAAACAAAACAAAACGAAACAAAACTTTTTGCCACATTGGAAATCATATGCAAAGATAACCGTACAAACAGCTTGTCACTGTGCAGACATCAGAGTAGAGCTCCCCCAGGTCTTCTGACTTTGCAGTGAACCTGGGCCCATGGCAACAGGCTACACATGTTCATGAGGCTATCCTTAATAACTTACCCAATTAAGAAATTTCAACCCCCCCAGACCAGTTCCAGATACTCTCTTTTGCCCTTATATTGCAATTTATTAACCCAAAGACGTGTTTATCAAGCCAAGCAGATAAAGGAGTTGCTCAAATCAGCCTACTGAAAATAACCCTGCTTGGAATGTGAAGGTTATCTCAACTCTTCCAGATTCAGATTGTGACTTTTCGAGGCACAGTCTCTGGTAGCAATTCCTGCTTGCTGCATGCACACCCTCCACCACTTCCATCAGCCCAGTTTTGCTCCCTGCCACTAAGCCCTGCATTCCCCTCCACCCCAACAGTGCCAGGAAATTAATATATACTTACTTACATATGAATATATATATTTTTTGTATTATGGTTATTTTAACCTGGAACACTTTTCCCATGCGATTCCCTCTCTGCTTCCACAGTTTGCTCTGACAACTGTGCATAGGGCAGAAACAAAGAAGCAACAAAAAGAAGCGGGCAGGACCTGTGCTAACTAACCCAGCTCTCAGCACCTCTTGCTGGGGCAACTCCCGTCTCCATGTGAGAGGGAAGGAGCTGTGCACAAGGTATGTGAGGGGCAGAGCAGGAGAGGGGCGTACAGAGCACAGAGGGAGCCATTCATCCACTGTTGTGTCCCTAGGGAAGGGTGTTCTGTAGCTGTCTAATGTCAGAACTACGGGGTTGTGGAAAATTAGCAGGGAAGAGCTGCAGGCGAGGGCCAAGGAAAAGGAAGGCTTCAGTCCCTCCTAAGAATACCTGGCTAAAAGGTTGGCACAACGCTTACTTCACTGCTGGCTGCGTGACAAGCCCGAGCTCCAGCAGCGAGGTCTGAGAGCACAGTAAGCGGTCCAAAAGCAATAGGTGGCAAACACTAATTGCTCTGTAACAGCTCCACAACAGGTGGAGCTTGTAAATGATTAGCCCTGTTTGCAACATTCCTGTTTACCGCCTGTCATTTCTATTTGACTACTGTAGTTCAGGTTCCAAGTGCAAGCTCAGTCACAAAGCGAGCGTGTCATTCCTCCCGGCCAGAGGGGACCCGAGCTGCGGATCAGGGTTGCTCAGGCTGCAAACACATCGCTGAGAGCAGCAGACCCAACGCCCTTCAGCTACACAAGACGTTTGGTGTCCCTTGTTAGAGGGCAGGGGGTGTTGGGCTGTCAAGAGAGCTTTACTTGTGTGTCCCATGGCAAATTGATGTTCCTCCCTGATTTGGTGGGGAAGAAAAGACAAGGTCAGGCACACAAAAACCCTCAGTGCTTTGGACTGAGTTCAGTCAGCAGCTTGACAGGCTCTGCAGCCTGCTATGAACTCCCGCTGCAGTCACAGTATGACCACAGCAATCATTATTTTCCCTTTGTGATACTGGTTATAAGGCTCGGGGCAGTGGCAGCGTGGCGAGGAGCCGCCAGCCAGCCCTGCCCATGCCCTGTCTCCCCCAGCCCCTTGCCTTCAGGTCCCTGACGTCCATCTGCCCCGAGCCATCCGCATCGAACAAGTCGAAGGCCTCCCGCAGCTGCAGCCGCTGCTGGTCGCTGAGGGGGAACGAGGGGCTGGGGGCAGCCCCGCTCCCTGCTGCTGCCTCCCCGGGTGCCATGGAAGGACGCCAAGACCCCTAGGGGGCTTCTGAGGGTGGCCCCCGCCCAGTGCCGTGGCAACCGTGCTTCTCGAGGACAGGCGCTGCTTGGTTCTTGAGATTTGTTTTATTTAACCCCTGTTTGTTCCCTAGGTTTACTCCCACAAACACCCAAACCCATCCCCGTTACTGTCCTGTGCATAAAATTCAGGTGTAGCGAGGCCTTCAAAACACCACTGCCCCTGTCCTGCCTGGAGAGCTGAAGCTTTGGGGCAAGGCAAGCACAAATGGTGACAGAAAATGACCCACAGCTGCTTTTTTGGAGGAGAAGTGTTAGAGCCCAACCCTCAGCAATGAGCTCTATATTGCACTGCAGCTGTTAGGTAAAAGAAATGAGTTTCAGGTGAGGAGGCAGGTTTCTGCTTTCAGGATTTAACAAAACCATAAATTGTTGCAGCAGCAACAGAAGGTCACTGAGAGATTGAGGTAAATTGGGTAAAGGACTGGAAAATGCACAGAAAGCAGCATCAGCCCTGCTGATAGACTGACCTCAGCTGATAAATTAGATTATCAGAGCTTTTGATGTCCCACTTATCATTGACGTTTTCCTGGGAATGTCTTGTTCTTCACCACACGGGGGCAGACGAGACAGCAAGAATCCCCTCCCTTTGTCCAATTCCCACATGCCAGTATAAACCATTTTTTTTTAAAGACAAATAAAGGCCAAAAAGGAAATCGACATGATAGAAGCCAAATTCAATTATCATTTATTTTTGTGCTGAGTTCAGCCTTATTTTTTTTTTCCCCCTACATTTACGAACTGTGGAGGTAAGCTGAATGTTCAGCACTTGGAAAAGGGCAGATGCTGACTGAAAAGCAAAGGAATAAATTGGATTTTGAGTCAGAAAGATGTTCACATTTCTACAGAGGAAGAATCCACCCTTCCCTTGTCTGAGAGTGAGGACGAAGGGCACCAGAGAAGTTACTGGTATCTTTAACAAACAGAAGTAGAAGAAGGGCATGGGAGCTTTGTTTTCTTCCAACACCAGGCAGAAGCCATCCTTTAATTATGCTCTTACCTTAGATGCCTCTTCAAAGACAGAACAGAGCGTAGTTTGTCTCTGTAGCAAAGCATTTAGTAACTAGGGCCCTTTTTGAAGAGTAAGAAGTTGAAACTCTTTGAGTACCTTGAAGAATCATTTTGTCATTTGTCCATACATCAGAGCGAATGTTATACCAGTGAAGTTGTGTTTTTGTATATTTCTTTCCACAACTCTGATGGCTTAAAATAAGACACTTTATTTTAAGTACAATCTTATATTTGCAGCCACTGAATATTCCTGTAAACATACAGATCATCAGCATTGGCAACATTCCTCTTTTGCAAAAACATTTTTTTAAATATGTGAACTGAATAGCAGTAAGTTAAGTTGCAGCAGTTTATTTACTTACTTTTTCAGTTTAAAGGGCATTCTAAAAAAGGGGGAGGGAATAATCACCATAAGTAAAAAAAGCTGATCCCCATAAATATGTCATATAAAGAGCTCACTGTAACTGGGCCTAAACCAAGACATTAAACTAGAAACTTCAACTGCTGCTAACTACAGCTTTACACTTTCTGGTTTTGAGTCTTCCCTGTACCAAATAAATCATTTGACATGTGGTTTTTAGTCAGATACGGAACTGAATGCTATCACTGAAAAATGTGATTTGTGTACCCAAAATGAACAGTGTAAACATCTTAGGAGCAAAACCAGGCAACTACGTTGCGACATGTAAACAGATTAGCAGTTGGTAACTGTTCACAAATACAAATTTAAGACCATCCGCTTAAAGTATTGACCCAACTTTTCTGGTCTCTCAAAAGAAATAAAAGGCTGGAGAAAAAAAAAATGAGGCACCTACCAAACACATACGCACATGTGCAAAAAGAAATAAAATTCAGTTTCAGTAAAGGCTGGTCTTCTTCATGATCCGCAAGAATTCTTGCTCGTTCACTTCCCCATCCCCATCTCTATCAGCTTCATCAATCATTTCCTGAAATATATTTGTATTCTGAAATTAGATGCAAATTATAGTAGGATCACAATTATTAGGTTAATTCAGAGTTAGAGCCACTCTTAGTAAATAGTATTGGAAAGGACGGTGTTAGTTCAGTGTCAGACCTCACATGCTACAAAATATTTTTTAAACTAGACAACAACGTTTTCATACATTAAATTTATATTTATATATAAATATGTAGAGTTATTCTGTGTTAGAGGAGCTATGCTGGAAGAAACCAAACGCTCAGAGCAGAGTCGTTCCTTTTATACCATCTCAACTCCATAAAAGTGGAATTCTCCTGACACAGTGACAGTTACTGTGAAACAATTTAAGGAACCACATGTGCTTAACCTGTCTTTGGCCTCAGAATCTATTCCCCAACCCCAAATTGACAGAAGCTTTTCAATTTCTTTCAAGAAAGAAACAGGTTAAACTACCCATGATAGCTTAAGAGTAAAGATCCCACGGGACTCTACAGGACAGCACCTAAAACTGAAAGACTGCTGCCTTGACCTAAAAACTTCCTGACCCCGAAATGGCCTCCTTCCCACTGAGACAGAATCCCATTCCCTATTCTCACTAGCTCTGGTGCTTAGCAAACCAGAGAGATGCTTGAGCGTCTTCCAACCAGGAGAACTAGGCTATGACCATTCGCCTAAATTTTAAATTAATGCAAACATGAAACAAAGTACTACATAAACATTCTGACTGCCTTCATATTCAACAGACAAAACATAATCTGGACCTTTAAATGTTGCACAAAGGCTGGCAGCGACTGTTTGTGTATTATATGGTTTCATATACCAGGTACAAACCTGCAGCTCTTCATCTGTGAGATTTTCGCCCAGCTCTTTGGCTACACGTTTGAGGTTTTTAAAGGAGATTTTGCCAGTTTCATCATCATCAAAGAGTTTGAAAGCTTTGAGAATCTCCTCTTTGGAATCTTTTTCAGCCTTAGAGAAGGAAGCAGAAGTTTAAAGAAAAAAAAACACTGTTTACGTTGTACATAATACCCAAAATAAAGATGGCAGTTATAAAATACAAGCATTAGAAAGACTGAGAAACTCTCTTAAGAGTAAGTTTAAAGAAGCCCAGCAATACACATTCAAACGCTGAAGGTAGACAGAGACAACAACAAAAACCTTAGGGCTTCAGGGAGGTTTTTTCCTCTATCCAGCCAGCTGTCCTTGGGATTTCAGTATCAGGATAAACCTCTGCTAAATATTTGTTTTTCTAGGATTTTTAAAAGCAGAGGTTTCATCTGTAAATATCTGTCATCCGCGTAATGCATCAACACTCCGGACAGCTTTCTGCAGGCTGTCATTCATCTGAAAGCTTTGGTTTCACAATTTTTCTCTTTTGACACACACACACAAAACTGATTGTTAAAGAAACCTTAATGACACCTTTCTTTCAACCTTACCTTAAAAAATGAGACAGGGCATTTTCTGTCCTAGAATTGTAAGTTTTACATATTTAGTTGTTAAGATTAAGATTACTTTCATATTTCACTCAAACCAGAAGGAGATGAAAAAGACTCAACCATTTTCGGAATTGCTTCAGCTTTGATTTTTAACATTTACATACCATTTTCTGCGTCATCACCGCCAAGAAGTCATTGAAACTGATTTTTCCGGTTCCTTCCTTATCGATATCTGATATCATTTTCTTGATCTCTTCTTTTTTAGGTTCAAACCCTAGTGCTCTCATGGCCACCTGTAAAGGACAAAAGAAATTATAAATCATACAAAACTATTAACAAAATCCCAGGAAACAAAAGTTAACCTTTATGCCATGCTATATTAAAACATTCATTTGGTGTCTCAAAGGGAACAGCGAGGTCAAGGAACGGTCTTCAAGCAATGTTTTTTTTACAGGCAAAGGTGCACCAAGATGCAGAAAACAGGCAGGCAAACAGTCATATTCTGGAGTCACTCCTTCAATTAATTCCTAAATTTCCTAAACACATTTTAACCACCATATCCACCACCCCCAAATCACAACTGACAAGAACATGGATAAAAGTCTTGGGAGAAAAGATTTCTCTCAGAAAGTCTGGATTCTTTTACAAAGGCTTAGCATACCCATTTTAGTATATACTGCTTTAATTCCTACGACGGGCATTCAGAGAATAAAAGAGTTCCACTTTCATTAATATATGGAAGGAAAATAAAAACAAAACATGAACTGTCATGTAGTGATATGGACCCTACGACTGTGATGCAGCGCTGTGGACAGCAATTTCTGGTGCTACTGGAGACTTGAATATTATTCCTTTCCTGCCAAGTGAATTGCTACTTATACTCTCTTTGCAATAAGAAACATGACACAGAATAAAAGCAATAAAAAAAGCTCACATCAGACTCTTGTAAGCAAGATGGTTAAGTGTAAGACCTAGAAAGAACATGCTTCAAGACAAGTGACTCCATGAAAGAGATTTCTATCACATTTGCAGCTCCACTGAACTGTTAATGAACTTTAACCTGACAGCACAAACATGGAAATTCTTAAGCTTATAGACCACAGGAAAATTAAAATAGTTTTTTTTTTTCGTTTTAGTGACCAAGACTTATGTTAATGAATGTTAAAGGAAACACAATTCAGACAGTTTGCATGACTTCAGAAAACAATCCTATGAGCAGCACACCAAGGATGCCTTCACTTCCACAAGTGTATAAACGCCTACGAGTTTGCTTCTTCCTCCTTTTATAAAGGGACAGGCGTCAACTTAGAAATCACTTCTCCTCCTCCCAGTAGTCTGTAGCAACATGGGCATCCAGCTGGCAAAGAGAAAGGGCCAACTCTGAAAGCAGAAGAACCCCTCGTTTATTGATTACTGTTCTTCCCAAAGGACAGCGTGGAGAGAGACTGACATTTTTCAGTGACAAATAGAATTGAGAAAATACGTAACATTGGTGTATTGCATATCTTGGGTAACCTAAATCACAAAACATGCAATTCTTGAAAGCACATAGGAGGGGAAAACCTCAGGTTTTAAATATGTACAAACCTTTTGGCTATTTTACTAGCAGAGAAGGCGCAGCAAATAGAGAACTGCCAGCGTGTTTTGGTCCTAGAGACAGCAGGGAAGAGCTATAGCTCACCAGCAACGTGCCTATTGACAGGGAAACGTTACCCTGGAGAAAAAACAGAGCCTTGCTTCCCCTTTAGGGCCCCTCAGGCGTTTGTGCCGCCCTCAACTCCCAGCAGCCGGCTTTACCTTCAGCTCCTTGACGTCGATGCTCCCGGCGCCGTCCGCGTCGAAGAGGTCGAAGGCCTCGCGCACCTCCTGCCTCTGCTCCTCCGTCAGCTCCAGCTTGGGGCTCGCCTTCTTCCGCTGGGCCGCGGCCGCCAGCGGCGGCTTCTTGAAGCCGGAGGCCTTGGAGAGGCGACACGAGAGAAGGGGGGGAAGTCAGGGGGGCTCCGCACCGCAACGAGCGCCCCCGGTTCCCCCTCAGCCGCCCCCCGCTCCCCCCTCACCATCCCGGCGGCCGCTGCCTCTGGGCGGCCTCAGCCCTGTCAGGCCTTCTGTCCAATGCCGCCCCTTCCCATTGGCTAGCGCCGCCACGCCGTTGCCATGGCAACCGCCTCGCCATTGGTGGAGAGCGCGGCGCGGGAAGCGCTCGGTTTGCGGCGATTGGTTAGCGCCTGCTTGGGGGCGGGTCCAAGAGGGAGGGGCCTCGTCTCCTTGCGTTCACGCGATTGGCTGGAGGGGGGAGGGCGGGACCAATCAGCGAGGGGCAGCCGGCTGGCGCGATGCTCGGGCCAGGGCGGGCGCGAGGGGAGGGGGCGAGAGGCGGCGGTGGGCGGGGCCTGAGGGGAGCGCCCTCGGTGATTGGCTGGGAGCGGGAAGGGGGCGGGGCCGGGCCGGCGCTGAGGGGAGAGAGGAGGTGAGGGGCTGGGGGGTGAGGGGAGGGGGCTTCAGGGTGGGCCTTTGGGGGGTGAGGGAGGGGCATTAGGGTGAAGAGGGGGCTTTTGGGGTACGAGAGGGGGGCCATGGGGTGAAGGAGGGGCATTTTGGGGCGGGGGAGGGAGTCTTGGGGTGAGGGAGGGGCCTTCAGGATAGGCGAGGGGGCCCTTAAGGTGAGGGAGGGGGCTTTAGGATGAGGGAAGGGTGCCATAGGATGAGAGGGGGGCCTTTGGGGGCAAGGGAGGGGGTCTTGGGGTGAGGGAGGGGGCCATTAGGGTGAAGAAGGGGCTTTTGGGATGAGGGAGAGGGGCCTTGGGGTGAGGAGGGGACTTTTGGGATGAGGGAGGGAGTCGGGGTGAGGGAGGGGCCTTCAGGATAGGCGAGGGGGCTTTAGGATGAGGGAAGAGTGCTATAGGATGGGAGGGGGGCCTTTGTGGGTGAGGAAGGGCGTCTTGGGGTGAGGGAGGGGGCCATTAGGGTGAAGAGGGGACATTTGGGATGAGGGAGGGGGGCCTTGGGGTGAGGAGGGGGCTTTTGGGATGAGGGAGGGGGGTATTAGGGTGAAGAGGGGGCTTTTGGGGTAAGGGAGGGGGCTTTTGGGGCAGGGGAGGGAGTCTTGGGGTGAGGGAGGGGCCTTCAGGATAGGCGAGGGGGCTTTAGGATGAGGGAAGGGTGCTATAGGATGGGAGGGGGGCCTTTGGGGGCGAGGGAGGGGGTCATTAGGGTGAAGAGGGGGCTTTTGGGGTGAGGGAGGGGGGTCTTGGGGTGAAGAGCTGGCTTTTGGAGTAAGGGAGGGGGGTCTTGAGGTGAAGAGGGGACTTTTGGGGTAGAGGAGGGAGTCTTAGGATGAAGGAGTGGGCCTTAGGGTGAGGGGGGGGCCTTCAGGATAGGTGAGGGGGGGGGGGGCCTTAGGATGAAGGGGGGTGGCTTGGGGTGAGGGAGGGCGCGAGGACTTTAGGATGGGCAAGGGGTCTTCAGGATGGGGTCCTCAAGATGAGGGAGGGATCCTTGGGAAAGGGGGAATTCAGGGTTGGGGTGGTTCAGGGTTTGTGGGGGAACTGGAGCCGGGGCAGGGCAAGGTGTTGTTCTGGGGGGTGGTGAGGGGGCTGTGGGGGTAGGGGAGGAGGCAGCAGCAGGGCAGGACACCTCATGTCTGGTTGTCGAAGCCAGCTGGGTGTTCCTGGCCAGACAGGCACCAATCCAGCTTCGTTTTTTTTTTCTTGTTGCCTCCAAAGGGCTTCTCAGAAAGTAAAAAAAACAGCAGTAAGCAGCAGCTTTGGGGGCGAGTTGAACATACCTGGTTTCTTGCAAGGTACGTGCTCACCGGTGTGATCCCGTGGTCGTTTTACAGCAGCCTTGGTATAGCTGTGCCTGGGTCAAAGATTTCTGGTGGTCTTACAGCCACTTTACAGCTGCGTTGGCGCTTGTTTGTGAGGTGAGATGGGGCAGGGAGTGCTCCGTGTGGAAACCAGCCCAGGTGGAACGTAATTAATTTGAGGCTCACCACAATTTTGAGGTTCATCGTTATTTTCTCATCACTGTTCTCATAATTTTGAGGTTCACCCACCTCAGTGCGTGACGTTGGAGGCAGTGGGAATGACTGACTGGGAATCAGGAGACTCGAATTGGCCTCTAAAGCAACAGGTTTTGTGCTGGTCAATTAAAGTGGCTGTAAGACCACCAGAAATATTTGTGTGCAGCTTGTTTTTCTCATGGAAGCAGATCTAAATAGACATATTGTTATCTTCTGCCTTTCTGTTACACTTCACGCAGCAGGACCACAGCTGAGATGTTTTTTTTTTTCACTATTAGTGTAAAAATTTTAATGAAACTTGTGCCATCAACAACCTGTGATGTGAAAACCTGGAAAATCTCAGCACTGTCTTCCCTCTCCGCTGGTCTGGCATTTCTTCCTCACCGTGTCTGCTGTTTTGGGACAGGCGGGTGTGGCGCTTCAGTTCTGTTTTGTTATTCCTAGCACCCTCGAGCAGCTCTATTTTTGAGGAGATGGCTGCCAAAACAACAGAATTGCCTTTGTGTTTCTGGAGTAGGGATGCTCAGATACTCAGCAAGTTCATGAAGCTAACGCTAGCCAAAATAAAGTGGCACCGAAACAAAATGGTGCCTTTGTTATCAGAGCTGTTTTATTAGAATTGTGCCTTTGAGGAAGCTGTTTGATGGCTGTGTTAGTCCTGTGCTGCTTAGCATGTTCAGCTGGGCTGGGAGAATTAGTTCGCTGATGTTTTTCATGTTTCTGCTTTGCATCTCGATTTCCAATTGTAATTTGCATTTTCAGTGGCTTCACACCTCAATTTTTGTAACTAGAAATCTGTTTTAAAAAGAAGTTGTTTGTGTTAATGGCATGCTTAAGTAATATGAGCGTTGTACTGTGAATAAAACATTTTCTTTTTTTTTTTTCTTTAGGAATTAGGTTAATATCAAGTCATCAGAGAGATGGCTGCACGCCTCAGATCGGTGAGTAGAGGGCTTCAGCCTTGCTGCATGAAGATTGGTCTGATGGAGACATGTTTATACGTATTTTCTAAGGATCCTTGGAAGAAATGAGGCTGTTTCTGTGTTAACATCTGCATCCAAAGATAGTGCTGCTGGGAAAGGGGCATCTCTGCTGCCATTCCAACTCCAGAGAGACCTGATGATGCTCCAGCCCTGAAAAATACCGGGGGCTTTGTCAGTGCTGCTGAATCAATTGGTGTCTGCAGATCTGCTTACACCAGGATCATTCCTGTGTGCCTTAAAATGTTATTCCATGTTGGCATGCAAATAAGGTCCCAGCTGGGCTCGCTGAGATCTGCTAGACCATAGTAACTTCTTCCTAGCATTATTGTATTGAATGCAGGAAGCTTTAATATGGAAAGAATAATGCTTTGCTTAGCTTAGGAAGTTATTTGGCCATTTATCTTGGGAGTACAGCTTGCTAAGCTGATCTGTTACGTTACCTGTGGTTGTTTATTATAGGGAAATTTCTGCTTTCTGGTCTATTTTCTCTTTTTCTCTGGCTTCTGTAAGTAAATCTCAGATATTTTGGAAACAAACAAAAATCTAGCGTAACATTAGAGAGCATGAACAGGTTGTTTTGGCTGCACAGCACTAGATAGATAGTAATTCCTGTCCTGAAGTTGAGGTGATCCCACGTAGCCTGGATTTCTGCCAGCCTTTTAGAAAGGGCCCAGGAGTCCAGGAGCATTACTGTGAGCTGCAGTCACACTGATTCTGGACACTGGGTTGGTTCATTTAGTATTTTCCAAAGAGGTGTGTGTACTTTAGGTTATAAACAGACACTAAAGGTTATTTAAATAAATCTTTTGGTTAATGATTCGAACGCTGACCTTTACGTGTGTGAGTGGGGAAACTAATGCAGAAAAACCCCGGCTGCATCAACTGCAGTGGGAGAAAGTGATGCTGCCACTTCCAGTCAGACAGAGGGCGTCATTCTGCTGCTGTTTAAAACTTCAGCTCGGCTCTGTGTGCAGTTGTGGTGTTTGCATCTTATGAAGAATGTCCTGGGGTGAGACAGGGCACAGACAAAGGCTGATAAAAATACCAATGAACTGGAGCAACTGCCTGCTAAGGAGAAGCTCAAAGGGCTCAACCCCTCGGTGGGGAAAGGAGACTGCAGAGGGGGTGGATGTGACTGAATTTACAAAATCAGGAAGCTGATGAGTAAAGCAAATGTAGACCTGTTGCAGGGGGGAGATGCAAGGCGAACAACATGCATAGAGTCCTTGGACTAACGCATTTTTTCTATACTGTCTGTTCTGCAACCATCAAAAGCAGAATCCAGGACCAGATAGGCCATTGGTCCATCCCAGAAGAACTTTTATTAATTTATTTAAAGGTTCTAACCAGGCTGGGCTTTGCACGCGCTGTTCCAAGTAGCTGGCGGTGCCCTACTGTAGTTGCTGAATTGCACTGAACTTTTCTTGTTTCTTCTGTGGATAACTGATGCTTTGCAGTTGAATCTTTGTTTAGGGATGTAGTCCCTGGAAATTTCCAAACAATTGTTGTCTTTGTGCAGTTTCACTGGGTTAAAATTCCCTGCAGCTCAACAGAATAACCGCAGAGGTGGGTTTTTGTGTAGCAACAATAAGGAGCAAATGTATTTCCAGCCAGGACGGAGCAGTCTTTGTACAAAAACTTCCTCCGACTCACTGCTTGCATGTTCTTTGGTGGTGGTGAGGTTTCCACACTCATTGCAGTTAGACCAGTGACCAAACCAGAATCTGTTAATTAGTGACTCCAGCCATTGAATTATAAAGCATTTAAAAAAAGAAACGAAAAACTAATGACTAATTAAGTAGGATAAGCTTTGCCTTTACCTGATTGCTTTCTTGGCTTGGAGGAGCCAAAGTTTCATGTGCTGTGAAAATGGCTTTGTCCTTGCTAGCTGTGATGGGCTTTGTAGTTTGGGTTATCTGTGCCACGTGGCTGTAGTGAGCTCTGTTTGGTTTATATCAGGGCAGAGTTTGTCAGGGCTGGTCCTCCTCTTCCCTCCCAGGTGAGCCACTTGGTTACATGACAGAGTCCTGCCAAAATAGGAACCAGCAAGCAAGCTGTGTGGACCACTGGGACCACTGGCATGCCTGAACTTCAGGTTACTGCAGTGGCACAGACGTGTTGGAAAGTGATATCTGCGTTTAGACTCCCCCAATCAAATCGATGACTGACTTGAACAATCAGAGCTGTGCAAAATTGCAGCCCGTTAAGATTTTAGGAGGTCCAATCCCAGTTTAGTTGCGCTGTTTGCTGCTGCGTGGCTGCTTTCTTGTAACACTTGTTTTCTCACTGTCTTTGCAGGCTGGTAAAAAATGTACAGTGATCGGCGGCTGTGGATTTTTAGGCCAGCACATGGTGGAGAAGCTCCTGGACAAGGGTTACTCGGTCAACGTATTTGATATTGAGAAGAGATTTGAGAATGACCGAGTGCAGTTTTTCCTGGGAGACCTTTGTGACAAAGAGGTACAGACTAACAACAGTAACCTGCGTAGGTGGGAAGGATGCCTGTATAAACTAACGTCCAGGCAAACAGCTTACTGAGCTGTTTTTGAAGCATTTCATTGCCTGAAGGTGTTGTACAGGCTGTAAAAGGGTGTGTAGATGTGAGATGCCTCCTCGCCTTTCCCGTTGAAGTCAGTGGCCTAAACGGTTTTCTGGGGAAGTGTCATCCGGAACACTTAAAGAAATAGCTGGTGACTGCTTGAAGCTGCAGGGAACAGAACTCGTTTCTGATTTGTGCTTTGCATTACTGTTAGCTCAGCTGTAGAGCCTGATTACAGTCACTGTTGGTAATTAGGCAGGAGAGCAGCTACGTGCAACCTCAGCCGTATGAGCACCGCAGGATGCATTATTCCTCGCAGTTAAGACACAAAGACCTCTCGCCTTGACAAGGTTATGCATGTGAACCCTGGCAAAAGCATTTGTATGCAACGTGAGGAGATGTTTCCCCACCAGTATAAAGTATCGAATCTCGGAGCTTTATGACAGTCGTCTCCAGGGCAGGCAGTGCCATGGGATGCTGTGAAACCTGCTGTGTGTGGAGTTCTCTAACTCCTCTCCCCAGGTAATTTTGAGTCTCATATCTGCACTGGAGACTATTGCAGGTAGTTAGGTCTAGATAGCCTCCAGCTCTCAGAAAATTCCCAGGTTCTTTGGGGGAAAAACAAAGTTGATGTAGTGCTCTTTTGCCTAGCAAGGAGAGGACACAGAAGACCCTAGAGGCTAATCCTATTCCAGCTGCTCACCTTTATGGAAGGAATGTGACTTTAAATTTAGAAGTTTGGTTTTCATGAGCTTAAGACCTGTGCTTTATTTCCTGAGTAATCGCTGTTGCTGCTGTTTCATTGCTGTCTTGCACAACGTGTCTTCTTGTAGGCCTTGCTCCCAGCTTTACAAGGCGTTTCTGTGGCATTTCATTGTGCATCGCCAGCACCTTCAAGTGACAACAGGGAGCTGTTTTATAAGGTGAATTTTATGGGAACCAAAACAGTCATTGAAGCCTGCAAAGAAGCTGGAGTGCAGGTAAGGATGGAAGAGCTTGGGGAGCATGTAAGATGTGAATGTGAATTGGTGATTTCTGAGCTACGGACCGGTTTGAGTCTGGTAGAAAGGCTTTTTTTTTAATCTCAGTGTGTTGATTTTATTCACTCTTACCAAATTCTCAAGCACAATGCCTGCGAAGATCCCTTACTTACTCTGGGCAGAGATGTGATACTTCCAAGACACCTTGCATGTTGTCCATGTACAAATACAGACCTGGTAACGTTTAGAATTAAATGCTGTATAGGACTCCCAGCCCACAGGTATTTGTTGTTGTTGTTTTGCCTTCCCTCTCCCCAGTCATAAACCGTTTTAGGAAATGGGCTGTGCAGTGTTCATCTTCAGGCTTAGTCTAGGTTCTGTCAGAGCAAGAAGCAAGTTTTGTTAGAACTTGTTGGATCCGGCTATCTTTTAAAAAGTAGATCTCATTTACAACCACATTTCCTATTGCCCAAGTGATCGCTGGCTTCCTGTTTTGAATCCACGAGGGCATATTTTTTTATCCAACAAAAATATCCAGGATAAGAGTTCTTTTTTGTTGTAATCTGGCATGGTACTGTTATCAAAAAGATAAGCAGATATCTTAAACATTCATTGAGTGTCAAGTGCTAGAATGTGCTAAGCCTGGTGGGTGCTCCAATTTCCTTGGAGATGTTTTTACATTGACTGATTGTCCTGGAAGTTTGTTGTCCTTAAGGTAGCAATAAATGATGTTAGAAAATTCCCACCCTCTTAATTAACTCTTAACTGCAGTTTCAGATCATCTTCTGTTAACCCATGTTATTCCAGATACAGTTTATTCTCTGTAGAAACAGCCGATTATTGTCTTTGTAAATAATGATCCTTTTTTTCTGAGGCTTTAAACAGCTGTTTTCTTTCTCATCCGTTGCAGAAACTGGTGTTAACTAGCAGTGCCAGTGTTGTTTTTGAGGGTACAGACATTAAGAATGGAACAGAAGACCTCCCTTATGCGAAAAAACCTATTGACTATTACACGGAGACAAAGATCCTACAGGAAAAGGTATCTGTCACAAAATGGTTAACATTTTTCCATGCTTAAAAATGCCTTTCTAAAAGTAGGGCGTGCCCTGAGGGACATCAACAAACTTCAAGACTGAGCAGATCTCTGTTCTCCAGACTCTTTGTTTCTTTAAAAAGAAGTCTCATCCGTAGTGGTGGAGAAAGTCTGTGCAAATTGATGCAAGCTTAGTAACGTCGGCCAGAGTTTTCGGATAGTACTGGAACAGGAAAATTCCCTTGTTTTACACAGAACCTCTGGACTTTGATGTTTGATGTGGGAGACTTTTTTGCTTTCTCTGCTCCCATTGGAAAGCTTTCCTTCCACGTTTACCTGATTTGCAGCCTGAAGGTACTAGTGGTAGTGGGCATGCGTTTCAGCTGGGGTTGTGAAGAAGGTACTGGGGAAGCAGATGATGAGGTGGAGACTGGAACCATGTTTAGGAGCACGGCAACCAAAAAATGTGTTGTAAATTAATGTTGTTGGCCATATACCGAAAATTTTCTTCTTAGTGTTTAAAAATTCCCCCTTACATCTTAATGTCCACTACTCTGAAATTCTACAGATCACCAGTATCTCTTCTGTTTCAGGTTGTTGATGCTGCAGTATTTGTGGTATAAGCATGCTATGCCAGTGTTTAAAATCAAAGCAAACAAATGTATCTTCAAGTTTTTTTTTTTTTTTTTTAATGGTTTGCATTTCAGTTGTGGAAAGAACTTAGGCTTTTTATACAAGAATTCAGATTTGCTTCCAGATTGAAGCCGTGTCCTGTTGCGTACAGTATTAGCCTTTAAGAATTTTTCTTATGTTCTCTGAAAAGAGCTCAAAAAACATCTGTTCATTCACAAGCATAACCACTTTACTACAAAGTGGACTAGCAGAGTGGAAGCTTGTGAGCAACAATCGAGTCAATATGCTTGTAATTATATCTGCTTTGGGTGAAGCAGTGAAAGTATTCAGTGTTTGTTTGCGTGTGGTGTTCTTCAGTCTTTAATAGAAAAGACAGCAGATTTTTTTTATTAAAAATAATAGTAAAAAAAAAAAATCAGTTGAACATGTTGTTTAGAAACTCCCAGTAGAATTAAAACTTCTTCAAAGATGCCTTGTTAAATCTGCTTTGCACATGGTGTTCCCAGGAAAAAGGGACCAAACCCTTTCTGAATGTGGTCAAGAAAGCCCATGATGGAAGTCTTCCATTAAATGATGTGAGATTGAATTGCTCAGTTTCCTTCCTTTTTCCTCCCACGCATCCTAAAGCTCCTCTGGTCTCTGTGGTGTTAAATGACGAAGAGCTCCTTCCCTTTGCCTGTCAATCCACTTAGTGTTCGCTAATGAAAACAGATTTGTTTGTTTTTCTAATTAAAAAGAAGAAGAGAAAAGAGGAAGGATCATTTGGTAGGATGGGTAGTAATTCTTCCACTGATGTCTTTCCAGAGAGATGAGGGAATGCTTCCTTGCTCTGGTGCTGCAGTTGGGGTATGTTACTAAACCATATTTTTCTTCCTAACCTCTCTTTTCTTCCTCCCCTTACAGGAAGTACTGAGTGCGAATGACCCTGACAACAATTTCTTCACTCTTGCTATTCGCCCCCACGGGATATTTGGTCCTAGAGACCCTCAGCTCGTTCCCATCCTCATCCAAGCAGCTAAGAGTGGCAAAATGAAGTTCATAATCGGGTGAGCAAGGCTTAGTCACTTTATAGCTCGTTAAACCTGAAACCCTGTTGGAAGGGGATGATGTTAAATCAGGAGTGGTGATGTGGCTTTCAGTGATCTTCTGATGTAAAAATAGGATAATTCATGGTAATAGTAAGTCCGTGGGGATCTTTGTCCTGAGGTGTTCAGAATCGGAGAGGAAGGCAGGATTTAACCTTCTGCACTGGCAGTCTCTTCTTGGGAACTGCAGTGTTATTCTGGAGAGGGAAAAAGTTTCTGTAACTTTTTGCTTGTAATCCAGTAGTCTTCTTTCATTAGAGACTCACACACTGAGGTGAATAAGCATTCTTCATGCAAAAGCTTATCAGTAGGGAAAGCAGGCATAACTTGAGCTGGCTTTTCACAGTCTAAAGAATTAATTTTTTAATCAAAGAACTCAGATAATTTGCTGTTAACTACTGTATAGTACTGGTATTTGAGGGTCTTGCAATTAAAAAGTGTGTTTGACAGTGTTCTGATACTCATGACAATAAGATCAAAGATGTTTGCATTGTTGTTAAGTCTCACACTTCCCAGTGGACCACTGAAATGTTAGAGCAAGAAATAGTTCAAGCTGCTACTAAGAAATCTTTTAAACTTTTATTATCATCTTGAAAATAAATGTGCTCTTTAATTTATAATAGGTTTTTATTGCATGCAGGAAGCTGTTGTGTGTGTACCTGTGTGAATGAATACGTGCTTAGGGTAGGAAAAAGAAAGGGACTAGGGCTGGGTTTATATGGTTCTTATTCTTCCTTATGGTTCACTTCTAGATTGACCTCCCAGGTAGGTTGGCTCCTCACAGATCAGAATAAACTCAAGCTTTCTAATTTGTATAAGTCTTCACTTTCTAGCTCAAACATGCTTTCCTTGTTTCGGTTCTCCTGCTGCTATAAAGTCCTGCTTATCCCTATCAAGAAAGCGCACAACCATTTATCTGTGAAAGTTGAAAATGAAAATTATTAATTCCCAGAATGTTGGATTGCAGCAATGTTTTTATACCAAAATGAGTGTGCTGATGGCTTTGTAACACACGATTTAAGATTTAGATGGACTCTTGAAAGTGGCATGCAGTGCTATTTTTGGTATCTGTGTAGAAATAGATTTAACACAGTGGGCTGAATCTGTTTCAGCTGGGACTGAAGTTGGCTTATTGAGTAAGTTAAAATTTCATGAGCCAAGAAATTCATAATTGAAAGCTTGTCCTTAAGTGACTTTCTGTGTGCTGGTTGCCACTGTGTGCCTATCTGTCCTGCTTCTGTGGATCGATGGTGGTCCTGAGACCTGTAGGATCTCAGTGGGTTTAAATAGGGTACAATTACAGGAATATAAACTTCCTGAGGGTCTTCTAAATAGCTGAGACAGTAACAGCTTTTCCTCTGTGTCAAGATAAGATGCAGTGGCTTCGTATCTGTCAGAGTAACAGCCTGAAGTTATGGCACGGCACAGGGAGAAGAGGATTCTTAAACTGTGTTATGTGAAGTATTCCTTCCTTTTGCCACAAGCAGATTTTTTTGCCCAGATTACCTTTGGACATAACTCTCTTTCCTTTCATCTGTGCAGGGATGGGAAGAACTTGGTAGACTTCACTTATGTGGAAAACGTGGTCCATGGACATATCCTTGCTGCCGAGCGCCTTCAGAAGGACTCTCCCTTGTGTGGGAAGGTAAGGAGGGAACCGGGAAGGGGAGTGGGTGTCTCCTAGCTCAACTCCATCTGCCTGCCTTGCTTGGTTATGTGTTCTTGCTCTGTAGTTCGTGTTGATGTGTCTGTGCTGAAAAATCCATCTCGGATGAGTGGAGCTAGCTCACACAAATGGGTCATTTTTTCCTGTCTGTGGCTGTAATGAGTCGTTGCCCATCTGATGAGTGTTCTGTCCAACAGTGTGGGGCAAAATGCATGCGAATACTTTCAACTTCATTCTGCAAAACACCTTGTGGAAGGAAGTCCGGGCGGAGTTGTGGGCAGAAGAAACAGTTAGGTAGCTTTTACAACAGAGCTCTGAGCAGCAGGATTTCTTTACAGACTTCCATGGTACCACCATGCTCTGGGCATGCTTTTATGTGTTTTCATTATGTTGTGTCATTCAGTTTGACCGTTGGTGAGTAAAGTAACCTGTCAGAAGTCGCTGGCTTTCTTAGTAAAGGGGATAACCGCTTCTCAGACAGAGGAGGTTGGTGGAAGGTAGTTTCTCATGGAAACGCCTTTGCAGTCAAGTCAGAGGTGTCAGTCTCCTGGGCGTGAACGTGAGCTGAGCTGGGCCGTCAAAGAGACAAACGTGTGAACGGCACGGTTTTCATCTGGCTTTTTGTCTTCTCTTTCAGGCATTTCATATCACAAATGATGAACCAATTCCCTTCTGGGCATTCATGTCCCGTATCTTGACTGGCTTGAACTACGATGCACCCAAGTACTATATTCCCTACGGGCTGGCGTATTACTTGGCCCTGTTCTTGGCTCTAGTGCTGTGGCTGCTCAGTCCCCTGGTCACCATCAAGCCCACTTTTACCCCTATGCGGGTAGCACTGGCTGGGACCTTTCACTACTACAGCTGTGAACGGGCCAAACGAGACATGGGCTACAAGCCAGTGGTGAGCTTGGATGAAGCGATAGACAGGACCCTCCAGAGCTACCCCCACCTACGCCGGGCTAAGGCCTGAGAAGTCCTGGATGGATTTTATTTCTACCTGACTTTCCTAATTGCTTTGAGATTTTAATGTGAACGCTGAAGCAGATTTCACTAATTGTCTGGATCAGGGAGTTTTCCCAAAGTCCCTCCTCCTCCTCACCATTATCAAGACAGACTTCTCTGGGTTGAAAAACACTTCATGTAGTAGCTGTGCTAACAGCTCTTTCCTTTGATGTGACTTGTTGTTCTGAAACAGCTGCTGAACTCTGCGGACTGTGAATAAACACCCTGCTGTGCCCTTTTTAGTCCCAGCCCAGCACATCAGCATTCCTTCGTCTTCTCTCTCCACCCTTGTCCTCTGTTTTGTTGCTCTGGTGATAACAGCCGCCTCTTCTCATAGCTGCAGATCAGTTGATGAAATACTGCTCACAACTGATTTCTCTTTGGGGTTTGGCTTTTTCTATACAAAAGCAATGAAAAAGAGGCCTTCATCAAGGAGGAGTTCTGCCACCATTTTTTTTTTTTTTTAACTGTTGAAACTGACTTTATTGTTCTGGGACTCTCTTGGATCTTCCTGTGATTGGTGGGTTGCTTTGGCCTCTTACGGAGTAATTGGAAGGAAATCTGAGAAAAGGCATGCCAGGCTCCTCCTTGTAAGGAAGCATGTGCCTTTATTTCTGCAGGAGCTTCATTCTATTTAAAAATATATTAATAAAACAAGAAGAGATGGCTTCCTAACTTTGTGTTCCATCTTTGAAAGGGCAGATCCTATTCCGAGCAGCTCAGCATAAACAGATTTTTAATCATTCCCTTTGTGGGGGGAGAAATCTTTGCTGTGGCTTGTTGTCAGCCAGCACATATTTTGCCATAGCTTGCTCGCTTCCCGTAGGAATGACATTGGTTTGGAAGATCTGCTGCACAAGGCTGTCATCTTGTCTGACATTGTTTGTCAGACATGGTAATGGTCACTGTGTTGCATTGACCACTCAGTACATGAAAAGCTCTTACACAAGAAAATGGCCATAATACCAAATTGTTTAGTTGCCACTTAAATTAAGTCTACTTTACCCCATAATCTTGCTAAGTGCTCCAGTTTCATTTTGTCTTTTTTTAAATGAGGGCTTAGGTTAGGGTGGAACTTCCCTCTGTGGCCAGTTCCTTGCTCTCCAGCAATGATGGATGTTTCATATTTCTTGATGCTTCAAATTTCAGAAGTATGAGAAGTGCCTCACTGTGCGTTCATCATAGTGCCCAGCTCAGCAAGCTGCTAGAATCCCATAGGAACGAAGGAGTTTTTAAAACTTCTGGGTATATTGTGGAGTTTTATGTTGGATTTTTTTTTTTTCCAGGAAGCTATTTTTCTTTAACAGCTAGATAGTTTCACCAACATTTGCCTTGCCTGATCTTGAAGTAAATATCCAGTGGTTGGGGCACTTCACACGACTCATGTTTGCACTCATCAGACACCTCGGCTGTTCTTTGTTTTGTTTTGTCACGTTTTGTTTTTCCCAGCCTGTAGGGTTAAATATGTAAAGCTCAACTTGTAGAGTGCAATCTGCTTGTGTCACCCCACATCCCGTTTCAGTAGGAGACAGACACTGCTCCCAAATAGCTGGGCTGTGTTTCCCTCCATGTGATGCACCGATGTGCTGCCACAAATTCCCTGGTAATGGGAAGACCCTTTCTTTCCTCATTGGTTGGTGATATGAGTGGCTGTGGATGCCCCATCCGTATCTCTACAGTTTGTGACTTATAAAAAGAACTCCTGGTGAACTCAGTGGTGAAACCATGCCTGGCTGATAGCGATGGCTTTGTTCCCAATCTCACCTGCTGGATGGAGTGAGGAAGGACGAGGGAAGTTTTCGTGATCTTCTCTGGAGCTGGCCCCGGTTCCAGTTCTCGTGATGCAGTCAACTGAGGCTAAACTTGTAAATTGCTCCTGGAGGAGTGGCCTTGTGGAAACAGGCAATTCAGAGGCACCTCTGCTAGGTGCAGTAGAGGTAGCCAATAAACACAAACTGGTAAGTACAAAAAGCCACGAGGGAGAAAGCATTCTAGCTCAGATGCATTGCTGGTACACAAAAGGTGGGTACTGCTCTTAGGACTCATGGTACAGCACGGCAGGGAACTTCAGCTCCTCGTGAAGTAGGGATTACTGCACTTCTAGAGGTGGTGAGAGGATCGTGCTGAGGTGAAAGGAGCAAGTTCAGCAATTACTTTTCCAAAATAAATCGGTAAGAGCATGTTTTGGCCTCTAGATGGCGTTTCCCAGCCAGGTCTGCCTTGCTGCTGCTTCAAACGTTCTCCAAAATGCTGTCTCTCAGAACTTGGACACCGTTCAGGTGGAGAGTTACTCACCTCCTTGTGTTTTGTGAAGGTACGTCCAGAAGCTGCTACAGAAACAAGAGGCACTGGAAGTTCAGGTCTGCCGGATAAAAAGCAGCAGATGGTTTGTTTTCCCTCAAGAGTATGGTCAGTACGAGAGCAAAGCAGAGTTTTGCTTTGCAGTTTCCCAGAGCTGGGCACAGCCAGAAGCGTTGCATCACGCTGGAGTTGGTTTGACTTGGTATTCCCTATGTAATTAGGTCAGTTCCCAGCATTTCTGGGAGGCTGACTAGCTTCTGTTTTTCAAGCAGAAGCAAACACACGTTGTTGCTGTGGTGGAACCTGACATCGCTGTGCCTATAGCCCTGCCACAACAGAGGAGGAACCTCGCTTTAGCCACAGCCTCTTCTAGCCCTGATTGAGCTGCCTCCTCTCAGCTCTGTTTCTTTTCCCAGTGAGCACCCAGTAAGCCCCATCTTCCGTTCTTTGGGCAAGCCAATGAGCTCCTTCTGTACTCTTGCCTGTCATTTTTGGCATGCACCTTCTCTGCAACCTGCATCTTACGTGTGTGTGAGCATGCAAGTAAGCAGGAGGCTACACAGCAAAACTGCCATTATCAACATTTCCTTCCAAATATCTAGGGTCAAATCTGCCGCTCTTGTTAGTAATGCTCAACAGGAGCTGCTGAAGACATCAAAGACTTTCCTAGAGCACTCTTGTCAAACTTTTAATCTCTTTCACTTTGCTTTCTTTTTCTTGTTGCAGCTCCCCATTTTGCTGACATGAGATGGTTTTTTGGTTTGACGAGCAGTGGGAGAGATAAAGGAGATATCTTCTGTTTCTTTCCCTAGAGAAATAGGAGAGGGAGAGGAAGAAAAGTGCTTCTCTAGGTGGAGGTGAAGCAACTAAGAGCCCCGTTTCCTTCCTTACAGAGAGATCGTAAAAGGGGCGTATGCACAGAAGGAATGTTACAGTCTAAGAAATGCTTTTCAGTCTTGCCCTTGGAGTGCAGAGGAGCTCTTGTCCAGACACACCTCAGTGCCAGAAAGGAAAAAAACAATGACATGGTTGTAATTACTTGGGGAAAGGTAAGAGGAGTGATTGATGAAAAAAGTCAGAAGCCACCTCATGTGTCCAAAAATCATGGAGGCAAATTTAAGTCAAGCCTGAGGTGGATGTGTCAGAGTTTTTAGGTGCAGGAGGATGCTTGTATCATGCAGGCGTGTGGTTACCGATGTGGAAGCTCACTGCACTCAGCGACAGAAGTACAGGGACCCACCGGGCCTCACGGTGCTCAAACGCACCCTTTTGTTGTGAAAGTGGCACCTCTTTATGCAGTAAATCCAGGCAAATGTGTTTCGGATCTGCTGATGGCAGTGATCTCCGAGCCCTGGTACGAGTTTCCACACCTTTTAGCGCTGCGAAGCCAAACGTGGCGTGGGTGGGCTGGACTCTGCTCCTTCAGAGAACTGTTTACCAAGTTTCGTTAGTGCTTGTGCAAACCTTTGGAAGGTGCCAGCTCCACAGATGTACGTGATGGTGCAACTTGGTCATTATTATGGGAGAAGGAAAGCCAGTTGTTTGCCCGGAGCAAGCTTGCTGAGCTGGTGATGAGAAATAAATAGGCATCTCCCTGCTTGCAACAGAACATGTCTGAGGTGTTTCTGCTAGCAGATTGCACACGTTGTTTTACTGTCTTAGCAGCACCATCAGGCTGGCGCTTAGCCACGGCTTCTCTCTTGCCCAGCATTCACTGGCAAGATCATTTTGTCTTAGCTGTGAGAGCTCCTGACCTCCTTTGTAGGTGTGTTTTCATGGCCATGGGTGGTTTCCTGCTGAGATTATTGTATTCCAGCCCTGAATGGGCAAGGGTACACGATTCTGTTCGGCTACCTGCTATTAGGAAGGTGAGGTCTGGCATTTCGGCAGCGCTTTGTAATGACACCTCATGAAAAACCAGTTTGATTCCCTTGCAACAAATGGGTGTAGTGGTTTTACACCCTTCTACTCATCGCAACTCTGCTCAGCCTCTACCGAGGCTTTGCTTTGCTGTCGCCTTGGCGAAGGCCTGAAGGATTGATGTGCTTGGTGCCTTCCCTGTACCTTTGGTGCAAGGAGGTTACGAGGAAGAAAGCCTTACCCAAAAGAGAGGAAATATCGCAGTGGAGTTGAATGCTGTGGAGTGGTGGTGACTCATTTTCTGTGACTCTAAAATTCTGAATATATTGTAACTGTTCAAATACAGGCTGGGCTGGTCAGGGAGACTGCACGCTTCTGGGCAGAAGGTTGTTGTTGTCAGAGGAATGTCAAGAATTGCTGTGCGTAACCCCCTACCCATAAAAGGGCTGGCTGGGTTTCGAAAGGTGAGCAGGCTCCTGCCTTGTAGACGTCGCTGTTTCTAAAGGTATGCACGCTGTACCTCTGGGAAGGAACGTACGGCAGGGTTACGCAAACTGGTTTTAGGCTGCCTTTCTCTGGAAGTGGCAGCAGCACGCCCCTGGCAGCAGGGAGCTCAGAGCAGGCTGATTTACCCTACCTAGAAGAGAGTACGGTACGTCCATCCTACAGGCATAACTGCAGCTCGTAGGCAGCCCAGCCTGACATCCACACTGCAAGCTGTGGGCTTTCCAGTGCTGACTTCTGTGTGGCTCTGCTAGCCCCTCTGGGACAGCTTCTGGGCTTTGAGAAATGGATGAGCCTTCTGTTGATGTTTCACAGAAGTGGCAGCAAAATTCCCATCGCTCCTCCAAAAATAAACAACCCGTCTCTGAACGCAAAAAGCTCAGTATCTAGTTTGCAGCTCGATCCTCAGTTTTCCTGTTTTTATGTCCTGGATGGAAGCAGCCTTCATGCTTGTCACTTTCTTTTCTCCATGAAAAGTTCTCTCATGCCGTAGTCAGGTCACCTCTGTTTTTCTTTTCTTTCTTTATTTTTTTAACCTAAATTGTCAGAGTTCTTTAAATCTTTTTCTGCTAAGCGTTCTCTCTAATCTTTGAGTGGTTTCTGTGGCTGCAGCTTCCTTGTGTGATGTAATTTTTATGTCTCACTGATCCCAAATGATCTGCTTTGTGGTGCACTAAATAGGGGAGACAGGCAAACAGCAGTGAAACGAGCATTAACCAGTACTAACCGTGGAACATCCTGATGAGAATGAAGAGGATGCAGGGAGAATCCGTTTCCTGGTAAAATCAGACACTTCAGGCCAAAATTTACTGACAGAAAAACAATATTTCCGAAGTAGAGATGGAAAAGGGCTCTTCCAACCTGCTGCTTCCTCTGCTGCTGCAGGAGTGGGTGCACCCCTGGAGAAGGTTGTTATTGGAACTGAGGGGCTTAAAGTCCCTCCCGTGACTTGTGTCCCACCTTTGGCTTGTGGCCCGAGGAGGGAGGCCAGATCCGCAGCCGTGTTGGGGTGTTTCCACAGCACACCCTCTTGGTTTTAACTCCATACAGAGGAAAAAAAGCTGCTCCTGGATTCTGTTCCTCTGCTGATGAAGATAAGGGACTTTATTTTGTTGACAGCAGCACGGGCAGGGTTTGCTCCAGAGGCATGCAGGCTAACTCTGCCCTTTCCAGATGAGGCTGGCCTTGCTGGCTGGATTGCGCTTGGTGGCCTTGTCCTGAGGTGTCCTGAATTTGTTGCTGTTCAGCCTGTAACTGCCAGCTTGGAAAAGCTGCTACTTCTTGCAGTGGCAAGAGTTACAATTTTGCTGGCTTCAAAGCAGCATCCGAATTGTGGTTGTTGCTGTGTGTATCAGTGAGTGAAGGGAGTAAAAGCAGCCTCCTTCCACGCCCCTTACACACAGCCATGCACATACACACGCTGCGTATTTATATCAGGAACCACAGGTAGGAATTCATTCATTCATTCTGGAGTCTTTGTGCCAAAGCCTCTAGAAGCTACAGAAATGAGGCTCCTGATGTGATTGTCTCGGTTCAGTGCCTGAAGTGAAGCAAATCGACTTTCCCTACAGATTTACTGGACAGACTTTCAGCTTCTGGTCTGGAGCAACCTGGTAGTGCTGCCTTTGAGCGGCCCCGTGGCGTGCTGCTCTTCTAGATGTCACACAGACCTGCCACTTGCTGGCAAAAAACCTTCTGCCTCTGGCCACTGCTGTGATTTTGAAATGCCGTGTCATTAAAAGCTGAATATGTGCCTGTAATTATGAAGAAGAAAAACACCCATCAGGGTTTCTGTGCCTGCTGGTGTGAGCGACATCCACCTATACTTTGGAAAGAGTGGTTTATCTAAAAGCTTAATTGGGATAAAACCACAATGATTTGTTTGGGACTGATTGCCCCTACCTGTTCAAGCTGCTGCACGCTGTAGATGTGCTGTTGTTTGCAGTATGGGATTGGTGTGGACTGGGCTCACACCACAGCCCTGGAACTCTCCAGTTCGAGGTAAGCTGTCTGCATTGCTGGCCACGGTTATTTCAGTCTGAGTAGAGTATGAAAACCCCTAGCTATAGGAAAAAAAATTAAAAAAATTAAAAAAAAAGGTGTTCCTACACCACTCTCCTTACTGGGGAATAAAAGACAAAGCTGTGGTTTATGTTAGCGTGTTTGTATGGTAACATACCTACATTTACACTACACTTCCAGTGGTATCCAGTGTCTCTGACCCACCAGCATTGTCCCAGTCCAGGTGAGAAACGTAGAAAGTCCCTTTCCATGGTTTGCTGGTCTTGGAAGACAACAGCTGATGAGACTTCCCTCCCTTCTGACATCTTAAAGCATACAACATGCTCCCTGTTTCTTTCTCTGGGCTGTTAACTGGGAAGCCTCTCACATTCACGCTGTGCCTGGAGCATCCGCTTCTCTGCTCCTCTCTAGGAACAGCCATGGCTAGAAAAGTTTCCCTGCTTTACCCTTTCTACAGAAAGTGGTGGTTGGCAGCCATGTACTAAACGGTGCTGGGGCTGCTTTGTGTTTTGGGGTCATGGTGCTGCCCTTGGTGGTCCACCTGTGCAAACCTCACATCTCCAAAATGCACGAGCTCGATTCCCCTTGCAGCTACACCAGTGCAGATGAAAGCAACTCCCCTGGAGGAGCTTTGCAGCTTCAAAACTGAGAGCCCTGGCGCTGCTGGAGGGGTCACAGGTTTAATTGCAATAATAAACCAGGACCTTTTGTGCAAGCACCAGCTGAAGAGCTGGTGTGTTGCCACAGTGCAGTCCCTGCTACCCTGATGGATGAGCTGCAGTCCCTGGGCTGCCCGGTTGCCATGGTTGGCTGGTGCTTGATTGCTCCTTCTGGGTGATACTGTGGGACGTGGTCAAATCCTGTCCTTGTTGTTCCTGGTTTTCTCTGTGGAAGTCTCAGGTAGTGGAGGTTCACAAGGACAAGGGGCTGGAGCAGCTTTCCTACGAAGAAAGGCTGAGAGAGCTGGGGATGTTCAGCCTGGGGAGGAGAAGGCTCCAGGGAGACCTTCTTGTGACCTTTCAATGCTTCAAAAGGGGTCTGATAATAAAAGGCGGGGAGTGACGCTTTGCTGAGGCAGATAGGGCAAGGGGAAAAGGTTTTAAATTAGGGGAGGTTTAGTGGTCAGGGGGAAACTCTTTACCCTGAGGGTGCTGATGCACTGGAACAGGTTGCCCAGAGAAGCTGAGGGTGCCCCATCCCTGGAAATACTCAAGGCCAGGTTGGTGGGTGGCCCACGGCAGGGGGCTGGAACTGGATGAGCTTTAAGGTCCCTTCCAACCCGAGCCATTTTATGTAAGGGGCAGTTGTAGCAGCATTACAGTTCTGTGGCTTTCATAGACAAGCCTTAAACCTCCTCTTGCCTTACCCCCAAGAGGCTGCACGTGGCCAGTGTGATGTGTAGCAGCGAGTAGGAAAATGTTCCCCTTCGCTCATGTGCTGCTCTGCATCCCACAGTGTTGTAAGCCTGCAGCTGAGATGACATAGCCGTGGTTTTGTGCTGTGAACACGACCTAAATGAAGTAAAATAAAACATCTCCCTTTTTCCCTTCGCTCAGGAGCAGCTGCCACAGGGTCAGCCCAGCCTGGAGAACCCAGCGTGGGACTGACGTGCCAGCAGGTGCTGGTTCAGGCTGGAGCAGCAAGGGGCTGACTCCCGAAGGGGAGAAAGGCTGCGTGAGGTCAGTACTGAATTCCTGGGGCTTTGGGTGACACCAGGGGTTGGAACACAGAGAATGACGCTTGAGGAGCCTTCAAAAAATTGATACTGATGGGGCTAGAGTGGTGGTGGTTCATGTTGTGGCAGGGAAAGAAGCATCTTGCTTGGCATTTCTCCACGTCTCACATGGCTGCACGCTGTGCAGCACGTCTTTCACTACCAACTTGAGCATCCGTGTTGTTGTGATGGAGCTGCCAGCTGGGGAGCACATTCTCTGCTCTTCTATATCGCCACCACGCCCCTGAGTTTAAGACCTCTCTTTATAAGCTTTGTACACGTGTTTGGAGCAGCATTTTTAAGCTAAGAACAAAATGTGACTTATCGCTGCGCCTATCTCTTCTTAGGTAATTAGAAAAGCAATTCTTTGCTCTGTTTCTTCTAAGGCAGAGAGTGGTGCTGACAGACATCATCACGACTAATGTTTTGCTCTGTGTTTGTGCCAGTCCAACACACTGGTTGTCTGCAGCCAGTAAAACTTGTGTATATTCTTTCAGAACCTCCTTGGCCATTTTTTTTTTTTTTGGTGTTTAATATTGAGGTGCTCATAATAGATGCTATTTTTTTTTTGAATGTTTACTGCAGAACGGTGTGTTTGTACCAGAAAAAAAAAATCAGAGTCCTCAGCCCCTGGGGTGCCCCTTCTGCTCACCTGGCAGAGGACCTGCTGTACCCGACAGGCTGCCCAGGCTGTTAGTCACTATTATTTCAGGAAATAACTCGAACGAAACCTTCAGCAAACGATGGGATGACTCAGGGGTTACTGAAAATAAAGCTACGCTGTCAGCTGGAGCCCTGAAGGATGCTTTACAGGGGCAGGGACTGGGCTGCCTCTGAAGCAGGCTGTTTCCTGCGTTGGACGCTGCTCTGTGCGTACCCCGGGCTCAGGGTGAGGCTCTGTGAGCACCACATCTCCTCTCCTGGGCCTATCTCGGCTGGGATCAGCGGCAGCCTCTGGGGAAGAAAGCTCAGCTGAGCCTGCGCCACTGCAGGTGTTGCAGCGTGAGTAGATCAGAGAGGAAGATCTGGGCTTGGAATCGCAACGTTGACATCAGGGCTTTCCAGACGTTATCTTCGCGGTGCTTCTGCGAGCCAGGGATGGGTTATTTGCCCTGGTAGAGCCCGGCCCAGCCCAGCCTGCTGGTGGTTTGCCCGCTGTCGTGCAGCAGATCCAACACAAAACAGATCCAAAAAAAAGGAAGTCAGGAGATGTCTGGGGGCCCGTCTACTCCAGGCTCCTCGTTACTTCTCATCAGGCTGCAGCTGCAGGGGGAGGTCCTGATAGATGCAGGGCTGGGGTTTCAGCACCTTCTTGTCAGCCTGTGGTGGACCTGGGCCGAAGCCCTGATTTCTGCAAGGTGCTCAAAACTCCTGCCTCTAACCCCAAGTCTTCAGGGGCTGGCAAAAAGTGTGTCCAAGGGCCCCGCTGCCTCCGAGAGGCTGGCTGGTGGAGCTGGGCCTCGGGGATCTTGTGGCAACTGCAGCAATTAATTAGAAGGGAAAATAAATTGAGGAAGGTGATAGTAGCTGCCGACTTCCTCTGCTGTGAAGGGCGATAATCACACCTGTGTACCTCATTTAATTAGTTACAAGGAGAGGATCTCTGAGTGCTAATTACAGCGCCAGCCCCTGATGCTCCCCAGGTACCACTGCTGGGAGCAGCTCTCCCAGAGGCAGGGGCTGGCAGCGGGGTGCCCGCTCCCCCTTGCTGCGGGGAGAGCTTCTCCCTGGGCAGCTCTGGTGATGCCTGGCCTGGGAAGGAAGAAATTCGGTGGGCGAGAGCAGGGGGCTGCTCCTCGCTGTCCCACCACAGCAGCGGGGCCGGAGAATGCGAGGAATGCAGAGGAGAGCTGGCGGGGAGGGGAGAGACCGTGCAGCCTGAATGGAGAAACCTGTTTGATTCCCCTGAAGGGCGAAACACACCCAAGTCTCCTCCTCAAAACAAGGCTTGGCTTCCCGGAGCCAGCCCTCTCCATCCAGCCGGCAGGTAAGGGCTCTGCCTCGCCCACAGCCACCTCGCTGCCAGGGAGGATCGGAGATCCCCGCTGCGAGCCCTTGAGGGGCAAGGTGCTGGGAGACCGCTTGCAGGCTGCTCCGCATCTGTCTTCTGGGGGAAAGCTGCAGCTGAGGAGCTTCTTTGCAGGTAGGGCTGGGCAGAGAGACTGCTCCTCTGAGCCTCGAAGGGGGCAGCTGAGGTGCTGTTGCCACCCGCACTTCACCTGCTGGCTCTGCTGGAGAGGAGGAGGAGGGCTGTCCCCTCCTACAGAGGAGCTGGTGGGGACGAGGGAGGCTTGAACTGCTGCCTCCTGCTGTAAAGAGGGAGATGAAGCTCTTTTCTCCAGCATTTGGGAGCAAAGTGTGGGTCTGAAATGGTGCTTGGACACTATGAGGCTGGCATTAGTGCCAGCACGTAAATAAGGCAGAACGGGATGTTTGGCCATCAGGTTTTGCTGCTCTTGTTCGTCTGATTGCTGAGTTCCCTCCTTGCCCGTCCCTGTCTTTCTGAAATCTGTCACCTGCTTAATTTCGGAGGGATAGCAGTGGGTATGGCAGCAGGGACGAGTCTGTGCGTGGACACGAGCGAGCAGCTCTGCAGAACTGGCGCAGTTTGAGCCTGTGACTTCAGACAGCCTCCTGAGAGGCTTGGGGTCAGCTGCTCTGCGTGCCACCACCCCTAACCCCCTTCCCCAAAACCAGCGTGTGATGGAGATTCTTCTCTCTGTGCTCCTTTGCCTTGTTTTGGTTCTCTCTGAGGATGAAATCAGCACCCTGGAAAGGAAGGGATGGGAGTGGTAGAGCTCATGCGGAGGAGACGAGCCCCTCCCTCAGTCTTTGCTGCTTCCCACCTTGAAGCTTGGTGAACATCTCCATTTCCCCCATCCCTACCCCGCTGCTGCTCCAAGACAAAAACCCAGCCAGGAGAACGAGCTGCCTGTGGCCGGACAGGAGCCAGGCTGCTCACCGTGGGCTGCGGAGCAGGGATGTCCTCCCCTGTCACATCCATCAGGGCCCTGTGCTTGTTCTGGCTTCATCCAGCTAAAGACAAAACATTGAATTTGTTCCCTGGCGTTATTTAACTGTAAGTCCCACTCTTCATAAACGATGGATTTTTAATTTTCTTTTCTAAAAATGTTTTTTTTTTTGGTGGCAAAACTTTGTAGTGTCTCTGAGATGCCGTGAAGCTTCAATAGGATTTGATGTCCTGCTCCGTTTATGGGTCCGTCATACAAACGCGAAGCTCTGCCTTTGAAAGCCCCAAAACTTTTCCTTCCTTCCTGCTTTCATCTTTAGACATCAAGGCTTAAGGTCAATGGCATGTGGGTGCGGTAAACATCCTTTACATCCTTCTTCCTTTTCAAATACAAAAATTAGTTGAGCAATTAGGAATTAATGCCTTGTAATTAGAGTAATGAAACTGCGTACCCAGTGCAGTGAAAAATGATTCGGTGATTTTGGGCAGCAGCAGCAGTGAGCTGCTGTGCTGGGGGTGGTCGTGCTGTGTGGGGCTGTGCAGCTCCCAGCACAGCGGGGCCCCGGGGAGGTCTCTGGGGACAGGCAGGGTTGTGTGCCGCTCTAAGGAAGCTTGTACCATGCTTTCCTGACTTCAATAGCTCGTGTCTTTGCCAGCTTCGTCTGAAATTTTGCATCGTGGGGTATGTGGTTGAGCTGAGGCTGAGGCTCGTCACAGCAATCCCACCCAGGCAGCAGGCCCGGCTGCAGCCACAGGTGCTTCTTGTTCCTGCGACTTGGATTCAGGGTCGTGTTGGCTGCCCTGAGAAAGGAGGGCAGGCAGTTAATGACTGATTCACATGAATTATTTGACCAGCATGGCAGGAGAACAGCAGCGGAGGCACAAGGTGTCGCCTGCAGCAGCGTGGCTGTCCGGGAGCACCTCTCCTGTGAGGAAAGGTTGGGAGAGCCGGGCTTGGTTAGCCTGGAGAAGAGAGAGCTGCAGCCTCTTAAATATCACCTTGGGTTTAGTACTAAGAGCCTTTCTGTTCTGAGGCAGCTATGTATGACTTTATGTCTGTTTGAAAGCCTCCAGCCACCCAGTTTCTCGCAACGCAGGGCCCGTATCACGACGTGAGGTGTTAGATCTGCCCCCGGGGGCTCAGTCCGAGGCCTGGAGCAGACTCAGGCTGGTGTGGCCTGGTCCTTCAGAGGCAGGCTGACAGCCTCCCGCTGCGTGGACAAGGTGGGACGAGATCCTAAAACGCAGGCTGGGAGTTTACAGCCCGAAGCCCCGAGTGTAATTCCTGCTGTCACTCGCTTCCACAAGCACAGGCAGCGGGGCGGAAGCTGCCCATCCTTCCCAGGCACGGGGTGTCATTCAAACCGGAGTACAAAGGTGAAATAAATCCCATCGTAGCAACGCTGGCTCAAAAATTAAACAGTGCTAACCCAGCATAAACTTCCTTTGCTGGTTCCAACTTGCTCAAATGAGCTTAAGGGGTTAACTTTGCGCTGGCAGGTTTTCTGCCAGATCAGGCACGGTCTGTCCAGGCTGCTCTGACTTGGGAGCAGATCAGGTAACAGCTGACAGAAAAGCACAACACTGGCACAAGGTTTGCATTGTGCTCTCTGGCTAATGCAAGAGAAATGCGAGTCTGTGCCCACGCCTAATCCAGATCACTGCAGGGCAGCCTGACAGCGCGCAGACCTGGATTAGCAATCCCGAAACCTGGATGCTGCTTTTCTGGGGCAGGGAGCCTTGTGCCTGTGCGTGACCTGTGCGGAGAAGCTTTCTCTCCCTGGCTTTCCGTCCTCTGGGGTTGGAAAAGGTGGGCTTTGGAGCAAAATTTGAGGTCCTGACTTGTCCCGTAGGGGTTGGAGGGGCTGGGGCCACGATTTAGGTCTAGATAACAAAATTAACAGTTGATGGAGTTTAAGAAGTTTATAAGAAGTTCTAATTCAAGCCTTTTTGCCAGTTGTAAATACCTCTTAATTTGAGGACCGTGAAGGTCAGAACATGCATTAATTCTCGTTAAAGCACGAGACTCTTCCTCCTGACTGACCTCAGCCCAGTTTGCAGCATTCAGGTCACCGGTGAGGTCCCCCAGGGGTACGCAAGCTCAGTGGTGCAATGAGTTTTGTGCTTCCACCTCGGAGGAGCGTGCGAGAGATCGCTCTGAAGGCGCCAGGCCAGGGCTGGTTTTGCAGATGATGCTTTGGGCAGAAGGAGAGAAACCCTGCTTTAGACGGTTTGTTGTCCATTAACAGCTGCAGGACTCAGCCACGGGGTCCCTGCCCAGAAGGCACGAGCAGCACAGGATTTATGGCAGCTCCTGCGGGGCCTGGTGCCCTGACATCCAAGGGAGGTCCCCTCCTGCCACCGGGGAAGCGGAGCAAGTGCTGTAACGTGACCTCGGTGCCTGGCCGGGGCTGCACGGACAGTTGAGGAGCGTAAAGGCACCCCGTGGCACTCTCCAGGAAAGCTGTGTTTATAGGATCAAAGCAGCGCTGCTTCCTTTCCCAGGGCGTTCATTTAGTCCTCAGAACTAGGGCCAGTGCTGGATCCAGCTCATCGCCGAGACAAACAGAGGGCAAGGTGGCTATTAGGTGCAAAGGGGCTATTACTGCAAGTGCCCTACAAACTCCTGACAAAAGCAGGCTGAAAAATGGTTATTAACATTTTAAAGTTGCAGTTGAGCCATCAAAAAGGGGGATGGCTGGCGAGTTTTCCTTCTGTGTGTTTGCAGGTAATAAGAGCTGCAGTCAGCTTTTAAAGAATAGCTCGTGTTTCATCTCCTGGGGTATAATTACATCTTTTTTAAGTGGCTTACACAGAAAGCAGAATCATGCCCAATTAAGCGAGGGGCTGCCGATTTCTGGCACTTGGAGGATTTAGAAGCAAAGGGTGCTGCACAAGCAGGCAGAGATCGATCGTGTTCCTCCTCACGCTGCTGCCCAGGGCCAGCTGCAGCCTCTGTGGCCCTGGGGATGGACAAGGGCATGACCAGGCTGTGATCTGCAGGGATCTCTCCCTGCTCGGGGTAAGAGGAGGCCGTGCTGGAGCCATCTCTTGGCTGCTCGGCTGGGACTGCTGCTGAGGGTGCCCACCCTTGTGGCCCTGGCAGCCAGACCGAGCTTTGCAGCTTGTTTTGCCTGCCAAGGGGGGATTTTCACCAGGGGCTGCTCCCCGAAACGCTGCTGAGAGGAAGAGGCTTTGTCTGACCTTGCAGCTGCCTTAAAAACTCGAAGTACGTTGAGGTACCCGAGGTAGGGACCACTCCAGCACCTGGGAGCGTGCAGAGGGTGAGCAGAGCTGGCTGCCCGCCCGCAGACAGGCACACCCCAAAGATTAAAATCTAAACAAGGTTTCAGCTCCCCTTCCCTTATTAAGTAGCTTCTAATTGCTTTCATTCACATGACGAGGAGCTTCAGAGGCAGCGTCTTCAGCGTGCCGGCGGGCACCGTGCCTTTCCTGCCTGCAGTGACTCCGTGACAAAGGCTGTCCCCATCCAGCTCCGTAGCAAAGCTGCTCGTGTACCTTGTGGTTTCCTGGAGGTGGACGTAACCTGCCCGTGATTTTCAGGACCACGGGGTCTTGCTGGTGCTCCGTGCCTTTGAAAATCAGGGCTCGTTTGGGATGGATTTAGCTAGCAGCTCCGTCTGAAGCATGCGGTGTACTAACGGGGCTTTGGTTGAACATTTATTTCTTGTGCCAGGGTGTTCACGTTGGAGGGTTTGCCAGCAGGAATTTGGCACCGTAACTCCCATTTTTACGGGTCACCTGCTGTCTGGGACATCCCAGGGGTCAGTGTCTGAGAGCTGAGCACCAGTCGCAATCACCCAGCACAAAAGGACTTGCGTTGGCTGTATCCTACTAACAACTTGAGGCTAAGATGTGCTGTAAATCCCGGATTTCATTTATTGGGAATTGTATCCAGCCTGTAGCTGTCGTGTATTCGTATCATTCCTGCATCCTGATGCTGCTCGTAGGGAAGAGTTGGAGAGAGAAGCAGGAGGAGGGGGAGGCCTGGAGACCCCTCTGAACTTTGTCAAGTGCTCTGCAGAAGTCAGGAGATCATCAGCTGTCGGAACCAAGCCAAACTCATCCCTGCTCCTGCTGGCATCAGCCCCGTGCAGCTGGTGGAAAGGGAAACCCAGCTCAGCAGCAGAGGAGCTCCGGTTCTCCCGGTGCTATCGCGCAGGTGATCGGCCTCGCCTCCCCCAGCACAGCTCCACCTGCGCTGCATACCTGAGACCTGCTATCACGGAGAGGGGAGAGGCAATTTGGGTTTAATTGCCTGGAAGGTGGTCAGGTCCTGACTCATGAAGGGCTCACGAGAAGAACCTGGGGAGAGACAAATTTAAAAATCGCTCTGCACGGCGGCGAGGGGCCAGCGCCTCACCTCTCCCCTCCTGTAGGACCACGGCATCAGTTTCCTCTGCTGTTATACCCCGTGCTGGAAACCTCCCATCCCATGAAGAGCCTCGGTAAGGTGCCAGCCTGTCCGAGTCAATGATAGATCCAGCAGGAGAGAATGACAGGTTTGGGAGCCGGGGAGATAAGAGATGAAGAGGTGGTTGCAGGGCTGAGCAGCGCGCTGGCTGTGGGCACGGGGTGAGAGCCGGGAGCGAGGTGGAAAGTTTTCAAGAGCAAAAAGGTCCCTGAAAAGGTCCCAGCCCTGCTCTCGGTGCAGGATATCACCACGGGGACTAAGGAAGGCACGGGCAGGCCACTGTGGGGTATTTCTGCACAACCCTGCCCCGATGTGCTGCTTCCAGCAAGCACCTGGGAGGGAAACAAAGCTCCTGGGACAGGATAAAGCCTCTCCTCTTGCTCCAGAGCAGAAGGAGGCAGCGAGATGCATCTGTCGGAGGGGTAGAGCAGAGGCCAGCTGCGTGGAGTCAGGTATGTCCTTAGGATCCCTTGGAAAGGCATACCCTGAGTTCAAAGCTTGGGTACATGGGAGATTTGAACAGGAGGTAAAGACTCTCAGGGGCTCTCACGTTGTTTTTCTGGCTGGGGTTGGGGTAAAGGAGACGTTTGGAGTACTTTGAGGAGGCTGGGGCTGGCAGTGACGAACCTGATACAGCTCTGGGTAGAGCTGCGCGTTTCTTTTTATTTTTTTTTCCAAAATTCGCAACACTGAACCCTTTCAAAAACGCATGCAAGCTTCACTAAGTTCTTGTTCCCAAGGGGAAAAAAAAAGTTAAAATCTGAAACAAAAGGCGAATTTAAGCCTTTTGAAATGAAACCTTTTCACTTTGTTTTGAAACAACATAGCTGTTTGTGCATTTTTTACTTTAATCTTGCTTGAAATATGTATAGCAGTGTGGCGTGAAACTAAATTCTTTAGCTGTCGTGATCTAGTCTGAATCTTTCTGCTTGCTGAAAGCTGTGTCCTCATGGCAAACCCGAACAGCCTTTTTCTCTTCTGGAAACAACTGGTGAATAAAACCCTCCATCTTTTGCCTGTTCCCGGTGACGCCTGGGCAGTGAGTAAGCCCCACAACCTGCTCATTTCCCACTCCTCTGATATCCCACTGCTACATTTAAAGAAAAAATAAAGCAGATGACGGCGAGGAGGAGATGAATAACCCCTCTGGACGAGCTGGCAGCGGGGTGTGATCCAGGCCCCTAAAAGCCACCTTTGTGCAGGACATGGCCCCGCTCCGGGGGCCGAGGCGGGCGATGTCCCCGCAGATTTCGGGAGGTGTTTCCCTTGCTGGCAGAGCTGCTGGCTCTGCTTGCTGATGCCGGCCACGTCAGCGCCTCTCGACAAAGAGGCAGGTGTTTTCTCCGGGCTGCATGCGGTGCTGAGCAGCGTGCTAGGCCTCTTCTTTTATCCTCTTTATTAAAGAGACTCGGATGGCACCTGGGGACTTGATTTTCTTTCCCTCGTGCTAAGGCAGTCAGGAGTTAACCCCTCTTACAACAGCCAGGCACTCACTGAATGGCTCAGGGCTCTTCTTTTCCTTAAAGAGCAAACCTGTGATTTTTATTTTTTTTTTTTTCTCCAGCTTTTTCCACTCTGCAGGTTGCAATTCCTCTGGATACACCTTTATCACCGGAGGACCAGGCATCCTGGCTGTAGCCTTTCCACGCTTATTTTTATTAAAGGCTTGTTCCTGTAGGTCGTCCACAGGACCCTGAGGGTTTTGAGGACTGGAAAATGAAAACTCCTGTAGGCATCTGCCCCAGGAAAGCAAATCGCTTTGATTCGGTTATCTCCCATTAAACCAGCTGGGCTTTTTCGAAGCTATTTCTTCAAAAATTCAATAGCTGGTTTGACTCAGACCATGAGGGTCTTCTGCGGTGAGATGCATTCGATCACTGTGCCTGGGGTTTGTTCCTAAAGGCAGTTGTGAAGGAAGGTATTTAATGTCCCCCGTGTCCGGCATCACTGAGGTTTGGGGTGACTGCGACAGCTCTTAAAGGCTCCTCTGGCTGGCTTTATTCCCAGCTAAGGGGTTTCTCACAAAGTCTTGTGCTTTTGCAAATAAAGCACTCCTATCCTCTTTTGTTTTAAGGTCAAGTGCAGTGAAATCGGCAGCTTTTACTCATTTTTTTCTGCAATATATTTATTTTTGGAGGGAGAAAAAAAAAAGAAACAACAAATCATTCCAAATACTATTCTTAACACTTTCCAGACGCACACAAGTCTCAGTGGTTTTGTACCATCTGAAACATCCATTCGGGGCTGTGTGTGCAGAAACATCAGGTAGGTGGTGGTTGAGTTTGGACCCAAATTTTTCCTGGACTGAGAGGTAGGTCCTGGCACGCACGTCCCCTTGGTTAAGCGCTGCCTGTAGCAACGCCCGGCTGTCCCTGCTGAGGAAGGAGTCACTGCAACGGGCAGGTCGAGGCACCGTGGTCAGTCTGCAGTGTTTTTGTTATTGCCTGTTTGATGTCTCTCTAGTAGCTGGTGCTCAGCAGCTCACGGTGTTTTTCTCAGATCACAGGCCAAAGGGTAGTCAGTCTGAGAACCCTCTGCATAAAAGCAGGGACACTGCCACAGAGTCCTATGCTTCTGTAAGCAGAAGCATTTACATCCTCGTTTTATTTTAAGGTAAAAAGTCTGGTGAGATTGGTGCACGTATTTACCAATCTATTTATTTTTGTCTCCAAAAACATTTACTCTTCTGCAGCTGCTTTTGGAGGAGAAACACCTCTCAGAGCTGGCATTTTGCGAGCCACTCGGATATTTATTTCGAGGATCCCAGGGCATTTTGCAAACATTAAGCCTGAGGCAGCTCTGCGAGGTTGTTCAGGGGATGCACGTTAAGGGATCCATCCCTCCAAGTGCAGCCACCTCGCAGCAAACCAGGCAACGCTTAACGGAGCCCGCAGTAACTGTTTGGATCGGGAAATGAAGAGCGATTACTGCTCATTTGCATAGCGATGGCACCCAAGGGTGCCAATTAGGATGGAGGGCCTGTTGCACTGATGATGTGCAGGCACTAAAGGGGAGGCTCTGAAGGGCTCCCGCTGGACTTCTGCAAGGAAACCTCCCATCTACAAATCATGGAAGGGACGTGGGTTTTTTATTGCAATGATGTCTTTGTCTCACGTTTCATATTTGTAGTGAATGTCAAAGAGGAAGAATCTATTCCTGAGCTGCTCTGGTGGCTAAAACAGGGCTGGTGGCTGTGAGGAAGGTGACAAACTCCAGCTGTACCTGCGTGTCCTTCATCCAGCGCCTCAAAATCTGAGCCCTGCTTGTTGGCCAGGGCAGGGTTTCAGGGGAAGGTCACCTTTGTGTGTCAGGAAAAGAGGCCACGAGCTGTTCTTGTTGTGCTTCTCTGTGGGAACACGGGTCTGGAAGCTCCTGTGCATGCAGAGTGCTTTTAGCAGTGGGGTGCTATAGACATGGGGTGCCCAAAATACCGAGGGATGGTATTGCTGTGATTTCTAGCATCCTTTTTTGGGTCATGGCTAGCCTGAAGTGCCTTCTCCCCTTTTATCTCCCATTTTGCCATCGGGGCCAGGTGCTGTGTTCAAGGTATGTTGGTAAAATGGGGGCAGAAGACAGCGTGCCCCAGAGGAAGGGGTTTCCTCTGAGGCTTTTTGGAGAAGCTGTCCTGAAAAGACGGCTGCAGTGGCCTACAGCTGTAAATTAGACAGCTCCAGAGATCCGCAGGTATCCCTCGGGGCTGCCAGAAGACAATCTCTGTCGTTTCCTTCCAAACTTACAGGCCATGCGCCCAGCTTCTGGGTGACTTTCACGAGGTGGAGCGGTGCTTTTGGATCCTAAGCACCTGCTGAGCTCAGATCTCGAAGCTTCAGTCGAGTGGCAGGTCCTAGTCCTGTGCTGCAGGTGGGAAGCGGAGCTGTTGGGATCAGCCGCAATCTGGGCCAGAAGCAGGCAAGTAGATTTGTTTCCATAGCAATAGAGGAAATTGTTGTAGCCCAGGGCTGAAGCTGTAATCGATTCCCAAATAAGCTGTGCCAACAAAAATAGTTTTTACCCTTGTAACTTAGCCACTGTCTGTGGCGGAGGTTCCAGTAGCAGAGAAGCACATTTATGAAAAATCATGTCCCTTGGTGATGTGGTGATAAGGGAGATTTCTGGAGTGCTCCGCGTCGGCTTGTCACTGCCTTTCAAGGGAATAAAGGTGGGTGACTGGGAACAGTTGAAGACACCCCTCCAGATCCAGATCTGATGTCTTTGAGACTTACAAATTCGAATATAAAGGGCAAAAATGCTTTGAAGCGTGCCGAGGTCCTGCAGTGCATGGGTTGAAGCCTAAACTCGAACTTTGCCGGCAAGGAGAAGCTGTGTCATTTCTAAGCAGTTCTTGGAGCAGTGAGAACTGCTTTTTCCCAGGAGTGTTATTTCAGCCCCCCGGAGTCCAACACCCCTTGGCTGATCTTCTCTGGCCCCCAAAATCCCGTGCTCCTTTCTGCAGAGCCCTGTGGCTGGAGCAGATGCTGGGACGCGGTCCCGCTGCCGCCTCGTGCGGCTGGGGAAGCTGCGCCTCCCGTTTCGTGCCCTAACCACCAGCCGCTGGAATATCAAAGCAAGGAGAAATGATACGAGCTCGCTTTTGAGAAATGCTTTTCCTGGTACTGGTTTGCTGATCTGTCTCTTTTGGTTTGGGTTAGTAGGCCACATCTCTTTCTCCTGTTTCTTCAGCACAGCTACTATCTCGGCATCTGTAGGCATCGGTTCATTTGCTGGGTGCCAGCAAATTAAAGCATTAAAATTAAGCATTAAAAGAATAAAATGAGCTTTTTCTTTCTCATGTAGGGAACGTTGAGTTATTCTAACTGCAGGATCCGTGGCATAACCCGCAGTAATTTATCTTCTAATGCTCTTGTTACTGAGCAGGCGCTGAGCAGACATGTGAGGTCTGCATTGCATCAGCACAAAGGTTTACGAAGCTCCCTGTCCCAACTCCAGCAGGCACCTACAGCAGGTGATTCAAAAACGTGGGCAAGAAATAGGGTACTTGAGTTGCTCTTCTCTTGCTGCATCCTCTCAGCTTGTGGTGATCTTGTTCAGTCTGCGTTGCCTTGATCCTCAGGTGACAGGGAAAAATATCCACCTAGCAGACTTCACGAACCAAAGAAAAGTGCATTAAAGGAAGCAGGGGACCGACTCCGGCTCTCGCAGAAGGATCTTTGCATTCCTCTATACCCATCACAGAAGCTTTGCTGAAAGCATCACTCTGGACAGCTTCGTTACGGTGTTTGTGACGAGGGCAGGATCCTTGGTGTGGGACAGGGACACAGCCAGGCTCTAAAATCCTCGAGTTTGTCCCTCAGTCTGTAGAGAGCTCCCGGTGGGTCCCAGCTGCTGGGACAGCTGGGCTGCTGCTGCCACTGCGTGAATCATCGGTGGAAAAAGCAGGCTGGCAGAAAAAGTTGCCAGTCCCCCAAAGCTAAGCCGGGCGATCACCACCGACATGTTCCGACGCCTGTTTGTCAAGCCAGAAATATCAGTGGAGTGCAGCGGCGTTGGCTGCGGTCCCTCCCAGGATGATGTGAGCCGGGAAGAGGGAACGCAGCACCAGAGGAAAAGGCTTGGCACATATATTTACACACACACCGAGTGCCACCCTTCGTGGCTTCCCTTCCTTTCTGGGTGTATTTGTGAAGTTAGGGGAGCTGCGTGAGTAAGAAGCAAAGCTTCTGTTTAAGCAACAACCAGAGACCATGCCCCTCGCAGGGCCGGTCCCAAGCGGAGCAGTGTTTCACGACAGGGAGGAGAGTTCAGTCCTGCACCTCCGTGAGCTTCAGCCCTCGCTCTGCATCTCCTGAGAGTCTTTCCTATGTGCTCCTAAACCTCTGCTTGTTTGTTTAGTGGGCCTGTGCTGGGGGGCTGATCACCTCTCAGTTGTGCTGCTAGACAGGTACTGGCTTTCTAGCTTCCAAATATCTCCATTATATCACAACACGTAGCCTAGATCGGGGATTGGGGCCACATCAAGCTCTTGGGATAGCTCTTTTCCACTGCTTCTCATCCTCCACCTCCTTCAGCCTTTATCTTGTCCTGGAATAGGAAGAAATTTAATACATGGAAGAGGGCACCAGGGATGTAGGAGCACCTCTGACCTGCGGTCAGCAGGGTAGCTGTGCTCCGGACCTCGCTCGGACACAGTAGGTAATGAAGCCACTTTCCACATGGCTTCTCTACATGCAGGTCCAAGATACTGACTTCTTTTTAATCCAGACTTGCCAGATTACAGGTCTTTCAGCTGTGCTCCTACGGACTACAGCCGTGCCTCCCACCTTCGGTGGAATACCCAAGTATTGAGAGGCTCTTTGTGGGTATCTAAGGCAGCACTCCAGTTTTCGTTTCTCTTTAAATAGCAGGGACAATTAAATGTGTGTGGGAAGGGGGATCTGGGCAGGATAAGAGAAGAGGTGGGCTGTCAGCTCACGGTGGAAGCTGAATTAATGTTTGGGAGTGTTTGCGAAAGGGAGAGGGAGCCTAGGGGTAATTGCAGAGGGCTTGTTCCCGATCCGAGCGCAAACCGGCTGAGGAGTGGATGCGCAGGGAGCTGAGGTAGATCCTTGGCTGAGACAAGGCAGCGGAGGAGCCTTTGCCAAGAAGCAATGCTGTGAGATCAGCGCTCGGCATTCCGCATGGGCGTGTGGCTTTGCAGCAGCGTTGCAGAGACAAGCCCACCGGCAGATCATAACAACCTAATTTTAGATTCGCAGGCTCCCGAATAGGGTTGGGCATTTCTCTTAATGGTTGGTATAGTCGCTTAAGAATCCGGGTTCAGCAGATAGTTTTGGCAGGGAAAGAACGGAGGAAAGGGGTGTGAAGGTTGGAAGTTGCCCTTGACTTTCTTCTTTGAAACAAGGGCTTATGCAGCTTAACTCAAACACTTTGATGGGTGGGGAAAAAAAAGAAAAAAAAAACATTTATGATTAAAAAAAAAAAAAGTAATCAGGTGCTGAATTAACATGGGTACTCAACCCAGTGGATCAATATTGGGGATTTCTGTTTTCCTTTGTTCCCTTGTGTTTTTTTCCCAATTATAAATATATAAATATATATATATATATATATATATTTATATATATAAATATATTTGGCAGTATCTGAAACAACCAATATATTTCCTGGTTTTTATTTTGTGGTTGTTTTTATTCAACTGCAGTACTGAGCAACAAGTGCTCTGCCAGTTCGCTATTTCAGAGCATCTCCAAGGTTGCACGTCCAGCAGTTTCTCCTCGCTGCTTTACAGTGGTCACCTCCAGGAGGGACTCAGTGGCCATCAGAAGCAAGAGCTAACTCTCGCTTCAGGGGCAGACAGCAAGGCATTCCCTCTGCTCTGTTTTCTGGGGAAACACAGATCATCTCTGTCAACTGAAATTTGTCAAGCGTCCTTATATTCTACTCCTGTTTGATGAAAATGCCAAGGCTCACCCAAGCAGCCTCAGCTTCTCTGAATTATAGACTCCAGAAGATCTGTCCCACCTGGGTGGATTTGGGCACCTTTGGTGAGGTCTCCCCCACTGCTTTCCTTCCAGACTTGGAAGGACGCATCTGTCACAGCCAATCTGTAGATTTACCAGTATGGAGAATGCACCTACTGGATTTTTTCCATCCTCGATGCTGAAGGTGCATGGCATGGGAAGGAATTGCAGCTCTCTGGTATATGTGCCATGGTCTCCTCACCCTTCGGGCTCCGTGGCTGTGGCGCTGCTGTGATACTCCCTTTTCTGCATAGCTTAGAAGCTGTTTTTTGACAGAATTACTAATCTGTTCTTCTCCTTTTCATTTATTCCAGGGACCTGTTGTCTTCAAACAGTAACTGACGGGGGAAGGCACTTGTGAGAACCATGATGTCCTTGGGTGTCAACAAAGGTAATTCCTTTCCCCATCTCAGGCTGGTGGGGATCTGTCCTCTGCTGTATCAGTAACACACTCCTAATGTCATCCTATCAAAGAAGTGTTGAAAATTCTCACAAAGGCTACCAATTGCTGTGTTTTGACCCAGCAACGTGCTCATAGGACAGATGCTCATAGGACCTTTAGATGCGAATAGGTGGAATGATGCTTCCAAATCCACAGATAACCTGGAGAAGAGTGGAAGTGCCTTGTTCATTTCCAGAAAGCGGTAGATTTTATGTGAAGTTCCAGTGCCAAGAAAAGCAGCCCTTCCTTTTCCAGGTGCTCTGCTTCTTGCAGAGTGTTACCGCTGGTCCCCCAGACTGCACCCCGATGTAGATATAGCCCTGTATATCAGTCAGTGTCTTTGCTGCTGCTAATTCCACCTGAGAAAAGACATTCTTTCCATCGGTGTGGCTGTTCTCCTCAATGGCAATCTGATGCATGTGTTTGTCCAAAAAAAATCCCCCACCATACCTCTGCTACATAACCTAGTCTTGAAGCACATCATCTTGTGTCAAGATTAAACAATTTACTGCCCGTCGACTGCTCAGTGATAACTATTTCTGGGCAGCCTTTTAGCCCCCCTTGAAACTGAGACTTGGTGACCCTCCTTTCCTGGTAGCTAAATTGGATTATTTCGTGTTTGCCGCCAGCTACAAGTGTGCAGACAGGTGGTTTCCTTGGCTTGGCTGATAAGAAGTTAGCTGTAAAGCTGCAGTAACTTCCTGGCATCTCTAAACCCCTGAGCTGTGTTGGTCCATGTCCTGTGAGGAGGTCAGGCCTGAGGTTTTCATCTCTTAGCAGCCATTTCCAAAATAGCAGAAGATGGAAGATAAACAGAAACACACAGAAAAGGAGATTTCCTTATCTGGCCTTCATCTTAAAAACAGCTATTTTCTTCAGAAGAAAACACTAAATGGGGAATTTCCCAGTTAAAATATCTTTGTTACTGTTTTTTTCCTATTTTTTTTTAAATATTCAAAGGATGTGTCTCCCCCAGCTCTGACAGGACACCAGAGAAAGCTGGATGTTTGCATTTTATGGCTTATCCCCCAGCCCTTGGCTCAGCATCATGCTCCAGACATATCATCCTCTCCCACAAACCAAAAACGCCTCGTGCTAGAGCTGATCTGATGGGAAATGCCAGAGGAAATGCACTGCTTTGTAAATATGTGATTAGACCACCCACTGAATGTCTTTGGTCTTCATGAAAGAAAATGACTCATTAATGTTAAACAGTCCCCAGAAAGAAGTGAAAAAACTATGGATCTCTGCAGAGGAGGTGATATATCAGGGGAGATGGAGGAAATTGATCCTGAAGTCAGGATGATAACTTGTTTCCATCTTTCATCAGAAGCAGCAAAGGACTCCTTCAGTGTTTGCATCTCTGGCTGATGGGGGACCTGTGCTCCCTGCTGGCTGAGATTTACCAGTTGTTCACCTGCTGACACTGAAATCTTCTCGACAACCCTTCTCTCTCCTTCCTTTCCCTCTGCCTCCCCTAGGACGCGTGATTACACCTACGGATGAAGACCGTAGAAGGATCATTAAGCAGATGAAGGTTCGCACCACCCTGAAGGGAGACAAGAGCTGGATCCACCACCAGAACTCAGACTCTGAGGATGAAAAGAAGAGCAGCCCACTGTAAGTGTGGCCACTGAGGAATGCTTCTCTTCTTCCTTTCCCTCATCAGCCTCCCTCGAGAACTCTGTTTTCCAGCCTATAGAAAAAGCACACATTATGCTAGCTTGTTGTGGGGTTCCCATGATGCCAGGGAAGCAGTCCTTCTGTTTCATTTTGATGAATGCAGACTGGGGAGAAACACTGAGAAATGGCCTTTGGTGTGGGAGCTGTGAATCCAGCAGCACAGACAGATCTGAAGTCTCAGGAGACCTCCAAAGTCTTCTTGAAGCCAGGCTGTGCTTCACCATCTCCAGAGTGACAAAGAAAGAGGCAGACCTTGATGGGAGGGAGTTTGTGAGTGGTGTAAAACAGCCAGGTCTGCATCTGCCCCTGTGGCTCACAGGCTGTGGGATGGAGCCACCCCTGCACCAGGAACGCCCACGGTCTGCACCAGGGTCTCTTTAGTCATAGTCAGAAACAAAATCAAGCCCAAGCCAGTTTTCTCTTAGCAGCAATCTTGTAAAACATCACTGCCACGTTCAATAAGGAAGATCAGCAACTGCAGGAGTTAATTATGTGACTGTTTCCTCTTTACTCAGGTCTGCACGGGCTGGTGGGGGATCCCCAGCTTCAGCACCTATTGCTCCCCAGAGTGACAGGTAAGCTGGGGGACCCGTCCTGTTGTTTGCTTTCTTTCTGTGTTATCCCACGGAGTCAGTGCATGCTTTCACTGGTCCTTCCTACTCCTATCCACTCACTCCCATAACTGTTGAAAAATATAGGTCCTGTTGAAAAATCTAGAGCCTGGTCAGTGCGGTGTCTTATGAACTGTCACCTCATACAGAGCATAGCTCAGCTTCTGCAAAGTCCAGATGGATGGTGGAGAGATGTGTGACCAGATGGATCTGTGTCTTTAGTGCAGAGGAATGGATGCTTTTGAGGACATGATCCCGAGGATTTATGGTGCACATCAACTCCTGTGCTGGTGCAACACCTGTATGCTCAAAGCCCAGAGGCTCCTCAGATTAGAAGCCATTCTGTACTGGAGTTGGTTTTGTTTCACACACAGACCATGAGGGCTTTTCAGGAACTTAGCAGCTGGTAGGATCTCCATCCTACAGCGCAAAACTGTTGAAATGGGCTTATTCGTACCTAAGAGCTCTTTGCCAACTGCAGTGCCATTGCTGGGAGAGTGTTGCCCTCTCCCGTGAGCAGATTCCTGCTTCCTCTCCTTTTTGCTGTGCCTGCAGGTGGCAATCAAAGGTCAGTGCTCAGGGAACTGCTAGGCAATGAGGCTGAGATGGTGCCTGCTCTGAGGACACCGCATAACCAAGAGCTTGGTGCTGTGTTCAGCACTCATCCGCCTCCAGCTTCTCCATCCAGAGAGCTCCAAAGCTAAACTAAGCCTGCAGTGGGTTTGCATTTTTGTGTCTGAAGGCAACAGCATAAATTTGAGCCTGGCAGCCACCTCGGGCATGTGGTGTTGGGCAGTGTAAACCTGACCCTGCTTGGAGCCGGAGGGTTACACCAGAGACCTGCTGAATTTCCTTGCCATCGTGTTATCCTGTGATCCTAAGGGCACCTGGACAGGCAAGAAAAGAGGGGTTGGCATCTGGGCAGGGTCCCCACTTTGGCCTCAAGAAGACTTCTTCAAGCCAGCTTGAAGCAAGTTCCAGGGATGTTTCCTCCTGCCCTGCCACAAGGGGCCAGGTCCCCACCTGCTGGTATCCCTTGCCTTTACCTCCAGGGGAGCTCTGCTGCACTCCCCTTCTGGGGACAGACACTCAGGGAAGTTAGTGTGAGGCTGAAGTTTTCCTGTGGTAAAACAGCCAGGATCTGTACTATGCCTAACTTCCCCTCTCTTACCACATCAATCTCAGGACTTCATTTTGAGCCAGAAAACTGTCAGCGTGGCTAATTTTAATGGGCGAATTCTAAAACTCATTTTTCTTACAACACCCTTTCACAGAGCTTGTTCTGAAGGTAATTCGGTTTTAAAGAATCCTCCCACGGCCAAATTGGTGCACTCAAAGCCCATCTGGCTGGATTTTTGGCTTGACAGCCACGTGGACGTTTCTCTTTAATACTGGTGCTGCTGCTGTTGCTTTTCCACATGTTTAATAATTTGGTGATGTCTGTTCTTTGCACAGGCCTCCTGTCTCCAAGCCTCAATCCGGTTACCTCATCAGGTTGGTATACAGGGTGGCAAGAAGCACGTAGGCTGGAGGGGAAGGAGAGCTAGATCAGGAGCAGTAAACATGAAAAATATTGTGTTCTCTTGGTTTATTCTGCCAGTTAGGAACGCTGTAATGCTCAGGGAGTTCCTTGATGAAGAGATAGTCCTGGGTGTTTTGTTCACAGGTGTTTTGGTGATGTTAACAGAAAATCTGATCTCTGTACCATGCAGCGATCACGCATGGGAAGATGATCATGCTGCAAAAATGTTCCACCACCCTCGTTTTCAGGACAGCACTGTCGATGGGGTTGGTGTGCTTCAGCTTCCTCTGCCACGTGGTTTATTGTGTGAGGGGACCCTAATTTCGCCCTTACTCTAAATAGGTCAGCAAGCCCTGTGGTGGCATTCCCAGGCCATTCTCAGGTGAAAACTGATTTTACTGTAAAGCCAGGGAGCAGGTAGATGGGACTCTCCCAAGGAAGCACCTTCTAATTTTGACTGTCCTGAGCCAGCACATTGCTTCTGAGAGGACATGCAGGTGCTATTCGGCTGAAGAGTGGCTGCATGCCTCCTCATCTGAGCTCCAAACTTTGCCCTGCAAAACCAATTTAGCATGTCTCTTTTCTCCCCAGGGGAGTGTTCACAAGAACCATCGATAAGACTCCTTCTGTGCCTAATTCTTCATCCTCCAAGGAAGCCCAGAAAAGGTACGTAGGTCTTCCAGTCCTTCATGAAAATGAGCTTTTAAATATTGTTTCTGTTTTTAGTGACCCTTTTACTTTGGCCAGTGCTTGTGGGCTTCCACTGAGCTCCTTTGCTAATTAAATGAGTAGTGATTGAGTTCGAAGACAGGGCCTTTTACTTAACAGCTCTACTCAGCAGGCAGGGAGAAAAGACGAGATATCACACTCTGTATTTCCCCCACCAAAGCATGGGGTGGCAGTTGACTGTGAAACTACTCGTGGATTTGGGTTTAATTTGGCAAGAGGTTTGACTGGGGATAAATTGCAAGGAATCCTTGCAGCTCTGTAACACTTCATTTTGCTGTTTTAAGGTGTGTTTTTTGAAACCTGCCTTGTGAGAGACATTTACATTTAAGTGCAGTAAGATCTAAGCCAGACATTTGCTTGTTGCACTTCAAATAAAACTTTTTTGAACCCCCTTTTTTTCCCCTGTTTTGATTCAGCTGAGGAGGAGAATGATGCCACAAGGTCTTTCCTCCTCCCTGGCTGATCCTAGGACGGAGTGGCATCATCCCACAGAGGGCTATACTGGCTCTGACAACTCAGAGTGGCCTTGGTTAACCAAAGTATACTTCAAATCCTAGTCCAAGGCTGTGGAACGCCAATTAAATGGCATTGCCCGAGTTCACAGAGTGGATCTTTAAGATCACTCTGTTTTCTGTTGCGTGGAGCTCACCTGGGGACAGGGTGGCAGAGGATGAGTGCTCAGGAGGCTTGTGTTAACAGATGTGATTTGTGCCACCTGCAGCACTGCCATGAAGGGACCCAGCTCGTGCCGTTCTTCTTCTGGCTACAGGATGACGACTGAGGATTACAAGAAGCTGTGAGTGTGCAAAAAGAGAGCCGTGCTTTCTGCCCATGCGTAGGCTCAAGAGCACCTTGAGCTTCGGTGATGAAGCCACCTGCATGTGGGTGCCCAGCCAGGCACGGCTTCATCAGCTGAGCACTGCAGAGCTAGAAAGTGAAGCATTCCTCAGTGCAACCTCCAGGCCTGTGTGGGCTCTGAGGCGTTCCTTGACCTGGTAACGGCCTTTGGAAGGAGCGAATTTTACCACTTCATAGTAATTAAGGCAGAAAACTGGAGGATGTAGCCTGGGGACTTGGTTCACAGCATTGCAGGCCTTTATGAAACCATCGCAGAACAGCTCTCCTGACATTTCCTACACAGCTTTTCATGGCAGAGACTTTGTCTGAAATGCAGCTGAGCATTTATCATCAGCCTGCTTCTAGGCTTAAAACCCCTACACTAATAAAACAAAATCCCATGAAGACATGTACCCCAATGCACATGGAAAGTACAATTGTCTTCGCACTCCTATGCGACACATCCAGTGTCAGAACCCTTTTCCCCATACCCAGCCCTAAGATTTACCTTGGGTTTTGTCTGTGCTGCCTCTGCAACAATATACAGAGGCAGTTCCCTTACTCTTTCTCCCCTTCTCTTCCTTTTTCAGAGCTCCCTATAATGTCAAACAAAAATCAGTGGACGTGGATGAGGAGGATGTGCCTTTTAGTCCAGATGAACATAAAAAGAGGTATGCCTTCCAGGTAACCACTTTTCTCTTGCAAGGGGCAGTGACAAGTGGACTGACTTAGCTGTTCTTTACTGGCAGGGTCAGTTTGATGATGATTATAGCTGAGCCATTAGGGCTGATTGCAATGAAATAATAATAAGCAGATATTTCTACACGGAGCGCATCAGTGCCCACAGGCGACTGCTCTCCCAACAAAATATAATTAAAAGCCTGACATGATTCAACCTGACAGCTTACCCCAATTAATTTGGCAGCTGGAAATGGGTTGTGGAATCTATCAGCTGCATAGTGTCTATGTGAAGAGATAGAGACGTACAAATAGCCTGGCAGTAAAGGAAGGAGTCCTCCTTCCACAGCCTACACTTGCGTCTTTGAGACTGGACCACCTGAGGACTTGCATCTAAGTGCAGATCTAGGGCTCTGGGTCTTCAGGTTTAGATGGGTGCTTTCAGTCTTGTTTCTAAAGATGCTTTTTCTCAGATACAAGACTTTTACAAATGAAACCTGGTAATCTGACCGGAGATAAACCAGTGAAAGTCCTTTCATTTTGAACTTTCCCTGTGGTATGTTTGGTGCTACTGATGTTTGCATAGACGTGTGCTGTCTGTGGAGCATATTAGCCACAAAGCCTGTGTCCCATTTTTTTTGTCCCAGAGTATGCAATGTTGAAACAGTTCAGGTCTTGAGATGGGGAATGCCCTCTGCCCTCCTGGGAGAGAAGGATTTTTATTGCCTGATGCTTTATATCCCTGAGGAAGTGCTGTGGCTCAGTATGAAGGGAAAAAATGATATTAGTGGAAAAAGATCTGGCATTGTCTCTTATCTTGCCCCTAGCTAGATTTCAGGAGCTTTCTGGAGCCATGGGAGCTCTGTTAGGTTTAGCACAAGTCTCCACTGCTTTTTGTTCACCTATTGTTTTCTTCAAGGCTACACCCAGCAGCTACTAAGAGCGTGGGCAGAATGTGACCCCTTCCTTCTCTTCCCTTTCAGGACAGAGGCAGCCAACAGTGTCCTGAGACGCACTGCCAGCAGGGAACGTGCTTACGTGCTCTCAGCAGCCAAGAAAAGCAACGGGTGAGTTTTCCCCATGTGAGGATGGGGCAGGAGGCAGCGAAGAGGCTGCAGGTGATGTCTGACTTGGGCGGTGGCCTGATCCAAAGACTCACCAGAGAAGATGTGTACCTCTCCAGTAAATGAAGAAAATTTAGCCAGTCTCTCTCTCCATGTGTCAAGAATATCTGCTGGTTGCTGCAGAATTGGAAAAGTCTTCTAGGAACCTGGAGATGTCTCCCTCTATTCAGAGGGATGAAATTTCAGCAGGAGAAAAGCTGATAGTCCCTAATTCCCTGGGACCCAAAATTAAGATCCATTTTTTCAGAGTCAGTTTTTAATGTTGGTCTCTCTAGTTTCATTGCAGGAACTACTTGGAAGGTAGGGGAAAATCAGAACAAAAATAAACCGTTCTTATAAATTGCATCCAATTTGGATCAGCTTTTTGGGACAGATTTTGCCTTTATGTTGTGTTTGAATGATAGTTAGATTTACAAGATCCTGATATTAGTTTCAGCTTCGAAATAATTCTGTAGGGGAAGAAAACAAAACCAAAATGAAAAACTGAACTAACATGTGGGTGTGCAATAACAACATGAAGGACATGTGGGAGCTGCTGGTGTTCAAGGCTCTGTTGTCCATCTCCTTCCTGGGAGGAAAATAAAAACAGATTAAGAAGGTCTCAGGTCTTCCAGGAATTGTGGTAGTGACTTTTTTTGCAGCTTGCTTTCACTGTAAATCCTTTTCCCCCTGACTAACTCAGGGTGACACAATGAGGCACCAAGAGGTTGGTGCTGGGGGAGGGAGCAGGGAGGGGATGTGCCAGCAGTATTTGGCTGTGCCCAGAGCGAGAGGCGTGCTTGGGTAGGATTTGTAAGGGCATTAAAGGAATTTTCACTGGCTGCCAATTCCTCTGGTGCACCAAGTATTGTGCAATGGGAGGCAGGCTTGTATGCAAGAAGAAAAGAAAGCGGGAAGGTGTAAAATCAAAGAGGCCCTTTGGGGGAGCTTCTACTTCACGTTTTATAACTTTCTGCTCTGCAATTTGCACACGTTCAGCACACTCCCTCACAGTCAGCTCTGCCCAAGTGGTGCAATAGGACCCCTTGATGCTTTGCACCACATGGGCCAAGCTGCTTCTGCCCAAAGCCTGTCTGTAACTCCAAAGTTGTAACTGTTGCCTTTTTGCTTCCCTTACAGCAGCCCAACACAAGATTTCCCACCCCTGTTTGCCAAGAGGTAGGTCACTGACCTTGCTCTGAAAACGCTGCTGGGGCTGCACGTCTGTGTTCTGTGCCTGGGTTGGGAGATTCCCAGGTGTTTCAAAGCAGAGGGGGGACAGTTCCCATGGAAGGGGTTAAAAAAAAAATGCTGGCTTTTGAGGGCTCGCACTGTCATGAACTCCAGGAATGCATGATGATGCTTTGGGTTATGGGCAACCTGAAGTGAGGAGGGATTGTATGGGTTCATTCACTGCCTTCCTTCTTCCAGGAAGGCTGGTTCCAAGCAGCAGTGCCAACACTCTTCAGGCGTTTAACTTCTAAAGCACTTGGTACCATAGGGAAATGATGTCTAGGTCATTTACTGGAACTGAAGCATCAGCTGATGCTATTTGTAAAGGAACTGTGACAGAAAATTGCTACTGATTTTGGCTGAAGTTCTTACTTCATTGAGCCAGTTGAGATACTCACCAGTAACAGCACATGGAGCACAAAGAACAGGAAAAATGTGCCTCCAAGGGAAACAGAGGGAAAACATAGCCTAAGGGAAAGCAAAAGTAAACTGCCTGGATTAGCTAGCGGTGAGAAATGGGAAATGATGTGATATTTTTTTTTTCCCTCCCTCTGCCTGAAAGAATTGAAATAGAAGAAGAAGAAGGACAGCAGAGGAGGAGTTCAGCTGTGTCTGGTTCATGCAAGTTTACACCAGACGACAACAGGTATTGATCTCATTCTGGAGTAGTGTTGACTGTCTGATTTTAAGGCACACTGACTTTCCTCTTAGCTGGAAGGTAGCAGGCTGAACACAGCTAGGGATGGAGGTTTTTCAGTGGATTTTTCATGCAACCCTGATTGCCTCTGTCTTGCATTAAAAAAAAAATCCAAAATGAAACAAGAAAATAAACCAATTAATTCTCTGAAGCAAATGGGCAGACACAGGGATATATACAGGGTAGTATAAGGTATCCAGCTGACAGCCCTGGAGAGTGGCAGACTGCATTTAACTGCAGGTCAGCTACAGTGTGAGTTACACAATGTAAACTTGCCACTAAGCCCCTCTCCTGATCATGCTCCACAGCCCCATCAGTTCAGTCTTCACAAGGTGCTTGTATGCTGCAGAAATGAGCCTGGCAGTGGTTCTGTAGAGACAACACACAGGAAGAGTCAGAGCAGGTTTGGATGAGCTCACCCTACCCATCAAGCAGCCATCAGATAGTAATGATTTTCTTGTACTAGCAGACTTGGCTGCATGAACTGACCCCATCACCTAGACATGAAGTACTCAATATCTCATTATTTCCAGTCCCCTGAGCCAGCTCTCTGCTTTTGTTAGACTTTAGATTTAATTATTCTACCTTGATAGCAACAGATAGGTGTGACCTGGGAGGTTTGAGAGGTTCATTATCTTTAAATTGATCTTTGCTTTGACGGTAAATGTTAGGCTCGTTCTGAGCCCACGGCCCCTTCCCCAAGCTCCCGTGGAGCCATGGCAGACCACGGAGACACGGCTAGAGAGCTCCTGCTGTGGTGTGAGGGACCTGGGGACACGCTGTCCCTGGTGTGACGGAGCAGAGGTGACATCCTCTCCAAGTCCACGCTGCTCAGGAGCTGCTGATGTGTGGTGTGGGACTGACACCAACACAGAGATAGCAGTGTTAGTACTGGGAGGGAAAAATCTTTCTGTTTTCAAGCAGATTTGTTTAATTTAGGATTCAGCTCTCTCTTCCCACTGTGAGGTGTGGCTTGAAGCCAGGAAGCAGCAATATTCACTTCCCTGCCACTCTGGTCCTTTGTGGACCCAGCAGGGGCACCAATAGATGAGGCCTTTCATCCTGAAATGCTTTGTTTTCAGAATGAAGGAGCTGCCTCATGGATTTTGGTGCAATTTTGTGCCATTGTGGAACAGGTTTGAAGCAGGGGTGGGATGCCCTTTCACTCCCTCACGTGTTATACACATACAGAGAGTGAGAGCAATTTTATAAACACGCTGAGCCTTAATCTGTACATTTGGGCATGTTGTTTATTAGCACAAAACTTAAATGTTGGGGATAGAAATAGCCCCAGCTGTGTTACATTGGGAAAAAAAAATAACGTTTCCTAAAGACAGAACATTTCAGCAAAAAGGCAGATATTAGTTGCCAAAGTGCTTAGGGCCAGCTGAGTCCTTATGCAGCAGGGTTTGGCCTCTCACTGCCCAGAAAGCAGACATGAGAGCTGAGGGACAGCGAGCAGGATGACACCCTAAAGGTCTTCTGTCTTTAATGCTTTGTTACTTTCATTTTGTTGTTGTTTTATTAGTACCAATGGGCTAAGAAAAACCACAGCTGGGTCTTCCTGGAATGAGCCAAAGACAACAGCAATGTCTCCCACCAGGTGAGTGTTAGAGCACGGCCTGTGTGCCTTGGACATCTGCTGCTGCTGTGTCAGCACATGACAGAGACGTCTGTCAGCAGCCCTCTGGGAGGTGAAGTGAATCAAATTTGTCAGCCTTGTACATAGAAGACTTTTAAAACAGCTGTCTGCATTTAAGAAGAAGATTTTCTGTCTGAAATCCATGTTGCGTCTTGAAAGGATCTGACAGCATATTGATAAAAGTGCTCGAAACCCAAGAGGAGGAGACCTGCTGAACTCTTGCTAAATCTGCGGTGGAATCGTTTTCAGTTGCTTTCCACTCTGTCTGTTTGAATTCATGACTACAGTATAAAAAATGCTGAGATGTTTTTCCACAGCATTGCAAATTGCTTTGGTCGCTGACCTTGTTATTTTATTTTTCTTCCCTGATTATCGTTGGCAGACTGTAGATATTCATGGCAACAGACAGTGTTTTTAATTTCAGAGTTGCTTCTGATAAGACTACTTCTAAGTGAACATACTGAAAGCAGTGATGTTTGCTTTAAATGTTATTTACTTTCAGAAAGAACATTTCAGTGCAGGAACGTTTTGGCAAGCTGCAACAGGGCGCTGGTTTGCTCAAGAATGACTGCTTTTTCTTTAACATTTCTTGCAGCACTGAAACAGGCAGCAAGAGCCAAACAATCACATCCTTGAGTGAAACTTCAGAGAAAATGTCCACCTATACTGAAACCAGGTAGGTCTGCTGGCTCTGCATCTTCCCAAAGCTTCTCTAATGACAGCTGGGGAGTTGCTGCACTGGAGAGTTTGGCTCTTCTTGGTAGTATTTTCCCAGACACGTATAATCTGGGCGCAGTGCAGTCATGGAACAATAAGTATGGTAGCATGGGGACTCTAAGAAAGCAGCACCTCCCAAAAGTATTAACAATCTAGGAGGAAATAAACCTAGATGAAAGCTTAGGAGCCTCCCACAGCTCAAACATCACCCAGTTCTTTCTGGTGAGAATATGAGTCTAAAATTTGCAGACCTTTCTATCTCCTGAACAGGCTTTCGTTTTAATCCAGTCCCTGCGCCATCCTTATCACACTTGGAACAAGCTCCTTGTCATGGAGTTCCTGTGCCTCACGTTGTGTCCTAACATCTCCCGACCTAATTGTTCTTGCTGTTTTGCTTGCAGAAATGGTGAAAGCAGACAGTCTTCTAATGGGAAACCCTCACTGGAAACTGTGCCACAGCGTGGGGACGGGTAAGAATTTGAGAAAAGGCACAGATCAGCCTGCCTTCTGCTTTTCACTCAGAGATGGTATATACCTGCTAGTGATCCCAAACAGATGGGATCTCTACAGTCAACGTCCTGGGCTGCTCTCCAAGAGCATCATCTGCTGGCTAGGCTGCAACTCATCCGTTTTTTCCTGTTCCTCCTCCGCTTCTCCCAGAGAGGAAAGGATTCTCCTCTCTGGCTCAGTCCCTAAAGAATCTACCTCACGTGTTTGTCACCACTCTGGTTGTCCTCCCACTGCTGTCCCCTCGGGAGTGTCTTCCACCTGCAAGGGATGTGTCGAACAGGAGTCACTGGTGGTGGCTTCTAATGCTGCTTCTGGTCCTCTGCCCCTTGCAGAAAGTGGGAAACAATGAGCAATGGGGAAGCTTGAAAAGCTCTGTTATAGTGAAGAAATCCTAAGAAGGAATGGGTACAGATGGCTGACACATCACGGAGCAGAGCTCTGGCACTGTGGCTGCACATAGATCCACACAGCAGGGCGTTTATCTGATTATCTTCAGTGGCAAGGTGGCTGAGGAGGGGACTTCTGAGGGGGAAGCAGTGACAGATGAACCCAGCCTCGCTGTAGGCAGAAAGTGTCACACACAGCAGGCATGCCACACGCTGGCTGGTCTGCAGTCAGGTGTACTTTGGGCTGAAGACAGCGTCCTCTGTGTGTCATTTGTGTGCCCCGTTTCCTTTGAAAATGGGGAAGAGTGAGACAGGTTTCTGAAATATATCCTCTATTAGCAGGGCTGTTTTTGTTCCTGGTGTTGCCACGCTGAATTTTTGGCAGTGCTGAGACTGAAGCAGAGAGACTTGTCCCTCTGGGCTCACCTTTCACCGTTGTGCTTAAGCAGCTGTAGAGAACTCGGGCTTACCAAATGAGTTTTTGCAGGATGCACAGCTAATCGCATCTCCCTTCCCACCTCTATCAGCGAAGATAAAGCTAGAAATGCTCCCAAAGTAATATCTCAGGCTGAAGCAAAGTCTAGAGCGCTTGAGAAAAGGTAGAGGCTGGGCTACTGCTGTGGTCGTTCAGCTGAGGCCCATAAATGTGTCCTTGTGTGCCACTGCGGGGACAGCCTGAGTACAACGCGCTCTTTGTGCTTAGGGTTGTTTGCGTCACACAGCTGCTCCTAATTGTGAGCCAGTCTCTCAGATAAATTAGAGGATGCCTCTAATTAAGCCCCTTAAACTGGAGAGGAAATAATTGGCAGGGAAGGAGACGGATGCGTGGCCTGATGGGTCAGGGGAGCAAGTGGTGGGTGTAGCTGGGCACGGAGAGGTCCAGCTGGTGGGCCTGCAGGAAGACCTCTCCTGCTTTGGGAGCAGACAGAGCAACTGTTAGAGGGCTCTTCAGCTTTCCTGAGCAAAATGGTTATCAGTTCCTCACTGCACAGAGCAGCACATCTCTCTGAGTACCCCAAACCTAAAAGGTTGCTTCCTATACCGCTACACTGGGCTAACCCCATTTTGTGCTCATCCTAACTAAATGTTAGTAGATTTGTTCTATGATGATCCAGGTCTTATCTTACTGGCATTTTTCTTTGTCTAGTGACAAAACTCTTGAGGAAAAGTCTGAGCCCTCGCCATGGGATGAGTCCAGAGCAACCGTGGCTTCCACAAATGGAAGGTAAGGTTACTGTGAAATTCCTTTGCTGACTTGAACATCATGCAAATAACAACTGCTCCTCTTGAGCTATCTGGACACTCTGAATGAATGTTTACTGATGGAGAAGCACAGTTCAGTCTGTGCTTTGCAGAACGGCAGCACTTTATCTAAAATTTAATTTAAGAAGGAAGGGAAAAAAAGAAAAAAAAACAACAACCTTGCTCTCTTTTACATGAGGTTGTATGATATTGTTCCAGTTTTTTTTTCTTTGCTTTCTATAAGACGAGGAAAATACCACTTTTGCGGGTCACTTCTGCATTTTCTATATATATTCCAAAATGTAAACCAATTCCAGATTTTTTTTAATTTTATTTTTTTTTTACAGTATAGAGAGCTTCATGCTCAATACATCTCCAGGTCTTTAGCCTTCACCTATCTACTTTTGCAACAAGAAACCCCTTAAAAAAGAAAAAGGGAGGAGGAGGTGGAACACAGGAAGAAATTCCACTTCCTTTAAAGTGTCTGGCAAACCAAAATCTTCAGTGACTTAGGAAAAGTTGTACCCTGACTCCAAGGTATCTTGCTCTCCACCACTGTGGCAGTGGTTTGCTTTATCACTGCCCACAGCCAGGAGACAAGAAAACAGAAACACACAATTTTGGATGAGAGACCTGAAGTTCCCCATTTTGTCAGCTCCCCTGAGGCACGTCAGAGGACATAAGGGCTGTTCCTCCCCTTCTGTGGGTGAAACTAGAGGTGCCTGTGTTGCAGCTCTGGGCTGTAGGATGATCCCACTGGTTCTGGAAGAGTCCTGGCTTGGATTTCCAGGTGACTCCATCATCACTGGCATCTGCCATGTGGTGACAGTATTCAGGGTTACTAACTGCTCCTTTGCATTTGATACACAATGAATTTCCCCAAATTTTCTTGTCATTTTACCTGCAGAAATACGCTGAGGAATATCACTGGGAAGTCTTGGGGATCTTTTTCTTCTTCTGTTTATTAAATGCATGACAAAATAATTGCAGAACATTCCCTAAATCAAAACAAGGATGCTTTCTAAAGTTGTTTTTTCTCCTTTTCAGTCACTCTGAACACACAGAAGCAAACAATGGATTTTACCCACCAAAGTAAGTTTAAAGTCTATTAGCAGTATAAAATTCACATTTTTTTTCTTGATTTTAGAGTGAGAGGTGTCTTCTCCTGACCTGGTACTGCCCTAACAAATGTGTTCTGGGAGCAGCACTTGTATTCATTTGCAAAGGGGAGTGTCCCTGATCCACCAGCTCAAAATGGACTGAGATATCTCAGCTTCTTTCCTTGTGCTAGCATGGCTCGGTTGGATTTGTCTCTGCCCTTCAGGTCTGCTGCAAGAAAGTTATGGACCTAAGCAGGAAGAGGCATCGTTTGAGACAAGCAAATCTCATGTTTGATGTTTCCACTTCTTGCTCCGTTCTCCAACTTGCCAAGCTTCCCTTTGTGACCCGTGAATCTCCCTCTCTTACAGGTCTGACCCTGGTTGCAGAGACAGACCCGTGGCTGCTACAGACAGCCTGCAGCGTCATTACGAGACCTCTCCCTGCCTGGATGATGCGAAGCCTGAACCTGCAGGGTCAGGGCCTGGAGCTGGTGCTCATGGTGCTGCTGCTAGCACAGGGTAAATACTGGGGGGCCAGTAAGTAATTCATCCAGAGTAGAGTTGGAAGCAGAATCCAGATTGTGCAACAAAGCAACAGGAGCCAGAAAATCATAGGTGGCTAAACTCTGGGAGCTGCACCACTCGTTCACTGTTACACACCAGCTTTTTATTTTCACTGAAGCAGCCTGGGAGCAGGTACAGCAGCTTTACCACAGCTTTTAGCACTGATCTCTGAAGTACCTCCATTCCACATGTTTTTAGAGCATGTTTGGTGCCCTGACAGTGTCTGAGGCACAGTCAACACAGAATTGCTGCTGTTGACACTAAACACACTGATCTCCCTGAAGCTTCTTTCCTCTCTTATTTTAGTCAGTTATTTTGGACTTGGCCCCATGCACTGGCTTACCAAAGAACGCGAGGTGAGCAAACGATGTCTTCCAACCTCCCAGCTGAGGTGAGGAGGTTCACAAAGCTCCTAGTAGGATGGTGTAGGAACATGATCTTGAAGGTCCTTTCTAACCTCAATGATTCTATGATCTGCCCCAAAGCCATTAGTATTGTGCTTTGTCCCAGGTGTGTGGTCCTGTGACAGGCCAGGAAAGTGATGCATCCAGCTAGGGTGTGTGTGAATTGAGGCCAAGTAACTGCATTAGTTCCACTAACAGCCTCTATTCTTCTTTATTAGAGGTAATGAAAGTGTTTTTTTTTCTGAAGGAAAAGCAGTTCTCTGTGAAAATTACTTTCTATTTTCTGGTCTGATATGGAGTGCAGTGTTGTTTCATGCAGTGAATCCCCCCTGAAGCACTTTAACAGCCTTTCACAAGCCATCAGGCTGTTGATTTTTTTCTTTCTTTTTCTTTTATATTTTTCTTTTGACAGGTCTAGCTTGCAGTCTAATGTCCCCTCTCCTCCCACTGAGAGAGCCCCTGCACACCTCGAGGACACCGAATATTCATTTAAAAGGTTAGAGTGGAATAAATATTAGTGGGCATATGAGTAATACTGAGGATTAAGAGAGGAAAAGTATAGAAAGAGGCTTCTTTTTACAGCTGCTGTCCCAAGAGTAAAGCAGACTGTGCTGAGTTTTATAGTGCACCATACAACATAAAACAAGGGATTTGGGTTGTATCCTTCCCCCATCATCCTTGGTATGAACCAAACACTCCAGCTTTGTCCTGCTTTTGGTGCACGTGTGCTCGGTGGGGTTCAGTCACTACCTTCTCATTTGCTGAGGATGGAGAAACACAAAGTGGTGCTGAAGTGGCAGCAAGGGAGCTGAAGGGTCAGCTGAAAGGGGAGCACGTTGAAATGCAGCTGTAGCCTAAGTGTGGTCCCTGGGGAGAGACCCTGGTGCAGGGCACTGAATGGTACAGCTTGGCAGGAGCCTTGCCTTGCGAGTAGATATTGCACCAGTGAGTACTGATTTGTGTGCCAGTCGTTAAAGAAATAATGGGGCTTTCTTTGCTTACCAGATCTGTCCTGAGCTACGAGGAGGGAAGCAGCACGCAAGAGGGCAAATACACGAGTCCCACGGTCCCAGCGTACAGCAAGCCTGACTGGAATGAAGTGACGTAAGGATCTGGGGTGCTAACCTCATGTTTGCTAATGTGTTCCTTCTCATTGTTGAAAACTCGGAGGTCCTGATTCCACAGGAAATATCAAGCCCAAGAACAACAGCATAAGGGCTGTTTGTCCAAGCAGCAATAAACCACTTCTCTGTCTGCTGTCCACTGAAGTATCAAATGTCTTATGGTGTTCCCTCGAGGCTCAAACCCTGCAGCAAATGCATTTAACTTTTCCCAGGTTCTTCCCAGTAGGATGTGAGCGTGCATCATCCTCTTCTCCTTTGTCTTCTGCAAGGAGAAGCCTAGGACATAGCCAGACACGAGCTGAGGTGGTTTGACAGTTGGGGCGAGGTGCTTAGAGCAGGGACAAAACATACTCCTGGGAGTAACATAATCTGGTAACCTGGTGGTCTACTTCCATGCTAGAAAGCAACATTCTCGTCTAGAGAAAATGCGATTTGGACTGGTATTTTGAGGAGCTAATTTCAGCCAATGAAGATGTTACTGATTGGCCCACCTGTTGAATTCCAAGCAGATAAGCTTGCTGCAGTCAGCGCTTCTTGTGCTGGTTACAGCTTAGCTGCTTCCACCAAAGCCTTGTGACTTTTTCACTTGTCAATGTGCGTTGAACCGACCAGGTGTTTACATCTGATAGCCACGAGTGGGCCTTCTCTTCCTTTTCCAGGTCCTCCCAAGATTTCAAAGAGGGGAACGTCCCTAGAGACAGGGAGCATGAGAGCGCACGGACCTTGGATGATCATAAAACAGAGTTGCTCCAAGAACGGTAAATACCTGTTAGAACTAGCCCAAAGTATCTCTTCACTTTGTACTTCTTATGAGTCTTATTGTGTTCTCAATGTAACTGAGAGCACAGAGCTGCTCCTCTGCCTTGCACCCATGAGTGAGGACTTCCGAACAGCAAGCACTATCCAACCATTTATGAATGCTGCAAAATCAGGCACGAGGGTGTCCAGGTGTTAGATGCATCTCTCAGGCTGAGGAGCTCTGGCATGAGTGCCTTCTCCTGTGACCACTGTTTTTCTTCTGTGACAACCTTATCTGAAAGGCCTCTAGCTGTGCTCCTGAAAGTTATGATGTGTGTTTGTGTTTTTTTTTTTTTTTGCGCATAATTCCCAACAGTTTTGGTCCCAGGGCAGTTTGGAACGGCTGTGGCCAAGGAAATGGTGTGTCCTGCTCCATGCCTTATGGGTTCCTGTCTAGGGAATGGGTGTCTACCCACCCCAGCCTATTTTTTCTTTACTGTCTTAAGCACAGATTTTTCTTCTAGGTTTTCTGACTCAAACCACCATGCTGAGAAGGGACAAGAACCTCCTGATGTCCACCCAGAGCCTCCCAAGTCAAATGAACATGCTGACCATGATCTGAGTATAGCAGTGTAAGGAATTACCCCTCCCCACCCCCTCACCTTTTCCTTTCAGATGAGAGTTAATTCCTTTTGTGTCTTCCCCCGCATACGCTTTTTGATAAAAGTCATCTTCCAGGCTCCCCTTGTGTGCCTGATGCTAGCATTGCTTCTCCTTGTTGACCTTCTTACTGTGGTTTTGTATCAAAGCCTGGGAGAAAACCTGCTAATTAGCTGGAGGCATCAAACAACGTCCAGCTGGATTACCAGGAGCTGCTGCCTAGACCTTAAATTTGGAAGCAGAGACTGCCTCTAGAGACACGTGCCAATAAGCTGCCTGCCCCTGGGGTAATGCTGGGGCTCGTTTCCAGACTCGCACAGGCAGTGTCAGGTCTCAGGCTGCACTCTGGTCGCCCTGGCACAGCACCACTGTCCTTCCCACTGACCTGTGCCTCTGCTGGGTTTGTGGGGGCTGCCTCAGTGCCTTCAGCTTGCCTCGTGCAAAACAGGGCGTGGATAAATGGCCAGATGGAAGGACTTGGTGGATTTTGTATGATTTCTTTGCTTTTGTCTGTGTTTTGCCCCTAAAGACAAAGGGTTGAGGATCATGGCTGAAATGCGTTTCCTCGTGTATGTGTTTTAGTGAGTAACCCATCTCCGAATCAACTTGTAAACCAGACTGTTCTGCTCCCCCAGGTGCGTGCCATACTCCCAGGACTGCACCAGCAGGAGCACAGACAATAACGAGGGAGTATCACCCTATGTGCAGAGTGAAGAAGTTGCTTCAAGAAGGCAAGAGAAGAGATAGAATTGCTTATTCTATAACAGAATGAACACGAGAGAACATGGGGAGTTAATTTACTACAGGTGGTTCTGGAGTAGGGACTGAGACACATTTAGGTTCTAGCATGTGTGGGACATTTTATCAGGGGGATGTCTGTATCTCTGTACATCCACCTGAAATACTGTACCTGTCCCTCTGCGTGTCCTTAGCCTGTGTCAGAAGCAAGTGGTGTGACCTAGGTGATTCCTCTCAACCCTCTCACTGTGGGCTAAGCGAAAGCAAAATGCTTTGCCTTTGCCACAAGCTGGGACCATGCATACAAACAATGTCTGTGGCTCAGTAAATTGATCTTTAGTCTGAGCTTTTGGACAGATGTGTCATCTCTAGGCATTTTCTCAGAACATCCCAACCTGAATGGGATTCTATAGTTAGTGATAGCTAGTATTTTGGTAGAAGTAAGGATTTAAGATACCTACCATTGTTATAAAAGAATCAAATTAATTTGATCTTGCTTTCATTTGGGTGACTGTACCATTTGTTTTTTGGCTTACCCACTTGGTGGAATTACAGGGATCAAAGTAACGATAGTGAAGGGAAACCCTCAAATAACAGCAAGCACGGGGTAAGGGCTGCCTCCTCTTTCATCAGATGTAACATTTCAGGGTTGGATCTTTGAAAGCATGTTGAGTAATAGTCTCTTAGAGTCTAATTAAATGCAGTTTTGCTGCAGGAATCCATGCTAGTTTGGGGATTATTTTTTTTTGCAGTGTATCCGTATTCGCAGAGAACATAGTAAGCACAAACACGCAAAAACAGAAAAAGTGAAAGAACTTCTCCCTAGACTAATGTAGAGAAGCGCAAATCCAGGATTTCTGTGCAATGGTTGCAGAAATGTGTTGGGTGTGCTTTTGAGATGGTACCCCCATGAGGCCAGCTTAGCAGTCTGAAATCTTGCAAAGAGATACTGGGTAAATCACCATGGTTTAGCACTGTTAGGTGAATTAACTGCCATGTCTGGGAAGAGTAGGAGAGAACTGATGAACATCAGGAGCTACATTTTTCTTTCAGCCTTATTTTTGAAGTGATCTGTATTTTCTCTCTTCCCTCCCCTCTCCCCCCTCAATATGGTTGTGAATTATCTGGCATATTTCCATTAAAAAAGTAGAGGAATACTGTACTTTTCTGGAGGCAGGAGATTCTCTAGAGGTTGCTTCTACATCCTACAACAATTCTGTGCTCGGTGATACTTCTGCAGAGTGTAAGAGCCTTCTGTCTTGGCAGGCCCAGCTCCCTACCGAGAGAAAGCAGCCTCACTGCTCCAGAGATGCCGTGTGCAAATGAATCTGACCCATGCTGGGAAAGGTACGCAGCCAGGGAACCAGGCCTGTCTTCACTGCTGCCTTGCACATCTCGTGTTCTCCTAGCTCCCTGCTCAAAGGCGTTACAAATGTTTGCTTCTTGGCTAGTGAAAACAGAGCAAGCTGAATTCTGAAACCAACATAATCATGCTACTGTTGCTTTTACTCTCTACGGTGGATAGGCACTGACAAAAGCACTAAAGCTGCTAATGGGCTTTTTCCTCCCTGACCAGGACCACTCCAGGTTATGAGGAGCAACCCCCTCTCACCACGGATAGTCGCCATGAGAGCCCTGGGGCCTGGAGACACAATGACTTTAACCCGATGGCGGCCAGGTACAGTGGGACTTTCCCCTCGAGGGGACTCATCAACAGCTTTCAAATCCTCATCCTTTGCCATTTCTGCTTCTTGATATAGCCCTGGCTGAAATCCTGGACCTATGTGAATGTCTCCTGGGTACACTAATTAAATGGAAGTGACAAGGAGAATGACAAAGGAAATATTAGGTCTAGGGTTGCACCTAAATATGCTTGTTCAGATTTAATTTCAGTTATCAAATTAGTTTAGAACACTACTGAATCCATACCGAAGCCATCCATTATGCTGGGAATTCAGCTCATGCACAGAGGGAATATACAGCCCTTTGCCATTTCCCCTAAATATAAGAACCTATTAACAGCATTGTGTCCCAGGTTTTCCTTACTGCCAGCAGAAAGGGGCGTGATACCTCTTCAAACTGACTGCACATGTGAGCTGGTTGTAGCAAATAGGCATTGGCTTTATGGTCAAATTGGCTTTATTTCTTTAGCAGGTCTAACTTCAGCTCGAAAGAGAGCGCTCTCAGTGCGTATGAGACCCAGCATCCCATGCCACTGTACATGGACCGGCAGCCTTTTAACACCAGCGTGCCAGCACCAAGCCACAGGATACCCTCCTACGCAGACAGCCAAGTATTCAGCACCAGAAGGTAAGGGTTTGGGGGTGAGATGCAGAAAGCGTGACAGCTGCTGGCACATTAAATATGTTTGAAAGGAACCCTGGTTCAGGTTATGTGATCGTTGCATCAAGAAGTGAGAACAGGATTTTGTTCTCAGAGAAAGCAATCAGGTCAGCTCCAACAGCACGTGCAACAAAGCTCCTTTTTTGGACCTCAACGGTTGGAGGTGGGATTCTGGAAATCTGATAATTGGTCTGTAACACTGGAGAATTCTCGGCAGGCTGTGTTCAGACCACATATATGGTGCCTGGACTCCTGACAGATTTGTAGAGACCACATCTGTTTTTCCTCTCTAGATGCAGAGTTTGAGGAGCGATCTGTTTTTCATTTCTCATGTCCCTTAATGACACAAGTGACACAACAAGTTGCACACTTAAAACTACACGTGTCTACATTCATGCGATCTGAATTTGGCCTTTCAGCTCTTTTAGCATTTCTCAGAGAGCCGTTGTAACAGAGCTCTTGTTTGCATTTGAGGCAGTTGTGGACTAGGACTAGAAAAATGGGATAGACCTTTGTTGTACTTTGTAGCCTGTCATTACCCCTGGCACTGTGTGGTGCTGACACGTCTCTCTGCAGTGCAGCAAATGCATGCTTCATTCTGCCCTGGGGTTTATATCACAGACCAAGTGCTTGTCTTGCCCAAAGCGGGATTTTTCTCGTCTTATGATGAGCTTAGCCTGTCCCTCTTACTTTTTAATGCAGCATTGTTTTGCAGTGTTTTTCAGCATTGTTTAACATTAAGTTATACAGTTGCCTGAAGCTATAATCAGGATCAGAGTGCTAATACACAATATAAACATAATCTGTGCCCCAGAGTGCTTGTAAGAGAAGAATGACCATAAGCTGTAAGCTCATTTTTCCTACTGAAAGAGCCTGAGCTCTGTCTGCATGTTAAAGCCACGCTGATAAATAAGTTCTGTCCTGGAGAAGTGAAAATGTGCAGGTCTGATAGCCAGGAGGGCCAGCTGGTCAGCAGCTCACACTTGCAGGTGGTGCAGTGGTGGTTTTGGAGAGTACTGGGAGGAGAAGCAATATTCACAATGCATCCATTTATGAACTGCTTCAGCTTTACTCTCAGTTGTTAGATTTTGAGTAAACTTTCCTAGGCTCAGAGCTTTGTACGCATGCTACAGCTGCAAAACCAGCGTGGGTGAAGCAGGCATAGCAAAAGGAGAATACATCGTGGCAGAGACTGCTGAGATAAAGTATTAGTTAGCCAGTGTGGGGACTCCAGTGGTTCCTGGTACAATGTAATCAGGGCTTTGTGCTTCCTTGCCAGGCCTGTCCCAGATTATGAAGGGAGAGTTTATGATGGGAGAAGCAGCCCCAGGAGCAGCAGATATGACAGTGCTATTGCCAGGGGGCACTGTGAATTTAACCCCACAGCTCCAAGGTAAGGAGTCAAACGGTGGGATCCGGACTTGTTGACCCAAAGAACATCCCCACTGATAGGTTTACTCGGTATCTGGAGAGTCCTGATCTACTTCTTCTTAATTCCCTGGGTCTAAGCATGCTCAGTGAGTTTCTCTTTGCATGGACGGTTGTGGTGCATGGGTGATTTCAATGCCAAGCAGGGAGGCGTTCATCCAAGGTTCTTGCCGCTTGTGAGACTCCCTCACGTGCTCAAGTTCATTGCTTGAGATTGTACCACTTCCTTTCATAGCTACCACTCCCTTCCCAGAGACACCACCGTGTCCATTTCCCCGAGAAGCCACAGGGTGCCGTTCTACATGGACAGCTCAATCTATAACAGCACCAGGTAAATGGGTGGTCTCGATGCTTGTGATGGAAACCTCCGTGATGCTGCTGTGGAAGAGGAGCTAGGAAGTAAAGCCAAGAGCTGAAAGAGAGAAGAAACATTTCCGGGGAGTGCATGTGTGATCTGAAGGCGCAGAACTTCTCTTAAACAGTTCCTAGCAAAAGCTACCTAGCACAGGGTCTGTGATACATCCATCTCTGGCCTCTGGAGATTTTGCCATGAGGGTGCCAGAACAGATTGAAAGGAGATTGAATGGCTGGTTTCTGGCTATTCTCCTTTAACCAGAGATCAGCCTTGGCAGAGGCTACAGAAAAAGAAGAGTGCTAAAATCAAAAAGAAATGTCAAGAGAGAAGAACGCTGTCTCCAGAAAGCCAATGATTAAATGATTAAACTGGTCCCAGAACAAGACTGTTGGAAGGGGTGGGACGGTTCCTCTTGTGGAAAGCTTTCTAGAGTCCTTTTTGGCGATGTCGGTCCATCCAAGTGCTTCCTGACACTGTGTGGAGGCACCAATGCGGGTCTCAGTGTTGGATTTATAAAGGGGGAATGTCTTGTGGGTGTGAGCAGGAGGCATGAGATCCTTGAATAGCTTCAGGCAAGACCAACTTCATCCCTTCCAGGCAGATTTAACAGGTCTCGTTGCTGAGGGGATAGGCAGAGCTGTTTTCTGAAGACATTCTTGTAGCCAGGATTTTTGCACCTTCCCTGCTCCAGCTTTTGAAATGATTAAGCTGGGGACAGTTATGTTGGACCTTGGCCCGTGTGTCCCCTTCTCCTCCTCTCCAGCAATATGCCACGGGCTGTTTCTTTGTACAGCTGCTTCCATTCAGTCTACGTGATTCACTTACGGTTTGTGCTTATTGGAAGATCTTGTTTGATCTTTTCTCCCATGGCCCCATAAATGAATGTTTTCCAAATCACTTCTACAGATAAGAATTACTGATACGTGGCAGGTATAAAAAGAGGAAGGAGCCTCTTTGATCTGCAGTAAAGATGAATTCATCTGAGTGCTTAAGGGTTTTAATTCCTTCCCAAATCACCCTCCTGACAGTAGTTGTAGGTCTTTTCTTGCCTGCCAGCTTGGATCATGTTATGGCTCACGTTTCCAGTGCTCACAAACTTTTCCCTCTCTCGCCAGGCTTCTCTCGAGTTCGAGTGAGAGGATGTGCGCTCCGATGGGCACCTTACCCTACAACAGCCCCATGGCCTCCGGGTACCAGCCTGATGCCAGCTCTGCCGGGTGAGGAGCAAGGGGTGGTCACGGTCCTCCAGGCTGCAGGGTTTGCAGGCAGCCGTCCTGTTTGGTGGAGACGAGCCAGGTTTTGCTGCTGGGCCTCTGGACGTTTGTCAGGCTTTTTTAGTGAGGAGCACAGACCTTGCTGTGGTGGGGTTTGTAATTTGCATGTGTTCCATCTCAAAGATGGAAACTGCTGCACAGATTTGCACAATTTAGGGAGGTGTTTCAAATGAGTGAGAGGTCAGCATGATAGGCAACGTTTGGGTCCTCCTGGTCTTGCCACAGCCTGCTCATTGCACATAAGTACTCCGGTCTGAAACAGACACATGGAAAGTGTTTATGCTAAGTTTTAAAAAAAAAATAAAAAAAATAAAAATCTTTTCTTTCCTTAGCTGTGACATGGCTTAGCTTAATCATAGCTTAAAGGCAGCGATGAAAATGAAGCATGGAGAAAGAGGCTGATTAGTTCATTTCATGGCTCTGGGAAGAGAGCCGGTGGGCACGGTGTCTCCCCTCGCTCTGTGACAGAGCTCTAGACAGATGGACAGATGGGGGCACGTTGGTTTGAAATCAGAATGTTAAAGAGGGAGAAATATGCAAGAAAGGTCATCTCTGCAAGAAAAAACATCCCACAGACAGACTGGTAGCAATTTATAATGCATGAGAGCTCTGGAGATATTCCAGTGACAAAACAGTCACTGTAAGTAGTGCTGTGCCAGTAGGGCTTTAATGTTAAAGGACAGAACCACAAGCTCTGTAAATACGTATTGTGTGCATAATCCTGACACGATTTGAAAAAGACTTATCCCTGCAAAACAGGGGATAACTGGATGAAAGAGTTGTATTATCCATCCCATTCTTTCTAATTAACTTGATTTGTTTTGGTGGGTTAATTAGAGGGGCATATTAGGTGTTGTTTAGCAGGGATGCCTGATACGCAGTATTTATTCGAGAACAACAGCAGCTCACTGTGCCTTTTCACACACATGTTACGTGTCCAAGTGCACACATGTGGTCCCTTGTGCTGTCTCTCATTAGTCGCAGCCTTTTCTAATGCAAATGCTTCTCGTTCTGCTTCTATCTGCTTCTAGAAAAGGGGTCCTCTTTGTGAAGGAGTACGTGAACAGCAGCGAGCTGTCTGCCTCCCCGCGCTATGGCAGGTAAGAGGAGTGTCCAGAGACAGCCGTGTGTCTGGCTACGTGTGCAAAGCAACAGCGAGCAGCTCTGCTGGCTAACACACCAAGCAAGCTCCCGAGCTGGAACCATTAGCACTGAGTCAGCGTGGCACCGTGCCTGAGCTAATTAGCCCTGGAGGGATTATTGCACTGGGTGGCCAAAGAGTTTTGCGAAGGCAGCAGTAGTTTTGGGGACCCAGAGAGGTCCCTCCACGGTGCTGCCTGGTCCCACTGCAGTGACAGGAGGACCTGTGTCCGACACCACCTTGGGGAGGGGTTAATTTGCCCCTCTGGATCAGCCCTGAGGTGGGTGATGGGGTCAAAATGCTTTGCTGCAGTTCCCTAGGCTGCACGTTTGGCACTGCCAGGCCCCGCTGCACATTGGCACACACAAATAAAAAGGTTGGAAGTGGTGAGGAAATGTGGAGCTTGTGGGTTCTCTCTCAGAAGAGACTTTTATAAGTTAGAAAAGGTAGAGAGGTGCCACTCTGAAGCTAAAATCTTCAGTCTTCCATCCTGCTCGCAGGTAACTAAATTAAGCTACTCCAGACTGACACCAAGGTGGCCGAGAGCAGAATTTGGCTGTAGGCACATCCTGCTTGCACTGATGTGGCAGCCAGTTAGCACCCAGTTCGCTGCCTCCCTGCTGACGTTTATCCTCCCCCGGTGCTGTGCTGGCACTGCTGGGGGGGCTGATGACAGACTCCAGAAATCTCTCGCCTTTCCCACCGGTCTGCAAAAGCAGATCTCAGCAGCCAGAGATAAGCACCTCGCTGCTCAGCCTAAAAACCACAGGCAAGCAGAAGGCAGAGGGGGAACGCTCAGCGAGGTGAGACTTAGGGATGTTTCTCGCCTTTTCCTGGCTGGCGAGGAGTAAGTGGGTGGCAGCACGTGGCTGGAAACGTCCTGGAGGAGGGATTTTCCTCCTTTTTTTCCACAGGCTGCTCTCTGCTTGTGCCACCTCCTTTGGCCTCAGGCTCAAAGGGGCCTCGTTGCAGGGTATGTGCCCTGGTTTCCCGGCCACATTGCCCACATCCTGCCTCTCGCTGCGGTGACAGCAGCAGGCAGACACATTTTTCAGTGCTGTGACATGGGTGCTCCGGCCACCAGCTCTTTGCTGCCCTTTTGGCCTGCCCCTGGAGGTTTCCCTCCCGTGCAAACTTCCTGGCACCTCTGAGAGCAGCACCGTGGCTTCTGGCCCTCCCGTGATTGTGGTATGTGTATGGGAGCAGGGTACAGCCACCCCCATGCAGAATCTGCAGCATGAGTGCAGCAGAGGTGGAAATATCTCTGCTGACAGCCCAGCTCTGTCAGTCACCGAGGCTCTCCTTGCTAGCGAAATGTTTTTTCGGCTCTCCCTAGCAAGGACTGTCCTCACCAAGGAACAGGCAGCTGGGGCGTTGCAGTTAGGACTTCAGGTTAATGATTAAAGGTTCCATCTGCAATGCTCTTCCCCTGTATCACTGTCATGTGCTGACATTTCCTTCTGTCTCCAGTGGCAGCCTTGTAGATTTGACTGATTCAGAGAGAGCAGCCTACAGCCACCACAGCTACCTGTCCAGCGCCCCTCCACAGAGGTAGGACGGTTTGGGATTGCATGGGGACTTCAGCAAGCTGTTAAACAGAAATAACTTTAAGGTTTTTAGAATATTGATATGCGAGCAGTGAAATAATAGCATAATAAATAATAATAGAAGTTTAAATGATCTTCAGAAAATGAAATGATATTTAATTAGAGCTCTGTTCTGGTCTCTGCATCCCTGCGCTATTCCATGCCCCTCTGTGCTGTCACTTGGCACAACCACGTGTGGAAGCAGGAATCTGGTGCAGAGCAGTGCTGGTGTTGAGTAAAAAACTGCTGCTACCAGCAATGGGACTGAAAACTGTTGTGTTACAGAAGCACCACGGTGCAGGAATTCACTTTTCTGTTTCTTCACAGGTCCAGTGAACCTGTTTGTACTTACTGCAGCCGTGAGATCCGAGACTGCCCTAAGATCATCATAGAGCATCTTAACATCTACTGCCACGAATACTGCTTCAGGGTAAGAAGCCTTTCTGCTGACCGCCTTCGATGTGAAATGGGGAGGTGGGAGGAGGAATTCTGCAAATTTTGTCCTCAAACTTCGTGTAGAGTATAGAAGCTGTGCTAAATGCTTGCATCCACATTGGAACAAGAAATGATGCAGTCCCCTGAGGTTTTTCATCTCCTCAAATGAATGCGTATCAGAACAAGGAGGATTCTTCATTGTCGTCTGGTAGAATAGCAGCATGGTCTTTGCCACAGGGACGTGAGGAGACTTGGTGCTTTGTGGCCTTTGTTCCCCAGTGCAGGGCTTGCTGAACCTTGCAAACTTTGCAAAGTTTACAGGTGAAGACTGTGGAAATGGTGGGTGTGAGTGGAGGAAGCCTGCAGCGGCAATTGTCTGTTGTAGGAAAGTTTAGTCTCAAAGGTCACTGCTTTGGCCTCTTCACACTTCATAAAAAGGTTCAGATGCTGTTCATTTCTCTGCCCCCTTCATACTGCCATTAACGCGTGGTGCTTTGGTCACTGTCCAACCACCTTGTTTTCCCTTTGGCAGTGTGGAATTTGCCACAAGGCGATGGGAGATCTTCTGGATAAAATATTCATCCACCGGGACATTGTCCACTGCGACAAGTGCTACGAGAAACTCTTCTAGGTGAGTGCCCCTTTTCAGTGTCAGCATAAATGGCTCGATGAGAGAGCTTACGGAGTGTTTAATGAGTGAAGAGCATTTAACCCTCATAATTACTGGGTTTTCCTGTGGGTTTTTAGTGGGAAGTAATGACCCTTGTTGCAGAAGTAGCTGGAAACATGCTCCAGCTGGCCCCAGAGGTTTCAGAGCCAGAATCTGGGGTCATAACATGACAGACAGGCTGTGTTAGCCTCACTTGGGGGAGGGAAGTGGAAGACTGGCTGGAGTGATGAGAGAAATATCCCTTAGGGGATAAGAGCCCTCTCTGAGAGCGGGTTGTGAGTTCCCCCTCCTGTCCTGGGCTAACCTGCTTTATGTAACGTTCCTTTGAGGTGAACCCCTCCCAGGTTGGCAGAGCGACGAGGAATTAGACCGGATATAATTTTGTTTTGTCTGATGACCTGGATGAGGTGGGAGTTGCCACAGTGGCAATCAGAAACCCTGCCGCTGCGCTGAGACCATGAAAAGGTGTCTCTTTTCCTTCCCCTGCCTTGTGATGGAGAGTGGGAGGGAAAGGGGCACCTGCCTCACCGCATCCATGGCTGCTTTGTTCATCCCTTAACGTGATGTGACTGGCTGGCTTTTTTCATCCCCTTCCTGCATGTTCGTCTGCTCCACTGACCTCCGTAGCGCAGCGTTTTGTGTGCTGCTCAGCTCCTGTGCTCACCGTCTCTTTATTTGCTTGCAGGGTTTTGCAAAGCTGGAGAAGGCAGCCAGTGAAAAGTCCTCAGCAGCACGTATCTGAAAACATCTACCAGCTTCTGACTGGCTAAGATAGCAGAATTCCTGCTCCCCCTTCCTCAAGTTATTTTCCCTCTCACTGCCTCATCACAATGAATGAGTTTAACATCCGCTAGCTTATGCTGTCAGCTGCACGCGAGACAAGTGCCAATGTTAACAAGATAAGGCAGTGTCACCTACAAAAGATAAGTGGGCTGATTTTCCAAAGGTGCTGAGCCCCTCCACCTGTCTTTAACTTCATTAAGATTCCAGAGTGCTCCTGTGCTGGAAATCAGGCAGAGCTCCTTAGATCTATGTAAGCTAATTGCAAGAAACCTTTTCTGATTTTTTTTTTTTTTTTTTCACTTCTGCAATCAGGCTGCAGCTTAGTGTGTGTCAGCTGGCACAAAGCAAGCAGATCCGAGAACTGTTAAATACTAGATTTGGATTCTTGGGAGGGTTTGAATTTAGCTCCTAGCAAAAGCCTATTTCTGCTTCTTTCACCCCCAAATTCTGCCTAGAAATAGCTTCTGCCTGATTTCCATTTGCTTTCCATGGGCTTTCAGGAGCACTTGCAGACTCACTTTACTCTAATTGTGTGTCAGCTTTAATTTCCCTTTCCTGCCTACTCCCTAGTGGATTCCTCCAGCAGCATGTGTGTCTGCTGTCTGTTTGGGAAGATAAACTACCAGGTGAAAGAGTGTTAACTTGGCCTCTGATGGTAGGTGTCCAATGGCCATACAAAATGTGCCAGAGAATCAGTGTCTCAATTGGCTCCCCTGACAAGGAACACTGCTTGACTGAAATCTGAATTTTCCTCCACCTTGCAAAGGCTTGCTGTGATGCCTCTTTTATTGCTCTAAGTTATTTACATCTCAAATGCTCGCTCACAAAAATGAACTTCTAGCAGGTGCTGTACATACTAAATTTCAGAAATGCATAATTTTAGCCCTGAATTCAGATGTTGAGAGGGTGAAAAAGTTGAACGCTGAAAGTCAGCCTCTGTGCCTTAAACATACACCTCTGAATCTGTCCGTGGAGTTACTGTTTCTTTCTTTGAAAGCATTAGGAGTATCTGCAAAGCACACAAATCAGTTCTGTAGCAGCTCTTACACACCAACCGGTGATGGCAAAAGCTCTAAAGCAGACTATTGTTAGACAGGTAATTCTTCATGCTTTTAGTGATGGAAGCTGGCATGCATGCAAAAGCTTAGCAAGTTAGGATTTTTACAGCACCAGTGCTACACAGTGGTGTTTTTTTTTTAGGCCACTACCATTTAGAGTAGGCATGACCTTAAAAGCACTCCACGAGGGGAACTCCAGTTGCAACCAGTAACAGCTCTGCTACTGGCAAGCTTCAGGGTGAGCCCATAGTTGTGTCTGCCAGGGACTGGGGCTGCTCCATCCTGAGTGCATGGTACAACGGGGGCCCCAACAACCCTCCACAACCCCATTAGGCATCGTGGTAGGCATGCAGGCATGAGATTTTCAAAAAAGTCAGCGGATTTTGGCTACCCGTGTTACAGAAAATGATAGTTTCTGAACAGAAGAGCATCACAAAGCATCTGATTTCCCCAAGCAGCTCACTTCCACAAACCACGGCCTATAATTAAAGGTATATAATTACTTTGAGAAGATGAGTTGCAGAAATAATATATTCCCCCACACCGGAGCTCCTGGGGGTGCGTGGCCTCTGTGTTTCGGATCATCTTTTCATCGCTGTATTTTCCTCATAGCAATTGTTTAACTTCCAGCACACAGCTCTAATAAACGTTCACCACTCACCTGCAGCCTGCTTACTTGTGTCACCATATAACAGAGCCCAGTGAGCTTTTTTTCTTTTGTTTTTCTTCTCAGTGGCCTGAGGCCATGACCCTAAAGTCACTGCTTTACTGGAGGGGGGGCACTGAGAATCACCATGGCGTGAGGGGCTGGGCTGGGTCAGGCTCAGCCAATTTATCAGCTGATACTCACACACACACAAAAATTGGCTGCTACCATGGCAAAAGGGAGCTTTGGTCCACACCAAACCATGTGAAGTGTAATAAAAAGAGCTGGGTGAATTTTTTTTCTGCCATAGTGGCTGCTCTCAGCGGTACTGCCCAGCCTTCACCCACCTCATGATCCTGGGGGTCTTTTCCACCCTATAATAATAATATAATTATTATCTGGTCTATATGGAGAGAGCTGCCCTCCCCCTGCCACAAAACCAGTCACCGATCCCCTCACGCCATCCCCCTTCAGAAAAAAAGACGCGTCACCCAAAACGAGCCACCCGCTTCTTCTAAAAATAATACCGCTTTTATTACCTTCTTGAAAAATCGCAACCACCCCTCTCCCCCACAAAAAGAAACGAGTTAAAGACACGAATCCAAAAGCGTTTTATTTATCCGCAAACGCCGCCTCCCCCCCCTCCCCTCAGCCTCCTTCTCCCCGTGAGGGGAGCGGAGCCGCGCGCCCCCCCCCCCCCCCCCCTCCTCGAGCCCCACGCACGCGCAGAGGGCGGGAAGGCGGCGGGCGCGCGCACGGCGCGAGGGAGGGGGGCGTGGCCGCGGGGCGAATGCGCGCGCGTGGCCCCCTCCCCTCTCGGCCCCGCGGGTCCCCGACCAACGGTCGGCGCGGGCGGGCGGGTGGCGGGACCGGACTGGATCGAACCGGAGCGGAACGGAGCGGCTCGGGGCGGACCGGACCGAACCGGACTGGATCGCAGCGGAACGGAGCCTCCCCCGCGGGCACCGCCTGAGGTAAAAGGGCGGGAAAATGGGGGGGGGGGGTCGGGGCTGTAGGGCCCGGCATGGCCGCGCCCCGCCGCCCTCACGGGGCCGGGCTCCCCCTGCCCGGGTGCCGCCCCTCAGCCTCCGGGGGACCCCCGGGGAGTGCTCCTAGGGCTGGGGGGGGTTCGTCCGGGGATGGGTGAGGGAGCGCGGGGTGCCCGCTGTGCGCTCTGTGCCGGTCACGCCGCCGCCCTGCACCTTCAGGCGGCGCGTGGGAGATAAAGGGCTGACAGGATTTCTGGCAGAAACGGGGAAAAAAAAGGCCGGCGGGGAAGGGGGAAGGGGGCAGGGAGCCCAGGCAGGCTCCAGCCGCACAGACCCCGGGCTAAACGCAGCTGCGGCACCTGCAGCAGAGCCCTCGAGCCGTGCCCCTCCTCTGTGTGCCATCCTCCTGCCACACGGGGTTTAATTTTTATTATTATTATTGTTATTTTTTTTTTTTAGGGGTGCCTGGTTTACTCGCTCCACGTAGCGTTGATCTGCTCCTTTTCAATGAAGACGCGATTGGGAGCTAAGCACGTCGCAGCTGAGCGCTGAGGTAAATCGCTAGCGCAGGGTAGGACTGGCGTTGGTGTGTGCTGTGAGCCTGCACCCCAAGCAACCCCTCATTGCTAAATGCAGCGCCTTGAAGCAGCCCCGTACCGTTAAACGGGTCTCTTTATGGCTTCCCAGAGGCTGGGACACAGCTGTAGGGTGAAGCTGCCTGAGCTACGGTCCCTAAACGGCCCCCGCAGCCACCCGATGAATTGTAGCGCTTTGGCTGAGGATGGCAAAGAGATGGCTTCCTTCTGTAACGCTTATGCAGATATGTCATGTGCAGGGGGATTTATTTCTCTATTTCCTTTGCCTTGTGTTTTTTTTTTTCCTTTTTTTTTTTTCTGTGTTCACATCTTGCTTCTGTGTCTTCAATGACAACAGGAAGATACGCCAATAAATACACCAGCTCTGCCTATTTTCACCTACCCCAGTAACTGAAGTTCCAGTCTGTAGTCATTGATACATAGTCAGGCCTTGATACAAGTTGATACAGAAACGTCTTCAAGTGTTTTTGTGCCTGTGTGTTTTGCAGGATAAACCTGGCAGCAAACAAAGGATGTTTTTACCATTTTCTTAATGCTGTCATTGTCTGACGTCAGTACCTTGTTAATTATGTTTCCTGACTTTGCTCAATCAGTGTTTTTTTTCTCATGTGTTTTGGTTGTTGCCAGATGGGAACTCAACTGTTGTGCATGTTTAAATTAGGCTCCTTTTATATGGCCTGATTTGTAGCATAAACGTTGCAGACCCAGGTGTTTAAAAGAGTAGTTTATGCTTGTGTTGGAAGTCTTCATAGTGATGCATTTGTTCTTTTTCACTAGATTTTGATTGAATTCAGTCACCTCATACCCCAGTACCATTAGTTTATGTTTATAGAAGTCAGTGTTTTTGGTTTTTAGGTCCAATTTGTTTAGAATATCGTGCATCTTTATGGAGCTCCTGTATGTTTGTCGTGTCTTGCAGTGAAGCCACGCGTTTTGGATGATGGTAGTTCCTGGGAGCGCCCCGCTCATACAGCAGGACCATGCTCTGGAGCCTGGCTTAGGGCGAGACTCGACGGAGAATTCTGCCATGGGCCCCGACACGGAGCCGGAGTCCGAGGAGGTCGGCCCGAAGCTGGATGAGGTGCGGAAGCTGCAGGAACTGGTGCGGAGGCTGGAGATCCAGAATCAGCACCTAAGAACGAGGAGCCGCAGGAGTCTGCTCGGGACCACGCCAAGCGAGATCCACGCCAGCGTGGATAACCACGACTCTGGTCTCAATGGGATGGAAATAAATAATAGCATCAATGCTATAACCGAGAAGCAGGAGTTGCAAATAATGGCAGATCTGCACAACAAGCTAAGCAAAATCAGGAAAGAGGAGGGAGAGAACAATTGCTTAAGAAAAGACAAAGATGCCCAAATGCAATATAGTTGTAACAGTGCCACTGAGGGATTGTCTTCCAACACGTACAATGCGGAAATGAAGACTGATGATAACGTTAGGCGTTCTTCACGTGTGGATGGGAGTAATGGCACAGAGCTTATGGGAAACTTGGTCGTTGCAGGTATTGATGCCTCGGTTAAAATACACGAACAAAATCCAAATGAAAACTGCGGAGATGTAGAAAGTCTTTTGAATAACACAGCTCTGGATGAAGTGAAAGTGTTAGAACTCGAGAACTGCAATGAAGAGGAAGATAGCTGGTATGTATTTTGAAACTTTGCTCATACGTGGAACTCGTGCTGCTGCAATTCCGAGTGTCTGTGTTTAAACATGCAGCATGTTTTTAAAGATATCAAATGCTTTGATTTTTAGCAGCAAGAAAGTGCCTGACATTATTGATTGTTGTTATTTTTAAGAACACTGTGCCAGAACTTTTTTTTTTGTTCCTGAAGCAGTTTAACTGTAGAGCTTGTCTGTCCCTGTACTTGCTGAAGCTGCTGCAGCACGTGTAGAAATCCTCCTTTCCTTGTTATTTCATTAACACGTGCAGAAGTGTGGATTTTTAATCTTTGTACATAAGCATCAAATGTTGTATTTAGCAAAATGCAGACTGAGATCCTAGAGCATCTGGAATTTGTGGCTTTTGCTAACATCTCTAAAGAATCCGTTTCCATTTCCTGAGTATGGTTTCTTTGCAGTTAACCGTTTTCTTTTGTTTAGTGACATGATCTGAAACAGATCAATGATGTCATCCTTAACTGACCTTACTTTGTAGGACTGCACCAGCAGCCTCATTTACAGCTGGCTGTATAAATCAGCAGATTAATTTCCCCTGCCCTTCCAAAACTAGTTAAAGTTTGAGGCTAATTCCAGCTCGTGCAATAACTGGGACTGGAGATTTTATCCAGAGTTCTTAAAATTAAGACTTTGTAGGATAGCCTCAGGGATCTACAAATTGTGTTCCAAACTTATTTAGCTGGAGATTAATCTGGCAGTGAAGATAGCATTCCAGAATGGCTACTAAATACAAAACAAGCCATAAAATCTAAAAATTCATTAGCTATTGCAAGTGAGGGTAAACTTCTGTTTGTAAATGGCATGGAACTCAGTAATTTAATGATGTCAGCTCAAATCTATTGTTATTATTTAAGAAACAGGGAAAGCACTTTTCTGATGGCAAAATGAGGTAAGACTGCTTTTCAGCATTAGTTTTGGAAAAGAATTCAGAAAGTTAGAAGTGCTCTTCAAAACTGATTTATCATGTGCTGTTTTTTTTGTTTTTTTTTTTTTTTAATTTTTTTTATTTTCCCTTGGCAGTCAGAAAGTTCTGCACACCTTTCCTGGCTGCAGCTGGTACATGTGACTCCTCATTTGTTTGTAACTGCTACTGACAGTCACAATGCAAGCCTCATTTGAACACCCAAATACTGGTTCTAACTTGGTCACTGAAAATCCAGCATACCTACAAAGCATTTTGATCAGATTTTTAAAAAAAAAATGGAGGGGGAGGGGAGGGGATGCATTTGACAAGCTAGTATATTTAACAAGCTGGTAGTTTTCCTTATTTCCAGTCTTTCATACATGCTTATAGCCTACAACATGAGATGTTCTTCAAACTAGGTTGTCTTGATAAAGAAACCAGACACAGCTGGAGATTTATATGGGCAATGAATACTGTGAAATGAAGCCAGGAGAGATTCTGCACTCAGAGGCTTGAGTTTATTAATCTCCCCTTGAGTTGGTGGCTAATAACCTCGTTCTTCTTTACCAAGTACTGAAAGTGAGGAACTAATAATGGATGTAGAATTAATAGCGCATGCCTCTGCTTATTGCCAAGTACTTGAAATTCACTTTGCAAGAACATCTCATATGCTGTCTGTGCTGATATTCTTGGGTTCCTATCAGCAATAGCCAGATAACAGTGGATATGTGGGTGTTTTCTTTTTTTTTTTTTTTTTTTTTTTAATGCTATACGGATTTAGGAACAACTTTAATAAGGTGGCTTTGCTGACTGGGGGGATTTTGTACTGCCTGGACAGAAGTAATAACTAAATATGTCAAGCAGCGCATTAGTCAAAGCGAATAGCTTACTATATTGTCATAGCTGCAGTCTTTTTTAATACCATATGTATGGGAAAAAAGCAGTAGCTAATATTGAAGATAATCTTGTAAGCAGATCTTTGACATTTATGATTTTTGGTGTCTCTGAGAAGCGCCCTGCAGCTTGTGTTCCCCTCTCGGTGCTGAGCTGACAGGCTGGTACTGGCCCCGACCTCTTCCTTAATGTCTTCTGGTAGGTGGGATGATGCTCCATACCATAAAGAATACCGAGAGCTTATGTTGTAGTTTTCTAAAATATGAACCAGTTTCAAATACGGAATGGGGAAAAAATAGCATTTAAAGTGAGAGGCTGTAGTTCCTACATCCTCGTGTTGCTTCTCCAGCTTTAAGAATACTCCAAAACCAGAGGGTGGCCTTGTTCTGGTGCCCTCGTGATTGACAAGGTTTGAAACCTCCAGCAAAAATCTCCTGTGTGGATTTTTGCCACCTGAGCTAACAGCAAAGCCTGTTGCACTCGGAGTGCCAAGGGGGAAGCACGGCGGAGCGGGTCTGAGGAATTGCCCCAGGTCTCTGCACGCACAAGTAGAGTCTGGGTTCCTGCACCCCTGAAAATACCGTTCCTTGGTCCAGACCGCAGGCGTTTCTGGGCTAGCAGTGCAGCTTCCCTCGGTGTCAGCAAGACCCGGTGTCTCGTGTGCTGTTTTTAAAAACAAGGGTGTGATGAATGAGCTCCTGTGAAACATGAGGTAGGGCATCCCAGGCGGTAACGGTACTCTGCGCTTCTTTGGTGTCTGTCCCTTGACTTGCTTCCTTAGGTCGCTTTCTCAAGTAGCTGTTCAACATTGTAAATATCCTCGAGGCCCAACTGAGGGCAAGTCAGCTTTCCGTGCTGTCCAGCTCAGCATGATGCTTGGCGTAGGCTTCAGTGGTCTCTGCCCCGTATTAGATAACAGCCCAGTCCTTTGTGGCACGTTTCTGTGCACGTCAGCTCCTGAGCTGGTTGTGGAAAGGCAGAGGGAGCCGACGGGATACGCGTGCAGTCGTCCTGCCTCGTTTGTCATTCCTGTGAACTCCCTGCATGAAAGAATTAAGTTACAGTTTTCCGTGAGCTTAGTTTGATGTTCATCATGCGGTGATTTGTATTCAGCATTTCGTTATGCAGACCGCTGCTGCTGTTTTGGTGTTTTGCAAATTGTCAGTTATCCTTCCTGGTAAGACTTGGGGGAGAGGATTTGGATTTGGAATTACGATGAGGTGATTCACATTCCACCCACCTCTGAAACACAAAGTGTTCCTGTTGGTGTGGCATTGCATGACAGAGGGAGAGAAAAATGGTCAAGTACTGAAGAAGCTGGGCTTTGCACTCGTTCTTATTACCAGATCAGACGATTTTTATCTCCATCCCCCCTAACGCCTGTTTTTCTGTTATTGGGATGAGTACCAACTCCTCCATCCACGCATTGCCTTGAGCAGCTTCCCTTTTCCCCTTGGTGGAAAGAGGCCCTTGGACACACCTCCCCAGTGGTGCTATTGCTGTTGTTTGAAATGATCTTTAAGCCAAAAGTTCTGCATCCCCGGGGCTAAAGCTAAACTGCCAGCAGGTTAACATGGGGCTTCAGGTAGACTTTTAGGTGTGTTTTTCTGCCTTTTATTGATTTATTTTTTAACTCAAACCTACTAATCATGCAAATTCAACAAAATATTTGTAAGTTTCTTTAAAATTGTTGAGGTCCTTTTTGAAAAAGCTGTAAAACGTGTGTCTACATGAATGTGCAAATCTACTCGGCCTTGTATCCTGTTATTTTTTATTTTGTGGGGTGAAGAGGTGAATGAATCCCTGTGCCACTCAAGTGAATCCCTTTGTGGCTGTTTCATCTGTGTCTTGCAGGGCTTCTGTCCCCCAGATCGTGTCTTCCCACTGCAAGCAGGTTGTGCCACCATCACCTTTGTGCTGTGCTGTCTCCTGTTTGAACCCAGGATCCTCACACAGCAAGGAGGGACCCCTTGAAATAATCTTTGAGCCAGCCGTGTGCCCAGTCCCTACAGATAAATTGCTATTTAGGAGCTTCCTCGGAGTATATGTTTTCAGCATTAGCTCTGGCTCAGTTTTGCAGCATTTAATTCAATACACTGCAGGGTGACAACAGCATCCTGGAAATGTGACATCTTGCCCCTCTAAGCTGGGGAGAGCTCTAACTGCCTTCCATCTCTGGACTCCCTTTGTACCTTTCAGAGGCCATGCAGTAGCTTTCCAGGGATCTCCCCTTGCCAACAACTGCATGATTAGCGACAGTAACTTGCACGGTGTTAGTTTTTCAGACAAGGTTAGCTTATGAAAAGCTGCTGGAGGTATATTTATTACTGTTTCAGCTCGCTCTGTGGCATTAATGTATTGATGACTTACCAAAACCATTTCCTGATGTTCCAGCTTGTTTTAGCAGCCCTTTGTGTTAGCTGCAGGAAGCCGTTCTGATGTTTGGGGCAACGTCTGACCTGCTGTGCGCAATGCTTGGGCAGAGGAGCTCCTTCAAAACCTTTCTGTGCAGCTCTAAGGTAATGCTGCCACCAGCAGCCTTCAGCGCTGGTAACTGCCAGTGCCTGAGTGGAGTTAACTGGAAGGAAAATCTACCAGTTTGTCTGATGCCTGCGTGCAAAATGCAGCGTTTTGGCTTCGCTTGCTTGTGATGGGGGAAGCCTGAAATGCCAGAGTTTGTCCTGAGGTGCTGAGGGTTTCCTCTGAAATGAGAGGTGGGCAGGGGGCCATCTGCGGGGCCTTGGGGGCTGCAGCAGGAGCAGTGCTGCCCCGCTCCTCGATGGGACCTGTGGGTGCCCCTCGCTCTTGCAGGCGGGTGGCTGTGTCAGGAGATTAGGCTAATGCCTTGTTGGAAGCTCTTCTGACTTAGTGCCGCGCTTCTTGGTGGTTTGTTCAGCAGGATTAGTCGCTAGAGAGACATAAAAAAGTGGTGCTGCCTCTGGGATCTGCTGTGCGCTGGTTTTTTGCATTCTCCAGTTATGTTTCTTGGGAATGAAAGCTCAGACTGCTCTTTTAGCTAATGCTCTGCTGCTTGTGTTTGGGCAGTGTTTTCCACAGGGATTTTCTCCTTGTTTCTTTTGTCTGTCGTTTCATGGACTGTGTGTGTGTACATATATATATATATATATATATATATATATATATATATTTTTTTTTTATTATTTTTTCCCCACTGTTGCTTTCCTCAGCACTCCATCACTGATATTTCTGTTCAACAGCGGCGTCAGATTGGAGACTGGGAACTGCAGCAGTGCAGTAATAAATCTGAAAATCCACCTCTGAAGGCTGATACATAAAGGAAAGGCAAATGAGTGCATTGTGTTTGAAATGCTTGCTTTATAGAAGAATTTAGCTGCCTTCTTAGCACTTTGGAGGTGTACCTTATAAATCTAAAATGTTCTAAACATGTTTAGCTACCTCAGGGTTCTGTCTCCATGTGTTGGTGCCTGTGTACTGGTGCTGAGTGCCTGTAGGTGACGTGTAATAAACCAGGCTTGTGTCATAACAACAGAGGTTCATTTTATTTTCAATTTAGCTCACAAGTGTATTAATTATAGAACTTTCTGCAGCCCCATTTCTCATTTTATGATCTACAGGTTGACTTGTATAAATATTCTGCACGATGAGGACCTTAAATTTTCAGTCACTGCTGGCTTTTGCTCTTACAATCAATCTGATGCGTTACTAAATTGTAAAGAAGCTTTTTTTAGTGAAGAGATTGATTTAAGAAAGTTGTCACAGTATCGTCTAGGTCCTTGTTGTTTCTTTGTTTTCTCTAAGGGGGTATTTTCTAAAACAAACAATAGTGGCTACTGGCTCCCATGTATCCTGTAACACTTGAAAATCGCTACCGGGTGTTTTGCTTTAGTACATTGGAATAAACTGCAAGGAATGCCACAGATTTATTTCTTGAAATACTTTTTCTTCCATTATTCGTAAGGGAAAAAAAAACCTCCTGTGGTGCTTACTGCCCAACCAAACCCACTTGCCTCTTAGCAGAGGTGCAGTTCACAAAATACTTGATAGGGAAAGGAAAACACATACAGAGTAAGGAGAAACTAAGGATGCATTGGGTAAGGTTTTCCTCACAGAAGCTCTAGAAAATCTCATTCATATTTAATGAATGACACAGCAAATCCCCAATATATCAAACTGGGAATAGATATCTGCCCAGCGTCTGCTTCCTGAGCTCTGTGTTAGGCCTCGGCACTATTTAAACAATTGGTTAGTTTTCATTTGTGATTTGACAAAAGAAAATATTCAAAGCATAACTTTTTGCTGTTTTAAACAGAACATCCTCGCCACCAAAAACTGCTGAGTTGTAGGAACAGTGCAAGGTAAAGCTTATTCACTAAGCAGGTATTTGCTAAACCCCAAAGACTTTGGCTGACCTATAAACTGGCAGCCTTGTGCACGCTTAATGGCATGCCTGAGTACATTTTTTCCAATGATTACTGGATTAAGTTATCCTGACAAATCAAACATGCTCACGGGGTGAAACTACCAGAAACAAAACCCTGCGTATTTGGAAACGGAGCAGAGCAAGCTTACTTTGTCACAAAAACCTCTTTCAGACAAAAACTTGTTCGAGTTGGGCTACAAACGTGGTGCTGTCTGAACTTCCCTCGCTTGCTATGGCTATTGTGCCACCAGAGCGATGGAGGAGGGCACTCCGTGGAGGCAGTGATAAGGACAGACTTTCAGGTCTGAATATTGTCCAGAAAAATCCTTGCTTCTGGTTATGGGGCAGGTGGGTTTAGTTTGTTAGGCTGGTGGTGTGCAGAGCTGTGGGAGAATGAGCCGTGAGAGCATGTTGTGACGAGTTAGCTTGGGGAATGTTGAACCCAAAGCTGCGCAGCACGGACTTGGTGAAATCAAGGCGGAATTCCTCCGAAGGCGTTATCTTTCTATAGATTGCCTGGCAGTGCTCTGAAAAATTGAGTTGTCCTTACTTAATTGAGTTTAGTTAAATGGTAAGTGAGGCCGTCTCTTGCCGATAGACTTGTCAGCTGAAAAAATGAGCCCTCTGGCAGACCGCAGAGCAGGTTGCTCTGCCTCGCAGGGAAGTGGCTCCAGCAATCAAATGAGCATCGTAATTCGGTGTTGGTGCGGTCCTGGGTAGAAATGTGATTAAAGGAGCTGAGTAGAACAAGGACTTCCCGAAGTAGAGCAAGATTTTCTCCCTAAACCTAAAATAAGCAAAGAACAGCGTGACCTGCCCTAAGGAGGCTGTTGGCCTCTTTTTTTTTTTTTATGGTTTTATTGCTGCTTTTTTGGTCTGAACTGTAAAACAAACCCAGGCAGAGCGAGCGCTTTGCTTTCTCCGTTTTATTCAGGCTGAGTGGCTGTAATGCTCGTTTGCCCATGCAGAAACAGCAAGGCTTGCTTGTGGAGTCTTTTATAAGAGATAATACTGTGTGTTCAGGAATATTGCCTTCCCTTTGCTCAGCACTTATTTTTCCCATAGCAAACTAGCTTCTGGAATTTTTTTTATTTGTGTGTGGTTTTATGTAAAGCTTGCTATGAAAAAGCCTCTGCATGAGACATGGCAATGTAGACTGACCCTCTGCTCCCCAAAAAGAGGGTCTGGTCAGGGGCAAGAATATAATTAAGATCACTAAAGTTGTGAGTGGCATGTCAGGAGACGATGGAAAATAGTTGCCCTCCACTGGCATCCCCTTCCCCAAGAACTGGGCAGTACTGGGAGTAAATAGGAGGTGACAGCTTCACAGCAAGCAAACAGAAGTGTCCCAGCGCGTCAGTTGGCTGCCAGGGGTGCTAAAAGAAGAGAGAGGGGGATCCAAAAGGAGATAAGAAAAAAAAAATATCTGTAGGGAGCTGTTGTGTGTGGAGATGCTCACTTGGGTAGCCCCAAACAGTAAAGATGTGGGAGTCCTGGAGAGCTTTCTGTGCAAGGACAGCTTCTGGGTCGATCTGCTGTTCTGTTGTCCGAACATGGGGGCAGGATAGGGGACAGGGCCATAGCTTAGATGGACGTTTGGATGTTGGTGTGGTATTTTAAACATCACAGCTCTTTGTTTTCTTTAGGCCAGTCCTCGCTTTCATGGGTAGGACACCTGAAAACTGAGAGTTCACCAGAATGTTTATGTAGCTCAAACATGAGGGTTTTTTTTTAGAAATTAGTGGGATAATTACTAAAATATCAGATGATTTATGTTAGTTTTGTTGGGGGAAGGGGGATTTTTTGAATTAAGTATGAGATATCAGTGTGAGGAGTACCCAGAGCAGAAGGACCTGATGTGTCTCGCTGCCGCAGCACACGATGTTCCTGCTAGGAGAGGGCTGCTGAGCAGGCCCTGCTGAGACAGATGGACTTAGGAGCCGCAGACTTTGTGTCTGCAAAGAACAGCTAACCTTCTCCAACAGCTTCTTGTTCAACCCCCAAAATTTAGTCTCAAACCATCTCTCTTCCTGAAAGGTATTTAGTACCTCAAAGATTTCAAAGAGTTGGGAGATCTCTACATCTTTTGGTATGCTTCGATCCAAATTCAGCAGTTTGAGCCTTTGGTTGAGAATCTTATGGCCTTGTTAACAAGATCAGAAAAGTTTTTGCTTTCAGCAGTCTGCTCTCTGCTTCTTCCTGAGCTCAGAGGTGTCACCTCTCAGACCCTTCCATCAGTTGCCCAGACGGGGGTCCTAAAGTTTGTCATCTCAGAACGTGCTTCCCTACCTGTGAATCCTTTTTGTATCATGCTTTGGATGACTCCAGGAGAACGCTCTATTAAATCCCTTTTCGTAGCAATGCATTCATAGTACAATAAATACTTTTAGCATGTGCAGATTAAGACAATTTAGGTGGAACTCTGATATTGAAGCAAGGCATGTATTACTATATGCAGAAACTATACCCTTTGACCTTTCTTGAGAGAAATTGTCCACTTGTGGAATAGTTAAGATTCTGCTTTACACATCATCAGTTGTAAATAATCCAAGGCTCTCAGCTAATTAAACTGTTTATACATAAGTCTAGGCATGCAAAATGATGCTAAGAGTGTTAAAACTGTCAAAAACTTGGGCGTTGTTAGAACTTAGTTAACACAACAATTGAAAAAAGGAAAGGTAATGTGCAGTTAATACTCCCTAATTGTTTGAAGATTTCTAAAGTGTTTAATTAAATTGCTTATCCTGTCAGTCTGTGGCTAGTCTCTATACAATTCCTGCAGGGGCTGAGAGCTGTTGTTACGAGGCAGGAGACAAATGTTAGACATTTGTGTAATACAGCTTTAACACCCTGACCTGTGGAGTTTTTTAACAGACCAAAACCCAACCAAACATTTAAAGACTTCTAAAAGAAGATGAAGATCAAATTAGAATCCCCTTGTCACCCTTGTCATATTTGTCATGGGATGTTTTTTGGAGGGGAGGGATGGAGGGAGAGGAAGGGGCGATAGGTGATGGTGAGTGTGCCAAATGGAAGTTGGTGCTCAACAGCTTAAAAGTTCCAGCAGTACTGCAGCATGTCAGGACTGAAGCTTGCTCTGCAGAGGCTGTGTATTTCTCTGTGAAGCTGTCTTTTAGGTGAATTTAACTATCATGGTAATACATCTGGTTTCTGAGTCACAGTTTGCCTTTTTTTTCCTTGTTTTTAAGTTGGGTAACATTTCTGTTGTTTACTGCTAAGTATACTTCAGTAACTGCTACTTCTGTGCTTGCATGCATGCATTAATGAGCGTTTCTGCTGTCCCTTTTCAATCCTTACAAAGGCTGTATGTGTCCCCGAGAAAATCTGCTGCGGACCAGAAAACGGGCTCACCTTTAAAATGGTGCCGCCAGGTGTTGGACAACCCCAGCCCTGAGACAGAAGCAGCCTGCCGAACTCTGATCAACAGGCTGGATCAAGGTATGTCAACTACGGGCTCTGCTTCTTCGAGTATCTTTTTATTTCCCCTTGCATGCTTTATGTTATTGAGGAGTAATAAAGAGACATGAAGTTTGCAGTTACTGTCCTGGAGAGTATCTGCAGAGACAGCACCTTCAGATGTTGTGTTCTTACTGCGTATTTGTGCAGCAGTGTTTGTCACTGTATGAAAACCTCCCTGCTTTCGGTTTACCACAGTAGTGCCATCAGCTGACCAAGGTAAGAGATTGTTCTGTAAACGTTAAGAAAACTGCACTGATTGCAAGTAAGAGACTGACCGAGGCACCCTGCTGTTTTGCCTTCATGTATCTTTTTAAGACGCAAATACAGACACTACAAATTTAATGACAAATTGACCACCTTGTTTTCTGTTCTTTTAATGTGTGCAGAGCCTAAAAACACTACAATTCATATCAGTGTTTTCAGACTCTTAATTTATTTTTTTTTTTTTAGTACTTAAAAATTTTTAATGTAAAAATATATATGAAAAAAGTGTATTTTTTTTGGGGGGGTGGGAGGGGTTGGTTATATAAATTCATTGCTACATCTTTTTTCAAGTAAAAAGTTCTACTGATGTTGACTCTTTCTAAGGATGAGTATTTTTACTGTATCTTACTGTTACTGATATTACCTGAGTAAAGTAATTGTCTGACACTAAGAGCTTCTAATAATTAAATGTTAAAACCTGGAACTTGCAGAAATGGTGTGAGCTGGGAAACTAGTTTTGCTTCCAGTTTTATTATTCTCTAAAGCAGGGCAGGGAGATGTTTTTATTTTCCTTTTTCAAAGCACAGAAGGATCAATCCCATATTAATCATTCACTGATACAGAAGCTCGGAGAATGGATGCATAGTTTATTCATTACAGAACCAAGCTTGTTATTTTATTTCTACATATCCATAGCCCATCACCTGGAAACCATCTGGTGGATAATCCTACCTTTTGTCTTTTAAAATGTGCTCCTGGTTTGTATTTAAAATGTGCAAGTCCTGAGCTGAATTGCTTGTAGCCAAGACGCTGAGGGATTTGAAGTGAATAAATAATCTGTTTCTATGTTGTGCAGCTTTCTGTATCATACAGCTTTCTTTACAGGCAGCTGTGATTTTCCCCGCAGCTGGAGGGATATCTAGTTTTATTATTTCCTTCTAACAACTCTTCACTGAAAAGCATTGCAGAGTGGGACGTGCTGCAGCCCCATCTGTCTGGTTCGACTCAGGAGCACCTAAACACAAAGCAGCGGTTAGCTGTGTGCTTCAATAAGTGGAGTTTCTGCAAGAATTAACACTTGGGAGTCCCTTAACATTTTATTAATTATCATTTTAACATTTTGATGTTAACTGATGAAAATACAACCAATTTGGTACAGAAATAGTTGTCTGCGTGGGTGTCAGCTTTGTCTTCTATATGAATGCAATCATTTTGATTTCAGGTTGAGCAGCAGTTCTAACTCAGTGATAGGAAGTCGGAGGCTGCTGACTTCTCAAGATTACATCCCAGCAGTGTTTTGGCGCAGCTCGCAACCAGGCTCACTTTGAGTTTAGCCTTGAAATTCCTGACTTAAGATAACTGAATGTAGTTTGAGAACAAACTTCATTTACTTCTATAAACCATTTGTGCTTAACAATTTAAATGAAGATTGGTTTGATTAACTCTTTGCTTTCTAACTGAAATGTATCAAGCTTTATTTGTAGTCTTTTTAAGTACAATACTTAATATTTGTGTGCACTGGGGGGGAGGTGGGCGACCAACAATTGTATTTATATGGTGAATTCTCACTCACTTCCTCAGCTACTGTTCTCTGGATTTCAGGGGTGGGTAATTCAGCAGCCCCTTGAATATACGCAGATCACGGAGTGAGTCATTTTGTTGATGTTGTAGCTGCTTATTTCCAAATTCAGTAAGCATGGATGCACTGAGTTTTGCCACCTGGCTTCTTTTTGATCGTTCCACTAACTTGCATGCAAGTCTGTTTTGAATAAATATTTCAGAATAGCTGTTTTTCATAGTCATTTGCTCTCCTTTTAATTTAAAGTCATAGCTTTTATAGTTTTGATGCTGGTTTGATTCTGTCATTAAGAATTCAAAATGATATACGTTTAAACATAAAGTTCAATGGAGCTCTTTAAAATGAAGACAGAGTATAAAAGTGACAGATATTTATGGAAACAGTCATCTTCGAAGACCAGCATTGAAACTTTCAGGAACATACAACTTCTTCAAAGTGGTTTTCAGAAGTTATTCTTGGAATTCTTTAGAAGTGACAAAAACAAGTTAAAGTGGAGAGTGAGCCAAGGGAACAGGCACTGTTTTGCCTCCTGTATCTTGTAACTGACGCCATCAGGATGTCTCATTCGAAGTTCATCCTTCACAACATTTAATTTTGTTTGTCCTAATGCCTTTCTTTAACTTATGCTCTTTTTTTTTTTTTTTTTTTTTTTTTTTTTTTATAATAATTTGATAACCTTTGTGGCTTTTCTGTATTTTTCCTTCTAGCCAGTAGATGGAAAAACCTGTATTGCAGTCCACTGGCATCACCAAGCGCACATAATTTGAATACAGAGACATGCTCCTCTAGCAATGCACTAAACTCTCCCGGGCATCTCAAATCGACTAACAAAGCACTACTAACCTGTGGCAGCTCAGGTATGGCATGTCAGTAGAGCAGTGCAACCCTGTGGTGTTTAAAATGCAAGGAGTATTACTAAAGGACACAGGGAAAAGCTGTCAAGAGCTGTAAGTTCACCTATGGGGTTTTCTCCTTTTAGTTTGCTCTCTTACCCAGGTTTCATCTGTTGTGGGGAGAAAACCTCCTTGCATTCTAAATGTCTTGTAGTTTTTGTTGGTTTTGTTTTTATAACTTTTAGTATCCTTTAAACTGTACTAATTATAATAGATTTAAAATAGAAAACAGATGTTGGGGGGGGGGAAACACCTTTGTCTCGAATAACATTGTTATATGTAGGTATTAACTATATAAAGTTACTTGGTTTCTGTTTTTTTGGCTTGAGCATGTGAAGTTTCTTTTGAAAATATTGATTAATATAGTCAAAAAGAAGCCTTGTGCTTGTCTGTGAACTGTCTGAATGAAAAACTAAACACAAATAGCAGAAGCTTTCCATCAGACTTCATTGTGTTTGGAGTAAGATTTCGTAATTTAGGGCAACTTGTACAAAATTCCTGTCAGAAGGCTATATTAATGAATTATAATAATGAAGCTTCTCCTAAATGCCTTGGCCTTAAGTCTGTGTCTGCTTTTAAGCTGCAGCCTTAAGAGTCCACGCAGGCTCTTTCAGTAGCATTGTTGATCCCTGATGCACTTTATGCTCAGTTTCCAAGTAGAAATGCTTTGCCTCCTCGCTTATTATCAAGAGTCTTCCTTGGTGGTTTTATTTATTTTTTTACTTGTGGAGAATGCTGTATCCTAATTTGCATGTTTAGAAACATAAAGCATATTTAACAGTTTCTGGCTTGAAAGTTGATGTTAAAAGAACCTGTTTAAAAAAAAAACCACCACCACCTTGCATATGGATGTTTTCACAGCTGCAGGAGATCTGCTGGTTTTCTGCTGTAAATAGAAATGAACACTTGGCTCTGTTTTGTAAACAAAAGGGTGCATGTACACCTGATTATTTTTGATAGTTGAATTCTTCAGGGAAAATGCTCTAAATAAACTTTTTTTTTTTTTAATATGTCCGTAATAGGTTTTCTTGGTTTTTAATATGAAGATGGTTAGCAGCAGGGTTTAAATCTAGATTTATGATCTCATCACTTTCATATGGAAACAGTTACTGTTTAAAGCTGAAGTGTCTGTGCAATTTCTAAAATTCATCATCCACTTTGCAAATCTGAAGTTGTCAAGAGTACCACATAAAGAGAGAGAGCATAGCACAGGCCATTTCCCCGTAGGGTTATTATGCACCTGTTCTGTGGCTCTTTCCTTTCCCACTCCTTTAATTTCAGTTGTTGAAAACACACCTTATGTAAGTGCTGACAGAGTTCAAAGTTCATTTTCAACTTGATTGATCTGGATCTATTTTTATTTCTCAGAAAAACAGAGCTTTCCTGACAGTTCAAGTGAAAAATGTTCAACAGCAACTTAAAGCTCTTCCAAAATCCATAGTGCTAAGCTTCTGAAATGAAAACCATAATCAGTTCATCTTGCAATGTTGAGCCACTACAGATTTTACTGATGATAGAATGTAAATGTATTTTGGCTTTTTTCCTTCCTTCTTGACTGTTTCTAAATAGACCTGTAATTTGAAATACAAGGAGATACACGCAACTAAAGCAGGAAATTTGCTTTTAAAAAAAGCTGTATTAAACTGGGAGGTGATAGTCACAACAGGAAAGAAGAAACAAATTATATAATCCTGATGTATATTTTCTTCAATAACTTCTTTTTCCCTGTCCACAAATAACAACCAAGTATCAACATCTGAATATACTTACAGAAGGCCAGCAAATTCAGGCCATTACAAAGATACAGAAACTCATCTGAGTTTCTTCTGAGCAATTTGACTGCATGCAGAGTGTGTACTGCATTTTAAAACGATTCAGTATTCATGTATTTCTCCTCCTTTACCTCTGAAGCTGTTCTGGTGGACTATGAGAGTGTGACAGGAGGAACTTTTTTGTAACCTTCTGTAGTTTCTCTCTCATTTTATTGCTAATGTAGTTTTGTCAACTAATGAATAACTTGAAAAAGGCAATTGATGGACATTTCTTACAGTCTAAAAATTGTTCCTGATTTCTTCTTTCCCATCCAGTCTCATCTTCTCTTCTATGGAGACATTCTTTTCTGTGCTTTTATTGCTGCTAAGAGTTTCAAAATAATATCAAGGTCTAAATTTCAACTACTTCTGCATACTTAGCTGATATAGTGAGTCAAGCAGACTGCATGTCTGTAGGGTAAGGCTTATATTATTACATCCTTGCCATTTCCTTTGAGACACTGAATCCCAGGTGTCACAGGAGAACTAGACTGACATGCATTCAGTCAGTGAGAAGTCTCTGTTATTCTTGGCCTCAGAATGTCTTTAAACCTTTTCTGGAGAGCCAGAAAGGGAAGTGTGTTGATTTTTGGAAGATCATCGTGTCTGTCAACTAATACAAGATAAGTTGGTTGTACTTTTCCCAGGTTTGAAGTGTCAGGTAGTACTTTGTGTTCTGTCGTTTTCTGCTGCTTGCATCAGAGCACTTCAGCCTTCCTCTTTTAATCAGTGAAATGTTTCTAGAGCACCTGTAGTTTATTCATTATACTGCATCCTGGAGGTGCAATCCCTGGAATTAAGTTCAGTTTTAACACTGGACTGTCTTAGTTTGGAGGGTGAGTGTGGTTGTATAGTGCACGCATGTGTCCCTTACACCACAGTCACACTACTATGCAATATGTAAGCATCTTGAAACTGGAAAAACGTTACACCTTTTCAGATGAGGAGTTTGAAGTTCATCGGTAGAAAGCACTTTGCTCAATACCCATGTAGGGAACTTGTTTTACACCTGGACTTGAAACGTGTGTATTCAGTGTTGTCCGTTACTACCCTTAACAACTGGTGCAAAAGAAAACCTTGAAGAGATCACATTGGGAATATGCTGCTTTTTCTTGCCCAAGATGGAGTTAACTGTTGTTTAAAAGGGTTGTTCAGGAATGATTTGTAGATGTTTTGCTGAGAACAGACAAAATGTTTTATTTCAAGTGTCACTTGTAGTATTGTTGAGAATTAGTCAATTAGCTACATTGCTTTCAATACTTCTTTTTTTTTTCCTAGAAAACAGATAGCAAAACTGAGCTAAAGTGAAGGTGGTGAATGACATCATATCGATGCAATGGGAGGCTGATGTTTTGTTCTTGATTTATCTGCTGATGCTGTAACAGCCTACTTGTTGCTTCTTGTGTCAGTGATGAGCTTGAATCTCTGTCTGAGCAGGATTTGTATTCCTTAATCTTACTCTAGCTTTAAGAGATGGCAAGTATTCATAGGCTCTTGCATATCTACAGCTTTATCTTCTATCAGATTGGTTGTATTTCTGTGTTTTGTTGTTGTTTTTTTTCTTCGCATTTAGTACTATATATATTTAGACAACCTTGTAATTTCTTCAAAGGTAATGGGGTTCTGTCTTCTAAAATAGCTTTTCTAAAAATAGTTTTTCTAGTAATGCTTTTTTATATATACAAAGCAGTATGGATGTTCTAAAATGGGAGAAGATGGAGGTAGGCTAGTGTAATAACCATTCACCAGCTCTCCTGCTGTCTTTCAAAGATACTACCCCAAGCTGAAATTAATGTTGATGGAATGGCAGCAAGGCTCTTGTAACATTGCCTGCATCTGCCTGCCATCTACAGATGGGGACGGGCTAACTGCTGGTGATGTTTACCCTTGCTGCAGTAACAGCAAGTTGCCAGGAAGAAAAGTATTGGAGGAAACCCAAAAGCTGTTGTGATACCTGATTTCTGTATACGGGGTTATTTGCAAGCTGCCTACATCTGGAGAACAAGTACCAGCATAACCCAAGAGTTACATGACTTGTTCTTGTCTTCCTATTTCTGTGGCAAGTAGTAGTGCTTGTACACCATGGAAAACACTGCCTTGCTTGACCTCAGAAAAAGTACTAGTAGGTGAAGGTCTGCACGTGCTAATTGTGATTATTTTTGTTATTATTTATTATTCTAAAGGCAAATTGGTTGTTCTTCTTTCTAATGCCTGGTTTTTGAAAGGCTTCCCTTTGCAGAAAGATCCTTCCAGTTTGTTTTTTATTAGCTATAGTAAAGGTTCCATGACCTGCTCTATGTATAAGCTGTATCCTTTCCTGTAAGAAAGAGAATTTGTTTTTTGATGGGAGGAAAGAAGAATATAAACCTCTAAAACGAGGAGGTAATCCTGTATAAACTGTACTTTACATAATCAAATTGTGTGAATGATTTTTGAGGTATTGTAGTGTGAAAGCCATTTGGATCCTTTTACTCCTATTCCTCCTGCTCATCAACACCTTAGCAGATGCTTCATGTAGCTCTGCTGCTTAATATCTAAATCAATAGCTGCCCCTTCCTCAAAATCGGCAGCAATAATAAATACTGATCTTATTGGCAGGTTTGAACTTAGAAATATATATATCTTTGTTACCTTCTGTCCAGAAGGTGGCAATTTCATCCCCATGCAGACTCTCTGCCTCCTTAAAACTGCAAGTTAAAGCCCCGAGCACTGTGTTCTCAAGTCACTGCTAACTTCTTAATTATTTCTAGCAATCATACCTTAACTTCATAACTGTACTGATCTTTATTACTGGAATAAATATTCTTCTGCTTGTTCTTGCTTTGTATACGGATGTTGAATGTTTTTTCTATTTCTCTTCTAAAGGTTACTTGAGCATGCATTCTGCACTGAGCTCTCAGTCATCTGTGGACAGTGAGCTGAGCACATCTGATGACTCCATCTCTATGGGATACAAACTGCAGGACTTGACTGATGTCCAGGTTATGGCACGCCTTCAGGAAGAAAGTATGTGGCAGCAATTTTCTGTGTGATACAGTTTTAGAATTGTAGATAAATGTAGGTGGATTTCAACTGTTCTGTTCCCGAAACAACAAAAGGATTTGATAGATCATTTGTAACCTTTGTGTTTTGCAAGGGCTTCCTTTAAAAGTCTACAGACCCAAACTGCCACTTAAACTTAGCAGTTGTGTAACACTGTCAAGATTATACCTTATAAAGCAGAGAATGGTCTTGAAAGTATTATCCCAAACCCCAGCCTTGTTAAATGTGCAAGTACCCTTTAGTCTTCAAAATGTTCTAACCCAGACCATCTCTCAAATACAGGTGAGGTTTCATGAGTAACCATTCTGTAGCAGTGGCAGTTCAGACAGCAGCTGCTCATCGAGTTGTTTGACTGCTGTTGCCTTGCTTCAGCCAACGCGAGCAGCTGTGGAGCTGCAGTGTGTGTCGGTTTGGGGAACTGATCCAGCTGAGAAAATAACCCGGCAAACAGTTTTGCTTGTAAATTTTTGTTTTTCTGAGCAAGGTTGCCTAACTGCAGCATGAAACCATATTAGAAGCTGTCTAGAGAACCGAATTTTACAAGCTGTGTTTTTCACAGAAGACGCAGGTTGTATTCTATGGCTGTGTTGAGTACACCAAAAGTTCAAGAGCATTAACACTGAAAGAGCTGAAATTACAACTTAAGCTTTTCTCTGGTAAAGTGCTTAGAGACAGCTCTGCAAATTTAACCAAGCGCAAAGCATGTCTGTGTCACGGCATGGGGATTTCAGGGCCATGGGCCAGTTCCCATTAAGTTCCTGGTAAAAACTCACTGCTGACCTCAGTGCAATTTGTAGAAGTCCTGACTGAAAATCAAGGTGGAACAAAGTTGTAGGATTTGTTGGTCTGTGCAAATTAATCATTGATTTTGATTTACTGGAAACAGAAAATGAAAGTCTCTGTTTTTCTTCTGATGAGCACCTCCTTTTAGTACTGTACCTTTATAAATATAAAAGATGTTATGAAACAGTAATTTGGATATGAGACCAAAAAGAGCAAAAGATCGTGTTATTGCTTCATTATGCTTGAGTGCAGCAAGTTCTGTTAAAGGGAATAAAGCAAGTAACGGCCCTTCTCTTTTTAAACTTGAGTATTTTCTTATGCTTTGTGATCACTTTAAAAAAAAAACAACGAGTATAGCAGAGAAATCCTGTCACATCACAAAGTTTCTAGCGAGGTATGAAAAGATTGCTTCATCCTCAGAATTATGTACCCTTTTCATATTTGTATTGTGAAGGGAGGTAAGTAGAGAATTACAATTTTTTTTTTTTTTTATTATTCCCTGCGACGGAGGGAATGCAGTGAGAAGAGAGTTTTTAAGAATGTTGACTAACACGTTTTTCAAAAGCCCAATCAACGAGTTCGCTAAATTAGTTATTGGTAAGAAGTTGCTTGCATTTTATTAGGCAAGAAATCTTAAATAAAGGCACAAGTTGGGTGAGGACATATAAGTAACCTAGGCAGATGCACCATGGATATCAGTAAATGCAGGCCTTTGGAGGCATAAGTTCAAATCTTTGTTTCACATTGAAATGCTGGTGGGTGCATAATTAACTGCACTGAAAAATTCATGGTGTAATTTAGACTCATTTACAGAGCTCACTTAACAGAGCTTGCATGGCAGTACATAGTCCACAAGCACAGCTGCTCATGTGTGTGATATAAGGAGTAATTTAGGTCATTTTGAATATTAATTATTTGCTCTAATTAAACAATGCTGATACAGGTGACTCCTGTTCCAGCTTAGGGATTCAGTGTGCTGAGAGAGCCTTCAGTAAAGACAGTTGTATCAGCTTGAGTCTCCTTCAAGGGTGAAAAAAATTACTGATGGAAGTATTGCTTCTGAGTTTGTGTTGCTTATGGGTAAGGAATTGTTATTTTAACATGTGGTGACCTTGAGCTGTGTTGCCCTCTGCCTCCAGGTCTCCGTCAGGATTGTGCCTCTAGCTCTGCTTCCGTATCACGTCGCAGTTCCAGCGCCTCCCTTCACTCCCTGCGAAGAGGAACCTACAGTGACCAGGAGTTCGATACGTACAGCCTTGAGGATGAGGATGATTATGACTGTTCCCTGTCATACCGCAGCGCTCACAGATACTCGCCATCTCCGCTCAGTTCACCCAGATGCCAGTCCCCTTCTTCCAGTACAGATTATAGTAGGGCATCTACTTCCCGTATCCGTCCCCCAAGGAGATCCGTGCAAAGCCCGATGCAAGACCGGCTGAAGTACGCGAACAGCGAAGGTAGGCTAGTTGTGAGCTCTTGGTACAAGTTAATTAAAAAAAAAAAGTATATATTTTGAAGCATTCATTTCGAAATTGTTGTTATTTACTGGAAATAGTTTATTCAGGAATTAGTTCTATACTTGTCTACTTTTTAGATTTTTTAATAATCTGAACGGTTTTACCTCGTGGTTGCTACCAGAAGCAGCAAACAGTGGATTTGCTTTTGATTTCAGAGGAGATGCGCCACAGCATGCCCAACCTAGCCAGGACGAGTCTTCGAGCTCTAGAGTCTGTCAGGAGCAGCCGGAGCTTGGAGTCGGACCTGCAGGTGCCAAGCAGTCGACTTTCAAGAATTCAGCAACCATCAGCAAGTCAGTGCAATACCTTCTACACATTGCTGTAGTGCATTTTTCTTTTTTTTATTTAAACCTCCCTAACTAAAACCAAGGCCCTTGAGACGCATTGTGTCCTGATGAGTTCTTATAATACTGTTGCCAACTAGGTTATTCTTTCTTTGTCTTTCCATTTCTAGGTCTGGCTCCCAGTAAGCTCAGGTATTCCTCCAGTGCTGGGCAGTCTCCCTTAACAGTGCGACAACCAATGAAAGCCGGGTCGTGCACAAACTCTCTGTTAACACCCAGGCAGCCGGTAAAAGCCTGCAGTTACACAAATCCTGTCAGTGGAATTCGAAAGCCGCAGGGTTCTTCGCTTAGCACAGGCTCTTCCAGTAGCAGTTCCGCTACTAGAAGCAGCAACATGGTCACTGTGGCCAAAAACTCACCCATTAAAGCACGCACGTCTGTTGGAGGATCTTCAGTGCCCAAGAGCAAGCTGACGCCGCCGTCCAAGAGGTAAGATGTTAAGCTTCACAGACCTGAATGTCTACCTTCATTTTACAAATTAGAAACTTTTTTAATAGAGTGATGTTAGTCTTGGAATTCTTTTAAAGTGTGCCATGGATATAAGCTTGGGTCAGACCTACTGATGACCTACTGATGGTGTCTACTATTGAAAACAGCTTAAGGCTCGGATCTCACAGTCTCAGCAGGTGAAGCTGTAGGAGATGATAGCTCAGCACGTCTGTCCTGGTATTTTCAGGAAATCATAGCTAAAACAGGGAAATTGTTTTTGGAATTCTCAAACTGGTTATTATTTCTCATGAGAGGCAGCTGGATGGATTTTGTTTAATACAGTGTCTGCCTATGGATCTCCATGAATATGAAAATTAAACTCTGTTCTAATGCAGATGTTTAGATGTAGGGTTAGGAAGCCATTAAAGAAAGGGTAGCACAAAGCTGTTACATTCATGGAGGTTAAGTACTTTGCTGCCAGTCAGGAAATAAAGAGTTGCAGTTCCTTTATATACCACTAAAATTAAGTTCAGTGAATGCATGTGTGAAGTGATAGGCTAGAACTCATCAGCTTCTTGCTTAAATGCCCTGTGACCAAGTCATACAATATTCTGTGTCTCGGTATTCCATCAGTTAAAAAAAAATAATTCTATTTCTTCATCTATTTTTTAAACAAAGCTAGTTGTCCAGGAAAATGTGGAGCCATAGGCTCAAATCTTTTTGTATAAGAAATGAACGTTACAAAACTTTTTTTATTTGGTGCATACACCTGGTTTGGGGAAGGAAAAAAATCTTTCAAAAGACAAACTCTATTTTCTGTTAATATAATAATCTTCCCAGATGACTGACTGTGGTACTCTAATTTTGCTTCTCGTAAAATATTTTATTTTTTTTTAGTGTTTAGCTATGAGTCTAGGTGGGCATTGTCCAAAACCTAATGAGTTTTTAGAAGGGTTTGGAAAATAGGAATATGTTTAAGACAAACCTTGACTATTTTGTCCTATGCCATTAAAGTAACTTAAAAAAGAAAAAGCAAACATAATGGTATCCAAAAAATGTAATTTTTCTTCTTGTTGCATAAGTGAAATGATTTTGAGGTTGTATTTTAACCCAGTATGATGCAATTGAATTTGTTTTACAATTACTTCTAGCTCTTTAGCTTTTGTGATTGGATACTTAAATATTTAGACAGTAGATGTCTGAAGTTTGCAGATAGTCTAAAGCAACAGCTGTTTAGTTAGAACATATCCAATCTCCTTAAAATCTCTAAAATGGCTTTAACAACTACATGCATGGACTGCTTTATGTGCTTTATGCCATTTGAGCAATGTTTTCTTATCCCATTGTCCCCAGCCATCTGCTGTATTCTTGTGTATGGCAAGCCCCCTACCAAATTGCCCAAAGCTATTTTTTTTTACAGCTGTTCGCAGCACAATTTTAATGTAAACTTTTAATGGGAAATTAACTTGATTGAATATCAGCCTGCTAAGGAATATTGTACTCTGATTTTTAAACGTCTGCTTATAGCCTTAAACTGACATGTGTCTACTACTTAAAAATTCCCTTTAGTGGGCTTTTGTTGTTGTTTTTTTAGGTGCTTGACTTGTAGCAGTACTCTACATACAACTTGAATGTAGTTCATGTATTCAGTCATACTCACAAGAAAAAAATTGTTCTAGACTCAGGTGTGGGAAAACCCACAGTAGTGCTCATAAGGTAGCACAGCAGGTTAAATAGGTCTCTGCTGAAGTATTTATTCATACTCAATTGCTTTAAGCTGCCTGAAATAGCTGCTGCTGTACCTGTTGCGTGGGCCTCATGGTGCAAGGGCTGGGCAGGCTGGGTACCTGTGTTTCTGCAGCAGTTTACCTAAAACAGGCTGCTGCTGGCACTGTCATGTGACAGATGCTGCAAAAGCCCAGTGTAAACTGAAGCTTCACACATGCATTCGTTCCTGTGTGCACCAACAGATTACCTGGAACTTTGCTTCTTGTAGCTGGTAGTGACTTCTTTGTCTCTCAAACCAGATTTCTTCAATCAGCAAAGACCACTCAGAACACTGTGGACGACTCCTGGAAGGATGGGTGTTACTGACACAACCAAAATGCCGATGCACTGCCAAACACCTCTGTGAAGCAGAACCCCAGCTGGCTGGGCTTTGAGAACATTATTTTAAAACAATCCTCTACGTGAGAGACCCATCTCTTTGGGACTGATGTGTATAGTTCCTCTCCTCTTGAATGCAAACAATCCTCGCCTTCCAATACTCTGTCAAGAGCCTGTCCTGAGCGGTGGAACACAACTGCTTTACCATGTTCCCACCGTTCAAAACGTTACTGAAATACAAGTCTTCACACGAAGACTGAGAAGAGCCTTATTTCATACTAACCTCTATTTGCAACCCTTTGGAAGGCCTGTTGCAAAAAAAAAAAAAAAAGCTTCTTACAAACTGGTCCTGAGGATGCTTGCTTAAAAAGGCTGCTGGTTGCCCTGCTTGTGCCAGAAAGCAGCTCTGAGCCACTGCTGTGGCGTGTTACATGGCGGTGGCCTGGGGAGACTAGAAATAGCTGTATAGGTGTTAGAAGTAAGACTTTTTAACTTCAACCTGGTGTATTCTAATATTGGTCTGAAACAACTTTTTTTTTTTTACTTCTGTATAGAATGTATTTCTGCTAATTTTTATTGTTTCTTCTAGGAAATGAAGCAGGTTTTTATAACTGTAGCATACTTCAAGCTGTTGTATTCAAGTGTGTGCATCACAGTTCACAAGTGAAGGAGCAGTACACAATATTTGTGTGGGTTTGTGATCAGGCAGTTGCAGGGACAGGGGATGCTATTTGAAAACTGCTGTTTATCAGCATCTTCATATCTCATATGAGGAAGTTGACAAACACCAGTTACAAGCAAACTTTTTAAAAAAATAGCTCCCACTGACTGATTTGACTTGAAGTGGTTCCCTTTGATCTTTCAACTAGCCCCTAACTGCCCTCATTTTTGTAGAAGAGTTTTCTACCGTCTCTTTGGCTATGAAGGATTCTGTTTCAATGTCCTTTTCCTCAGCAAGTGCTGGAGGCTACAGTCTTAGTACACAAAATATGCACTGATAGCAATGTTCTCCCTGCCATCAATGTGATTTTGATAGTGTAGTTTAATAAAATGTTATGGTGCTGAAATAGATCTGCCTTACTCAAACAGTGAGCCTGACTGCGTGTTTTTTGTGCTAGGAGTGAGGCTGCTTTTCATGACAGCCCCAGCACTACAGAAGGCTGCTTCAGCTCTTTTGAGAGACTTCCTTTGGAGACCTGTTTACCTAGACAGAGCTTTGGTATTTACCTTTCAGCTCTTTGGATTTCAGAAGAATGAGGTAGGTGTCAGCAACGAAAAACAATTCATAGCACTCAGTCCGTGTCTTAAAGGAGAACATCCACAAAGGGCTTAAGCAAAATAAAATATGGGAAACTGCTTGCAACTAAGAAGCCATTCAGTACACGTTACGCTTTGCATTAAGTTTGTTTTAGAAAGGTAAAAAGAGGAAGAGAGTTGTATCAAATTGAGTTTCAGACTAGCTCTCATGAATATGTTCCTGCGTCACCCACTGACTGCTCCTAGAAAGGTAATGCTGGTGCAGGACTGGTGTTAGCTGACCTTTTTGCACAAGGGACAGAGAGAACAGTTACACAATAGCAGCTTTTTGCAGTGGGTGAGTAAGCTTTGAGACTAAGGTTGTTGCCTGTTGAAAGAGATAAACATGTAAGCTAGTGAGAACTGCAAGGGTTTCTTTCTCACATTCCACATGCTCCTTGTAATGAATATCAGTGTTTTCCTATTAGAAGATAAATGTATACAACTGTTTCTTGACACTTCCTTCACTTCAGCCTCTAGCTGGAAAAGTGTGGATAGGAGCGGATGGAAAGAAATCCCCTGGTAAATCTCAAAGCCAGTTCCACTTAGTGGAAGGGCAAAAAGGAAGGCTTTTGTTATGAGCACAGATGCATTTCAGAAGAGAGCCCAATGAGAATGAATTAAGGCGACTCATTCTGTGAATGTAAGCACTTCCCCTCCACATACCAGAAGGCCAGAGATGACTGCTGTTAGACAGACAGGCTTCTTGCTACTCCTGATAAAGCCTTGAAAGTTTACAGGATGGTCTTATAAAAGCTTCTCCATTGTGGAGAAGATTCTTTTTTAACACCTCTGTCTGGTGGAAAAAAGGGAAGCCTCATTACATTGGACTCATCTCTCTGTGCATTGGGAAAGTAAATAAGAGACTAGCAACACCTTAGCTAGATTTCTCTATTGTTTTTACATAGAGTTTTTCTTTTGTCTTTATTGGGGTTTATATTCCAAAGTTAAGAGCATGCCAGCATTTTACATGCACTACATTTCTCTGCAGCCTCTTAAGTTGAGACAGCTGCTACTTATTTAATCAGGTACTTAATAGAAAATAAAGAACAAAAGCTTTCTAGAGAAAGTAAGTGTTTAAATACTTTAAGATTATATTGTAGATAAAGTTTAATAGCTTTTGGAAACTGTTTCTGTGAACAGCAAGACATCTGTCTACAGAGTCAGTTTTAGATACAAGTTTCTAGACAGAGCTGAGGCTAATTTAGAAGAAGCAAGCCAAAACGTTAATCAGGCCCATATTCTGAGGTTAGCTTCTGCTTGAATTCATGGGCATTTTCAGTATACACCTGATACCAACAAGCGCTTGAAGATGGTTATCCCTCCTCAGAGGAGGGCCATATGGTCCAGATCAAGAGCATGAAGCACAAAACCCAGCTCTATAAGAACTACCAGACTAAAGAGATGTTAATTCAAGATAAATCCTTTCATATTCCCAGCCAGGCTTAGAGCAGGTGATCTTCATTCAGAGTCTGATATTCTGTATCATCTCTAAGCCCTAGCAGCCATGGTTAGGATACAAGTTTTCTTTACCTCACACCAAGATAAGGATCAACTGAACTTCAACAGTTTCTGCAAGTTTAAGAGGAAATCCAACCCCCTCATACCGATGCATGAGTCTGATTCCAGCACCTAACACTACTCCGGCCACTTAACATTCCTGAGGTAGATGAAAGGCTACCAAGCTTTATTGCCTTTTTTTTTTTTTTTTTTTAAACATGGAGACTCAAGTGCAAGGCAGGGAGCTTAGGCACCAGCTGCTGCTGCTGCAGTAAACCAGTCCAGCACAGTATGGTAAATTCTTCCAGAAAAAATGGGTTCTTTCTGGCTAAGACTGAGAGAGGAAAGATATCCATTATTAGGGATTTTGCCTAACACAGGGGTTTTATCTCATGTTGCTGACAATTGCCTTAAAACATGTTTTCACACAAATTTTTATTTAGCTTCCAAGTGACAGCACCACTGCCTGTATCATCACTTCTTTTTATATTCCCTCCACCCCCACAAGTGCCCTGAGCAAGCAGGCATCCTGTCCTGTATCTCTCAGAATCCCTCTGTCCCAGGGACTCACAGATGCTTTAAGTTAAAACCAGGCAGAAGCAGATTCTTTCCATCATCAGAAAGAAAGCCACTGTCAAGTCATGACAGGCTCTAAAACCTGCATCAAAGCTAAGTCAGAATCCTCCCAAAGCTGAGAAATTACACATGGACTTTGTGGGAACTGTTTCACAGCAGGATTTCTATGTGTGATTTGTCAAGCAGCCACACAGGGTGACACCAGGCTTGGAGCTGCAGCGTTACACAGGGAGACCCACATCCCCACAGACACACTGGTTTCACAGAGTAGCTCCTATCAATGGTCTACATCTAACACCAGGCAGCTTTTCACAAAACTAAGGAAACCTGCTTTCTGTACAGTAATTTTATTTAAATCAGGTTAACTTTGTTTTTACACTAATATCTCAGTGCATCCTTTAAAAGAAAAGGAAGTCTTCATTAAAAAGTGTTTGTACATAAGACAACAAATCATAGAAATTAACACAGTAACATCAACAATCCCTAAAACATGCACAATTGTACATTGAGCCGGGGGGAGGCTGTACGGATACTAAGGAGGGGAAGAAGGGCTCTCTTCCACATCCACTTCCAGGTAAGAGGAAGTCTTTCTCTGCTTTACAGTGGTGTAAAACAAAATAGAAACCAAGGCCAGCGACCACAGTACTGATCAGAACCACTGGCACTTCCTGGATATCCAAGATCTGATTACCATCAGTAAAATTAGCCAAAACCATGCAAGTTTACAGGAAGACTTTTTACCTGGCACCTGCTGGAAAGCTCCAAGGTCAATGTACCATACACCAAGCAAAGCATGTGAAGGAGCAGCCATTTAACATCACTGTCCTGCCTGTGGCAAGCCCGTGTTGCAGGGCCCAGGGAACCCATGGCACCAAGTGTCAGAGTTTAGTCACCAAATTGAGCCTCCCTTTCCCACAGCTGCACAGCTTCCACCCACCCTTAGAAGTCACTTCCCTGTGCCAAAGCAGTGCAGCTTCCTCATTTACACCACTTGATGCTTTTGTGAGATTTCAGGTGTTCCCATTTCTTCTCTTGGAAATAATCCTTTAAGATATGAGATGGAAGCCCCACGCTCCTCGCACCCCAGGCAACAACAGCTTCTCTTCCAGTCAGCCAGGACTCCCAGCCACCACACTGCCCCACCTGCTTGTTGCACAGCCCCCGTCCTGGGGCTGTCTGGGGCTTGTGGCCTGGTAATTCAGATATCCAGATGGGACAAAAATAGTGATCACAGCTTCCAACGCTAGGCAGAGCAGTCCCTATGCTCTTGATAGCAGCACATTACCAGGGTACCTGATCCTACATTTGGTTATTAGCCTTGGAGATTTGGGTATACATATATATATTATTTTTTTGCACACAGGAATACCTGTTACTACATCCTCTGAGAGAGCTTTTCTGCTTCAGACCATAGAGAAAGTAACCATCCATTCAACTCCAGCCTTCTGTTCCTTCTCTGTCTTCAGTTTTTAGCACAAACCTTCTGAGTAGAAGCACAAGCAGCTAATACCTGACACCTTAAGCCAGATTGATAGTCTGGCCTTGACTGGCCCCCCAACTTCACCTTAGCAAGTGAGAATGTTAATATTCATTTTAGTCCAACCTCAAAAGAACAAGAGAAATAATAGGTGACAAAGCATATGCATTATTGCAACCTTAACTATATGGAACGCTCTCCAACTGTATTGATTTAGCCACAAATTAAAGGGGGAGGAAGAAATGTTGATGAAGAGGAGGCCATTTCAAAGCGCCAAGGTGACCTAACACCCTCTCCTACCAACTGCAGAAAGACCACCAGGAAAAAGGGAGATTTCATACAGAAGCAGCACCTACATCTTACAGTGCATAAAGCCCAGCCCCAAAGCCATTTTCTTCCTACCTATATTGCACTTGCAATCGCGACATGCTGGAACACTGCAAGAGGCCAGATGTGCAGGGAGGGGCACCTGGATCTCCACCATTTGTGGGAAATGGAAACGCACACATCCATCTCGTGTCTCTCCCGTTAGTTTGGCTCAGCCCACCCTGAACTACCCTCCAGTGCCATCCTTGTGGGTAGGACGGTTGCTAAACCGTGATTCTCCACTTGCACGCGCACGTGGAAGTGCAAAGCTGCAGGGGCACATGGGCAAGGATGCATGTGCCCTCCAGAGTTGGCTGTACTGCCTACCCAACTGAGAAGGCTTTAGATGGGACAGAAAAACAAAACAAAAATCCCTTCAAGTAATTTAAAACAGCCCATTCTTGAGGTTACAGCTGCACAGAAGCAGCGACCAGCTGGGCCTGTTTGGGGTGGTAAGGCAAAGAAGTCTGAAGTCCTGGAGGGATGAAGAATGAGAAGGTGTCAGTAGTGAAAGATTAAGAGTTATTCTGTAGGTTGCTTCTTCACACTCCTGTGATTCTCATCTCCAACTGACCAGCACCAACTGCTCCCGGTTACTTCTGCACACAGGTTGGCTATGCAAGCTTACCACAGGCAGCCGATACAATGATATAGATGATAACCTGGGGAAAGAAAACAGTAAAGTTCAGTCGAGAATCAAATTTCTGTCCTTCAGCCAACTGCTGACTTGGCCTGGCAATCAAAACAAGTTCGGAAACCCCACGTTATCAACACCCTGAAATAACTTGTCAGATGCCCTACAGAATTTTGCACCGAGACCTCCTCCTCCATATCCACGCAGCAACACAGGATGAGAAATGTCCTCCAGCAAAGGGTTCAGTGCTGACAACGTACTTCACATATCTAACCTGAAGTTACACTTCAGCATCATTAGCACCATTTGCATTTATTGCAGGCTGGAGGTGCACCGTCCCAAGTTGATTAACTAAATACCAACAAAAATAAGGCCTAAAAAGCCATGAGCTTAGTGTCTTAGGTTCTTACAAGCTAGACAAAGTTGTCTAGAAAGCTTTTCCTGTTGCCTCGGAAAGAAAAGCTGCCTGGCACAATGCTCTTCTCTCCACACCTCCCATACAACCACTGTAACATTTGTTTTAGAGCTAAGACCACTCTGAGCATGCATGCAACAGCTATGTGCTGGTGGCATTTTCCAGTAGTTAAACCTGACTTAAGAGCTCTGTACTTACAATTGATACAATGATGATGATAATGGTGAGCTTGAGGTTCTTCATGCACATGGCTCTAGCAAGGTTCCTGCTGGTAGTTTTGAAAGTGACCGACTGCAAGAGAAAGTAAAGCAGCTATTTCATTCCTGAACCTACTGTAAAGAGAGCTGCATCTCAGGCAGCTAGATGAAGATGCATGCACCCACACCATCCTGCCTCCCTAACAACCCAGAGCACTACAGTTATCTCCTCCAGTCATTTAATTCCTGCAGTTACAATACTGCAAAGCCAAACAGCCATCAAGACGAGAATTCTCTCCCATGCTACTGTGGGGGTGACATCAAAAAACAAACAAACAAAAAAACATAACAGTAAGTCCAGAACCAGCTTGGATTTGTGCCCTCCCACACTCAGCTTGGGAGAATTAAGCACACAGCACATCACCAGGCCTGTAGGCTGTCCACAAGGACTAGTTTACCTTGGATTACCGCTGGTTGGATTCTCATTCCACCTGAAAACTTTGGAGAACTGAAGTGCTCCAAAATGTTTAAGGACTTCATGATATTTCCTACACTCAACAGCCGATCTACTCAGGCTGGTCAACAAGCCCTTTAATGCTAGAGCTTTCCTCCAGTATGCTTGTCCTGCTCCGAGTCTGCCCAATATCTCACAACTCTCCTGTTCAAGACAGGCAGTGGTTGCTAGATGACCTTGAACACCCACCAGGCTGCGTTAGCGTAAGGTTTTTCACATGCATGCAAGATGCCTGCACAGAGAAAGGCTGCAGAACCTGTGCTGAGCCAGCTCAGCAGCACACTCTGCTGGTTATTTTCAAGTTTTCCCCACAAAGCACCCCTCAGCGTTTTCAGATAAGGTGACACCGAGCAGAACTGCATCCCTAACTGTAATTTTAATTTAAAGCTGATTTCCAGGCTCAGCTCCCACCTCAACTTTGGGAACACTTCTCCTCCCCAGCTGTGAAGTTTTTAGGTGTTTCTAGGATTGCTGGATACTGATGCTTCCTGTCACTATCTGAGAAAGCGGTGAGGTTTAAACACCCAGTGCTGGAGGACAGTATTCCCAACTGGGTAACCACGAGCTTCTCTAGTGTCTCTCTCTTAAAGCATTACTCTTTTTTTGCCAGCTCTGAGACATTTACATCTCCTCAGACCCCACACAGGACCCACTGGACTCTCCTGGATCCTGCAGAGGAAGATGCTGAGTTCTAGGTGCTGATTCCTAGGGAAAAGGCAGAAAAGTTTCCAGAGCCCAGGCCATTTTACTGGGTAGCATGTGCTGTGTAATTGCATTAAATTTGCCTCCTCAGTCATTTCTCACTTACTTTAATCCTTCATTCTGTTAAGGAGCTGGAAGGCTGGTATGCAGCGGGTAGAACAGCTATAAGGAGGGTGGAAATGAGACAGGACTTGTTTCTCACACAGGGAGCCCTTTGCATCTTGATACTTTGGTGTCTGTTTAAAAGCAGCTCTAGTTGCTGCTCAATGGATGAACACAATGGATGCAGGGCCCCAATTTCCCCATTTCTAAAACTCTTCCCCAGCCTTACCGAATCCACGAGGTTCTCGGTTTTATCAATCAGCAACTCCAGCTTCTCTCCTCTTTGTGCCACGAGGTCTGAAGAAAGAAAGAAAAAATGGTAGGTAGAAGCTTTTTGCATTGTGATTCTAATACCCAAAGCTCAAGTGCAAGCCAGGAGCTCTTGGCAGTGGTGTCTGAGACAAGACGTGGTCCTCAACACTTCCAGATTGCCAGGCAATGGTACTTCAGGAACAGTCTCACATCTCACACACTTTGGGACTAAGCCCACTCAATTTGGGTCAGTCCCAGATCTACTCCTCTATTTTTAAGTAGTCAGAGTTGTCCAAATCCAGTCCAAAGTCTTAACGGGACAAAATGCTGAGAACATTTTCCTCACAGCAACTGCAGGAGGGCCACAGTGACAAAGAGACCAAGTCCAGAGCACGCCGCACCCCATCGCAAGCTCTGCAGTGCCATCAAGCAGTGCTCCTTGCCCCCATGAGCCACCGTGTACCAAATCCAACACAATTAACAGCTCATAAACTCCGAGCTTCCCCAGCCCCTTCTTCCCCAGTTTATTCTGTCAGGAGAGGACAGCCCACCACCAGCTCTACTCGCAGCAACTCTCCCTGCACGGGAGGCACAAGAAGAAGCCGGGTACCTATGTTTCGAACCATGATTCCTTTCAGTTCATCAACTTGGGCTTGCGTCTCCGCCACCTGGTCAGTGCCCTTGCTCTCTGAGTGGTATTTCTGTAACAAACAAACAGTCAGTGACAGCAAGCATCGCACACACAGCACTTCAAACAAAAAGGGAAGACAGCAGACAAGTGTGGCAACTTCCAGAGTGCCCAAAAAGTAACAGCCTCTTCTGAAGGTTTAATCAGTTTGCAGGGAGGGAAGTTAGGACACTGTTCCCACTCCCACACACCATTTTGTTGCCTTTGTAATACTTCAGAACTTGTCATGACCTTCTATAATCCTCTGTGAAACATATCAGGAGAGCCCTGTAACTTCACACGCAAGGCAGAACGCGTCTCTCTGTAGGTGAGCATCAAGCAGGAGCTCTGACAAAGAAGAGGGGGCCTGCGAACTGCAAACACCACACAGTGTTTGGGATGGCCGGTATGAGCTGCCCAACTGCTCCTCCTGTAAAGATGTAAGCAGGTCACCAGTGAACCTTTGGTGGGTTGCTAGGGGGAAGAAGCACCAGCCAACATCCCCAGCTTAAAAGGAGTCTCACGATGTTTGCAGAAGCAGAAGAGGGGAGTTGAGGTGAAGTCAGTATCAGATAACTACGTTCTGCTATTCCTGGATTGACTTTAAGTCTGCTGTCCTCACAGGTCCTCTGCAGTCAAGTAACACTGGCTACAGCTCCACTGCCCTGCTCCCTAAGTCTCCTTCACCCAGGGAAACGGGTCTCTCTCACAAAATTCATGGATAAACCTTCAGCTTGCTCTACACTTGCAGCCACTGCACTCCTATCTGAAGGCCTTCACAAAGCACCTCTTAATAAGAGACCACTCTTGCTGACAGCAGAGACCAGGACATCATGTCTGCTGTACTTCATGACAACTCGTGTGGCCTCTTAAACCCCAGTTTTCTCCCCAATAAGCACTCAATTTGCATCCATTTCTGACCACATGGGAAGAAGCAACAGTTTCTAACGCTGTCCATATGCTCATGCCATAATCAACAGCGACAGCACTTGAGTAGTAGCGTGATCTCTGAACTGCCACATGGTCTCTTCCTCCGCACTCAGCATCCTCAAGTTACTTCTGTAACCACCTCGATACAGCCCTGCTCCTGCACTACGAGGCCTTTGATCGTTAGGGGCTCTAAGCTTAGCGAGTTTTAGAGCCACCTGAGGGAACAGCTCTCTGTTACTGCTTAACCTTTATCAGTCGATGCCTGGAATTCATCAATATGCAAAACCTGAGGAAAGCAGCTCTACTCCGTGCTTTAGAGAGATGGAAAGGCTGGGATTTTTAGAGGAGTAATACCACCATGGCTCTTCTGATAAGGCAATTCATTAGGCTTACTGCAGCCCAGAATCACATTTCGACAAGTCATCACTTCGAGGAGTTTCAGTTTCACACATCAAGGCTTGGTGGAAAGGGAAAAAACGAACTTCCTATCTGTGATAGGACTGAACCTAATTTATTATGCACAACTCCTTGGGCTCTTCTGAAGCCACACTGGCTTTGTTATTCACTGCTTTCTGTCTGCTGCGTAAGCCAAAGAATAGTTTGTGCAATAAACTACGTGCAGTTTTACATGCTCTGAATCACCTCTGCTCGTCATTGAAGGTACCAACACAAACGACTCTTTTCACAGACTCCAGTACAAGCTTCAGGAAGCAACAGTGTGAGCACAAATCCTTCCTTCAGGGTCCCCCACGTCAAAACCCCAGCTACACCCTGCATCCCAAAATGCAACTATTACTGCTGGAGAGCGTTATTAAGTTTGGTTTTTGCACTTACTCAAGCTATGCTCCCAGACCAGTAGCAAAGGACTTTTCCTTTTGCACCTGGAATATCATGAAATTTGGCATTTTTAGCAAATCAACAGGAAAAAAAAAAAAAAAAACAAGCTTTGAGGACAGCAGCAGCAACACTAACATGCTCACCAGTCACAGCAAAGCAAACGAGGATCCTCCTACACCTTGTGTACAGCGCCAGCTATAGCTGCCCCAGATACAGCCTGTGTACTGGCTCTGAAAGCCAATATTCCAAGGACATCCTCCTTTTAATTTCAGACAGGTCTCAAAAAAATAGTATTGCTCAACTTACGAAATTGTCTGTAGTCAATTACGAACTCTTAGAAGTGTGACTTGAACTTTAAACAAGATTAAAAACACTTTTCTTGCAGGCCATGTAGCCTGAGGTGTTGTGCACTAATAACATTATTGATCATGAGTCACAGGGCAGTTATTTATTCTGTCTCTATTCCTATCTGACTTCATTCCTCTAATTTGACATTACATCGAGCAACCACGACCAAGCCTGTACGTTTCCACAGGACTCTTTTCTTTGCAGGTACTAGAACTTTACCACTGCAAACCAAACACCAGGGATAAGCAGGAACCACAACATCGCCACTACCAGAAACCTTGTATTTTAAGAGCATCCTTTCTCTTTCCTAGAGCAACCGCTTTCTGCCTTCCCTTTCCAGCACAAAAAACCCCACTGAAGTAGGGCAGGATGTTGTCTGCAGACTCAGGTTACCCATAAAGTCAGTGTTGTCTTTGAAAATAAAAAAAAGAAGAACTCTGAAATGCAGCTCATCTCATTCTACAGAAGCTGAAGGAAAATGCAAACACTGTGCTGTGCACTTGAATACTTCAGAAGCTATACCCATACACTGCTGTGAATAAAACACAAATCAATACTGGTATTTGAAACCTCATCTGGCAGCTGTGGGCTTTGCCACACCTCAAATCAGCAGCGAGCAAAGCACTTCTCTGAAAGTGGGAATGTAGCTCCAGGGCTGTACCAGGATCTTGTGGCAAGTGAAATAAGCACGCAATTCCTCTGCACTCCCAGTTGGAGAGGGACTCCAGACCAGATCAACCTGTCCTGTCCCTTCAGGATTCCAAAATCAGGCACAGGGTAGCTAGAATAAACTCTTCTGAAACCTGACAGTTTCTTAAGAACTGGGCAAGAAGATGCACTATACTGCTGGCAGCTCCCTTTCAGACAGTGGCTTTCCTCACTGCATCTGCACTGCAGCGATGCCCTGAGATTTCAAATCTGAGATTTCAAACATTATCTTTAAGATCTAAAGTGCACCTATACGGTGCAAACAGTGAATGCATCACCAAAAAAAAAAAAAAAAAAGGGGGGGATTGGGGGTAATAATCACTGAAGCAGTAAAGCAACCCAGCTGTAGGAAGAGCACAGGGAAAACAGCCAATTCCCCTGGCTTTACAGTCTCAACATGGCACTTCGGTTACAAGTGAACAAATACAGGAAGACCTTCTGGGGAGAAGTTTAACTTGTCAGACCAATATCCCCTGTAGCAACAGATCTCACCAGCTGTGCAGCTAAGACACTTGAGAACTCGCTGTTCATTGCATAGGGAAGGGCTGTCTGTGCTCTTGAGCCATACGTGGTCTGAAATCTCTTCTTGATTTCATTCAGGAAGTTGAAGGCTCTGGAACGTTCAAAGTCCTAAAAGGGAAAGAGCAGACCACAGCCAGTCAGTTAGATAACGAAGTATACGGGGCATGAAGCCAAAGACACCACAGTTATCAGTTCCTAGCAGGCACGCCATGCACGACACTGCAGGATCTGACTGGTTATCCTGGGGTTTTAATAGCAGCCAAATCCCAGGCACCTTCCTGGACATCAGCTGGAAGCAGACATTACTTAAATATATGTAGTTCTCATTCTGTGCCTGGTATCTTTTTCTAATGAGGGAGAAGTTTTTGCTTTAGTATTTCTAGAACTGGAGTACAATGACCATTAAAAACCAATCTCTACATCTAGAGTCTACGCACTGGGGCTGCTGAGAGAGAAACCAGGAAAAACAAGAACTTAACTTCAGGCTAACTATTCAGTGCATTTGAGTTTCAGGCTAAGCCATCAGAGCTGCGTTTTCATTCCTACCAGTTAAAAGCTCCAGTGGAAAAAAGGCATCTCAAATTAGCACCCATTATTGATTTTTCTTTGACAGAAAAAGCTAAATCTTGTGAAAAGCCTGTATATGCAATAGCTGTACCCAAAATACTTACATCATCCGTGATGCAGAGGTATATGATCCTGTCTTGGCAGATGTAGTGAAACAGATAACTGCAAAGAGGAAAAAAAACAAACAAGTCATCTGAAGCTGCCACAAGACTAATCTTCTGGAAGATGTCAGCGTCTGCAGGGCCTTCAAGGGCTGTAAAAGGGCAAATTCCAGTTACAGTACAGGAAAAGGCACAGATGCCAACATACCCCAGCCAGCTTTGTTCAGATCCTAAGCATCTCCATTCCCATAGGCTCCACTGCGAGACCACTTACACGTTAAGGGATCCCTGACATCGTGCACTTGTCAGCATCCTGTGCTTTGCAGTAACTGGGGGGCATTCAGCTGCCAAACAAGTTCACTTCCATGTTCTTCCAGCTACTTACTTGTGAAAAACAAAACCTTGATGGGATACTCAGCAGTAAGATTCCTGTCTAACCCTCATCAGGGTATCCAAGCATCCACGCATAGTTAGCTTGAGAGATTAGTTGATTGGGGTGACAGGCCAGTTAATACTTTAACGAACCTCATTACAACAGTGCCTTGCTGCTTTAGCCGTGTTTGTATGACCACCTTGCACTGCCTCAAGTTTTTATTGCAAAGACTACAAAACAAAAGCAGCCACAGAAGAAAAAGAATTTGACAGAGTGATCAGGGCAAACTGGCTTGAAGCACGTGGCTGCAGTAATGCCTTGGGAGGTGTGGTGCAACCAGACGTTAGGTAAATGCAAAACAAACAACCCATGGTTGAAAGCAGGATCTTCTTCTTCAAGTAAAACCAGGCTGTTGTTTCGAGGCACATGACAAAAAGAAAAAACAAGCAAAGTTCATACACAACAAAATGCAAACCAGAACTGCTCAGAGCAGCTCACTGGCTGCCAACTCACTGGCTTTAGCTGTTGTTTTCCTGACACTGTCCCTTCACCACCCGCTGCAGAACCCTTTCACAAAGCCTCTACAATACAGGGGAGTTAACGCTGCAAAAAACTGCTGCAGAGCAGTTGCATTTGTACAGCTTTACGGATGCAGCTCTGTAGCTTTAAAACTCAGGGTTTATATTATATGAATAACTGGACACTGAAATAAGCCTCGGGAGCATGCTGTAGGAATAGTTTGCTGTCCTTAAGCTGACTTCTCAAAAAAAAAATCCCTCCATACCTACAGGTATTGCCCCTCTGTTCTGAAGGGAGAGGTAAAGCTCACCTGGCACTGCCTTACGGACTCCCCAGTGACTTGTAGAAGAATCTTAACAGCAGAGACAGAACACCACCTGATGAACACCACTCCTGATGCTAGAAGGCTGATTTTCCTTGGAGATTACATGAAAGACCCAGAAGTTCTTCTAAAAACCAACAACCAATAGCAACAACCCTCATGAAATGGAATATAACCCGATTTTTTTCCTGTTGCAAAACAATCACCCAGGACAGGCAATGGTACAATTCTCTAGCCTATTGGCTAGGGCCCTGACAAGGCAGATCTCTGAAATCCTGCGGACAGGAAGAACAAGAACTCCTTGAGCACACTCAGCTTCATTAAAGCCATAACGATCTGTCCAGGTATTGTGATCATGAAAGGGAAAAATAAAAGAAAAGTGCCTATTCTGCACCTCTACAAACCCAAATCCTTGCTTTTTGACAACAGGCAGAAAGCGCCAGCTCCAAAGCATGCACGTGGAAGATATCAGTGAATGCTGTGCCCAAAGACATGGCTAGGCACTCTTCCTTCCCCTCTGCCAGCACGGAGGCAGGGTTGGCAGGTTCTGACCTAGGAGGGCGTTCTTCCAGAGCACAGGAAAAGCGATGCTGTAGAAGACCTGTCAGAAGAGACTGAACATCAGCAGAGGAAACACCCAGAGCTGCAGACGGGGCCCAGCTGATTTTTAGCAGCACAATGCAAAGCAGAACAACCACACTGCGAGCTGCTCTGATCTTCTGCAACAGTTGTTGGAGCCTCGTTACGGAAACCTTCAGTAGTGAGCAAAAAGATTATACACTTCACAGCACGCTTTGCAAGTGTAGATGCATCAGTTAACTGCCTCTCAGTGCTGCCAGCACAGAGAATCAACCTCTACACCACAATTCCAGCTTTCAGCTCTGAGAACAAACCTTGGCACTCCTAAAGCTCAGTTTTGTAGTTGGCTGCGCAGCGCTCAAGGCGAAGGTAACACAAAAGGAAATGACCATTCCCTGAAAATTACAGTAGAAAATGATTCAGCATCCAAAGTACTTTAGACCACAGAACAGGCAGCCTCCTCAGAAAGCTCCTCCACGGGGACTCTTAGTGGTCCCAAGGCAGAGCAAGGCAAAGGAAGACTGCCTAAATTCTTATCTTTTGAATCCTCAGGCAGCCAAAACAGCTTTAAGAAAACAGCTTGGACAATACTGAGAATCCAACCACAATGCTAACTCAAAAGACAGCTGACATAGCATCCAGTGCTGCTGGATCTGTTTTCTTCGCCCTTTTCTTTAGTGTGCCCATCAGCACATTAACTTATTTACTTCTCACGTGCAATAAATCAGCAGAGTGCCAGGAGGGTTTAAACCTAACGTGTTCCATCAACACCAGCCAAGGACTGTTCAGAGATCTGTACAAGCCCGAGTTAAACGCCTGTCCCAGACACTGGGCTTGTGGTAGCTCAGGTTGCCTTTTGGAGAAACAACCTGTGGGACCTACCTTAAAGCAACCAGGATGCACAACTGCTCTGAGGTGAGTGATGGTTTTGCCTAAAGCACTGGAAAAGCCAGCAGACACAACAAGCCAAATACACACCCACAGCTGAGCACCCTCCAGTTCACTGTGGAAGCTGTGTAAGGACAGGAAACTTCATTTCACACCAACTGCCCTGGGACTCATTTCTTAAACTAAGCTCAAGTCCTGGTTACTCTGCAAACCCAGAGGAAAAACTAACGTAACACATCCAGACACACTGCTGAGAACTCAGTTTCAGTGCCTCCATGTATTGCTATCCTCCCGCATGTCAGTCAGGCTCTCCAACACCCAGAAGAGAAACACGACTCACTTCCCGTGCGAATAGGTCAGCTTGTTGTTTTCCGAAGGTATCTTTGCCAGGATCTGCTCTGTCACCTCCAGGAAGTTTCCTCCGCACCAGGCATGCTTGGCAAGGATGGTTGTGCCCCTCGCCACAACAGCGAACAGGATAGCCATGACTTCACGCTATCTGGAAATAAAAACAGGAGAATTTGGTTTGTTATTTGGCAGACAACACACTGCAACCTTCACAACATCCTCCCAGCCCCCAGCACAACGGGAGGGAGCGTGGTCAGTGCTCCAACGGGATATTGTTAGCAGAAAACCTCTCTCATTCCCCCTTTTACATTCTGTTCACAACACCACCAACACTACCACGACCTCTAGAAGAGTGTTTATGAAACCACATCAGACCACAGCTGTGACTGATGCCTGGTTCAGTACCTCCATCAGCCTCTTTTCTGCTTCGGGAAGACTTTTGACCTTACCAAAATACAGCAATAGATCAATGCAACCTTATTTTTTCACTTTGCACTTGATGCTGCCTGCCTTGTACTGCACCCAGACGTCTCTGCACTCTGGGAAGTCTGCACGCCTCCTGCAGCACAACACAAAAGCTTGGAGATTTCTCCAGAAGTAAGTACAACAGGTTCAGCTTCAGGATCCAAAGACCACGGGTAGAAAAACTGACCACAAGCAAGACCATGAAGTTAAGAGACAACCAAGCAGTGCACCAGGGCTCATGGTTCTGCTTTTTGTCAGCCAGAGCTGTAGGGATTCAGGCTTGGCCAGCAGCAGGTAACCTCCTGCGGGTGTGAGAGCTCAAGATCAGATGGGAAAAGCATAAACAGGTGGATTAATCCAGAGGAGACACCCCATGGTTAATCCCCAATCTGTAACCAGCTGGGAGCACCAAGGAACTCAGGGCCAGCACCGCCTATGGGAGCAGAAGGCAGAGGATTAGTTTGAGAAGAGACCACAGCACGCCAAGGGGGAACCGGAGCAGCAGAAGCCCTCAGAGCACACAGCTCCAGCACAGCACGCTCTAGAAAAACTGCCAGAGCTCGGTGTCAGCAGGGGAGAGGGAGGACACCCAGAAAGCCCCGCGCCATGCAGACAGAAGCTGCTCTCTGCTGCTCCTGCCTGGTACCACAAAAGCACACCAATAACTGCGGGGGGAAGGAAGCGCTGGGCTGCAGCCCCCCCTCAGGCAGAGCTGCTGCTTTCACTTCCCCCTGCCTTACACCTGGCACCTCTCAGCCCCACGCATCTCCACCAGGGATTCGGGGGAGCCCCTCATGCTGCTTTGCATGGCCGGCCTCTCACTTACCCCACCTCAGAGCAAGGCCTATTTTCGGAGCACAGGCAGCACGTTGCGTTTATCTGCTGCTCTTCACCAGATGACAGCTCCCCTTGCCCTCCCTGTGCCACACGTTGCTTGTTTCCCCTCTCCATCCTCATCTGGGCACAGCTCAGGGACTTTAACAACTGCACTGACACCCAGCTGGAGCACACACTGTTAGGGAGGAGGATGAGGAGCGCCCACACCAGCAGTCCCCTCTCACTGCTGAAGACTCGGAGGTGTTCCCCTGCCTGCTCCCTCTCCCCTCCGAGCTGGAACTCCAGCACAGTTAAAAGTGGCAGCAGAGAGAGGTAAAAACCAGCCAGGTTTGGGTTTCCTCTTCCAGCCCAGGACTTGCAGGCTCACAGCTGCCCTCTAGCAGAGAGTCTGTCTGTCAGCAACACAGCGAGCGAGCCCCACCGCTTCGCGTCCCGGATCTAGGAGGATCTCTGCAGGAAGGCACAGCCGGCGCTTATTAAGGCCAATCAATGTCAGCGCCCACCTGGAGATCACTGCGGGCACGGAATATACAAACGGAGAAAAAAAGCTGTGATTGCTCGCTGTTTCTAACACAAAACTGAGAAGTTCAAGGACAGGTCCCACAGAAGGAAGCGGCTGTTCCCACAGCGCATCCTCCGGAGCTCATTCCCACACCACACCGAGGAGCAGAACGGTTCCCACGGGCTCAGAAAGCGACTGACAGGCTTAGGGAGGAAAAGAATCCCATCAAACCAAGAGCATCCGAGCAGCCGCTCGCTGGAGCCTAAGAGCTTACCTCAAGCACTCACGTCAGAGTCCCGTTTGAGGCAGGGACCCTCCCAGTGTTCACATTTCAGCGCTGCCCCCGCCCCACTGCTCCAGGTGCTTTACAGCAGCTTCAAAACCCGCTTCCAAAGCGCCCCGTCCTTCCTCGCATCGCTCCCCCGAGCTCAGCGGGCAGGCAGCACATCATATGACGAGCAGAGCACCCAGCCATTTGCCAGCCTCTCACACGCCTGACCACAGCATTTCCTCCCTGCCTGCCATATCGCAGCTCACCCAGAGGGCTTTAGGGCCGCCTGTGCACAGAGAGCTGCCCCCAGAGGGGCTGCTCCCAGCCTGAAGCTCCCCAGAATCCTGCCCTAGGTGGGCCAAGCTGGCGCATCCATCACTTTGAGCCAGCCTTGACCTGCTCCATCAGCCACACTCTGCCTGTGTGACAGCAGGCACAGCAGTGGCAGGTCCCAAAACATTTTGCTGCCTCAGGGAGCCTCCCTCAACCCCCCCAGGGCCTCCCCCAGCCCCCCAGGCCGCACCACCACAGGCCTGCAACGCGGGGCCGGAGCCACCCACCTGCAGACGAGGCCCACGGGGGCTGGAGCTGCCTGGGGGCGTCCTGCAGGAGCCGCTGCCTCCGCCTGAAGGAGCCGGGGGGAAAACAACAAAAAAAATCACCACAGAGCTGGGCGGGCGGGCAGCGATTAAACCCTCGGTAACTGCGGTTATCACCACAGAGGCACAAGCAGCCCCTCACGGCCGCGCAGCCGCTCCAAGCCCCTCCAGCGCCGTGAGGCAGCGCCTACCAGGCAGAGAACACATGAATTTTCCTCAAAAAAATCAAAAATAACCCCCCTCGGGGTACAGGAGACCCCCCCGCGCCCCCCTCCCCTCACGGCCCCTCACGGCCCCGCCGCTCACCGCCCGCCCGGCTCCTCCGCCCCGCCACGACGCGCTTCCGGTCTGCGGCGCGGTGCCCGCTGGGAGTTGTAGTCCCGCGGGTGGTGGCGCCCCCGTTAAGCCCTCCCGCCGCGCGGGGCACGCTGGGAGTTGTAGTCCCACCGTGTAGTCCTGGAAGGCTCCCCCTAGCCCAGCGCGGGGCATGCTGGGAGTTGTAGTCCGGCGGCGCAACATGGCGGAGGAGGGCGAGAGGAAGGCGGCGCTGGAGATGGTGAGGGGCGGCGCGGCGGGGTGGGGGCTCCCCGGCACCCCCCCCACACCCCAACTGGGCTTCACCTCCTTTTTTACCTCGTTTGCGGCAGGTGCAGGCGGATGGGACGGACGGGAGCTGCGTCACCTTCGTGCTGCACGACGAGGACCACACGCTGGGCAACTCCCTGCGGTACATGGTGATGAAGAAGTGAGTGGGGGGGTGGGGGGCGATGGGGGGCTCTGGGGGGGGCTCTGCCTTGTTTATGGCCCCCAGCTCGCTGGCCCTTGGGTAACGGCTGCCTCTCCCTGCTCCTCCGTGGTTAGCTGTGGGAGAAGTGTAATGTCTGATATGGCAAAGGTTAAAAGTTAAAACTCCTCTGGCCGTGGTGCCAGGCTGGTGCCTGGGCGCGTTTTTCCTTTGCAAAGCTGCAGCGAGGTGGAGAACACGAGTAAAGTCACACAGGCTGCTCCCCGTCAGCATACCCCTGCTGTGAGACCCCGGTTCTGTCAACCCCAGCAGGTCTGGCTGGCCCGAGCCTCTGGCATCCCTGAGCTGTGCCGTGGGCAGGCCTGGCCCTCACTGCTCTCTTCTCTCTCCTCCTGCAGCCCCGACGTGCAGTTCTGTGGCTACTGCATCACCCACCCCTCGGAAAGCAAGATCAACTTCCGCATCCAGACCAGAGGTACGGACACCGGGTTCTCTTTATGTCTGGGGTTCTTCTGGGGGAAATCACCCCTGCTCGGGTCAGGTTTCAGCCCTGGGTTGTTCTAACAAAGAACAGCTCTTTTCTCTCGTTTCTCTGCCAGCCATCTGCAACTGCTGTGCCCTGTTGCTCAGCTGGGGAGGCCGCCCTGAGCTTTGTACTGCAGCTCTTGTTTCCCAGCTGCGGAGCTGAGCAGCATCCTGCCTGAGGAACCCGTGGCCCAGGTGTCTGGGTTGGCTGGCAGCAGGCCCTGAATGGCAGCAAAAGGATGAAACTTCTGCTGCTCCCTACAAGGGCTGATCGTCTGTAAATCAGCGTGGGGTTTGGAAATGGGGCTGACATACCTGGCTGCAGCAGGATAGCTCCTTCCTCCCTCTCCCTGCCAGCTATGGGATGAGGCTCCCTTGAAAAGCTTCCCCTGTCTGTGCTGTCCCACTGGCTTGCCTCCCAAAGAGGACTTTGTCCCCTGGGAATAGGTAGCACTGACAGCTCTGAGCCTCTGGCTCTCGCTCATTGCTCCCAGCACCCCAACCCAGCAGCTGTGCCTGCTGCCTGGAGGGGTGCTGTTGTTTTATTCCTTCCCCACGGGGCCGTTCCCTTGAGCATCGGATCCGTAGAAGCCAGTTCCTGGAAGCAAAGCAGTCAGTCTGTGCTTGCTGACTCTTTAATTTCTTAAAAATTAATTCCTGCTCAGTCTAGCCTTGCCAAAACCACCTCTTCCTCATGGGACTGACCGCAGGGTAAGTGTCTGCTGCTCCTGCACGGCGCAGACCACCCCTCTGAGGTCAGGTCTCAGGCTGCTGGGCTGGGCTGCGAGGCAGGAGGATGCGGGCACGTTTTGGGTGCTGTGTGAGAGCCTCTCCCCATCACAGGGACTCGGTGAGAGCTGCGCTGCCTTGCAGTGATGAGGGAGAGGTCCTCAGCCACCCCCCCTTTCACTAACGCATTTCCTTTCCTCAAGGGTCCCTCCCTGCTGTCGAGCCGTTCCGGAAGGGGCTGACTGACCTGATGGGAGTTTGCCAGCACGTGCTCAACACCTTTGAGGTGAGATTGTTGCCTGAAGAGCTGGGGAGCGTTTTCTGTCTCTTGGTCTCAGAGGGGAAAGGAGGGGGCTGAGCACTGTGTTGTAGGCACTTTTGACACACAAAAAAATGTATTTTTTTCAGACATTTTCTGCCTGACCTTGGTTGGACCGTGGGTTTTCAAATCTGTGGGCTGCACAGCTCTGAGTGCTGCCTCTGCCATGTGTGTTTTAGCATGAGAGAGGCTGAGAGGTGGAGCTGCGGGCTGGTGAGGAGACCCAGCATGCTGGATTGTCCCCTCCAAGGAAAGGGGCAGCCTCAGGGTCTCCAGCAGGATGTTGCCAGCGCCTGCACAGCTTCTCTGTAGGGTGCGCTCCTGCAGCTGGGCACAGGGGCAGGGCTCAGTTGCTTCTGAAAGCACCTGGAGCTCTGTCAGGGCATTTTGGGTCCCGCAGCCTTCCCAGGGGCTGGGCAGAGAAGTCACAGCACAGAGCTGGGCAGGGGCAGATGTGTGTGAGTAGCTCAGATGCGTGCTGTTAACCTTTATCCTTTGTTCTTGTTTGCAGAAGAGCATGAAGGAATACAGAGCCCAGAAGGAGGAAGAGATGCAGTAGCAATCAGGGCTGGCAGTCCCCGTGGATGTGTGTAATGTCTGTGTGTCCAATTCCCCGTTTCAGGAGGTGCTTTTTTTATGACTACTTTGCTGCAAATCTGTATTTTCTCTAATAATAAAGCATATAAAGTTTGATGAGTGGAGTTGTTGCTGTGTGGATGGTAGCTAGAAGGCAGCTCTTGCGTTCTGTCTTCCCCTCTCCAAATGTTGCTGGTTTCTGCTGGGGATGGTCAGGTGGTAGAACTAGGCTGCCCCAACGTCCCCGGGGAGCAGAGTGCTGTGCACAGCCAGGCTCTGAGAGAGGCAGTGCCCTCTTCTGATCGAAATCTTCCTATTACTGGCCCCAGGGCTCCTGGCTCCAACAGGTGAGGATTAGAAGAGTTGGGTCAGTTGGAAGGGACCTAAAAGGTAGGGTCCAACTGCCCGACCACCTCAGGGCTGAACAGCAGTTAAGGTGTATTGAGGAGGGCATTATCCAAGCTTTTTTTGAACACTGAGAGCCGTAGGCCATCAAACACCTCGCCAAGCAGCCTGTTCCGGTGTTTGGTCACCTTCACAGTGAAGAAATTTTGCCTAATGCCCACTCCGAGCCTCCCCTGGGGCAGCTTTGTGCTGTTCCCTTGTGCTCTATCACTGCTGACCAGGGGGAAGAGACCGGCACCTCCTGCTCCATTTCCCCTCCTCAGGAATTTGCAGAGAGACACGAGGTCACCTCTCAGCCTCCTTTTCTCCAGACGAGACATCCCAGGCGTCCTCAGCCTCTCCTCATGGGACCTGCCTGCCTTAATGACTTCATTGCCCTCCTCTGGAGGCGTTCCAGTAACACAGCCAGTGTTTTTTTGTTAACAGATCACTATAAAATGGTTCCTCTGCTCATTTGGGGGTGAGATAATTAAAAAAAAAAAAAAACAAAAAACACACAACACTTTCTCCTCTTTAAACCTCTGAGGAATGCAGGCAGCTGCAAGCCGAGACTGCTCCTTGTGAGCAGGTCTGAGGAGTGCAGAGCTAGAGCCTTGGCCTCATTTGGATCCGCTGGCAGCCGGCCGAGGGGGGGAGAGCCTTTCATCCAGCCTAATGTGGCATGAAATACCAGGAGCTTTTCTGCTCCGTGCTGGGGTGCAGGCCTGTGAACCTTCCCACTGTGCCCTGCCCAGGGGGACACCTCTGTCTCTCCCACGGAGGCCTGCCGCTACCAAAGGAACCTGCTGGCACCCAATTAAGTATTTAGCAGACTTTGCAGACCCCCTGCTGCTTAATAAGAAACACCCGGAGCCTCTCCTTTTCAAACGCCAGCATGTTTTATTAACACGCAGAGGAGGTAAAATGTCAGGTTTTCTCCAGAAAACTGTTCTCTCAAATACAAACTGACAGACCTGCTTTCTGCCGGGCTGGCGGTGGGGTTGTGTTGGCAGGCGTTGGGTCCTGAGGCCAGCTGAACCCTGCACTCGGTAATAAGGCTCCTTCACCTCCCTGCTTGGTGATGGGTTCACCTTGCCCCCGCCAAAAGGCCCCCACAGCTCCAGCAGGTGGCTGCGGTGGCCCTGCTGCTTTTGGCTCATCCTCCTGGCCTGGCGGGGTCGGGGAGGAGGTTTGGATAAACCAGATCCACCTGTGACCTCTCAGCCCAGGTGTCACGGAGGACAACCCTTAAAAAAGGTCTCGAAGGCCAGGAGCTGGCAGCAGGGAGCTCTTCCATGAGCAGATAAAATGAGGCTGCACGTGCACCCCTTTTCTGACGTTCATTGCTTTCTTTTTGAGCTGAAATGCGCTGATCCTGGGCTTATTGTACCCTAACAGAGACCCCTGAGGGCTGGGAAGGTGCCATGTGAATGCCAACACAACAGAAGGGCTCTAAAAGGATATTGTTTCCAGCTGATAACTCCCTTCTCTTCCCTCCCCTCTCACGAATTTTGTGATGTTGGTTACAACAGGAGGCACCTGGGAGGAGAACACAAGGGGGAAGCGAAGGAGACCGAAGTCCCTGTTAGGCAGACACGCAGCAAGTGCCAGCAATGTCCAGAGCTGGCAGGAGCACGGGGCAGTCTGCTCGTTGCAATATTAATCGTGTGCAGCTCTGAGACTGGTTTTGAAGCATTTAAGGTGAAAATGTTGATCTGCTAATGCGGGAATGATTAAATCTGCTCTTGGAGCATAAAAGAGATGTTAGCCATGTGGGGCCCAGGAGGTTAATAAGGTAAGAGGATTCCCCCGTGTTCCTGTAGTTGCTGTCTGTCTTGTGAGCATTAGCAGGTCCTGGCTGTCCTTAGGAGAGGATCTTGAATGTTTAGGACTCTGCTCCTTGTGGTATTACCAAAAGCCACTGTTGGGGCGCTGTTCAGATGCTTCAGTCTCCACTGAAATGAACGGGAGCTGTGCATTTACATCTGCTAGCTTGCATGGAAAAGGACTCCTGAATGCTTTGCTCTGACATTTTGGGACCGTTTGCTGAAACAGAGCACGATGAAGGTTGAATCTCACCACTTGGGGCTGACCTAACGTGTAACTGGCTCTGCTCTGGAGCTGCCGCTGGCCCTGCTCATTGCACCCCCTGTCCCCGAGGTACCTGCTGTCACCCAGACTTACCAGCTTGGCCTGACGCTTCTCCAGATTTCCGTCTCCAAATCTGACCCCCAGCATCGTCTGCTCTCCGGAGCTGCCAGCCTCCTCCAGGCCATCCCGGCTATGAAGGCACTGGCCCAAATCAGCCCCCAGCAAGTCCTGGGCTTATGCGGGGCTGCTCACCTCTGGGGCTCTCACCAGCCAGGACTTCCAACCATTCCAGGCCCATGCGATGTAACGGGGACCCTGAAAAAGCTTTTTGGCTCAACCTGTGACCGAGGCACCAGCCATTCCAGGTGAGTGGGAGGAAGGCTGTAGCCCGGTTTGCCAGCCCGTATCCTCGTTACTGCTTTTTACGGGACCTCTTTCCCTGACAAGCCATTTGACACTTCCGTGGGCCTCCTCGTTGTGTCCCACCTGCCTCTTCCCACCCCCCCCTTCCAGCCACCAGCACTGCACGTCTGCCTTGGCACCTCCTGAGCTGCCTAAATCCAGGCGAGTGAAGGAGTTTCAGGGAGCACCAACAAGATGCAGCGCTGGAGGTGTTGACCTGAAGCAAATCGCCCCGTGGCAGCTGCTTGCAAGCCAGCAGGACAGGGCCTGGTGGGTTGGGGCCAGCCCTGTCCTGGCAGGAGACTGCTGAGAGGCTGGGCTGGCCAGAGCTGCATCTGCCACAATTTAGGATCGAGCAGAATTGGAACAAGGCTTGGTGTGCCCCTGGCTTACCCACTGCTACATCCTTGGAGTGGTGTTTGGTGCTCTTTTGAGGCCACAGAATCCCTTCGCCTGTAAATGTGGACAAATATAGAAACGTGCAGAATTTAGGTATTTTTTTAATAAGCACAGTCGTTTAAAAAAATCCTTCTGCTAAGATACCTGTGTTAGAACACTTCAGTCTGAACAATTTCTGCATCAGCTTCCACTTGTCCAGCTCTGGCACACAGCAGCAGTGCTGTGAAATGGATACAGGCAAATCTCCTCCAGTGGGGAGGTGAGGTTATGGAAAACATGCTGTCTAGATAAGCCTCAGTCTTTTGGTTTCCACTGAAACCCATTCGTCTTTCAAAAATACGATTTGTTTGTCAAAATTTGCATTTCAGTGTAAGCAAAGCTACAAAAAAAAATATCAAAAAATCAAAAAACAAGCACCATCACCTCAAAAATGTTCTGCTTTATTTGCAGGTCTTTTCTCTTCTCCCTTTTTCCTTTCTCCCTTTTTTCCATGATAAGGTGAAAAGGGAAAAGAGGAGAGGAGAAAGAGGTAAAAGAAGGAAAAAAACCAACAGGGACGTCATCAAAACCTTGGCAACTAAAGCTTCCTCGTGTAGGTTTTCTTGAAGTTTTGGCAAGAGGTACAAGCATGATTTTTAGGAAGCCATGCAGGAAAAAGCACTTGGGGATTAATCATTTTGAGTAGTAAATTTGTGAGGCTCTTTGCCATGTTTCGGTCAGTTCCAGCAGCTCTTTCAGCTGAGATTGCCCCTTCCCTGTTGCCTTTTGCACCTTAGCTTGACCCTGAGGGTGAGGATCTGAGCTGGGGTGTCACAGAGCTGTGTCCAGGACGTGGTGGGGTCGAGGAATTGGGGAGGGGGAAGCTGGGGCAGATGGTTTGGTGTGGCTGGATGCTGCTGCTGGTTCCTGCCTAGGACACCTGCCCTCCCAAGCCGTGCTGTCGCGTGTGTGCAGTCACCTCCTGAGAACCTGGGGCAGATTTCCCAGGAAAAGGGAAAGAGGAGGGGTCCTTTAGGGCTCCCCAGGTGAGGTTGGTCACATCACAAAGCTGGGTTGCTGCCCATCCCTCCGTGCCATGGCTGCAGGCGGGGAGATTTCTACAAGAAATTGTCTACAAGACCTACGTGTGCCTGGGTCTTATCCTGGCTCTCTGCCCTGGGACAAACTGTTCCAGCAGCAGAGGGAGATCATAAGGGATGTGTTTTTGGCCTTTTCAGCTGGAAATTTGTCACTCGGGTGCCTTGCCCTCTCCTCCCCATCCCACATCCACCTCCAGGTGACAGCATCTCAACTTTCCTTCCCTTTTCACACCCATCTCCCCACCCCATGTTGCTACCCAAGACGAATGGCTCTAAGTCACTCGGCTGTTCCGCAGGGAACTGAAAAAATCCTACAAGGGGCTGGATCCCATTCTTCCTCTCCTCCTGCAGAGGCGATTTGGACGGGAGGAAGGACAAGCAGAGCTCAGAGGCAGTGTTCAGAGCTAGTCCCAGGCATCAGTGAAATGCTGCAGCTCCTGCCAGGTGGGTTACGACGTAGAGGCAAAAACAACTCAAGCCCAGCCAGGAGATGGCCGTGCGAGAGAAATGGAGGTGTCCTGCTGTCTTTTCACAGTGCCTTCTCTGCTTTGCCCCATGAGGAGCTTTAGGAAGAGCTGTACTTGTTGCTCAAGCGGGAGCTGCTCCGGTCCAAGCCAAGCTCCTGCCCGTTGGCTTTCCACTTGCCCACGGAGCCCTTCTCGTCCGTCGGCGTGATGCTCAGAGCGGGTCTCTGGCACCAGCAGCACAGGCAGGACTGCGGGGAGACGAGCAGGGGGAGACCGAGGTTACACGTGTGGATTATGGGGTAAAAGAGGAGGAAACGTGGGAAAGTTCCCAGTGATGTTGGGGGTCAACCCGCACGGTGCCGGGCTGGGAGTCACAGGCATGGTGAGCGCGGCTCTCCTGCAGGTTGGGTGTGTTGAGACAGGGCTGGTGAGCCTTGGAAGTGAAGACAGCAAAATACTGGGCACCTTTTGCAGCTGTGCTTTCTCATCAGCAAATAGGGCTGATGCTTGCCTGGGCTCGGCCCCTTGCCACAGCCACTGGGAGGTGATTCCCATCCCATCCCCTTCCTTTCTCCAGCCTCCCCTCCTGAGATTTTTCTCTGAGCAATTTGGGCTCAAAAGTTTATAGCAGCCCCAGTCCTGGTTTAAAGGCGTGTGGGGATGTTTCTGACCCAGAATAGCGGTCTTCTCTGGTCTTGCACTGGCAAAAGCCCCACCAGAGGAGGGCAGGAAGCTCTGGCGTGCTTGGAGCTGGGAAGAGAGGCACCCAGCAGCGTGAAAATTTGGGAGGAAAAATACAATGAGTTAAAAAGGGAATGCTGTGAGCTGCTGGCAGCCCCAGCATGTGCCTGATGTCTGCCTTTCCCCCCATCTAGGACACCCAGAAGCCCACGGTGATGGGAGTGCCTGGTCTGGGGGAGCTGGTGGCCTTGGGGCTGGTGTCTGGGCACGCACCGTGCATGAAATTGCAGCCAAAATGAGCACAGCCAGGGGCTCCGGGAACCAGCCCTACCTGGAAGCAGTTCTTGAATTTCCGGCTGACGAAGTAGAGAGCCACGGGGTTGATGCAGGAGTTGAGGGAGGCCATGTTGATCCCGAAATAATCCATCACGAGGAGGAAACTGAGACAAGAGGGGAGAGAAGGGGCTGGGAGCTCGCCGAGGGGACCCCTGAAGGAGGGTTTCCAAGCTACCTGGCCTGGGAACCTGCTTCCATGGGGGGACCAGTGACAGATACCAAACAGAAGAGCACTAAACAGTCCCTCCTGGGGTTCAGCAGTGGCACAAAAAATTTTCCTTCGAGGAGTATTTCCTGAGGAACCTAAGAGCAGGAGATCTGTTTTCCCCCAGTGGCCTTGATGCTCTCACATTCAAGCACAGTAGCAGGGTCTGTCCTGAGCTGGATTTGGGGTGATGGGCAGGGAGGAGAGGGGAAGATGGGCACCTGCCACATAGCAGAAAGTGTGCTACAGTCCTTTTGGCCCTGCTGAGAACATTTCTCTGCCCAGGAGACCTCTTTAACCCATAAGCTTTACAGAGACATTTCAGAATTGAATTTCCTCTTTTCCTGAGGCCCCCCACCTCCTTTATCTGTGCCTTTATGGGGGGCAACACCATCCAGAAAAGCAGCCTGAAAGTTTTTTTGGAAGGCAGCTCCACCAGCAGAACATCGGCTGGGACCCCTACCTGAGCAGTTCGCATCTGTTGGGGTCCGTCTGGTCGTAGATGGTCTTCTTGAGGATGCGGCTGAGGTGGAGCGGCAGCCAGCAGAGCGCGAAGATCACCACCAGGCAGAACACGGTCTTGGCCACCTCCCGGCGCTGCGAGGAGAAGGTGGGCAGGGGAGAAGGGATGCTCTGGCTGAGCACTGGAGAGCGGCCGGGGCCAAGCACCATCTCCCCGTGCTGAGCAAGGGCCCTTCGAGTTACTTCTACAACCCGAGCAGGGCTGGGCACCCCTCTGAGTCCAAAGCACACTCCCAGCTCCTGCTTCAGGAGGACGACTCATGAGATCCAGGCTGCAGAAAGCAGTGAGGTACCAGTAGCACGAGATAGATCAGGATAGGGTCTCCTTCACCCCATCCTACCATCACTCCTGGTCGCTTTGCCAGTCCCTGGAGCAAGGACCCTCATCTGTCCGCTCTTCACGCTAGGTTATTGTGACAACCAGCTCCTCAGCAAAGCATGGGAGGGAATGGGAAGCTACAGCAAGGCCAGAAATAAATGGCCATAGGCATTGAAAAGCAAGCTGGTCCATGGCCACGGTGCTGGTGGCTTGTGTTGGCACTGAGGTGGGGGACTGGAGCTGAGGGCCCCTGTCCCTGGTTGAATCCATGCATTGATGGGTCAAGAAGTCATTGACCACTGTGAGGCTACGTTAGCTCATTCATGTCTTCTACAGGAAGCTGGGATTGTTCTCCTTCTCTACAACACTACCTCTCGTTTGGGGAAATATTGGGGTTTCTGCCCTCCTGGCTTCCTTACCCGTTTCATGTGGTCGTTCAGAGCGATTCTCATGCCGTTTCTCTTGCTCAGCATTTCGCACGACATGAGGGTGTAGAAGATGCCGGTGCATACCAGGGGCAGGCAGAAATAGAAGCCGAAAAGCCACCAGTCCTTCACGTCACGATAGAACTGCGTGCAAAGCAGAGAGGAACAAAAACTGGGAGAAGGGGGTAATGGGGCATCGGTCCCTGACACTGACACTGCCCCCATCAGACCACTCTGACACCTCAGATGGGTGAAACTGTAACTGCCCCAGGCTAAGTACACCTGGGGTAATCTTGCCCTGAGGCTGGTTCATGTTTAACCCAAAGAAGTGAAGGCTGTTTTACATCTGGCTGCTGGTCTAACACTCTTGTACAAGGACCAGTTTCAAGGAGCGTGTTTTGGCAGATATAGGGTTGGGAGGGTACGTTCTGATGCTTTGTAAGTGTCTTCATCCCCTTCCTTCCCCTTAGCTGGCCCTGTGCAGCCTGGTTGTGGAGATGCTCCTGGGCCTGTTGTGACAGCCTAGCATCATGCTGAGGTTTCCTGAGATGGGTCATGACCTGGTGTGGGCAATGAGGACACAACACAGCTTCAGGACCTTCTGCCTGTTTTTTGGCCCCATGTTCAAAGCAACTCTACCCCATTAGTACTTTCTGAGTCTTCTGCGCTTTGCCTAATGCTGCTCTCCCCAAATTCACCCCGATGCCTGGAAGCCATCTGCAGAAGCATCCAACCTCTCATCGAGGAGGGAGGATGCCCCGTTTGCCCGTGCCTCCCTCATGCTGCAGCCGGGATGGGGCAGCGTACGTACCATCATGAAGCTGGATTTCTGCTCGGAGGCGAGCATGCACACCCACAGGTCTCGGTCCCAGTAGTTGAGCTCTACCATGTCAAAGGCTATGGCTTCGGGGACTGCCAGCACGATGGCCACTGCCCAGATCAGCGTCACCTCCACTGCCTTCCACATGGGGATCCCTATCCCCTGGATCCGACTCCAGGAGGCCACTGCTCGGTACCTGCTCAATGCGTGGGGACACAACAGGAGCAGAGAGGAGTGAGAAGAGCCACCAACAGGAAAGGGGCCTGGAAGGTGTGTATTAGAGTTGTCCCCTTTCCCTTGCCCCTTCCTCCACCACCCCTGAGCTTTATTTTTCCGTGGAATGGGGAGGATCAGGAGCAGGGGCTCAGGGGAGGAGTGTGAGGGCAGAGCTCCTTGGCCGATATCTGGCCACCTCCCAGTGGGAGGGGTGCCACCCTTCCCCACCACCCTGGCAGCTATTCTCATGTGTTGTCCTCCTCCTCTCAAGCTTTTCCAGCAGGATTTACACTTCATCCCCACAGGGAGGAGTCAGTTCCTGATGGATTTCAGCCCCATGTGACAACACCCTATTCCCTTCTCTGAATTTGGCCCAGAACCAACCCACTGGTGACAACAGAGGGGGCTATGCTCTGGTTAAATATAGGATATATTTATATATCCTATAAATACAGGATATTTATAAATACAGGATAGGCAAGGCATCTGTAGGAGTTGTTTCTCACCTGTCGATGCTGAGAGCACAAAGGCTGAGCACCGTGATGCCCACTGACGCCTTCTGGATGAAGGGGACCAGCTTGCACACCTGCACGCCGAAAGGCCAGTCCTTGGCCAGGAGCTGGAGAAGAACCACAGGGTTAACAGGGAAAGTGGCTCCGGCTTCCCGTAATGGCAGGTGGTTGCCCACAAGGTGCAAGAAGCCCACAAGGAGCAGCTGAAAGCACTCTGAGGTTACCTCCACCGGGGCTGTGCGGTGTGCGCTCCCGGTGCTTTGCGTGGTGCTGGGAACCACTCCTTTCCCCAGGGGCTCGTGGTTGACACCTACGTGGAGGGATGGTCCAGGCAACAGGTCCTGAACCCACACCCTGGGTGTTTTTGGGTGGACTGGAATCCGAAAAGCCACAATGGGCTTTGGGTCGCTTTTGGAGGGTGTCGTGCTCCGAGCAGCCGGAGTCCAACAGGGACAGCTTGTTTCAGAGCCATGTAGGCTCACGTCCTCACCGTGCTCTGCCCTTCTGCCACGCCTTTGTGCAAACCCTCCTCCAAACTTTTGTGCAGTATTATTTGAAACTAATGATTGGTTGCTTGAGACCAAAGGAAAGAAAGGTAAAGCCAAGAGCTCGCATTAACATGAACCATCCCATAGGTGAGGCCTTTGGTATAAGCCATGAGCATGAAGAGCTGTGCCCCCCGGTTCTTGCCTGTCTTGGATGCAGGGCTGGGTATCGAGCCTGTGACACCTTCCTCAGGGGGGTCATTCCTGCAGCCTCCATCTGCTCCCACACCTTTTTATGAAGCACAGGACCTTCCTATAGCACAGGCTTATGAAATATGGCAAACAGATCCCAAAGGGGAGGGCTGTTAGACATCTCTACTGCCAGTCCTGTTGAATAAATCAGCTATATAACAGCTCTATATCCAACATATCTGTTGTGTAAAGCCAGCTGTATAAATCAAGCTGAGATCCATGTCCTTCACCCCATGGCATCCCTCCAAGACCCGACCCACCAAAATGTAACAATGTAGGCGAGAAGGAGCCGCACAAGCCCCAGCACATCTCACACCACACAACTGCTGCTCCTAACTGGGGTCTGAGCCCTGCAGCCCACCTCTGCCCACCCCTCTCTGCCCCGCTGCAGCGGGCAGAGCTCGGGTTCCTCTGCTTCTTCGTCACGTCTCTTCCCTCTAGCGTGGGGAGCAATGTCTGAAAGAAGCCCCCTGTTTTGTAGGACAGCCCTGTTCCTTGTTCCTGGGTGAGTCTTTCTGCTTAGCTGGAATAAAGCAGATGTTTGCCTGAGGCTGGTTTGTGAGCTGTGCTGGGAGTGGTGTGCCTAGCGCACGAGAACAGCGGGTTTTGCTCGACTGAAATAAACTTCGGGTTGTGATGTTGGGAGACTGCAAGTGGCTCTTTTCTTGACATGTTAAGTGAGATTTAAAAGATCTGGATGGGTGTGTGTGTGGAAAACACAGCAGTAGGTGGGAACACCTCTGCTTTCCCAGGAACATACTGCGTCAGCTCATGTTTTCCTTTTCCTTTGGAGAGCAGGATCTCCCTCCCCCTTTCCTGCCCAAACTGGAGCCTGAAATAAAGAGCGGAAGATAGATATTCCCCAGGGCACTGAGGCAGGTGGGAGCAGATGCTGTTCCTGCCGCACGAAACCCACCTTGTACACGTTGATGGGCAGAGCAATGAGGATGTAGAGGAGGTCTCCGAGCGCCAGGCTAGCGATGAGGACGTTGGGCCCGTTCCTCATGCACTTGTTCTTGTAAATGATCCGGAGGAGCGTGGAGTTGCCGATGATCCCCACTATGAAGATGGTGCAGGACACGATGGTGTTGATGTACTTGAAGATGTGCCTGATATCCGCGGGCTTCACGCACACGGGCAGCAGGGGTGGCTCGGAGCCGCCGCTCCGGGGGAGGCTCTCGGAGAGGTTGGGCAGCCTGGCGTCCTGCAGCAGGCTTGGCTGGAGCAGGCTGTACGCCTGCTCCTGGCTGAGCACCTCGAAGGGGACGGTGCTCTCCGGGAAAACCCCCGGGGTCTGGCTGCGTGCCCCGGAGAAGAGGCAGGTCAGGAGAATGGCGAGGGTGGTGGGCGCTGGGGTGCTCGCCATGGAGGACTGAGCGGTAAAGCTGGCCCTGGGAGCCCTTGGGATGCTCATGGGGAGTCTTTGCTTGGGTCTGGATCTGTGGGTGGAGAAAGGGACAAGGGGGAAAATTAGAGGAGAAGGGGGTCTGGTAGTGCTCAAGAAGGTGCTAGAGAGGGTTTCTTCTGGCTGCAAGCAGGCGGTGGTGGCCTGCGCTCTGGTCACCTGCAGCCAGTGGAGCACAAGCAGCAGTTTTGAGGCACCTGCCCCAGCAACGCGTCGGGGTAATTCTGCAAACCCCATCTCTGGGGCCATGGAACCAGGGGAGCTTTTCTTCCAGTTCGTGCCATGGGAAAACTGGAGCAGTGCTAACGTCAGCAGAGCCCATGCGGCATCGCTCAGCGCAAAGAGACAACCCTCAGCGCGGTCTTGCTGGGAAACGTGCTGGGAAAATGCCACGAGGGTTTTTCCAGAAATGCTGTATTGATACCTGACATCTTATTCGGATTTATGTGCTAGTAGAGCGGCCCCTCCTTCCCCATCCTTATCGCTGTTAATTGAACTGCTTCCTTTCCAAATCCACCACGCTGTTCAGCTCCATACCGGGGGACATAAATCTCTCTGTGTTGGCTGTGGCGTTGGCTGCTGAGCGCAGTAAAAGGTCTCTCAAGCTGACCAAAGCTGGAGCACTGCTAATAAATATCACCCGAGCAGGCTCTGCTTTGCAAATCTCAGGCAATGCTCTCAGGCAGGACCGGCCCAGCGGCAGCTCCGCGGCCACGAGTGGCTGATGAGACAGCTGAGGACGCTGTAGCACCGTCCTGGCACGATGTGGATTTGGGGAAGGGGCTTCTGGATGATCCAGATATGACCACTGGTGGGAAATGAGCCCAGGGAGGGAGGGGAAGGTGCCAGCACCCTGCCAAGCTGTGCCACCTGGGCAGATCTTGGCTCTGCTGGTAGGAGTGGGTGAAGAACACATCGCTTAAGCTACGAAACTGCAGCTTCGAAGGGAGGAAAAATTGCTATGCCTGGACTGAAAATGGGAACCTTTTAGGGCTTCCCCCCAGGCTCTGTAGGAGCACGTGCACCTTTCTGCTTGTTTGGAAGTCTCCAAGCGTGATCAACGTGAAGTTGGCCTCTTTCCCAAGGAACCAGCCTAACCTGACCTACCCTTTTCTCGGTTTCACCCCACTGCTCCTGCCAGAAAATCTAAATCAGGCTCGGTTCTCGCCGACCCCCTTACGTCCTTCGGCCAGGTCCTTAGTGCGTGCCACTGTACACAGGCAGTGTCGGGAGGAAACTTGCAAATTATTCCCAGTTACACATCAAATGTAGGCAATAAAATAACCAAATCCCTTCAGCCACAGTTCAGACCTCACCAACTAGACAGCTTAGCTTTCAGTTCTGTTAAAGCAGCCACATTTTGAAGAGGTTTTCTTTCTAGTTTGAACCCCTGTGTTGTGATGGCACCTCAGATATGGTTTCACCACAGGAAAGTTAAAGACCCCATCACTTTTCTTTTCAGCTCACCATCAGCACGCTTCCCCGCGCTAAAATATTCATGCCTGGTGCACAGCAATCTTGTGTGTTCACCGTACCTTTCATCTCTGCAGGCTAAAGCAGCTTTGCAAACTTATCTGGCAGATAAGCCACGTTGGTGTGAGCCAGAACAGCCTCTACAAAGTTATTTGCCTGCCTCTGGCTGAGGGAAAAAAAGAAAAAAAAAAAAAAAAAAAAAAGCAAGTTTTCAATGCCTTCAAGAGCGTTTAGAAGTGTCTTCACGTGCTGGTGGGGAATATCTTACAGGACCCCCACCTGTCCTATAAGCACCCAGTTTATGTGGGTATCCCAACCCCAAGGGATGCCTGCAGGTGTGTCCTGCTGCTCCTAAGCACAAAATAATCCAAAAGCTGGGGAGCCCTCAGCCCCTCCTGGAGAAGCTTCTCCGGCACCACCTTCCTGATATTTACCTCAGCACCTGCGTAGGTACCAGAGCATCCTTGGGAAGCTCTGGTGTCCTGTGCCCTCTGCAGCAGTGGGCTGCTCCTCTCTGCTCCCCCTGGCGAAGGACTGCGGAGCCTGGTGCTGTTCAGCCCCCGGGTGTTTGGCAGGAGAGCTCATGTGAGTAAGGATCACAGGACACGGCTCGCTGGATCCTGCCCATCCCTTCCACAGCACCAAAAAAAAAAAAAAAAAAGGGTTTCTCCCCCTTCTTGCTTTAAAATATAACAACTTAGTAAAAGGGGAGCATTGTTTTCTCCTGCTCAACAGCCCGCAGACTTCTTGTCCTCCGCATTGCCTCTCCCCTCCCTCATCTCAGCATGCTTGCAAGCACAACCCTTTCTCATTTGTGGGGGAAACTGAGGCACAAAAGGGCCAAGAGGCTTGCTGGGTGCCCAGCAGATGTGAAACCAAAGTCAGCATCACTTGATCCCAAATCCTCGTGTTTCTGATCCTCCAGGGAGGTGACTCTGCGCCCGACATCCCCATCCCACCTGCCCAGCTGAGGCTCTTCTTTTCTGCAAATAAACGTCTCTTGCAGCAAAAGTGCAATGGGTGGGAAGGGGGGGAGAGGCAGATATGAGCACCACATCCCCAGCTGCTCCCCTGACCTGAACCCACCGTGGTCCCAAAACTGGCTGATTTTTGCCCAGAGGCGTGCCGGGTGGATGTCTTCTCCAGCCCCTGCACCACCTGTTAGACCTTGCTTGGGTCCCACCAAGAAAAGTGTGAGAACTCACCCAGCTGCAGGAAATCGTTTTGTTTGCAAATCAGTGCACGGCACAGCAAAGCTTTTCATCAGCGTTAGGTTACCTTCCTCCAGGCCACGAGCTTTGGGTGCTCTCGGGATCAGTTTCTCTCCCTCTCACGGCCCCTTGCCATGTCCTGCAGGTCCCAGGAGGACGGACGGCAGAGCTGTAGATCCCGCAGTTTGCTTTTGCGTTGTGGGCTGGTGCTTCAGAGGGGTGTGGGGGGGGGAAGTTTCTTCCCTCTCGTGACTTGCTGAGGTCTCTCCAAACAGAGCACTTGGTTATATAGAAGATCGCAGGGCTCCCCCCGAACGCAGCCGCTGTGACCAATAAGTGAAGAGCAGGACAGGGATGGAGGAGGAGGGCGAAGCGGGAGAAACACGGGCAGCCCCGTGGAGGGATGAAAATAACAACCAAACAGAGCTCCAGGCGGAGGGAGGGAGCTGGGGGACGGCTGCTGACCGCGGGCAGCGTGCCTGCACAGCACGGTGCTGTGACAGCTCCGAGGGGCTGCGCCTTGGCGGAGGGACCTGCGGCCCCAAACACCTCTGGGGAAAGGATTTGGGGAGGCATCGAAGCCTTTTGGAAAGCCAGCTGCTCTGCATGGAGCTTCTGAAGGGGCTTTCAGGAGCACGGGCAGCTCCAGGGGCTGTGATGTTTCCCTGCTGGCTGAGCAGACGGGGGACAAGAAGTCCCCAGTGAGGAGCTGGAGGTGGGCAGACCCCACTGCTCCCTCCCTGAGCCTTGGTCTGGGCGAAGCAGGCTGAGAGCAGGTTTCAGACCGCAGTGCCATCTGCCAGGAGGTGCTTTTTCACATGCCAGCCCTTCTGATTTTTGCTGTTTCTGAGCATCCTGAGCTGCCTGAGGAGCCTCACCCAGTTGCAGGGCAGAGCTCTTCGTGGCCAACACGTCAGTGCTGCCATGGGGTCCCACCAGCCTCCCCCACAAGCCGTTTGTCCGGTCCTGTCTCTGGACATGGTCCTGGATCAAAGATTTCCCTCTGATTTCCACCTGTCCGTGAACAGATCACAAGCAGCTCATCCGTGGGACTCCTCCTGTCCTCCTCCAGCCCCTGTGAGCCTGCAGACAACCTGTGCTGCTGCACAGCTTGTGCACGAAGCCTTTCCTCACCTCCTTGGCTCAGCAGCTTGGGGAAGAGTTTCTTTCCCCACCATGCTCTGAAGCTGGCTTTGCTCAGCACTGGGGGGTTGTTTGGTATGTGGCAGGTCGTTTTACTAAAAAATAGAAGAAAAAAAAAAAGACAAATCACCTTGTTTAAGTGTCCCTGATGGCTCAGGAAGGTGTCTTGGCAAAACCAAAGCATCTTCACTTTGGTGTAGGAATCCCTTTGCCCTTTCAGTGCCCAAAACAAGGACAGAAAGAATGGGTTTGGGCTCCTTCCCAGGCTGAATGCATCTCAAGAAGAAGGAGATGATGGCTGTGGTACACCAGAGGGCCACGGTGCCATCCAGAGGGACAGCAGCAGGCTGGGGAAGGGCAGGCAGCAACCTCTGACAGGTCAGGAGAGGGAAGCTCCAAGTCAAACCCCAGGGAGGAACAACCCAGCTCTCTCCTAGGAAGCCATCCCTCAGCCTTGCTCATCCTTGCTGCCCATCTCTGAACATTGTCCAGTTGCATCATGTTGTTTGTACATTGTTTTATCTTCAAGCTATGATCTTTTCTACTCTCTTTTCTTGCTATGTTTTCCATTACCAGTCTTCAAATGTAATAGCCAGTTAAGTGTGCCTGGCATTGAAAATGTCAAATAAAATGTTAATTTCCTTCTACTCTGCTTCTTTTTTCCTACCCCTTCATTGAAAGTATTAAACTTAGGAACCTATCTAGTATGTTATTAATAAAATGTTTTGTTTTGTTTTGTTTTGTTTTTCTTTCTTTTTTGTTTTGTTTTAATCTTTTTAAATGTATTTTTTTAACTATTAAGTTCAAAACTGAACAAACTCATGTGGAAGTTTTCCTACGTCCTTGATTACCCTGTAAAAGAATGGTGCCTGCAAATCTGCTGTGATCCACTTCTGGAGACTACTTGATTGCAATGTAAGTCAGGAGTAGGACATTTTGGCTTTGCAGACCCCCTTACATCCCCAGTAATTTTATTTTATTTTTTCCTTCTGGACAATCACACGGCTTCTGAGTTTAGATCCAGATGTGTTTTTCTCATATCCTCGTGACTTTTGAGTCTGAGCAGGTTCCTGCACAACACCCTCCTGGGTCCTGCCTTCTGGTTGGGAGCGAATTGTTGCTTGCTACTGGAAGTGGTTGGACTCCAGCTCCTTTCAGCCCCACAAGTCATTGTTGGTCTTCAGCTGTTGCATCTTAAAACATGTTTTCATTCATCTTTAACCATTTAGTACTCCGAGGACACAGAATAGTTGAAGGTCCTTCTGTGGATTTTGCAAGAAATCGTGAGACCACTCTTCTCTTGCAGTAACACAATCAATGGACAGATTAACACACAGGATTAAAATACGTGGATGCTTTTCTCCTGCCAGTGTTCCTCTGTTCTAGCGACCTCTTTTTCTGCTTCTCATGCCTATAAATGTCTCTCTCAGTTGCTCCCTCAGCTAAAAAGAGCCCGACTGTTCTGACGGCATGCCTTCTTCCCCCAGTGCTGCCCAAACTTCATTTCTCCAAGGGGTGTTCGTGACTTCCTAAGACCCTGGAGTAGCATTTAGTTTCCTAGACCTACATCTAGCATAAGTACATGCTTTCAAACCTTGTCCATTCCCATACTAGAGACCAGATTGTGGTTATGATGATTAATTCTGGTCTGGTTTATTTTCTTCTTTTTTAAAAAATTTTTTATTCTTTCCATTTTATTTTCTAATAAAGATATATACGTGATTTATGTGGCATGAATCATAGACTTTAAAATAGATTAAGTGAGATTGTTCAAGTCTCCTTCAGGAACTGAGAAAGTAACAAAATAGCTTAGTGTTGAAGAAGAACCAAATTGATGAGGGACAAATTCCTGAAGTCTGGATGGGTCCTGGCCAACCAGAGCTAATGTGTGGCACCACTGCCTGTGGCAGGGGGGTTGGAGTTAGATGATCTTTAAGGTCCCTTCCAACCTGAGCCATTCTGTGATTCTAAAGGACCTGTAATTTCAAGAGGAACAGAGAATCAGACCATGACAACTTGGACAACTCTCAGCAGAGAAAACTTGCTGGCATTACTGTTGGCATTTGCCAAGCAATATGATGGAAGATGCTACATTTGCCTTTACTTCTACGTGACTCCAATAGCATTCAAATTTGTGGCTATCCCTTTTTATGGGTATCATGACTGAATTTGTGCAGGGGCTCTGCTACTCGTGGGAAAGCTTCAGAAGTTCATAATAAAATATTTTTGCGTTTATGTGCTGTTACAGCCTTTTTCTGAGTGGACCAAGGCACAAGAATGGATTGGACTTGGAAAGAAACTGCCTTTCATCTTGAGATTTGGCCAAAGAAGCCAATGAGAATTTGACCAGCCTAGCTTTTCTCAGTGGTCATGATTTGTAAATAGGGTATAGATATCTACACTGGTTGTTTGGGAACTTTCTTCTTGGTGTGGAAGCAAATTATCATGTTTCTCCGCTTAATTGTCTCCACGATTCCTTGCAGCTTTGATGAATCAGAGCTGTGGATAATCCACAGAAAAGTTAATGTCTTTATTTAGTGCTAACCCTTGTTTATTAGAGATGAGTCCTGCTCAGCAGAGAGGGGAACAAAACCTCCATTTAGACTCTCCTCTCTTCAGCCTATGAAGCATCCCAAATTGGAGGGCCTGTCACTACTGTCTCTCCGTGTTTTCTCATGCCTTGGCACACGCCTGCTCTGCAGATGGAGACGACACGTTCCCACCACTACGTTGCTCAGGTACAAGAAGCAACAGAGGTGATGCACAGGTGTCGAGGGATCTGTTTTTGCTTGCTTACCCTTTGTTTTTAAGTTGAATGCTTTATTTAAAACCACTTTATGCTGTTGTAGGGGGTAGATCCTGCTTCTCACCCTCTGTGCTGACATTGCCACGTAGTGATTGGACTGCGTCATTTTGCTTTCTTTTCTCCTGCTTCATTGCCTATCTCAGCTTAGCTTTTTTCTCCCCGCAATGTTCCTTCTCCCAGGTAGCCCCCATGTACCTCTGGGGGTGGAAGTGTAGGGAAAAGGCAGCCAGTGGTCTGTGCTGGATGGGTACAGCCCATGCCAGAGGCATTCATCTGGTACCTCCTGCCTTGGTCAGCAATGCTCACAGATGTCTCCAGCTTGCCTGACTCTGGACCTCAGTGAACTCTTTCTACACCCTGGTGGATGTCCCTGACACAGGCAGGCCTGGGTTGGGGTGTTTTTGAGGTGACCTCTCCCCAGTCCCCAAGAGAATCTGTCCCCCTGCACACTTATGCTCCCCAGGCACCCCCAACAGCTCATCTCAGCCTAGGGCAGGAGTCACTGCACATCGGTCACCCCCTCCTGCAACCTTTTGGAAACTGTTTGGAGGGCTGCAGCCCTTCCTTGGCTCTCTTCCCAGCACACACGAGTCTGCACGGCACCTCTCTCTTCGCGCCATGGGGGAGGCATCCTGCAGCCCTATTCTGGGATAGTCATGTTTTGGCATGTGACAGGGGGATGAATGGGACTTTCTGTTCTGCTGGAGACAAAGGGCGGCTCCAGCCCCCTTTGGAGACCCCCAGGAAAATAGCAATCTTCTTGTACAGTCAACTGCTGTCCCTGAAACATAATTCAGGGCTGATGTTAAGGGTCACTTGAACGATCAGAGTGAAGAAACTACTTCCGAACCATTCAGCATCGTGCAGGCAAACAACAGCTTCATGTCTGGCACAAACTGCCCTTCCATTTTAAAAACAACACATCAAGTATAATTAATTTTGCTTTCTGCTGCTATTGTCCCTAACTTGTTCCTGTGCATTCAGCACTGAAGGTGGCTTGGCAAAGCTGGCTAGTCCCATGCATGGCAAGCTCAGGGGAACCATGGCTCAGAAATACACCGAGTCCTTGCTGACATGTTAGAAGGGATGAAGACAGATACTTTGTCTTCACTCTACCTTTAAGCCTGGATGACTGATGTGCAGCCTGGAGCTAAGGTTTCATTTGGAAATCAGATGCACTGTCAAGTCCTTGAGAGAGCATCTGGATGAGACCTTGCTGAAGACCATCATCTGCCCATCAGTGTCTCCTGCTGATGCTTCAGCCATCGTCATTGAGAAGAAAGATGGGCCTGTGGTGAAATGAAATACCACGGTTTAATCACACCACAAGAAAGAACATGGAGCTTTCACTTTTAACTTAGTGAGTTGCTGGAAGGATGCACTGTAAAAATGGATTTCTGCAACTAAACTCCTGTGGTTTCTCCAGTTTGTTTTTTATGCAAGAAGCTACACTGTGGAAAAAACACATTTTTACCCTGAACGTAGCTTTCTCAAGCACCTGATTCATCCCCTTGATTTGTCCACTGCTCATCCTCTTGCATCCCTTAATTCCTCTTATCATAGGCTTTGGATCAGCTGGTGGCCATCTACCTTGACAGCCTTTGCTCTTTCCTATAACCTGACCTATTCCTGTCCTTGTGGTACTCGAATATCAAAATATTTGGCATTCACAATAGGAAGGGCTGATAGGTAAAACCTAAGAAGCATGAATTTCTTACATCATAGAAAAGGTCTTGTGAATAAGCATAACTAAAAGTGTCCTACTGTGATGGAAGAGGTCAATCCAAGATTAAATGAATGGCAATCAAGTTTCAGGCTGCTTGTGCCCTCTGGGACCATCTCTGACCGGTAACTTGAGGTCCAGCATTCCCAGTTTGAGATACTCATGGCAAGCAGTTCTCCAGAGCTCTGAGCTCAGCTGGAGTTTGCTGCCAGCCTTTGGCCTGCAGCCTCCTGCTCGTCTCAGAGTTAGGCATCTCAACACACAGCTTTGCCTGGGAGCTAACTTTGAATGTTTTAAAGCTGCTAAACCAAGGAAAACCCCAGTCCCATTGTGCTGCGCTACAGCAAGAAATCCCCTTACTGGTGTGATCAGCTCTCCTCTGTTGTCTAGAGACAGGCACAGATTAGGATGTCCCTCCTTCCTTAGCTTTGGAAATGAGGATATACGTTGATGGTTTTCTAGTTAAAGCCACTGGAACTGCAGTCCTTAAGGTGCTGGTAAATAAAAATAATCACTTCCACTCTGAGCCGGAATCACTGAATTTAGCCTGCAGGTAATTAAGTTTGGAACTGTCCCTTGAAGAGTCAATTGTGCTCTTTTTTTATACTTTTTTTTTTTTTCTTTGTGCTTCTGTGTGTTTGTGCGATCGTATGTCACACAGATCATATGGATATGGTCATGGAGCTGAGGAACATCTGGAAGAATCATCAGAGGTTCAACTTACAGCCCCTGACATATGGACACACAGACACCCACGTCCATCCATGCTAAGCATCATCTGTACCCTGATGTGCATTCAGGCCTGGGCTGGAGGTGATTGAGGGCACTAATTGGCCTTAATGGCCCTGAGCAGCCTCACCTGAGACCTCCACCCACAGCCCTGGCCCAGAAGCCCTATTTCAGCCCAGCTTTAAGAGGGCTCCTCTCTGCTGCACTCCTGTTTGTGGGTTGGTTTGACTTCAGGGCTTGCCTTGTTATCCAGTGATCTGGGCTTTTGGTTGGAGCTAGCTCCTGCTTGACAAGCAACAGCTGATGATGCTTTGCCATGGGGTATCCCTTTGGTTCTATGGTTTTTGGGGACCTGCTGGTCACTGTGGTGCTATGTTGATGGGATTGTGCCCTGTGGCCTGCCTGCAGGAGCAATGATGGGGAGGTGGAGACTGTGTGTATAGGAAAAACCTGTCTCAATGGCGAGAAACTGCATTAAAGTAGATTCTCCTTAATCTCTCCTTAAGGAAGCAAGAGGAATCTGCCCCAAGGGCCATCTTTTCATCTGCTCCTTTATTTTGTCTCGTCTTAACCTTCCTTCTCCTCCCGGCCTGTCACAGTGCCATGGCTGTCTCCTCATCCACTCCCACGGATCCTGCCCTTCCTCTCCTCTCTGTCCTGTCCTCATCTTCCCCTATGCTCCGCTCCAAAACAAATATGATGAAGAGTTATCTTGCCACTAGGAAGCAATATAATTCAGTCAATATCATTTTAAGATTGCTTGCAATTAGCTGGGGGAATAGCTATTTGCTTTTTCCCTTGTCCAAGCTGGTATCTCCTGGAGTGTGAGTCTGCGTTATCCCAAATTCCAGCAGTGTGCTGTAGGAAGCAATGTGCAGTAGTTCTGGGATGCCTGGGAGGACAGGGCACACCTGCAGGTGTCAGTGCACTGGATCTCCTCTGGGACTTGTATGGCAAAGCTCAGAGACAGGTAGGAATTCAAAGAGGTGAAATGTTAAGGAGAGGGACCTGCATGAACAAATCCTTTAGGGGTATGCTTCCCTAGGGACGTGAGAGGCAAATCTTCCTGCCTTTGCGGGGTCTGTTCTCATTTGATTTACAAGTTTGGTGTGGTTTTGTTCAGTGATGCTCCAGGAAGGTTTGGGTTTAGTTCTGGGGCTCTAGGAATGCTGATGTCAACAGCTCAGAAACCTGTCAGCAAACCAATGTTTTCACTAGAGGAAGAACAACGTGCCTTTGTTTCTAGTTCTCTCTCAATTTTGCCACCAGCTTTCCCTTTTACTCTTTTACTTTTGCTTGGGAGCTCTGGAGTCCTGGAGCACAGCTCTGGCATCTTTTATGGGGTGCTTTTCTGCTGCAAATGTTTTCATTTGTGTTGGGCACTCTGGTGCTGCTGCACTCTGATGTTTGTCTTATTCTTTACCCTCTCCAGGCTGATATGCTCCAGCTTCAACCCCTGGTGCAACTGCTGTAGTGATGGACAGTAAAGAGCAAACGATGGTGATGAGACCTTTCTTACCCTCTGCTCTCTTCCTTTCTTCTGAAGAGCCCAAAGAGATGTCCCATTGGCTTGGGAAAGCTTTGAAGCAGTGGGATGGCAAGCCCCAGCTCCCCAGACCTTAGTCAGTGGTCCCCACAACTGGCCTGCATCCACTCAAGAACCACAGGTAGCCTTGTGTGGGCCCCACACAACACAACCACCAGCAGCACCATGGCTGGACCCCACCAAATGTTTTCGGTGTGTTCCCTTGCAAAGGGCTGGAAAATAGTAATTTTGTGAGTGTGCCTGCAGCCACATCCCTTTCCACCAGTCAGGATGGGTGTGGGGCAGAATGGGCTCGCTTAAAGCACATGGGGTGCTCCTCCTCTTCCTTCCTGTTGGAGGAGGGGATGTATCAAAAAGCATCTCCGTGCCACAAAGCCAGACCTCCGCTGTTCCCACGAGCCTGCGCTGACCCTGCACTTGATGTTTTTTTATGCTTGCAATGCTCTTATCGGCTGGGGCCAAGCAAAGTCAAGCTGGCTGCGGATGACAGAGGGTTTGCAGCTCTGACTTCTGAGCCTCAGGGAGTTCCATGACAGTAGCCACAAGTAGAAAGGGACGCTTGCCAGCTTCTCCTCTTTGAAGGTTGTCCATCAGGTCCTAGCCTCAGGGCTGGGGGAGCACGTCTGTGACTTCCTGCTTGACACTGGATAAATTAGGACAAGCCTCTCGTCTCCTTCAGATGCCTTAAAGCAAGGCACTGATTAGAAGCTGTCAGGGTTCAGGATAACTCTGTATTCCTCATGGGTGGAGGGAACCTTTAAGGAAGTCATAGAAACTGTGGCCACCTCCGTACTCCTCAGATACCGCTGAAACCAGCGTGGTGGGAGGATGTTGATCCCAACCTGGGTGGAGAGGGGACCTGCTTCTCCAGGCACTCCACAAATTCTGGATACTGCAGAGACAGGAAGCATCTGCCAGGTGTTAGGCTGATGTTCCAGCCACCTCTGCATTGCCAGTGAGATGTAAAGGGCTGAGAAGCATGTTGACCTTCAGCTCCACAGGGAGGGAGATGCTAAAGCTCCAGTTGTTCTCAGGAAACTGAGAACAGTATCCTCTGTGTTGCATCTAGTAGGGATTTTCTGCCAGAGCCTTTTCAAGTTTTGGGTAAATTTGGATATTCACCCATCTTGAAGCCTGGGTCAAGAGTTTGGTGTTGCATTTCCTGTAGCAAGCCTGTCTCCGTGCTTACTTCTGTATTGATTTTCTCTAGAAAACAAAACAAAACAACAACAACAAAAAAAAAATGGCAAGTGAGTGAGGCCTACTTGAGGCCTGGTGTTTCAAGAATCTCTTCTCTAAACCATCTCTGGCTGATGTTAGGATTGGATGGATAACAGATGGTAACCAACCAGACCAAAAAAAAAAAAAATAAGAAAAAGAAAATGATAGTGGTTTCACATCAACAGAAGTAAATGAGTGTTTTGGTTTTTCTTTTCCTGGGAAAGTGGAGGGAAACTCCCAGCTCATTTTGGATGTGATAGGCATAAAGAATGTTTTTAAGTCCTGAAACAGTCTCTTTATGTGTTCAGAAAGCAGCCCATGGCATCCTCTTCTCTGGGTCCCCCCAAAACTTTGTTCCTCTCCTGGGTTTGGCTTTGGGGTGAGTAGAGCTGAGGAAACCGAAAAGCTCTCCAAAAGATGATGTAGCAGGTTTTGGCAGTGTTGGGGAGGAGAAAGTGGTTGTGTATGGATGGAGAGGAGCATTTGGGGTTCTTGTAGTGAAACAGTTCAAATGAGTGAGTGCAGATCCCTTTAGGATCCGAAGAGTGGGCTGCTGCTGCCAAATTGTGAGATGACAATAGTCTCCCCCAAGTGCTGTTGTTTCCCTCTCTGAGGAATATTCCTCTTCACAGAGCTCCCAGATGAAAGATCCTCCCTGGCCTGGGTAAACGTGGAACTGCTCCCGTAGCGGTTCATAGTTGGTCTTTAACTGATTTGAGAGTTTGGAAATGAGGTGACATGGGTACCATTTGAGTTTCAGCTTCTGAGCTCTTCCAGACTAGCCAGGTGTGCTGCTGGGACATGTGCAACACATGTCGAAAACTTATTTTTGTTTATTTTTCATTCAAATTTTAAATGTCATGAGGCGTATTTTTTCTGAGCTCTTTTGGGAAGGTCTCAATGAACCTGCATTGGAAGCAGCCAACAACCATGATTAAAGGTAGGCTACTGCATTGACAGGGCTGCATTATAAATGCTATATTCATTCCTTTCTATCAATTCATTGGCTGAATTCTCAAGATTCAATTTAAAATTGGCCATATCATAGAGCTGAGCAAATTCTCTTGCTTTGTGTAATTGCTCATCACAAAATGGGTGGGATTGGAAGGGACCTCTGAAGATCATCTGGTCCGACCCCCTCTCAGGGCAGGATCACCTACAGCACCTAGCACAGGCGGGTTATGAATATTTCTGGAGAAGGAGACCGCACATACTCTCTGGGCAACTTGTTGTGGTGCTCTGGCACCCTCCCAGTAAAGAAGTGTCCCCTCATATTGAGCTGGAACCTCCTCTGCTTCAGTTTGTGCCCGTTGCCTCTTGTCCTGTCACTGGGCACAACTGAAAAGAGACCAGCTCCATCCTCTTGACACCCTCCCCTCAGGTATTTATTTGCTGAGGGTGCACTCCATTCCATCGTCCAGGGTGTTGATGGATAAGGTGAACAACACTGGCCCCAGTACAGACCCCTGGGGGACACCACTAGCTACGAGCCTCCAAATACACACCACACCACTGAGCACAACCCTTGAGCTCTGCTATCCAGCCAATTGCCAATCCACCTCACTGCTCATCAAGGTTGTACTTCCTGAGCTTGTCTATGAGGATGTTAGGGGAGACTGTGAAAAGCCTTGCTGAAGTCAAGGTAGACCACATCTACTGTAGACCTCATCTACCCAACTAGTCATATCGTCACAGAAGGATATCACATTGGTTAAACATGATTTCCCCTTGGGGAATCCTTGAATTATCCTCTACATGCTTGGAGATGACCTCCAGGATGAGCTGCTTCATCACCTTTCCAGGGATGGAGGTGAGGCTGACTGTCCTGTAGTTGCATGGGACCTCCTTCTTTTGAAGACTGGAACAATCTGGGCTTTTTCCCAGTCCTCAGGAGCCTCTCCCATTCTCCACAACCTTTCAAAGATAATGGAAAGTGGTCTAGCAGTAACATCACCCAGCTCCCTCAGCACCCATGGGTGCATTCCACCAGGGCCCATGGATTTGTGGATGTCAAGTTTGCTTTGTCAATCTCTGACCTGGTCCTCTTTGACCAAGGGAAAGTCCTCCTTTCTCCAGGCTTCTTGTCTTGTCTGTGTAGTCTGTAAATAACTTGTTTCTGTATGTGGTACTTGTATTAATTAGATAGAAAATGAAAGTGGATTTGAATTTATTTGCTTGAATGCTGCTGTTGTCATATTTTTGGAAATCTGATGCTGGAATGCTGGAAACCTGTGCAGGATGTGACTATTTTGACTTCTGGAACAGTTTTCATAGAGTATACAAAGTCAGTTAAAGTAAATCCTAGTACTGTCGGTACAGATGCTAGATAGACACAGACATTTTGGGTAAAGCCCTCAAAGGGATCACCAGGTCCAGCTGATTACCTGGCGCACATCCTTGATGATTTGGCAGGACAGTGCTAGCAGAAGAGCTGCAGCACACAGAAACTCAGTTGTAACCTTTTGGATTAGTTCCCAGTATCTTACCTTCCTTCCCCCAGCATTGCTTAACAAGCTTCTGAGAAAAGTTTGGAGATATGGGTTATTGCCCCTGAAATAACTGCAGTTAATTATACGAAGATTAATGACCTGTTCTCCAAGAGCTATCAGCACAGCCTTCATCTTCCTTGAGTGCTGATGACCTTTCCAGGAACTGGGAATGAGGAACTGCAGTGGGAGATGGATTGGGTAAACAATACGTAAGTTAGACTCGTTTAATTTGGGGGGAGGACAAGACTGATGTGACTCCCTGCATTCAGCCCATACCACCCGCCTCGCTGCAGCTTGCAGACAAACAGCGTGTCTTGGCTGCTTACCAGTGATAAAGCTGGAAAGGGTAAAGTGCAAAAAGCCTTGTAGCCAGCAGGAAGATGTATTGGGACTAGCAGAAGGCAGAGGAAAACAAGTTTGTGTCACCTCCCCTTAATAATATCTAATGGAGGTTATTTTCTTTCTATAGCCAGAGCTTTGGCTATCACTGGCAAAAGCAAATTGAAAACTGAAGATGTGGCAAGGACCTTGAGGCCTTCTTCACTTTTGGGCTTTGCTCCCAAAAGACTGATTGTAACCAGCTCCATCACGCAACGAATCTCGCACCCAGTAGCAACGTGCTCTGGAGTGAGCTGCAATAGCTGCCAGCCACCCCCCTGATAACAATCCACCCCACAGATCCCACGCAGCCAGCTGGATGCTTACGCAGGAGGTAAGGGGGTTTGTTGGTTCCTGTGTCCCAAGCAGGGTGTACCCGAGGCAGTACTGTGTTTCATAGGTGCTCAGCCATTTTCTGAAGACAAGGGTTGAGTGATAACGGCTAACAACTTGGTGACCAGATCAGGGATGAACCTTGAGGTTAGGGTAGATGGTGTCTAACATGGCACTGGCCCATTCCAGAGCGTGCTGGCTTTGCACTTGCCCTTTGAAACCAAAGTTGGAAGGAAATCAAGCTCATCAGTGCCATCAAAGATGTTCTCTGCCCCACCATCAGAAGAAGACACAACTCTTTTATTGAGGTGTCTTCAGCATGTGGCAGCTCTGGCAGGGATGTGAGGGAGGTTGTGTGATGCTGCCTGAGTTTATTGCTCTGCTGCTGGGAGAGCTGTCCTAGAGCGCCAGGTGGATCAGGGATGGAAAAGGCACTTAGGAGCCTTGTGAGGGAATTGTGCTATTGCAATTCTCTAGCTGCCTGTGGGAGCCTTGCAGGTAGGCAGCCCCACACCGTGCTGTGTGATGGTTGTCTCTGGGCTGGGCACGGGGTGCTTGAATTTGGTGTCCCCAGACTGACTGAGAAAGCAGAGCTGGCACAAACCCTCTTGCCCCCGTGAGTAATGGCTTGCTGCCACAAGGTCTTCCTGAAAGAGGTGGAAAAAGCATTTAGAAGACATGTGCAAAACTGGCTTTATAAATTGACTGTCAGTTAAAAATCCATTTCTCCATTAAAGCAAAGATCCCATTTAAATGCTTTGTAACAGCCCCAAGGTCCTCTTCAGGCTGATAGCAGACTCCAGGTCTTTCGTTCTGTTCCTGAACTTCTTGCTGGGAGCCTGACAGCTACCCAAAATGTCTCGCATGGATTTATAGCTGATGTGAAGGTGACCCGTGCAGGAGGGGGTGTGCTGAGAGAGGCAACGTGAAATTTGCCCCCAACGTCAAGGGTGAGTCAAGTGACACGGGCATATGAAGGAGCTCACAGAGGGTTTTCATCCTGCTGGAGCAGAGCTGGAGAAGCGTTAATGGGAAGGGGAAAAAAAAATAAATCAAAAAAAGGAGCTGCCTTGTAAATCAAGGATGGCCTGGAGACAAAACCCAGTCACACATGTTAGGACTGACTAGTTTCATGTGAGGCTTCTCAATAGTGCCTCTGTGTGGAGCAGACACTGGGTCTCTGTGGAGGGCTGCATGTCCCGGGAGGACTGCTGGATCACAAGCAGTGCGTGTGACTGCAGACTGCTCCCCAGTGTGGGGCCCCACCATGGCCAGTCCAGCTTGGTGGAGGAACTGGAGACATCCTGGCTCAGGAAGCCTCTCCCTGCCCCATTAGCTCCTGTAAGAAAGAGGGTTAGAGAAGGGAAGGTCATTTATTTTTTTTTTTTTGGTAATGGGAAGGCTCTTCTCGTGGGTGCTTCTTGCTCATCGCCCACAGATCCCCCCTTGGATTTGAGGCAGGAAGCAGCAGGTCATCAGTAACTGACCTGTCATGCTGCTTAACACGTGGAGATGGGAGGTGCTGAGATGTCTCCACCTTCTGATGCACCTTTTGTGGGCCCTGAAAACACTCGTTTGGAGGCAGGTGAGAGCCATGTGTGCTCTGAGAACCTCTGTAAGGGAAGGACCTGCTCCAGAGAGCTGGGATACCTTGGGGTGAGAGAAGGAAAGAGCACCAATAATGCCACAGAGCAGAAAATGTGAAGGTCAAGAGGCAAAAGCGTGTCCTGACACCATAATAAACAGCTCTAAAAGAAAACATTTTCCTCTGTGCTGAGTCAGGAACTTTGTAAGGAAAGTGCCTGGCCCCATTCAGCCTCCTAACTCCTCACCGTAAACCACAGCCAGTCTTCCCTCTTCTTCCTCGCCTGTAAGACATCTGATGCAACAGGGAATCCCAGAGAGCATCCAGTCCCTCTCCTTTCCCCCAGCTGCAGTCAGCACTACCTAACCTGCTGATGGGGGCTTGTCCTTACAACCCCACAGGCTAAAGTTGTCCTGGCCCCCAGAGGGTTCACCCAAATGCTTCACGAGCCTCTCTGAGCAGCACAGCGAGAGCAGGTTATTTTTGCTGTTTTCATTCCTGAAGATTCGCCTTCCCTTCTCTGAGATGTTCCCCACTGAAGCCCTTTCTAGCTCTAGTTTGAGCCCGATGACGACTTTTACTCCTCTTCCTGAATTTTTTCCCCAGCTGTTCCTCATCTTTCTGAATTGGATTCCCCAAGCCGGATGCAGCCCGGTGGCTGGGACTGGATGCTGAGTAGAGCAGAAATCTTTTCCTCTGTCTTGTTTGCTGCACTATATTCAGTGTATACACATGTGAAGTTGTTTATCACAGATGAGTGGTGATGGATCCTGCTTCAGTACAGGACATGGAGCATTCAACTGAAGCTCTTCAGCAAGAAGCCTGTTTCCCATCTTGCATAGTTTGGTACTCCTAGCATGCTGTCCCAGTCTTGGAGGTGGTGTTAATGTTGGTTGAGCAATCCTCCCCAGCGTTGGATTAAGGCTTTCAGCTCCCTGGGATGTTTTCTGCCCAGATATATCCCACAGATCTCATGAGCGTCACTTATTTTTAGGCACCTAAGTTAAGATCCCAAACTCTCTTGCTGATTGAGGGAGGCTCAGCAGCACTGAGCTGCCCTGGGGACACCCCACAGCCTCTGAAGGCCCATTGACCAGCAATTTCAGGGGCTTAAACTGAAGTGGTGGGAACACTTTCCTCCCAACAAGCCACCCATCTTCCATTTTTAGGGCACCTTGCCTTTGCTGTGCTGCTGTGGTGGAGCCCCCCCTGGGCTGAGATGATCTCTCAACACTTCTACTTCAGGCAGGGAAAACAAGAGTAGAATAATCATAATTTGAAATAAACCCCAGGAGCCTGCTTCACCCTCCCAGACTTTGATGGGATAGTGGCCTTGTGCCAAGGGTAAGCTGTGTCCTGCCTGTTTATTTTTATTTTATTTTTAGCTGATGGCCACAGTGATCATGCCAGCTACTTAAAAGAAAAGTTTGTTTCGGCGTCATGCTAATTAACAGCCTCTGAGAGGCACCCTGAACCCCTCTCTGGGGTGTGGAGTGCTGCACAAGCAGGGAAAGGTTAATTGAAGGCAATGGGAAAACAAGAATTGAGGCTTTAACCTTCTCAGTCTGCCCTTGTTATGCTAACAGCATGGTGCAGGCAGACTTAATGACTCCTCATTACCCTGCTACCTAATTAACCTTCTGCCCTGAAACAGAGCCTAAACAAGGACCTCCCTGCCCAGAACCCTTTCTGTCTGCAGCCCACAGGGTTAAAGGAGACATTTCCAGCATTGCCAGGCTCAAATCCTTGTGCGGCTGCCAAATGATTCCCATTACACAAGAGGGGCAGGGGCTCAGTGTCTATATCAGGATGGTTTCGTGGCGACCATCGGTGTTGCCTACAGGGTGCTGTGTCTGCCAGCCCTGGTGCTGGGGCAGGAGCAGCGTGGCTCCCAGGGAGCGCTGGTAGCAGGCACAGCTGCATTTTGTCACGGCGAGGATGCTCATGCCTGAGCAATGGGCTAGGGAAGGGCAGAGAGCAGGAGAGCTGCACCCACGGCTGTGGGAGGAAGGAAAGGAGGCACTGGCCGTGGTCTCCAGCAGCGATGTTGAACAACTTGGTGTGCGTTAGCTCTCATTGTAGGGGCGGCTGGGCAACCACGGGAGCAAAATAAGGGCAGTGGAGAGAGAATGAGCAGGAGCAGAGCAGAATCATCTCCGTGGGCCATGGCCACAGCCACGTGATGGGAAGAAAATGCAGAGGCCAAAACTCGAGTGAGATAATGTCACCCCAAGTCCTCCTTGAAAGTGCAATGGTCTGTGAAGCTTATCTCAGCTCTGCTGGCAGGGCATGAGCCTCGTCCTTTGATGTGTCAATGAACTGGAGAGAAGAAAGGACTTTTTGGAATTCGTTCTCCAGAACGTTTGCCCAGAGTTTAATTTCTTTCAAAGCCCCGGGTTTGCTCATATCCTGTCTGTACGGAGAGACGAGGCCATTGGCACAGACTGACCTGGAGTGCTGTAAGCTGTGGTATTTGTATGGTATGCTCGTGTGTTGGACGGGGAGGGAGCCCACACATGGGGTGAGTGAGAGGGGCCGTGCAGCACATCACAACTCCTTATGCCTTCTGTCTCCTGTCCTGGAAACTGTTGATCCTGTTGCTACCAGGTATGAGAAAATGACTCCAGGGACAGCTGATTGGGGTGGAGGTGTGGTGGTGACAGCAGCAAACTGAAGATGTCCTGGCATGATGGCATGGGCTGGAGGGCTCCCAGCCCTGCATGCCCCCCAGTTCCTTGCTGTGTGCTCTGGTGGCAGTAGAGGACACCGGTAGGAGCATGCAGGACAGCATGACCCCAGTGATGCTTTTCCTGGTGTTCTGACACGGCTTGGATGTCTCACATCATATAATGCTTGAGGTCAGAAGGGCCCCCAGGTGGGTGCCCACAACCATATCCAGACCATAGCTAGTCAGGTATGAGTACTTGGCCTTTCTTCTCATGCCTGTCTCTCTAACTTAGGGCTTGGTGTCCTCCCAGAGCTGGTCTCCAAAGGCTAACCACAACCTTAGTACAACTTAAAAGCTGCTTGTCTACCCTATCAAACAACAAAGTACCATTCAGCCAGCAGGAGGGGTTTCTAGCAGCCATCCAGCTTTCCGTTTCATGGAGGTGGGTGTAGGGTCCATCCCAAACATGCTGCACAATTAAACATCCCCAGGGCTCTGTATGCCACATGTGTTCAGTTTTCTATTGGAGCTATTTCAAGCCAACTGCTGCTTGTTTTGGCCCTGACTTGAGCACTTTGGTCACCACCTCGCTCAGGTCACTATTTTTGGGCCTGCCAGGAAGGGACTTCCTGAAGGGCAAAATGACGTGGGAGGGAAAGGAGACCTGCCTATGTGCTTTCTGGGCTCCAAGGAAAAGAAAACAATAATAATAATAAAAAATGCTGGGAGTTTCTCTGCCTTTCCCAAAGTGAGTGGTGACCAGGAACATCAGCAGGAGGTGGAGAGGGAATTTAGCCCACAAGGGGCACTGGGTGGCTTAGGTGTCAGGGGACTGAGAGCCATGAAGCTCCTACCCAAGGAGAGGATCCGTGGTGAGGAAGGGAAGGTCTGTCTTTAAACTATCAAAGCATCAGTGTTGTCAGTGTCTTTTCTGACCTGGTCTTCCAACCACCCCTTCAGCTGGGGATGTTCTTTGAAGGAAAGAGCCTGGGAGGCTCAGCAGCTCACAGTATCTGAGCACCAAGTGCTTCCCTAATGGAGTTACCTCTTTAGCATCCCTGAGGGGCAGGCCTGATGGGCAGAAAATGGCTGCTAATTGCACGGTTCGTCTCAGATGTTCATTAGCATCTGCCTTCTTGATCAGATCCCTGCCACCCTTCTGGTGGCAGAGGTACAGGGAAGCTGTGGTGCCTTCAGCCCCGTCTGCAGGTGGAAAGGGAGCTGACGTGGGGGCTTGCTTCTTCAGAGCTGTTGCAGCGTGCTGCACAGCAGGAGGTAGGAAAACTTGCTGCAAGCAGGGAAGAAATAAGTGCTTTTTAGGGGGAAATCAGGTTGGGGTGAGGCAAAGCGGTGATTTTAAAAAGTTAGGGGATCAGAAGGCAAAAGCTAAGTTAAAACAGTCATTTTGTTGGCAACTTAATTCATCCTGCTCTTGGTCTCCTGGCTTGTAGGAATGATCTGCTCGCTTGGGGTGGCTCCGGGGGACAGGGACAAGCCCTGGTCCCATGAGGTGTGGGCTGTGGATGCTCCTCCTTGCTGGTTGCTGCCACCTCCTGGGGACTGGCTCAGTGGCCGTGTGGGGCCTTTCCTGCATGGACATCATCCCAGAGAAAAGGAGAGGCTTTCTGCCAGCACGAGGAAAGGAGCTTTTCCCCACTGGACACCATGATCTCTCCTTCTGAGCCTGTTCCCTTAACAAGTGCAATGGTGAGATAAAAGCATCCATCCCTCGATGAAGGGCTGGCTGGGGAGGGTTTAGGGGAATTGTGTAGTTGCCTGGCAGCGTGAGGTGTCTGGGCCATGCGGTCTGAAAGCGGTGTTTGAAAACAACAGGAGCCTTCTTGTGGGTCAGAGGCAGAGCAGGTCCCCACGGGATGGCCCTGGCTGTGATGCTGAAGAAGCATCCCTTGGCCAAGCGTGTGGAGGTGGGCACGGGTGGGCATCTCCGGGCATCCTGCTGGCTCCACCAGGACCCCTTCCAGCACGGGGAGCCCAGACCATGGAGCTGCAAACCTAAAGAGTGCCTTGGAGTAACGATGGTGGGAGGCTCTGCCCTGTGCCAGAGCTGACGGCAGGGGCCTTAATCCTCTGTCCAGGGTAGCAGAGAAGTTCTGCAGTGCTCCGAGTGCTACCAAAACCACCAGGAGACAACGCAGCTCTTGCAGCCTTCAGCTGCCTGCGACCAGCCAGGGCCTGGTGTTGGCCAGAAGATGGTGCTGGTAGGAAAGTGATTAAAGGCCTCGCTCTGTCTGCCAGCAGTTTAGATCTTTCCCCCCTCCTCCTTCCTATAAGAGACGCTGTAAAAATAACTCAACATGTTTAATGGTCCCAAATCTACCACGCAGGGCCCGTAGAGTTATTTATTACATCCAGCAGGTTACTAAGAGCTCAACTGCAGTAACTCGAAACCTGCGAGGCAAAGGCTGCTTCTGGGCAGAGGATTCTCTGTGTGACTAATGGAAGCATAACCCTGATTGATAATGGTTTTAGGCTTATTTATTTTTCCCCAGGATCCTTCTCACAGCATCCTGCATGGCTGGGCTGGGTTGCCCGTCGGTGGGGTAACTCTGGGGATTCCCCTGAAAAGCAGCAAAGGGTGAGGTGGGCCTGCATCCTGGGGCAGGTGTCTTTTTTATTTTTATGTATTTATTTGATTTTTTTTTCTTATTCAGCTCCTAGTGTGCTAGATAAGCTGCCTCTACGTCCAGGTTGGAAGTGGTGAAGCCTTACGCTGCCACAATACGGGATTTTCTCCTCCTTTCTATGCACTACCTGACCTTGCTGGGAGGCACAGGTGGTAGCAACTCCTTCTGAACTGGAGCCACTGGGCAGGGACTGAGCCTACGGTGCTGCTGATATTGTCGTGCACTTCTGGAAGTTGCTCAAGGTGAGAACAGCAATCCTCCCTGCACTTCTCTACCACATGCCAGGGTGTCCCCCAACTCCTGGTGTAGATGGGACCCATCACTCCATCGTAGTGCTTACAAAATCCCAACAGTTGCATTTACAGCAGCGAGTGGAGCTCTGCTCCAGTCAGAGCACTGCTGCTCTGTCACATCCTGAGCCTGCTAGTGGCTCTTAGGTGAACATCTAGTGGCCTCTATCCAGAGCAGAGCTGCTGGGGTCATGCAGCAGGAGCAAAGCTGAACCCCACTTCTGTGATCTGGGCTTGCTGCTGTAACAGTCCAGCAATGGCCACGGCTTGATCCAGGGTGTGAAAGGCTGAGCTGAGGCAAACACAGTTCATTCCCTGTGCACCCAACAATCCCAGCCACTGATACTTCCAGATGTTTCTTGATTAGCAAAGCCAAGGTGAAGAAAAACCTCTGATAAGCTGCAGACCTCTGGCTGTGAGGGGACAAAGGGAGCTCCTTGCCTGGGCTACCCTGAGCCCTCCAAGCATCACCCCTGGAGGTGGTGACAACCACGTGGCTGGGTCCCTACTTCGGGACAAGGTAGCCCAGGTACAGCTTGGGGACATGTATTTCTTCCAGGATATGCTGAGACTGTCTGCTTTTATATTCTCCTCTGCCCACACCTGTTTTCTGTAATGCTTCTCAGCTTTAGCACCATCCAAATCCACCCTGATGCTATAGTGTGGGCAGCTCTGAACTCTGGAATGGCTATGCAGCTGGTTTTCCAACCCTGGCTTTCCCAGTGTCTATTGTTCCTGGGGACTGGTTCCTGCTCTGGTCTTCCATGAGCTTTGCCATCTTTGTAGGGTGGCTTTCCTCTGCAGGGCAGTAGGGAAGGATGTAAAGGAAGAGGGTGAGATGGGCTGTGGAGCCTCCAAAGCTGGTAAGAGCTGGTGTTGGCTCTTCAGGCAGTTTTGTCTTCAGGCTTGAAGAATGCCCATGTGCTGGTGGCTTTGGCCACTTACCCAGGATGAGCTGGAGAGGGTCTACAGTGACTTAAAATGAAGGGTGTTATGGGGAAGGGATGGGTCTGGAGTTTATTCTGGCTCATCAGGGAATCATTGTCCTCCAGGATAAGTTTATGATTACAGTCCCCAAACCCCTAGCCCACATCAGGTGAGTGGGTGGGAGCTCGTCCCAGCTGCTGGGCCCCATCAAAGGGAGCCGATAGAGAGGGGCTTGTCCTTGTTTGTGACTTGGGGTCGGGGCTCCTGCAGGGCTATCATCCCTTCTGGAGGGGGGGATACTCAGTTTGGACATCCTTTCAACGGCAAACCATCTCCACTGGGATCCTGGGGCCTATTATAGCCTGATTAAATATTAAAACAATTCATTTTGTACTTAAACTGTTCCGAAGGCTCCTGCTGCTGATGACTTTGAAGTCTGAGGCGAAAGGGTTTGCTCTCTTTTTCTCCTTCCCCACTTCCCTTCCATCCCCACCTTTCCCCAGGCAGGAAGGGGAGGGCGAGTCGTGGCCAGGTCTGGCTTTGCTGGGTTCGAGCCTTGATTGAGGTGGTGGAAGGTGTTTTGCCCTTTGTGGGAGCTTGCTGGAGCAGGATGCTGGTGGTGGGGGCTAGAAGAGCCCCTGGAGGCAGCAAGCTTTGTGCTTGGGTGAGAGGGGATGGGATGGCAGCAGAGATGTGCCCGTGCTCCTTAGGATTGGCAGGACCTGCTGGTGTCCTTAGAGCCACCAGGAGCTGGGCACAGGGCAGAGGCATCCTGCTGTCCAAGCAGGGAGGTCCAGGTTCGCTGTCCCATGCATTGCTCTCTCCTGGAGGCTGGTGTGAGGAGGTGAAATTACCTTAGGCATCGCTCGATACCTTCAGGACCTCAGCAGGTGATGTCCTAGGTCTGGGTGCAGTGGGTTGTGCTCTTTTGGGTTCTGCTGAGCTTTGTTGGCATCCAGGCTGGTCGGTGGCCACTTGTCCTCTCCTTGGTGCTGCTGCGGGAGGTGCTGAGGCACAGGACAGGGAGATTTCCAGGGAGACCAGGACTTGCTCAGAGTCTTCTGGGGGCAAGTTACAGGGTGGGACCTCACCAGTGAAAGGATATTTGAGCACCTGCAGGGCTCAGGGCTTAAATTCCAAGCTGTAGCCTGCTTGGTTGTCCACCTGCTCTCCTCTCAGACCTGCAGAAATGCAGGAGGACCTGGACCTCCTCTGCCTGCTGCAAATGAAGAAAAAGGTGAGTGGCAAATATTTTGTTTCTCCAGCTGAAGCAGGCTTCCTTCCCTCCCCCTCCTCCAGCCCCATCTTTTACATCTGTTGTATGTGAAATCCAGCAAACTCTCAGCAGAGCTCATTACTCACGGCCCACTGCTCTGAAGAGGGCCGAAAGGTCCTGCACGTAATGATTTGGAGGTGATTTGTATTTAAGATGCTTGGCTTTCAGATGCTGGGGGAGGAGGAGGAAAATTAAATAATTGAAAGCTGGTGGGGAAGGGATGGAGAGAGCCCCAGACAGAGGGAGAGGACGAGAGTTTCTCGTGATCCAGAAGTATTTGAGTTCACCAGCATCCGTTGTACAGATGCTGGGTTAAAATCCAAGAGTGGAGGTGAATCTTCCTTCTGCTGATGCAGGATCAGAGCATGCCCTAGGGATGGTGGAGATGGGTCTGGTTTAGGTGGGACAGAGTAACTCGATGTCCTGGTGGGATGCAGTTGCCTTGGTCACACCAGACTCCCCTCCTTTCTCTGCATTTCCCTCTCGCTGCCTCTGGCATGCTTTAAGCAATAAAGTCAATTTGCCAGCCCATATATTTAGGAAGTCTCACTGGTGGTACCGTGTGGCTAGTAAACTCCTGCTGAAAAGGGTTAGCAAGGCTGGAAACAATGCTGCCTGTGCAGGGCAGGTTTGGTGGCCCTGAGCCATGCAAAGAGCGTGGCTTGCTGATGCAGAATTTGCACTGTGAGCCTCATGGGGCAGCTCTCAAGATCTCAAAGCAAAGGGAGACTTCATGGTTGTAACCTCTCTTTGGGTGGGGAAACTGAGGCACAAAGGGTGGAAATGAATTGCCCAAGGAAAGAGCAGGTTGAATGTCACTTGTCTGAAAGTTCAGCAAACCGGGGTGTAAAGCTTGGTTTGGTCTAAAACAGCTCCACAGCTCCTTTCAGCCCTTTTTTATTTATTTTTTATTATTTTATTTTTACCAGATTAACAAAAATACCTCTGGTTGATTGCTGCAGCTCTGGTTTTCTAGCTGGGTGCCAGCAGGATTTGCTTGTTCTGGAAACCAAGAGACGCACTCAGGGTCCCTTCTGCACTTGAACTTGAGGCTTCATTCCCAAAGCCTGTCTTTAACCTTGACCCAAACTTGTGCCTTGCTCCGATGCCTTGGGGGGAACCTGTTCCCCACCCTGGCAAACCTGCAGATACGGATATCCTTCCTCGTGCTGTACAAGCTGCCAGCAATCCGCTGGTCCCTGGAGGCGTGCAGATGGCCCATTAGTGCATTAGGGCTGGGGAGGCCACTTTTATTCAAATCCTCCAGCCTCAGATCTGCGAATCAAGTCAGATTAAGCTGCCTGATCCGAAGCTAACGAGTCAGGGAATGAAAGTCAAAAATCAATAGCTTGGGAAGATCTGATGCTTTTACACATGCTGTCCGTGTATTTACTGGCTCCGTACAAGGAGCAGGGAAGTCTGAGGAGCCTCCCCTTAATTCTGATGTTTAACCCATGCAGGTTCTCCCTCGGGTCTGATTTTATCACCCAAGCCACGGGTGCTGGAATTGTAGGGGGGCTATTTTTCACCTTCATCTCAGAACATTTCTCCAGAAAATACATGCTGGAGCTATATGCCTGGCTCTGATGCAAGCAGGAATGTCTAAGCAAACTACTCCTTAATCTGCTGAGCACCTGAATACCTCAAAAACGCCTTCCCTGCAGATTTTTTTTTTTTTTTTTTGGGGGGGGGGGGGGCAAGGACAAACAGCACTTTTGTTCTCCCCACCACCCCCCGCTCCCAAGGCTGGAGCCGGCTGTGCAGCTGGTGCCCCCCGCGCTGCCCGCGGTGGCTCAGCGGGGGCCGTGTGTCCGTCCCTCCCTCCCCGGCCACGTCCAGCCGTCGGAGCAGGCACTGCCAGATGGCGGGGGGAGGCTTTTCTCTTCGGAGGCTGCGATTTAAAAGCGCCCCGGCGATGCCCTCGTGGGCCGCGGGAGGCTTGTTGCTCCCAGCGGTTGGCCAGGCTCCGCTGGGGAGTTCAATGGGGGAGATGCTGGGGTGGTGTTGTTCGGGCCCTGTTGTGGAGATCCCAGCTGGGATCGTGGCCGGGGTGTCTGTGATGGTGCTCGAGCCCTCTGCTGAGGACTGGCAGCTGGGAGATGGTGCTTTGAGAGAGCTGCCAAGTGGGCTCCTGGGCCCTGGCACTGCAGTGGCAGCACCAGGGGGCTGTGCAGCCTGAGGCAGGCCTTGGGTGGCCCTGCGGGTGCCCACCCTGCCTCAAAGAGAGGGTGCTGGAGAGGTGGAAAGGGGTCTCCAGGTGCTTTTGGAGCAGGCTGGAGGGAGCGGGTGGCTTGCTGGGGACAGCCCTGTGGAGGAGGTGCTGCAGGGCAGGACGGGGACTGCAAGGGGCAGGCCTGGGTAAGGTGGCCTCTACCCCTCTGCTCTTGCTGATGTTTAATCCACCCGCGTTGTGGCAATCAAAATCTCGTGTAGAATTAACCATATCAGACCACCTCCCTCTTGCCAGCTGCCATCAAAACCGTTTAAAGGCTGGGCCTCTCAATTCCCCTCCAACCTGGGCTTTGACTGTAAAACCTGAGGCCACGTTTTCTGAGGGAGCAGTTCCCTGTTAGCTTAAACATGGGCTCAGCTCTGAAGTATTTGGTGCTCAAATATCCTAAAATCCTTGTGGTTGTAGGAGCTTGAGCTGGCTGTCTTAGCAGAAGGTGGTTTGGAGGGTGGTAGCTCTGCAAGCACTGCTTGGTGTGGCCTTTTCTCTGCATCATGGTGTGGGGGAAGTCACAGCTATTTAGGGAAGAGTAAAAGAAAAGTGTATTTAGAAGCAACACTTCTTGATGTTTTTCTGGCTCCCAGCAATGGAACATTTAGGGTATCCCATATCAGCAGGTTAGGTTATTGCCCTGAACTTCTTAGAAAATATCTTAGGTTACGCATAAAAATAAATAAAGACTGGATGTGCCGAGCGTGGCAGCAGTAGAAATACTTTCCTGGGAAACAAAAAATCAATGGTAAACAGTATATTGCAGAGCTACACAAGAACAGCTGGAACGAGCCCTAAATATTTATTATTAATACCAAAGCTGTTTATTTTTGACATATTAAATAGGTCATATCTCATCTAATAAAACCTCTGTGTACAGTGCTGGCTCTGCTGGGCTGGAAAAAGATTTTGCTTTTGAGGTCTGAACAGAGTGAGAATTTGGAGTCCATGTGTTACTAAAAAATAAAATTAAAGCTTTTGGTGTTATTTGCGGAGGGGCTGGAATTGTCTCCTTCCCCTATGCCTGAGTGGCCTCTTCTGGCATCTCCCAGGACATGATCTAGAAATATGACCAAGAGGTGTGCTCGGAGCAGGGGATGTGGGTCCAAGCCTCAGCTCATCCAGGGATTCCCTGTGTCATGATGGATAAACCACTTAACCTAGACTGGGCTTCAGTCTAGAAATGGGATTGCACCGACCTACCCTCTGGGACTGTAAAAGTGATGGGGAGGCACGCAGTGACAGCAAGCACTCTTCTCCCCCATTGGAGACATCATTAAGCAAATATCTACAAAGCTTCCCCAGCTTCAGAAGCTGAAAGCTTGAAGCTAGCTGGATGCTTAAGTGCATCAGGACCTAATTGCTGCCAACTCTAAGTGTTGGGGGGGAAGAAGTGTTGTCCAAAGCCCCCTGCATTTTAAAATCCCCATCCAATGGCATTAACCCCACATCAATCTACTTAAGTCTTCTAGGAGTTCAGGAAAGCTGGGTATCTTCTTTGAATTTCTTTCCAAATGCAGTAAAGCCTCTGTTCCTAACCTCACACAATGACACTGAGCTGGAGAGTAAGCACCCATATGCACTCTTCCTGCCTCAGTTTCCTCGCCTTCTGAATGACACGTAGCCCACCCGGGCTCTCCTTTTGTCCTAAGGAATTTCGATGTGTTCCAAGAGTCACATATAACATTGCATTAGCAATCCTGGGCCTTGTGAGAGTCCAACATTAGACATGCAGGAGAGCAGAGCTGGGGACCATAAGGGACATGAGCGTGATATAGGGGTTTGAACAAGTCTTATAGGGTGGTGATTCTGTGTTTCGTTCACTGCCTTCAGACAGGTGGTGGGTGTTTCAGAAAGCTATTTCCAATAGAACTGGTATATTCATGTTGATATATTTGCTTTGAGTAAATCTGCCCCCATTGCATCCCTGTGAATGCCTCAGCTCACCTTCTCAGAGGTCTGTCTGGTGCCTTGTGGTGCCATGGTGGGTTTTCAGTTGGTCCAGTTTGTACCCAAAGTCAGGATACACAGCTTGGCACTCCTAATGGCCTGGCCTGGCTTTGTGCACATGGGGTGGGCCAAACCAGGGACTGTGCCTGCTCCCATTCGCAAGACAGACTCAACCATCCTGTTCAGCAGAGGCCAAGAATGAGGTGGGTGCCACCAGGGCAGGGGCTGGCCCTTGGTTTGTTCTGTGGCACAGGTATATTATGAAATTAGAAGCTGTTGAGCTTGGGAATCACATTGCTCCCACAGAGTGTTGCGGTGGAACTTGCACGATCCCCAGATAAATCATCAAACCCATCCCACAGGTGTGTGTGGGTTGGTGGAAAGCAAAAAAAAAAAAAAGTGTTTCTGATGTCCAGATTTGACCTCTGGCTCCTTGGCTTTGGCCAACATGTGCAAATTCATCCCTACGGTGGGCAGCTCCAGCACTAGGGCTGGGCTCTTTTCAATGCACTGCGTACATACCATTCACCAGCTATTTACATTGGATGTGTTGCCCCACTGTACATTAACATTTAAAACAAAATCGTCAGCCCCATCACGAGCATCGCTCTGAGGGATGGCAGCGCATCGTAGACATCGTGTAAGTAATTTGTTCAACATTGGTGATAATAAGCTACGTGGAGCAATAAGAACATAAACACAGGGCTTTGTGTGAGCGTGTGTGTTTATTTTTTTATCCCTTTTTCTTCTTTTTCTTTCTTTTTTTTTTTTTTTTTGAAAGGAACCTCTGAGGGGAAAAAAAAATGCCATGAATGATTCATAGATGCAAGGGGGGAAAAAGACGAAGAGAGAGAGGGAGAGAAAGAGAGATTAAGAGAGAGGAGCTTCAAAGTGACTGGAGCCGATTTGAAGTCCTGAGCGTTCCTGTGCTGGGCAGGCCAGCAATTCACCAGAGAGACCCCGTCAAGCTCCCCCCATCCTCCGCCCCGGCCTCATCCCTGCTGCCGCTGCCTCCACCGCCAACGCAGCCTCCCAGTTGCAGGTTCAAAGTTCAGCAGCATCTAATGATGGGAAGGCCTCCCAGACCCTCTGTGAGTGGCATCTGTTTATAGGCACGGCCCTTCCCTGGTGGTTTTAGCTGGGCTTAAAAAAATATATAAATAAAATAAAAATAAAAAAAAAAAAAAAAAGAGGAGGAGGAAGAGTGGAATGAGATGCAGGGCTCCTTTTTAAAAATAAAAAAGTATAAAAAAATCTACTGGTGGTGAAGTGCCTTTGATTCTGAATATTAAAAAAGCCCATTAGATTTAAATGTAGTGAGAATATTAACGCTACTGCCTTGATTTGTATTCACCGGCTGCCACGGGTACACTTGGGGAGTGCAAAAGAAAAACACGGCTCATGCCTGGGTGGGATGCTGGCTCTCTCGGCAGGGAGCAGCCAGGGTGACGGAGGGATGGAAAGGATGGAAGGACAGATTGTCCCCCCTTCATCTTGTGTTCCTGGTCATCAGAGGGATGGGGACTTCCAAAGGCATCTCTGTGCTGGCAAAACCCTTGGGTTCACCACCAGCAGGGTTAAAACTCATTATTCTTTTGCAGGGAAATTCAGGCATTTCAAGACCTGGTTTGCAGTGCCCCATAAGGGAAATAAAGGATTATCCTTTTCCAGGGAATCCAAGTCCCGAAACAATTTTTCCCCTATTTTATTTGATGTGTTGTTAAATTTTTGCTCTTTCAATTTAATGATGTAATTGGATTAAATGTATGGGATATCATGGCAGATCTGCAGAAGAAATTAGTGATGTCTAGGACAAATTCTGCAAGACCTGTTATTGGTTATGTGTCACAAAATAAATGACACGATAATGAGTGGCTAATACTCTAATTAACATTACATGCTGACTTTATTTTATTAATCAAAGGCAGTAACACTCACTGGCCTAATGAAACAGTTTGATGTTTTAATACTTCCAAAAGAGAAAAAGGGATAAGGGCTCAGTACTAATTAGAGTAGCAGTTGATTTTAGGAGAAAAAAAATAATCTGATATTGTTGCCTGGCTAAAATAAGGGCATCAAACACTGCAAATATTCACATTTACAAAAGGAACAAAAACTAAAACCATAAGCTTTAAAATGTTAAAAATAGAAGAAATAATAGTTGGCCACCCTGTCATATTTATAATATGTCATGACATATCATTAGTGCTAACGAGTAGTGAGACATGAAGCACTCCAACAGAAACATAAAGAAATCATACTGAACAAATAATGCTGCCCCAAGTAGTAGACTATAATTAATACTTAATTTCACAGTGGAATTTTAGGAATTGCTAAATTATTTTTTAGGAATTCAAATACTGTAAATACAATGGAAATCAAAATCAAATGGTTTGGCAAAAATGATTTGGTTTTATTATTTTTTTTTTTCAGAAGGAAAGCTTCAGTGCTGAGCTTTTCTAGGAGCCCACATCCTAGCAGACAGCTGAACAGGTATTGAAACCTCTAATGAATAGGTGCACAGTAAGGGCTTGATGTCTATTTTAACAAGTGATGTGGCCATCGCTTCTTGACACGAGGTCTCTTAAGCCTTCCAAAGACAACCCATGACCAAAACTTTGCTCTCTACTATTTTCCAGATCAATCCAGATTGGAGGAATAAATGGGGGCTCCTTGACTTCTGACTGACCTTTGGCTTGAACTAAGTGCTGCTTTCCTCTGCTGAAGAGCTGCAACCTGAAAACATGTGAGTTATGTTACCAAACCGTGGACATCTCCATCATGCTTTCAAGAGCATTGAGTGAAGGAGTTATGGGTATCTGGAACTCCTCGGCTATGCACAACATCTCCATACAGATAGCCCATTGCTTAGCTTGTCCATGGCAGCAGAAGTAGCAGAAAGGCTATAAACTGGACAGCCACACAATGGGTGTTCCTTGCTGAGGAGCTGTGGAAGTTGGTAGCTATCAACTCTCAAAAAAAGTGAAGAAAAAACACGTTGGAGTTGGCTCAAAGCAGTTGAGGTCAACATAATTTTAAAGCAGCAGCAAACATTGACTTGGACAAGCCCAGGTTTCCATTCACAGTTCTTAAATCAGTCTCAGCATACAGGCAGGTTGCAAAGTAAGGAATAAATACATCATCAGCTTGAAGTCTGGGTATTCCAAGACACATTAACTGTGAAGTCCTGGTGAGTCTCTTATCTCAGACTTCTCTTGTTGCGTTCTTGGCATGTTGGAGCTTGACAATTGCTTTTTTTGCCTGCCTGGTTGTGAGCTTCATTCAGCCTGCCTGCTGGACTTGCTGTGAGACCCTCAGCCACTCAGAGTGGTAGCTCAATTCAGGCAGGTGATAAGTTACCTTGACATCAGAAAATCAGGGCTGTGAGATCTTAGCACCCTGGATGGTCAGCAGGGAGTAGTTAGGGCTGAAGTCTGATCATCTGCTGAAGGTACCGACCATCGGTGTTGTGTCTGGATTTCTACACTAACTGTATAGCAGATATGGACAGCAAATGGTCTGACACATCCCTGGTCCTCAAACCAAAAAGTTCAAGGAGGTGGACCAAGGATAACCCTTCTCCAGTTGTGTTAGAAGTCCCTTGAAAATTGCTTCTCCAAGTGATAAATAATGCATAAGAACTGGTGTAAAGCTGTTTGAATTACCTCCCAACTTCTTTTCTTCCTACCAAAGTTTGAGCTGAATTTGCAGCTTTTTAGTGAAGGCTACTGAAGTTACTGAAGTGGTTGAACTCATTGATGCTTGTGCTAGCAGAGTCTAGGTGGGTGTGTTGCCACTATGGATTGTAATGTGATTTCCCCCAGAGGAAAATTCCCGTTGCAATGCACAGACACACAAGGAAGCACAATTAACTTCTCTGGAGGAGCCTTAAGCCAGCTTTCCTTGAGTGTTGTGTAATTAAAACCTCAGCCTTGTTAATACATTAGTGAGATGTTTGCATATAATTCATCAAATGTTTATGAAAATGCGTAACAAATAATCCTGACAAACAAGTTGCTTAATTGAGATAAGGGATGGGAAGCCTTGTGAATTTTTAATAAAAAGGGAAAGAAAGCACACTATGTTAATCAGATGAAGTTATCTCATTCAATATTTTCAAGTGACTTCTCTAGCGCACATTTTATTTAATATATTACACAAAAGGAATAACTTGATCCCCTGATGAGATCTGCATAGAAAAACCTCTCTTGCAACAAACATATCATTGGCTTAAGGCATTCCCCCAGCTATTGATCAAAATCTTATTTTTTGTTCTTGTCAGAGAACAGCATTAAAACCTGCCTGAGATTTGCACTTTCTCTAACTGAAAGAGGAACAACTAATTCCTGGCTGATGCCTGAGTGTTTTTCTCCAAGTACGTAGTTAACTCTGTCATATAGAATCAGTGATGACATTAATTCACATACCCTGGTAGCTAATTTATCTTTGGAGAAGGGAAGGGGAGAGCTCAAACTTAAAAGCTTCTCACCCACTGGTTTCAGTGAGGTATCCCACCACAACCATATTCTCCGTGGCCAACACCCTCTCCACTTTGCTCTTTCCTATTACACTGTTTGTTTAATTAACACAACAAAGTTTAATAAGGCACAGTTGGTTTTGGCCTCAAATTTGCCTCATAATTCCTGTTTCTCTTTCAGGCTTGAAAAAGCTCTTTTGAGTTCCAAAGTCTCCTTGTCTTGTCTGAGGGTGTCAGACTCCTTGTTCCTGAAAGTTTTCTATGGCCTGGAGGAAGAGGATGTGAATCTGTAGCTATTGCAGCACCAGCATAAGAAGTCTCTGCCTGCCAGGTAGAAGCCAACGTGCACCATTGGGAGAGAGAGTCTGGACCCAGGTCAGCTTGTTTTGTTTTCCCCACCTCATCATAAACATACTGGGTTATTTGTATATTTAAATATAAAAATATTACAATATTATATATATATTTAAATATGGATATTTAGACCTGAATTTAGTGGGTAAAGGTAATGGTTCAAAAGGTCACCCTGAACTTTCTAAATACTGATTTAGTTTCAGTTTTAAAAGCAATACAACACTAGATAGAAAGGAGAGTAAGGCTTGGAAATGGAGGAAGGAGCAGAACAGCACAAAAATGTATGGAAAAGAAGGGTTTGGGCAGCAAGAGACAGAACTACAGCTGGTGTGAGTAAAGGTGAGGGCAGATGAAGGGTCAGACCTGTGGTAGTTGGGTTCAGCCAAGGAACTGGGACCTCACACAGCCCAGTCCCTTTCTTTGAGCAGCAGTGTCAAGCCTTGATGCCACACCACTGTGTCTTCAGTGTTAAGCTAAACTGCAGATGTTGCTCCTTCTGGAATGGTGTGGATGCTGGAGAGAGATAAAAGCTTCCTGGCTCACCTCTTATGCAGGTTTCCCACTCACCTGTTAAAACCCACCTCAAATCAGCAATTTTCCCTACCTTTCTCCCCTTAGATCTGCACACTGAGCCCCCAAGTCTGGATTTGAGCACCAGCATGAGGTCATCTTTCAGTCACCTTTGGTTTCCCTGGTGGACCCTTGTATCTCCTGGTTCCTGCCATCTGCCCATCTGGTTGGGCCCATGTGGGCTCTTCTGCTGGTGGCCAGAAACAGGGAAGGAGATGCTGCAGTTAGGAGCTCGAGGTGAAAATTGCTCAGGCCCAATGAAGCTCACCCTAGCACGTTGGATTGCGCTCCCAAAGTACTCAGAGCAAGCCAGTGATGAAGAAACATAGACTACGTAGTTTAAAAAGCTCCCAGCCCAGTCAGCATTTCTGCCCTGACCTGCCTCATGAATTATTTAGCACGGGACTTGTTGATGCGCACTTATATTTTTTTCCCAGTGGAGTTGATGATCTTCCTTCCCCTTAACAGCCTCGCCGCTCTCTCCCCGCACAGACGCCACGCTCGGTGGGCTGAGGATGGACCAGGGCTGGGCTGGTGCTCACCACGGGGGAGCTAAGGGTGCCTGGCGAGAGGATGGGCATCGTGGCCATAGCTGGCGCTGCAATGGCAGGGCAACGAGATGGGGGACAGGGATGGGAGAGGGGTCCACGGGAGAAAGAAAAGTGGGAGAAGTGCAGTTGGAAGTGAGTGGTGTTAATGAAATATTCAGCAGTGGTGGGCCTAGACGCATTGCCGAAATTGCAGAAGCAGAGATGATTAATATTTAACAGGGTAAGCTGCCACTTGGCTGCTTTCTGCACAGAGATTCCACCCCCACGTACACACACACCGCCTTCGTCCTGCTTCCCACCCTCCTCTGACTCCCCCAAACTCCTGCCTCCGCCACTCTTTGCTGGCTCAAGCCAATGACTCCCACCACTGTGCTCGGCTTGGGGGAGGTTCTCTGGCCCCTCCATGAGCTCTGCCCAGGGGAGATCAAGTCCAAGGGCTGCCTGGTGGGAGAAGTGCCAGGACAGGGGGGGGGAAGGTAGTCTGGAGAAAGCACATCATTTATTTTTCATGTGGATGGGAGAGCAGGTTGTCCTATTTAGTCACATTAGATGCTCTGTTAACACAACAGGAAGAAAAAAAAAAAAAAAAAAAAAAGAAAGGATGAATAAATGCTTGCAGCTGAAGGAGGCAGCTCTCTGGTTCTCTGGGAAAACAGGAACCGGTCTTTCAGGGGGTTAAGTGTTTTGGCTCCAGCTGAGTCTCCCTTGGGGTGACCCATGTAGGTGATGGACAGCTAAGAAATCAGGGAGTGCATGAGGCTCTTCATCGGCTGGTTTGGTGCAGGAGGAATGGCTCCAGGTGTGGACAGATATTTGGTACATGTCCACCCACTGCCTCTGCGGAGTCCTTGCAGATGGGAAGCTCTCCCCATGAACATCCACACAGCTTCCTCCTGGTCCTTTTGCAACCCCCTCCCCTCCAAACTCTTTGCTCAGACACCTTCTCAGGAGATGTGACAGTGGTTGCACTGTTAGTGTGCTGACCAAGACGTCCCCACAGGGTTGAGCTTTTTTAAAATCAGTCTCCTTCCATCTGCTGACTTTTCTTGTGCATTTAGGTGGACGCTCTTTGATCTAGGAGTCATCTCTGTGCTCAGGATTTGTGATGCCCTTGGTACAGAGAAGTCTTAGCCCATTTGTGCAACCTCAAGGCTGTAAATCATCACAAATAAATTACAAGAATATGTGAGGTCCGGCTACCCACTGGAATCACTAATACGAAAATGACCTGGAGGTGCATCTGAGGGTGCATCAGGGACTTGAAAAGAGGAGACAAAGCCGAGCCTGTACAGATGATATTTCTGTGAGCAGGTTTGTGCCCCACCATATGGGCTTTGAAGATGTACTTGGTGAGTGAGCATGAGCCTATCATGGGACCAGTAAGTACACTGTATACAAATTACGGCTACCTAGGGAGCAAGGCAAGTTGTGGCAAAGCTGGTCTAATCCAGCCCTGTCCACGGAGCCAGGGGGGGCACGTCCCACTGCTAAGGAAACCAGGAGGTTTCAGTGTGCTTTGTAAAGTGGACAAAAAATAAATGAGGGCATGAAGAAAATCACTGTAAATCTTTCTTTCTCCCCACATCTTGGTCTATATTTGAAATGCTAGGAACATTGAAACACCAGCTTGAAGCCTTCTGCTTGGCTTCAGTTTCTGGACCAGTTTTCAGGTGTTTAAGCTAATTAAGCATCATCATCTAGTCCATTGCCTTCACCCTGCAGCTCAAGGCAGAGCTGCCTTATCCTGGAGGAGCTCTGTGAAATGACTGTCTTTTTCCAGCCTGCATGTCAGGATGTGACCCAAAGGAGAGCACAGGAGGTGCCCTGGGGATCCAACTAGAGGCTCCAAAAAATGGAAGCACCTTCTACAGGTGGTTTGTGTCTTAGAGGGACTGAATCAACTGCCAGTCAGAAAGGAAACCTCAGGCACCATGCGTCCTCAATTAAGTAGATAATTTGGAGCAGGAGGAGGCAGGGCTGTTGAGGATGTAGGATGTGAGGGCCATTTGCTGGCAGAGTCTGTCCGTGCCCCTTCCCCATGACTCTCTGCACAGTTTGGCTGGAGGAATGCCTTCTGCAGATGGGTGTGCATTGCCAAAGCTGGATGTCCTTCGTGCCATGGCTGCAGCCCACCCATCCCTTCCCCTGCCACGTCACGACAAGGGTTAATCTGGACAGATGTAGAATGTGAAAACTGGACATGGGTAAGAGCTGGACCATCTGTGGCAGGAGGAGGAACCCCTGTCGAAAGTCCCAGAACTAGCGAGAACAGACGAGTTGATTTCTATTGTGTAAGTGGGGATTTGTCCGCGATGGTATAGTAACAACTAGAATTAGAAAGGAATAAAGAGTGAATTCTTCCTCTTCCCAAGTGTGTTCCCTCCAGGGCAAAGGTCAAGTGCATTGTGTGGCCGTGTTTGGATTCAGAATAAAATAAGTGACAAGGGCGAAAACCTGGGGCATGCACAGGGACTGAATAAAGAAGAGTGTGAGCTAGGCACCAGAAACCACTTTCTCACCCTAGGGGTCATTAACATGTGCAATTGGTGACCTCGTGACATGGTACGGGGGCAACAGAGACACTAATGTGAGTCATTTATATGCTGGCTTGAGTGTATTCAGCTATTGATAACGGTGTATTTCTGAGCATAGTGACCAGCTCTTTTGGTAAAATGGAGATGGGCCGATTTGCTCGTACAGTTTGCTAGCAATTACTCTCAGCTTTCTTCTCTGTTTTTCCACAGGAAAAAGAAAAAAAGTCTGCTGGTGTCTGGCTGCAGATTGTCTCCCCGTCCTATATGGATTCCATAGGCAGAGCCCACTCAGCGTTTCCTGGAATAAATGCTCTTGTGAAGGAAAAGGGTTCGGCATAAAGCATGAAACACTGGTGGAGATGAGATTTGTCCAGAGATTTTTTAGTGGAAGAACGTCCTGACCTAATGAAATTATGCAAATATGTTGGAGAGTAGTCTTCATTTATCTGGTGGCTCACCTATTCTTTGGTGTCCTTCCAGGACGAAACACTTGCCCTACGTGTACCTTGAGTATTAATACAAGTGTTCTCCTCCCCTTGCTAATGAGATGCCGGACTGGAGGAAAAAGCTCTCTTGTGATGGTGAGTTCAAGAACAAATGTCTTCTGTCCTGTCCTGAGTCTTAGAGCTTAGAGTGAATTTCACTACCACAAAACACAGCGAAGGAACTTCTCTAGTACCATGTTGTGGCTTCAGGCTCAGCTATAAAGAGTTCCTTAGATTATTGACCGATCTCATTTATTTATTTATTAGTCTAGGGCTCCTTTGAGGTCCTACCATCTTTCTCAGCTGAATTTCAGATAATCTTTCTTAGAGCTTAGGCTCTTTGGAGCTGGCCACTCGTAAAGATAGGTTTGAGCTGTGGACTCAAGTCTGAAGCTGGATCTGGGCTTGGGATTTTGGTTCTGAGGTATTCCATCCTGTGATGCAGATGTTCTCAGAAAGCTTGGAATGTTCGTGGGAGATTTACCTTCAAAGTAGTGGAAATATTATAGCAGTAAATGATGTAAGATAGCTTCACCCGTTTCCTCCAAAGCCCTGTGAATAGTACATCTCAGGACAGTTGAGTCTGCATCTAAAAAGACAAAACTCTGCCCAGCAGTTTCATCTCTGACAGTTATGATAGAAATGGAGCCCCAAAGGGATGCTGCATGGCTGGTTCTTTGCCCTGTTATAAGATTTTTGTCACGGTACATTGAAGAAGACTTCTTGGAGGTCTTGATAGAAACCACGGGGAAAGGCTAACAGGAACTGCAGTATTAACTCCCCTGGCCACTGCAAAGGTGCTGCAGGGTGAAACGTTTGGAAACAATTAATGTGCTCTTATACCAACATGACCTTTGAGAGTGCCAGGCATCTTCTGTGGGGCCTGTAACTCAAGCATTAATAATGGATTACCAAAATCAACCAGCTGCAAGGGAACCACTTCTCCCTGCTTAGATAATTCTCCTCCCGGAGAAGAGCTATTGATTTTGATACTGATTCCTTCCTCCCCAGTGGAAGGGTTACACCCCACCATCACTGTCTGTGACAGCGAACTCTCTCCTGATCTGCACACACCATGCACGTCAGCCACGTTGCTCTGCACCAGCGACAGAGACAGCCCTCCTGTACAACTGAGACTGCTGCAAAAAGTGGTGTGCACTCTTTTTTTCCCACCAGATGATTCAGTCAGCTTTGCTGTTCAGCTGTGCTTTCTCACCGGTCTGCAGCAGGAAACATTTCTGAGCACTGGGAAGCTGGTTAGACCCACACTGACTTTGCATTTGCATCCATATCATAAGGGATATGGATGAAAATCAGCTTGGATCTACCATGTGCAAGCTGGCTTGTGCAAACACCCTCATGCATATGTGCCCTTGCTTCACTATCTTCATCCCTTCTGCTCTACTAAGTCCACCTTTGTGTTTTGCCACTGGTGTTGGACAAGGTCCTGGGCAAGCTGCTCTAGGTGGCCCTGCCTGAGCTGGGCAATCGGAGCAGAGGACTTCCAGAGGTCCCTTCCAGCCTCAGCCGTTCTGTGATGCTGTTTCACTTGCTGGAGCTGAGATACAGCTCTGGGTACCAGCATCTTTATGCCCTGCTTGAGCTGCAGTCCCTGGTGGGCTGGAGGTAGGGAGAGGACCATGCTTTGAGCTCGTTCACAGTAAGGAAGCTTTAATTTCATGGGAATAGAATAGAATCCATAGAATTACATAGAATGGAAAATTTGTTTCTAATTGGTTTTGGGACAGCCTGAAAAATGGATCATTTGCAAGTTTGTGTTAGTTGTAAATAGACCACTTATTTTATTTTTTTTTCCAAAGGGGAAAGTGAACACATCTGCCACCCGCATTTCCCCACAGTGACATTTGAACTCGTTGGCCAGCTCCAACCACATTTAACTGTGGTTGGTAAATGTGGTCTGAAAGACATGCTGAAATAAAGCAATCGGATGTGCACCAAAACCCTCCTAACAGCCTGAGATAAGGCAAGCCTGCGGCACATGTTCAACCTTAATGAGACACCGGAGAAGCCACCTGGGAGAAGAAAGCTACTTGGAAAGCCCTGGGTGTGGGACAGCATCTAGTCTGAGTTCACGCTGCCCCAGACATCAGAGAATCCAACTACAAGAGGCAAACCTGTGGGGAATTGGGCTTCATTAGTCCCTCTGCTTGCGGAGTAACATGTTTTCTTGGAGCATCTTTCATCTCTTTTCAGGCACGAGCGCCGGAAACAGAGGGCTGGATTCATGAGAGGGCTTAGGGTGCTGCTACAAAATGGTGGGAGCAAGGGTCCGCTTCTGCCTGTCAGCGTGCTGGAAGCCAACAGGGACGGGATCTGAGTCATGGTTACGTGGATGGGTGCTGAGCCCCCAGGCTAGGTGAGGGCGGTGACACTCAGAGCGGTTGGGAAGGGGCGTCTTGTGAATCTAGGCTGAGAAATATGAGCCGCCTTTTACTCTGGAAATGCTGCAGTGAGACATTTGGATAGGATGAATCATCTTCCCGAGAAGACGGAGCCGAAACGAATAGCTGAAACACCTCTGTGTTGCAGGTAGGAAGGAAACCCTGGAATTTGCTAGTTTAGGGAATAAAAATTATGTCCTTAAAACACAAACCAACAACAGTATTGCAAAACCAAACCAAACCAAACAACAACAACAAAATGCAATGATCTTATCTGCTACAGCAATCTGCAGACTGCTTGCTTCCTGGTAGTCCTGTCCTCCATGGATTTGTCTTAAGATGAAAAACCAGCTGTCCTGAAGTTCACTGTGAGGTTGCGTTATGAAGTTACTGTAAAATGGCCACAAAGCAGCAAAACCGTGGCCCTAAATCCCAGAATCTGCAAAAACTGCTTTTAACCAGCTCCTGTCCCTCCACCGAAGTGCCCAGTAAAGACTTGAAGTCTCGAGCTCCTGGCTTGCCCCAAGCCTGGTGCCTCAGCACGTAGCAGCAGGCTGTGATCTGCAGGCAGCCAGCTGATATCTGAAATCCTTGCTCAGAGTCAGATGGCAAGATGGGAATCCAATCATTTTATACCGGTCAGCAAGTGAGCGTTTCTGAGCATATGGGTTAGTCAATAAGCAGCTTTAATTAAGTAAAAGTTATTTCATTAATATCTTTTTAAGTGGATACTCTACAAAATCTGCCTGGGGGAAATCTCAGGGTTAGAAAAGCTTTACGGTATATATTGTTGCAATATAAGTGAATAAGGCTGAGATAGCATCAGGAGGAGCACAGGAGATAAAAAAAAAGCAGCGAGGACCCAGCTTCATTAGATGCTCTGAACTGGAAGGAACAAAAGTATTAGCTTAACCCAAACCTAAGTCAAAAAGATTATATTTATTTATATATATATATATTTTTTTTGTTAATATTGTTTTTTTTTGAAGGCAAAAGTGCAGCCTGTGGAAACCTTATAGCTAAAGCAGACACTGATTATATCTGTTATCCATCTCATCTCCCTCAGTAAGTTCTGCAGATGCTTGAAACACAGCTGAACCGTGCCATTCCCACCAAGCTCTGCACCCAAAATGTGTTGTCCCACCCATGAGCTCCACCACGGTCTGTGGGCTGAGCAAGGTGTTTTCTGGGTGCTCCCTGGGGTGCAGGGCATGGTGAGGGTGGCTTTTGCTCTGGGACATGAAGGTGTGCATCCCTTGCTGCCCAGAGCTCTGCAGGCAGCCCTTCTCCTGGATTGGCACGGAGGGACCTGTGCTTGCTGCCACACTCTGGCTGCCACTTTCTGGGTGCTGCCACACTCAGGAGCCTCAGGAATTCAGCTGCAAAAACTGGGTGGCCTTCCTGAGCCTTTGTTTTGAAAGGAATTTAAATCATCCAGTTGGGTTTCCTTTTCCGTTTTGTAATCTGGCTGCTCCTGTCCTGAGCCAGTCCTGATGGGGACCTTTAGGGCGGTTTGACTTGGGGAAGAATAAACCCCCAACCAACCTCTGATTGTTCTTATTACTCTCCCCGTCCCACCTCAGTTGCTTTGGCTTTGAAACTATGAGCAACAAAACTGTTATTTTTACCTAGAAATGGAAGCATCCAGGTTTGTCTGAGCTGGGACATGATCACCACACTGGAGCTCCACCATTTGAAGCATCAGACTGCACTCCCAGGCCCTGCTGTCGTGCTTTGGAGAGAATCGAGCTGGTAAATTCCTTTTCTTCTAGCTCAAGATGAAATCTCATCTTGTCAAATCTTGGATATAGTCAAATACCAACAAGCTGGCTTGTGCTCCTGGGTGCCAGCATGAAGCCAGCCAGCAAGTGCCATCAAATCATTCATCTCTCATCCGTTTTGGTGTTTCATCAGTGGCATTTTTGGTCCAATGCCACTAAAAGCAGAATGGACGTGGTGGCTTCTCCAGCTGAAAAGCCCAGCACTGGAAGGAGGGCACTGCCCCCAGACTGAGCACACGCACAGGAAGGTGCAGAGGACTTGTCTGTGTATTTCTGTGAGTGATGTCTTCTGGTTTCAGTCTCTATTTCTCCTCAGATCCAAGTGGCAAAGGCTGCCACTCACCCCAATTCGCATTACCCTAAGTAACTGAAATTTTCACTTCAACCCTTTTGTTTAGTTCAATTTTAAAAATATGACCTAACCAAAGCAGGATTCTTTTATTCCCAAGTGAGACTTTGCATACAGCAAAATAAGGAAGTGTGACTAATAATATAATCAATTACCAGGGCAAATCTCTGCACCACCCAAGGGTCCCCATGGCAGTAGACCTTCCCTGCTCTCGAGGCGGTGCCATAGGGAGAGTTCTGCCTTTTTATGGCTATGTGGTAGTGTGGGCATAGCCTTTGGGATTTTATCAATGAAGGACCAGTTTCACTGCATATTATGGATTAAGGAATATGCTATTTATGGAAAATGTGCTTCAGGCAAATGCAGACAGATGAACTCAGGTCTGGATTGACCAAAAGAACCCCATACGGTGTAGAAAAGACTGAACCTTCTAGTTTTAGCCACATGGCAATCATAATGCAGCTTTTCTTTCGTCATTTTTTGCACCCTAAGATCTGTCACATCTGACAGTTCCTTGTGCCAAGGCTGGAAATCAGTGTCCCAGTCATCTGCCTGCAGTCCCAGCCCTTGCACTGGAAAACACAGCGGGGTGGTAAATGGATTGGCCAAGCCCCATGTCAGGACATGCCAGGTTTGGTGTAGCCTGTGCTGGTTTTCACCCCCCTTTTTCCTGGTGCTGCAAAGGAAGATGAAGCAGCTGGCTGACCTCCCCCTTTGGAGTGCTCCTGCAGATCCTTGCCCCACCAAGGATCCCACAGAAAACCTCGGTGGGCCCCTCCACACTCCCACATTAGGCAAAGGTAGGAGCCAACGTCCTGGCTCGAGCAGGAGCAATCCTACAGCCACCGATGCCCTCTCCTGCCACCCCTGTCCAGGGCTGACCTGGCCCCCACAGCAGTGACCACCTCTTCTGTTGAAAGCAGCTGGATTTCGGCGTGCTCCTGTAAGGAAAAGGAAACCTTTTTTTCTTGCCTCTTCTTCTCCTCCTGCATTTTGATGGGGCTCGAGATCTCTCGGAGGAAGACGCTCTTCCCTTTTTATCAATTAGGAGCACACACGCGCGCTCTCTCGCTCTCTCTCCCACCCCTACTCTGCTTTCCTCCCAGCTCCCCTTGGCTGCCGGTTTCAGACAAAGATGTGTGAGTTCTTTGATCTGCCTGGCAGCCACCGCTGGGGGATTGGCTTGGAGGTTAATTACACACAGGCCGTCTCCAGCTGTGGCAGGGAGCCGTTCGGCTGGAGAGGGAGCTGTCCCATCTCCCCCCCAGCTACAAACTTCAAGGGGACAGGAGGGCATGGAAGGTACCACTGAAACCCCTTTTGATATGACAAACGGGCTCCTTGCTTGCCTCTCTGGTTCTTGTTTTGTTTGTCTAACTGGTACTTGAAATATGGATGAGCTCTCGGTCCTGAGGGCCCAGCCACTGGCTGAAAACCTTGCCTGCTTTCCCCACCCCAGCTGGAGCTTTGCTCCCCTGTCTGTCCGTCTTTGCCTGTCCGCGTGTCCTTGTCCAGCATGCCCATGCTCGCAAAGCCAGGACCCCATGTTCGTGGTGGAAATGGGGTTTCAGACGAGGCTGACTGCTGCAGGAGAGAGGTAAGAGCTGAGGGCTGGCACCCAGCAGGTTTGTGTTCGGTCCTTCTGGCTGTGGCTGACATGCTCTGCGATTAGCTGCTGGTCTTTTCCTTCCTTAAAGCCACGTAAATCCCTCTGTGCCTCAGTTTCCCGATCTTCATAATAAAGGCAAGCAGCATTTATCCACTCCTCGGGGTTGGATTGAGGCTGATTGATTTGCTTGTCCAGCATCCCAAACTAAGCAGCGTGGCAGAAGAGAGCTGTTGATGTAATCCCTTCTGCATTAGCCAAATCCTTCCCAAAAGGAGCTAACGCAGATGCTTCAGGGCAGGGTGTGGCTGGACTTTAGATGTTCTTTGGTGACTCCAAGGCACCTCCACTGGTTTCTGGGCTCCCCCCACGATATCTGAGTGTGGGGCTGGAGTCCACATGCAATGAGATGAAAAGCTGGCACTGGCCTGCATCCTCAAGGGCATCCCAAAACCCAGAGTGCACCCATCCAGGACTGCAGCCCCCTGCTTGGACCTGCACCCTTTTCCATTCCAGATTTAAGGCAAGATCCAATGCAGTGATTGTTCTGTGCTGAAGGCCTTTCACAGGTTTGTAATGGATAGGGATGCTGCTAACGCCTTACAAAATGCTCCCTCTCCCTGGGAGACGGCCGGGACTGATGCTCTGAGGCTGCTCCAGGGACACCAGGTTCTAGAAACGAGACTGGTGGGAAGAGACGGGCTTCCAGCTGCAGGCAGGGCAAGAGATGGCATCCGTCAGCATCAGGTGGCACCCAGAGATGATGACAGTGGGGACACGTGGGTGAATCAGGGAACACCACTCTGCCATCACCCACATCCAGGACAGCAGGGTTGTCCGTGGGTGGAGGTGAAGATGGGACCTTCCCTAGCTGAGGTGTCATTTACTACAGAAGACAAGCTGATGGTTAAGGAAGGAGTGCAAGATGTGGTGTGTCCTCCCCTGCTTTCCAGCCCAGCTTTGGGTTGCTCTGCTTGCTGCTGTAACAAGGGGGCTGTGTCCGAAGAAGCAGTGAGGGCTGTGGCTGGACAATCTCCTTCCACCCAGGCTTCAAAAGAGCAACAAGTGACCCTGAGCAGACACTCTGGGTCCTCACTGCTGCCAGAAAAAGGCAGCAGGATCCCAAAGTCAAGATGTTTTCTGTGGGTGATCGACTCACAACCTCAAGTCCTCTCCATGGCCACAGAGATAGCAGATAGAGGAGATCCTCTGGGTTGACCGTGGCTTTGTGGAGAGAACCCATCACCATTTCTGGAGATATCACAGCATCCTACGTGTCCCACCAGCCTTCTCCAGATGCCTCCAGGGTCTTGCAGATGAGTCACTGCTTGTGCTGACTCAGCCAAGTGATGTTTCAGGACAGCTCAGCGTGTTATTCAGCATTTGTTCATGGAATGTTTCTCCTCAAGCCGGTCGCCAATGAGTGTACTCAATAATAGGTCTAAAAAGTGGTTTTTAAATGCAACGAGCTGTGTGGGAGCAGCTCCACAGCTTGCCCGTGGCCCTGTGTGCGTGAAGCTGTGGGTACAAAAATGATCTTCACTGGGTTGTGGAGGTCAGCAGCGCCCATAAGAGCATCGGGTTTGGGCAGAAAGTGGCGTGCAAGCTCCTCTGGTGTGAAGTAAGAAATGCTCTTCTGGAGCTGCCTTCCCCTTATGGGGCTGGAGCCTTTCTCCTGCCTCTCCTTGCTGCAGGCACCTCTCCCCTGCACTTTCCCTTTAGCCACATCCCTCGGCTGGTGCTGGGTGACATCTCCCCACCCGTGAGCACCGCTGCACCCCTTTACTCTGTGCTGGAGAGCCCCCTGAGGGCAAATCCCCCCCAGGGAGGGTCTCAGCCAGGGAGGGAATGGTTAATCTCCTGAAGCGATGAACCCTGGTGGGCTTTTTTTTTTTTTTTTTTTTTTTTTCCTTTTTCTGCAATAATGAGAAGTGGAGTGTGCACATCGCAGTGTGATTATTACCTGTTTATTTTTTCATGAGGCTTCTCCACTGTGTGTCACTCTAGTGTCATCATCCGTAAACACATTGATTTAACCATTACTTTGGAACAGCACTCGCCTGCTCCGCAGACTGGATACCTGTCCCCTGGGGGTGCCGGCAGTGACGAAGCGGGCTCAGAGCTCATCCTCGGGCTCTGCTGCTTCACTCCCCCTGCAGCACTCCTTCTCTCCTCTTCTTTGCTCTCCATTCAGCTCGTGCTCCACCTTCTGCTCCTATTCAGCTCTCTGTCCCCTTCCCTTCTGCCACCTACACTCAGAGGTGGCCACCAGCCCCGTCTGCTGCCCCAGCCTCGTGCTTTGCAGGTGCAGCAGCATCTCGGAGCAGCCTGCTGCATATCAGAGGGCACCACATGATGAACAGTGCCCAGTGGTCCCACCGTTAGGGTGGGCTTCACCTTGCCCTCCTCCAAAGCTGTGTGAGCAACCCAACCTGGACCTCCTGCATTGGCTAAGGAGAGAGCAGTCCCTGCTTGGGATATCCTAAGAGGGGGCCCCAGGGAGGTCCCTGGAGCTTGTTCTCCCTGGGTAACAATCGGGCAGTGGCCTATGGAGCACCTGGGCACTGGTCTGCCCTCAGAGTCAGCCTGGGCTGGGACTCAGGCACCATTATAAGGCTGAAATTCACCCACCATGGGTTGGGAGAGCTGGGAAGAGCTCCCAGAAACAGAGCGAGTATCACTGCCTGCTCCAAGCCACGAGAGGGACCTTGCTCTCTTTTCCTACCTGTAAAACCCACCCCAAGGAAAGGGCATTTTCCCCAGGGAGCTCGTAAGTCAGAGACCACCAAGGGTGGAGGGCTGGCTGGTGGGGCTCTTATATCTTGCATGTTGCCACGGGCACTGCAGAGGACCACATCCAGACCTTTGCGCCCACAGTGAACACAAAGGACTAGATCCACACGACCATGGGGCAGACAAAATTGCTGCCCAGCTGACGACCAGCCCTCTCTGGGTTTTGGGGTTCAAGGCGGTGTTTCTTTACACAATGAATGCACTCCTTCTCCTCTCGTTCAGTGCCGTTTGGGTCTCTCGGGCTTGGAGCCAGTGCTGGCTGTCCTTGGTGCCGGGGTGGTGCAGAGGGAAAGCCTCAGGGGCACTGGAAGTATTTTGTTTTGTTTTTGTGACTTCCTCAAAGAAACACGGAGAGAGCTGAGAAAAAAAAATGGGGAAAAACCTTTGAACTTGAGCCTTTTAAGTAATTTTTGATTATTTTGATTTTTTTTTCCCTTTTTGATTCTTTTTCCCTGTTCTGATCCTCATGGCAGACAGGGGCCAGGGAGTCTCCTGACCCCTCATTCATGCCCTGCCAGTGGAGCAGTTTGCTCTGAGCATACCTTCAGTCTTTGAGGAGAAAGGGCCCAGAAGAGCAGCGTTTGGAAGCAGAGGGAGGTGAGGGATGCCAGGAATTTCACGGGAAGACGCCATGGCACTGTGAGCCCTGTCTCACCATCTGAGTGCCACCAAGAACACCAGGAGACATGTCCAAGGTGATGCTAACCACCAGAGGGATGGAGATCACCAAGGCGGTGTTGTCTGCAGCTCCATGACAAGTGCCACCCACTGAAGAAGTGTCCTCCTGTCGCATGGTACCAGCCACTGCTTTGGCACTGAGTCACGCCAGGATGCGGCCCTCGGGCTCTGCTTTCCTCTCGGCGTTGTTCAGTCTGCCGTGTGCTTCCTGCTCAAAACAGAGGCAGCCCCTACCCCATCCTTGCAGCATCACATGCGTGAATCCATTAAAGTCTCCGTGGTGCCGTGATACTCCGGAGCTAAAGGACCTATCAGTGCTGTGCTAAAATGGCTTTGCTAATCCCCACCGCTCAGCAACGGTCCCTGAGGGACCCTTTTGTTCTGCTGTCAAGGCCCTGGGCTTCTTAGCCGAGTATAACAACCCTGAATGTTTGTGCAGGAGAGCTCTGTGTGCACTATAACCTGTCGGGGTTGTTACACGTAGCCACCACCCTCACCTGCCCACCGCGTGCCGCAGGTGCTTCAGGGCGATGCAGTGCCTGGGTGGCTGCAGCAGGAGAGGGGTGAGCATGACTGAGGCAAGGCCATGGCAGGTCAGGGCCTTTCTTGGCCTAGGTAAACATCCAGGTGGTTAAACATGCTCAGGAGGGTGGATGGAGTCTGAGTGGAGCTGGGTTTAGGTGTCCACTTTTGAAAAAATCTGAACAATTTTCAAGAGCCACCGCCTCCCTTTCAAGGAGTTCTCATGAATCTTGAGGGCCAATAACAAACTCCTTCAGGAGACCTCCCAGCTCACGTGGAAACAGGGCTGGTGGGCACAAAACACCCAGGAGCAACCTTTCGGCCTGCACAGCGATGTGAACCCTGGGGACTTTAGGAGGAGTCCTGACCACCGTCAGCCTCAGAGGGCCTGGAGGCTGCTCCCTGCCTGGAGAAGCCCTGGGAAGACAGGGAGATGGACCCATGCTCAGCATGGATGCCCACGACACTGGTCTTGTGGTGCCGTAGGGCTGAGCTGGGTCCCGCTGGGGTCTCCATGCTTCACTCCAGGTGGCCACCATCTGCTCCCCGCCACCTCCAGCCGGACAGGGGAGGACAGCAGGAGCAGAACGTGAGAGAGGAAGAGGATGCACAAAAGAGGAGGAGGAGGAAAGCCAGAGCAGAAGGCAGGGAGAGGAGGAAGAATACATGCTGGCATCCAGAGTTGTTTTTTTTCCTTCCAGAAAGCCGCCCAGTTTTAGCAAAGTCCTTTTCTGTCTTTAATGAATTCCGGCTCCCTTCCCCCTGCCGACCCCGGAGAAGATGGAACATTTCCAAGAGCAGGAGGGAGGGAGTGGCGAGAAAGGGGCTTGGAAATAAAATAAAATTAAAAAAAAAAAAAAGGAAAAATAGAAAAAAGAGACTCCTCTTTAAAAGTCACTTTGCATCCCCTCCCCGAGCGGGAAGGGAGCATGGGTCATGTCAGAGCCCTCCGCCGATGTGCCTTGCCTTTGCCGCTTTGCTAATGACACTGGAAATATGCTAAGGAGCTGGCTGCAAGGGGGCTTTTCTAATGCGGTCACTTCCTGGGACCTCAAAGAGGCTTTAATTGCGGGGCCGCGGGGACGGCAGGTGTGCTTGTCATCTCTAATCAGCGAGCTGGGTGCACTGGGCTGCCTGCGCTGAGAAAGCGGGTTGCTGGCACTCCCCCTCCCCGCCTCGCCCTCGTACCCCCCAACTTTTCAACCATTGCACACCTGTCAAAATGATTATGGGAATGAGACTCCATCACGGGCAGAAAGAGCAGATTTGAAGGAAATCCTCTTTCTCCCTCGCTCTCGCCCTTTCTTTTTTTGTGTGTGTGTGTTTTCTTTTTTTATTCTTTCGCTCACGTTTGCTCAGCTCAAGGGGGATTAGGGGAAGGGGGGAAAAATCCCCTTGGTAAATGGGTCCTAAACATGCATTGTTGTCAGTGGGGCTTTTCCCTGGTACATTCTGGAGCCGTAGCAAGATTTCCAAGCTGGCAGCTCATGGATAAAGCTGTAATGTAGCAAATGAGAGGCAGTACCTGTGAGAAACAGCAGCCTCCTAGCACATCACATCTCTTGCATGCACACAAATACCAACAGCACGCACACACATATTCCCCAGTACAGAAGCCCAGCACTTGCACGCACACAAAATATAGTGCACAGATGAAATTGGTGAAGCTTCTTTCTCCCTGTGTTTTGGGAAGCTTCACCCAAAGGCACAAACGTGCACACAACCACACGCACAATTGCATGCACTCCAAACGCACCAGCAAACGGGGATGAAAGAAAAACACTATATTCACATACATGCACAGAGATCCTTCCCAGCTGCAAGTGCAAATATTAAATCCCTTGCTAATTTTCACGGAATCAGCCTTTTTCTGCCCACCCCATAGGACAGGCTGAGAGACAGCAGCTGGGATGCAGCCACCCGTTGAGATGCCAGCCTGCTGCAGATGGACAGCTGTCTCTGCAGGCGGATGGACAGGTGTCAAGCTCTTTGATGTGCTTGCAAAACCCCGTCTAAACCCGTACCAGCTCTGGAGGTGGTCACCAGTCTGCTAATACTTTAACACGGGAGCTAAGCAATGCTTGGGCTGTGCAGGTGGTGGGACCTGCTTCTAAAACTGTAAATAAATAAAACCCACTGGGAGGCGAGGCACAGGTTGGGAAGAGAAGCAGGAGTTGTTGTACAGGTTGCAACATGGTGCCGAGTAAGGTGGGGGAGCTGCACTATATGTATATTTTATAGTACACGGAAAGTGACTTTTAAAGCATCTCAAGTGATGTTGTGATGCCAACTAGACCCAAAGCTGCTCTGAACCCCAGTCACTCGGATCTTGGGTTGCTTGGAAGTGAATTGGTTGGTTCTGCTTGCCTCCCCCTCTTCTCCCTATCCCCTGCATTTGCTGCCTCTTTCCCTCCAGCCTTCTGCTTTGCTTTGCAGATTCACAGCTCCTACTGCTGTGTCCTGCTGGATTTTGTGTCTGGCTTCTGCTCTGCCTTCCTCACCTCCCATGCAAACACGACGCTTTCTGCCCATGGCTTGGGAAGCATCACCCAGTGTTACTGTGTCATATAGCACAGCCGTCTTTCCATCCTGCAGATGATGAGCGTGCTCCAGAGCAAGGGAAGGAGGTAACATCACATTCAGGTGTTTGTAATAAAGGAGCCTCCAGTGCCCCAGAGCTCCACTGTGCAAGACACACATAGAAAAAAAAAATAAAAAAAGAAAAATATTTGAATTGCAAATTTCTCTCAGTGGCCTTGGTCTTGTTAAATCAGTGGGCAAGAGGCACAGGAGACAAGAGACAGAAAATCTCACCTTTGACAATGGCTGATGGTCAGCCAGAAGCTTTTTAGAAGATTTGGAGAGCAGACCTTGCTCTCCCCAGCACTATATTTGCCCAGTGTTTTTTTTGTTTTGCTTTGTTTTGTTTTGTTTTGTTTTGTTTTTTGACATCAATGGGGAAAGCATTTTCAGAGGAAAAGAGCAAAGAGCTTTTGATGAGAAGCCATCATCACAGCTTTAGGCAATGTCTGAGGCTTGTCTTGGCTGGTGCTTGACTTATATGAACATGCAAGTGCAGGGTGCAATCTGCAAGGCAAAGGTAGCAGACAGGCAGTCGCAAAGGTTGGGCTCAAGGTAACAGTTCCCTTTCTCACCACCAGAAGAGGAGAGACACCAGAGGGACCCACAGTGACAACCAAAATCCATCCCCTAGTTCGGATGGACAGCCTCGACCCAGCAAGGGTGAGTTGAAGCCCAGATTTCAGTGCTTGGTGGACCACTAATAGCCTTAAACACATCTTCAAGCATCCCACTCACCTGGAGTCCAGGCCTCCATTTAACACATCCCCCCCACCTCTTACCAAACTCATGAACATGAAAAAAAGCAGAACGTCTCTGTATGGGAGGCACCACTGGAAAAAAGCGGAACTGGGGGAAAAGAAAGAAAAAGCATGAGTGAGGACAGAAGAGCTCATTTTGTCTATTGAAAAGATTCTGTTTAATAAAAAATTGATGACATTTTAGTCTCTGAGATAGGCCTGTTCCCCTTTAACATGAATCCCATCACTCTATTTTTCATCTCACTTAGCTCCTTTCTGATAATCAATCAAGCGTTTGCTCCATCTTCCCCATATCGTGGGATCCACCAGAGACTCTCTTGCACGTGGCCCCTTTTGAAGTGGGCCCTGCTCAGTGCAGGAGGGGAGGGAAGGTTTAGTCCTAAATAAATAAACGAACTAACTAACTAAACTTTTTGTTTGTTTGTTTGTTTGCTATAAGGAATAATGCAAAGGGTTTCAAAGGAGACGGGGAAGGATCGTTAAGGCAAGGAGAACAAACAGCCTGAACTCCATCCTGAGAGCACAGGCACTTCAGAAATCACCCAGATCAACCAGAGCTTGGCCAAGTCCCTCATGGACACAGCACTGGCCTCTCCTTCCCTGTGCTAACCAGGAAAGGAGAACAGGGGCCATGGGTACAGATGCTCAGCATCTCTCCTAAGAGAAATATGGGGCCAGACCTGGATGTGGCAGGACAAAAGGAGCTGCCCCGCGGGTCCTGGCCCTGGCTGGGCTCTTACATACCTTTCCACAAAGCACTAGGGCAGATTCGAAGACTTCATGAGATGGAGAATCTGCCACTTCCCAGGGCTGTTTGGATGCCCTTCAAACTGGAGCTGGAGCCACTTGAGGCACTGGGATGAGTGAGGTGCTCAGGAGAGTGCTAAGTGACTTTATCTCCTGGTAAGACACTTTCTAATGCACAGCTGACTTCTTCAGTTAGGGCAGAATAGAAAAATATCTTCTGGCCAAAAAAAAAAAATAGTATTGCCTACAGTGGGGTTGTGTGTGTGGGTAAGGAAGGGGAAAAGCATCGTCCCTCTCAGATGTAGGTAGGAAGACCAACTTCACCACCAGCCCAGCTGGCACTAGAATCGCTGGAGGGATGTAGTCTCCTTCCACAGCTATTGACTTAAACTTGTGTCCTTCCACCGGATTTACTGGGTGAGGATTCAGCTGTGGGAAGCAGGATTGAAAAACTCACCCAGGAGTACCTTGGCTTGTTAGCAGGTTGTCTCTTTTTTTCCTTTAACTAGTGGAAGGAACACTTTACCATGCATGTACTTTGACTGGCTTCTTGTTCTCCAGATTCCTGGTAACACTGGCCAATTTTTTTTTAATTTATTTTTTTGGCAACGTAGTGTTCTGCTTGATTTTGTCAGATTTTTCCCCCCTTTTTATTCCAAGGAGACTTTCCTTTTCTCTAATCTTCTGGTTTCTACAGCAAAGGGGAAAAGTTACCAAAGATACTATTCGGAAGCTTTTTTTGTCTTGTGCTAGTCCGCAAAGCTGGTGCATCACTATCCCTCAGAAACATGCCTGGCCTAGGAAATGGCAGGCACTTTGCAGAGGGTTGCCCTAAAATTAATGACGTCAGATGTCTGTCATAAAGGATGGCATTTGCAAAGCAGATCTGGCTTTTTTCAGACCTTGTACTCACTACTCATTTTCTCCAGATAAAAAAAAAAAAAAAAAAAAAAAGACCCCATCTCTCAAAGAATCCTTAATTAGCTCTTACTGCAGAGTAGATGGTTCCTGAGTCCTTGTCCAGATTCTCAGGTAGCATTAAACTCTTCCATTTGGTGTCTGGTAGTCACCAGGACACTGAGGGGGTGTTAATAAATTAGCAGCTCCTGCTCTCTGAGGTTTGTCTGGGCTGAGGGGGGGCTCTCCAGAAAACAGGGTTGGAAAATGCAGCCCCACTGCTTCCCAGACGGAGCAAACAACTGCTTTGGGGTGTGTGCCTTGGCTTTTGGTGCATCTCCTGTACCAAAAATATTCCTGAGGTTACAAGGTAGCTGAATCCCAGGGAAACCAAGGAACACAGACATGTGTCCAGGTCATCCAGCCAGGGACAAAGCTGAGAACAGATCCCACATCTCCCAGATCCTGTTTTGATGTATTTTATCGAAGTGAGACAGCTCATTCATCTTGATGGAGGTGAAAACTTGGACTCCGAGATGCGGTCATATTGACGTGCCATCCTATTTTTGGTGCCTGTCTTGTTGTTGTTGTTGTTGTTGTTCTTCTTCTTCTTCTTGCTATGCTGGCTGGGTTAGCCAGACCCTTCTGGAAGTCCTGCCCTCAGTCCCTGGAGTGAAAACTCAACAGCATGGTACAGGCCATGTCCAGCAAAGCTCACGAGGTGCTTCAGCCACTCCTCGCTTCAGTCTGTGCCATCTGATTTATTTAAAGGCATCTTGGGAAATATATTTAACTCGTGCTTTTCCCAAACTATACCTGTCAGCCATTCAGCTGAAAGCTAGTGTGGATCACGCATGTCATTCTTTTTTTTTTTTAAGTTTTAATTGCAAAGATCAGAAAACAGGAGCTTAGAGGAAAAAACACACACACACACAAAAATTATCAGCTCCAGTTAATTCCTTAGTTAGGTCTCTATTAGGTTTTTAGCTCATCTCATCCGATACTGGGGATGTTCATTTGAATGTTCTGGGTAAATAGCATCATCAAAATACCCAAAGGCTGGGTGAAGGTGTGTGGCAGAGCAGGAAGCATCGCAGGACACATCCCTTGCCTTGAGACTGTTCTGCTGGGAGCAGCTGCTGCCTCCAGACAGCTCAGCCCATCTCTAATCAAGGGATCAAGGGGTGAAAGGATCATGAGACTCAGCTGGGCATCCTGAAAGGGGGAACTTCGTAGCTGGAAGAATGATGTTTTGGGAGAGTTTTTGGCTTGGAACAGACTGTGGGCAGAGGAAAGAGACTGCAGCAACCTGCTTGTTGGTTGCAAATCCAGCAGGGAGGGAGCCTACCGTTGCAGCACTGCTGGTGGAGCTGTAAGAGACACTGAGGACAGCAGGAGTCATGGGCAGATGATCCCAGGCACGGAGATTTCTTGATGTGCACGTTAAGCCACGGAGTGGCCTGGCCTATAAACTTCAAGCTGCTACTCCTGACACTGCACGCATCTCCCAGGCTTGCTCTCACATCTGCAGACACAAGCCTTAGGAGGTTTCACCTCAAGGTCTGGAGCATTTCAGAAGGGAAAAATACCAAGCAAGCACTTCCCACCTGCTCTGGGGGCAAGAGCAGGAAAAGGGCTGGGAGAAGAGGCCAGGCACAACTGCAAAGAGAGGACAGTCCGTGAGGGCAAGGCCTGTTTTCTGCACCAAAAAACAGTTCTGCAAGCTTAGCCTAATTGCACAGAGGTGCTGGCAGCATGTCAGCGCTGTAGAAAATCAGGAGAGGTTAAGATCATGTTAATTTGTACACACACAAGGGGATCGGGAAGGACTGGAAGACGGGGAGGGAGAGAGGGAGGGTGGATGAAAAGAGGAGGAGGAGGGAGAGGACTTGCACATGAAAACGTAGGGTTTATGTGTGTGGGGGGGTCCATTTCCAAAGCAAGAATACAAATGATCCCAACAAAGCCCAAGCTGTCCTGAAACCCTGTAGCCAATTAGTGCACATCAATATTTAATCAGATCTCGCTATTGTGCAGCCTGGACTGTGCTACCCCAGCCCCTGCCACACTCACTCTTTCCCATCACAGACACACTGTTATGACACATAATGATATTGTCAATGAATAATTTAGAGCAGTTTTTCTCCTCTTCTCTCTCTGTCTCTCTCTCTCTCTCTCCCCATGCCCTTATTAGCAGAAAATGTGGAGCAACTTCGGGGAG